>NW_027210619.1:2820000-3555000 GCF_029030835.1 Brachyistius frenatus | reverse complement strand
GCAGTTTGGAAATTTTGAGGTTGACTAGCAACAAAAAAGTTCCTCTGTTTCTTTTCTTATTTCATTTAATCATTTAACTGGTCAGTTACATTCTCTGCAACCTTAATCTATCTTTGTCATGGTCAGAATGGTGTGCATAGAGTAAAACCCCTTTATTGAATTTACCTATAATACCCAGCATATGTAATATGAGTCACATATACAGTATTGTAGTATCGTCATGTCATTAAAATAAAGTAGAACTTTATTCATCTTGAAGGAAATTCTTGGGCCAGAGATTGCCCAAAATTTACAATAAGTACAGAAGAGTAATAACTATAAATGTTAAAGAAATAAATGCTAACACCAGTGCCCAATAGAGTAATAAAACAAGGAAATAAAAGTTTGATCAATTTAGTTAATACATTGTATATGTAAACTAAAATAGATAGCGGAAAGGTAATAAGTAAGTATTGGCAATGATACTGAAAAAAGTATTAAAAAGTGATATTGAAAGTGCCATTGAAAAGTACCCTATTGCTGCACATAAATATTACATTTCCAGATATGTTACTCAGTTATGGCATCAGTGTTCTCAACTCCCCTTGAGTCTTGAGGGGATTAGAATATTATTATTTTTTTTATTATTATTATTGTTTTTAACTTTTTCATAGTCATGAAAGTACAAAGTGGTGGCTACTATATTTTAAAGTATAAATAGGGAGTTGCTTGTTTAAATAATTTTTGGAGTATGAATAAACGCTTCACTTTATGATAACCTGAATTAACACATTGCGATACGATCCGTCCGACAAACAAAAACTTAAGGTGGCTGGAGATATTATTTATATCTCAGTGGTCCTTATGTCAGAACCACGGGTCACGTGGATGAGGAACCCGATATGCTGTGGGTGCTGGTTCAGGTCGGAAACAATTCGATGGTGCACTTGATAGAGAGTTGTTTACAAACAATTAAAGACTGTTCGAAAGTAAAACGAAAGCGCAGACTGAGATGGCCAAATGTAGCTAAACGATTATTCTTTGAACACTATGGAGGGTCACAGAAGTCTTAAGCGAATATAAAAAGTATATTGTCGAGTGGTATTTTTACTGGTAAGTGTTGACGCGTGTCCTTTTTAGTTTGGTGTTTTGTGTTTAGCAGCATCAGACTAATGTTTCAGTATCTTATGGTTACATTAGTAAATGAGGTAATATCTTTGTGTAAGGAGTTATCGGACTGCTCATAAAGCTCTTAGCGTTTGTAGATAACTGCTAAAACCATGCTCGTCCATTTACCTCCTCAACCGGACAGCTGCTGTCAAACTGAACGTGTTCAGGTCATTTCACTTTCTGTTTAGGCAGTTCATGAGACGTGATCTTCTCCAAATCTAGCCTGAAAGAAATCTTAAAAGGTAACGCCGGGTTTTTATGTCGCTGTTAATTAACTTTGACATTTAAAACATAGGACATACCCCAAAGAAAATCTTTGTCATTTCTTATTGGTGACAGCTTCAAATAACCATTGAAACAACCCTCACTGACTCCACAGTTGGTGTATTAGTAGACATTTCTATAAACATCTACTGTACAGTCTTTAAATAGGGCTTCAACATATTGATTAATCTATCAATTATTGTTCAGTTAGCTGATTAATTGTAAGTCCAGAAAACCTTTGGAAATAGTAACACAAATCTGATATGAAATGGAGACAAGCTAATGTTTGTCATTAGGGCTGGGCGATGCATGCATATTTTATCGCATTGTGATTCGAGACGAGATATCATATTAGATATCATTACACTGTTATAGGACATAATTGCTGTCTTTTCCTGGTGTTAAAGGCTGCATTACAGTAAAGTGATGTGATTTTCTGGCCATACCACTTATTATATCAACATTATAAATGATTATTTATAAAAAAAAAAAACAAATTTAAAAATCCTTGCATAAATATTTTGTTGATTTATTTTTGTTTAGTCGAGTAATCGTTTAAGTATTGACTCTTAGTATATCACACAAGTACGTAATACTTTAGTGACTTTTTTCACTGAAGGGATGCTGGCAAGAACAAAATACCCATTAATCTTACTGAGGTGCCAGTTTTAGATGTGTGGGTGTCTCGCATGTGTCACAGAGTTTATTAATTTGATTTATGTATTTAATAAAATCATACTCTGCTGGTATTTACAGTGTCTGTGGGCGCAGTAAGATAAAGCTGAGCAGGTGCGGCGTCGAAGTTACACAGAGGTGTTGGCTGTGGGCAGTCAGCGGGACACATGGCAGAGGAAGGCACCAAGCTGACACTGAGGCGCCTGGAGGCACCAATCCACAAGTTCATTAAAGTGGCTCTGCCCACGGACCTGGAGAGGCTGCAGAAACACCACAATAACATACTGAAGGTGAAGGCTGAAATCTGGCTGGAAACAGGGTCACACCGTCACAAACAAACTCGTACTTCCAGTCCACAGACGAATAAGTGATACTTTTTCTTTCATATTCACAGTACCAACATAGCCAGCAATGGGACCGCCTTCATCAGGAGCATATTAATGCCAGCAGAACCGTTCAGGTATAACATGATTCTCTGTAAACTCCACCAAAAAAGCAGAGCAGTGTCTGTGATTTCAGTGAATGTGACGATTGTTTAGCGGGTGATATGACTCACTGCCTCTTAAAATTCCTGAACACGCATGACTCTGCAACTGCATAATGTTTTGTTTTGTTTTGTTGTCTTAAATTGTCTGGACCTCATGAGGTTATAAATCTGGACTTGGGAGAACCTTTACATTTCCTGTTTTGTAGTGATCATGTATTCTATTTTTAAAAAGCAAATGTAAAGAACAGAGAAAGAGTAGCAAATAGTGTCTCTATCCAGTTAAGTACCAACAGTGTTTGTGGCGATGTCTGAGTGCAAATCTCTTGTTTTAGAGCCCATTTTAACGGAGGTCTGACCCAAACAAATGTCTATAGAACCAGGCAAGACAATGATAAGCAGAGTGAATATGGCTTTGTCTGGAATATCAGTCATCGATCAACAGAAAAACGTAATAATTAATGAAAAAAGGTCCAAACACGTGGTGTTTCCAAAGCTTTCAACCACATTTCTGACCTTCCTCAGCTGATGGAGGAGATGTCATGGAGATGCTGATGTGACCTAAGTATCCAACACCAGAGCCCATTCTTGAGACAGGATTTCAACACGACAGACAGTATATGGAAAGCTGTTATTACATCAAAGGCTCATGTAATAACTGAATGATCTCTATTCACAACTAAGCAGCTCAATCTGTTGAGGAGAGCAATGAGACATGGTTGTAAACAACTTACTAAAACTTTTCATTTGGAATGAACTTTCCTAGAAAACATTACCGTCTTGTTGCAGTGTGTACACCCACTCGGGGAAAACAAAAATACTCTTCCCATAAAAAAAAGACAAAACAAAAAAAATGAAATAAAATAAAATCAGGGAAAGAAAAGAGCTGCTTCCAAAACTCAAACGGGCCATCTCTTGTGGGTGTGTAAGTACTTGCATACTTGTTGGCATGGTGGGTCTGAAATGCCTCGAGGGATGTTGTTGCCTGGAAGCTACAGTGTCTCCGAAGGTGAAATAACTCCAAACGGGCACACACCTATCCTCTCACCATTACCCTACAAACCCCGGGGGCGCAGGCAGAGTGCTTTCACATGTCTTCATGGCGTTAATCCAGAGTCAGGGTTTGTCTGGCTTGCTTTAGATGTGGATATATGTGTGTGTGTGTGTGTGTGCATGTGTGCATATGTTCCATAGACAGAAAGATAGATAAATAGATTGACAGACAGGTAGATAGGAGGTGGGCTTTTTTGTGTGCTTCTGTGTACATTTTTAACTGTTAAGTCTGCCTGTTTGTGTTCATTGCCATTAATCCATCTGTCCTTTGTCCCTCAGTCCCCCCCCCACTTGATGATTGACATGTACTCCCACTAGCCTAGCACCAAGCTAACCCCCAGGAGAGAGGCAAAGGCAGACTCAGTATCCCTCCACCTTTACCGCAGCAGCTACAGCAGGCACTGAGAGACAGGGGAGCAGAGTCCATACTGTTTCAGCATAGATGTATACTATTTAGAGTGTGTGTGCTCAAGCTACGCGCGGTAACGGTTAATTTGCAGGCTGACAGGTGCCCGGTCTAACTGCCGCTGTGTTAATCAGTTTGTTTTTCAGTTTTATGCACGCGAGGACGAGCGCACGGACGTATGTTTATTCATGTTGTGTAATTAGCGGAATGTGTTATCGGCAGCGCGTTGACCCCCTGAGCCCGGGTTGTGCTGCGGCCTGGAGGGCTGATGGCTGGGATGTAATCCTCCTGTCACCCTCAGGGCACGGCTTGTGTTCCCCAGCCTCATATCTAAGCTATATTAAGCTCCCACCAACACACACACACACACACACACACACACACACACACACACACACACACACACACACACACACACACACACATACACACGGCCTTCACATCGCTTGAACAGTAAACGAGGCTGAATCTGGTGGCATGAGCATTTCTTTCCTACTGGGGCAACATAAATCAACAACATCTATTAGTTTTCCCTGAAATTTCATTTTCAATTTTTATAGTTTGGGATCATTTTGATTTTATTTCTACTGAATGTGTTATTTCCATGTATTCAGGGAAAATTGTAATAGCTGCTTTGTTACCAATTAACATGGCCATAAAGACTGGAACATCTTTTTTTTTTATAATGTGTCGTCTTTCATCTCCTCATCTCATCTGTATCTTGCTCTGTATTTAACCACAGGATTGCTTGTTCTTTCTGCCTGTCCATGTGTCCCTTAATCAATCATCCATGTGCGCCTCAGATATTTCCTTCAATGTTTGTCTGTCCCCCTGTAAAATCTTTCAGACATGACAGTCTTTCACACGCTGATAAATCTGCTTCTCCTCTGCCTCTCTGCAGCAGCTGAGAACTAACATCAGAGAAATGGAGAAGCTGTGCACTCGGGTCCGCGCTGAAGACGCTGCTGCTATGGAAGCACTCGTCAGGCCAGTCAGAGACAGGGCGTCAGCCGCTGCACAAGACTTCCTGCTTTTGCACTCTAACCCCGTCCCTCAGTCCGAGCCAACATCACCACCTGCCACTCGGTCATCCAGCTGTGTATCCAGTAGCTGCCACCCTGATGACAATGTGGGTGAGGAACCAGCGTCTGGCGGGCAAATTCAGTTCCACCTTCCAGAAATCCCTGCTGATCAGAGTGCAGCTGAGTCCTGGGATAACCTGGAGGAGGTATGCATGACTGGATCATTCCCCGTGTAACATTTCTCTAATTTGTAACATTTATATTGCTGTTTTAGTTGATGTGCAGACACTAAAGGTGTGCATCGTATGCTTGACATCCATGACCATGTTTACAAATAACTTTAGTAATATCAAACTTGTTTAAACCCTTGTTTAAAGTGTATTCATCTTACATATTTGGATTTTTGAACACAAACAAAAAAGGAAGTCTTTATATCGTTTCAGCCATGCACATTTAGTGTCTTTATACCTGTTTTAACTGCAGTAAACAACAAATCTATACCTCAAATATGCTGGCTAGAAATACATACGGACATATGAAGATGTATAAAATAATAAACTGACTTTTATCTATAGTTGTTGCTATAAAGTACGAACTGACAACATGGTATATTCAACAAAGTGTATTTTTTCTGTGTGGAGCAAAACATATTTTACGTATTTTAGTAGACAAAAAACAAAACACAGAATTATGTTTTTTTTTCTCAAATATTAGCTGAAAACATGTAATGTGCAAAGAGTGTTAAGATGGCAAGCAGTAGGTTTCTTCACAGCAAACATTTTGAGTTGTTATAGTAGGAAAATACCGTTAACGGTAGCTCAGTGATCCAGTAAGTCATGACAGTATGACAGTGAGCCAGCATGTGGAACACCAAGATCCTGAAACTGAAGCAGTTATTATAAACAGAAATCTATCATTATTTTATTATTTACACCTGTGCTTTTCCTACAGTGACACATCAGAAGTCCTCCGTGAGAAATATCTGAGTTAAATTTTAATTGAAGCACAAAACATAATGTGGAAGAAATAGTTTCCCTCTTTGGTCTTTACTAATGCAATGGAGAATAAAAACATTTTCTTTATTTGCCTTTCAAGAATAAAGTCAGTGCAGATGTCAAGAATAATATTTAAATGTTGTTCTGTATTCCTAGCACAAATACCGAAAGATCAACTTTATTCTCGACATTTGCAAAATGAAAAAAGAATCTTCATCTCATTTTGGTCCTTAATGTGACGTAATGCTACGTTGTCGTACCAAACACTGGTGCGGTTGCATCCATTATTCATTCAATTGCAAGATCATTTGATGCAACCGGTTCCTTTTACCTGTTCAGATGCACATTTTCCACCTGCTTTCCTGTGACACACATTAATATTCACTCTCAGTAGGTAGACACTGACAGAGTTTGTATGATAAGCAACACAACGAAATAAATACAGAATTTTGTTTTTCCTCTTAAGGATTTGAACGAGCTCAGCGGTTTAGTGACGGAGTTCTCTCTGCTCGTCCATGTGAGTACAAACACTCGGCTCTGCTTTGTGGCGACTACATTCATGTTTCATTGCTGTATGCATTTCTCCAGCTACGTGTGTGCACAGCCAGCCCTGTGAACGAAAAACAATGTGACAAAGGCCGCTCGCCTGTAGCGTTTCCAGGAAGTGGTGCGTATTTGACCGATGTGTACTCGTGTTGCCTGGTAAGGCTCCTCTGAGACGAGGTTACACAGATCAGCTCAAAAGTACTGCTGGGGCCCCAGAGGCCCTCCACCAAGGCAAGAGGAGAGATTGAGGAGTAGATGAGAGAGAGGGAAAGAGAGAGGGAGGGAGGATTTGGGGGGAGGACAGCGGGTTGTCACAGGGGGGAGAGGGGGGAAACAAGGGATACATCGGAGCAGGTGGAGAACAGACGGCTCAGATTATCACTCCATCCTCGGGGATGGAGGGAGAGAAGCAGGGAGTTTGAGTGAAGGAGAGATTAACAGTGAGAGAGAGAGAGAGTGAAGATGTAGTTAGGGTGAAAAAAACAGACAGAGGTAGGGGTTGTGGGGGAGGGGGGGCAGCGTCAGAAAGAGCATAGACATGTTGTGGTGTCTCAAGAGTGAAAGACACCGTTAGGGGAGTAATATTCCAGCACTCAGTGGAAATACTGAGTGAGTGTGAGTATGGGGTTATGTCTGCACACGTGTCATGTTAGCGGCTGTTCCGATGTTTGTGTGTTTCTGTGCTTGTATCTGTATTTTTTTTTTCTTTTCTTTGTGTCTTCTCGGGCTTTCTGCTTAAGGTTAAAACTGACACCTACAGCATTAAATTATCTATTCATGTGAACAAACGTAACGGTCGGGGCAATTTCCCACCAGAGCGGCAGATGGAGCGGCTCGTGGAATTACAAGTGTTACATTTTCTTAACCAACAGCTACTGAATGAGACTGTTTGTTTAACAGGTGTTTCAAAGGTAAAAAAATAAATAAAAATGCATTCAAATTCAAACATGTCAACACATCGGAGGAAAATACGTAAGCCACAATTAGTCAATTAATTGATTGACAGAAAGTTAATAAGCAACCATTTTAATAATCAAATAATAGTTTTTGTCAGTTTTCTTTTTTTTACATTATTTTTATTAGGATATCTTGGGTTTTTTTATGCCTTTATAAAATAGCAAGAGTGGAGAGATGACAGAGGACAAAGAGGACGCAACAAATGTCCCCAATCAAAGTCGAACTGGAGATGCGCTGGTTCATCTATTTTGCCTTTATTTGAAAGTGTAGAGTCCAGGAAGAGGCAGAGTAGCATGGCATGCAGCAGAAGTCCGCTAACAGGAAATCGAAGTCTGTGCAATTATGGATCTTAATCATTACGCCATGTTTTAATTGTCTTTTTTTTTAAATATTTCATGGTTTCAGCATCTCCACTGTGAGGATTTGCTGCTATTCTCTGTTTCAAGTTATTGGTAACTGAATATAAAGAACAGCTGAAGCTTTTTTCTATTTCAATTGTATTAGCTCCACTCGGTGCTCAGGTCCTATTATAATATTTTATTATTTCTGTTTTTTTTTTATTTTTTTAATTTTATCGGCTAAATGAGAAATCAAGAAACCAATAATCACTTTCATTGATAATTGGGAGAATCGTTTGTTGCAGCCTCTTATTGTATCCTGAGTAGTGTGGCTCTATTTTTTGGGGGGCTTAGTGAAACCACTGCTTTTAAGATAGAAAGCAAAGCAATGTAGAAGATTCAGGAGAAGAATCTTTGAAAGCATCCCTAAATACGAGGAAGCCTTTACATGAGTAAAACCACGAGAAAAGCAATAGAAATGGAGCTGAGTGTGACTCCAAATGAGGAGGTGAAACGGAAAGAATAGGTGTTGAGGAAGATGAGGAGGAGACGAAGAGGAAGAAAAGTGGTCCGGTTGTTGTTTGGTCACTGTGTCCGTCCAACCCTCACATGGAGAGAGACAGCTGCCACTCTGAATATTTCATGAGATCTACACAATGCCACACACATTACACACATACAGCGTTTGACCCCACCCCCTGTGAAATCTCCCTTGAATATTCCTGCAGCCTCCATACGCACACACACACACACACACACACACACACACACACACACACACACACACACACACACACACACACACACACACACACACACACACACACACACACACACACACACACCTCTCATGTTTGCCAACGAGCGGAATTTGGGCTGGTTAAAAAAAAAAATTAAATTTTTTTTTTTATAGACAACAGGTGGTTGCTCTTTCACACGTGTGTATATGTCAGTGAACTTCTTGGATGTGAGCGTGTGTTAATATGTGTGTGTCCAACCTCCTTCAGTCCCAGCAGGAGAAGATTGACAGCATCGAAGACAACGTCAACACAGCCGCTGCCAACGTGGAGGAGGGGACCAAGAACCTGGGGAAGGTGTGTACGTGTGTGTGTGTGTGTGTGTGTGTGTGTGTGTGTGTGTGTGTGTGTGTGTGTGTGTGTGTGTGTGTGTGTGTGTGTGTGTGTGTGTGTGTGTGTGTGTGTGTGTGTGTGTTTGGGAGATGGGGAGATCGATGGCACTTTGCCTCCCAGCCATTCCACAGCGTTTGTCCCTATTGATCCATTCGAATACGCAGGAAAGCTGCAATTAAGGAAATAGAGAGAGGAGAGGGATGGAGAGAAGTGGGGTGGGGGGTGATAGAGAGGTAGGATGAGAGGGGTGACAATGGAGGGTCTATGTGTTTATGTGCGTGTAGCGTGGAGGAGAGGTTTAAATGACTGTTTAATAGTTTTTAAGGAGCAGCACTGTCGGCTCAGTACGCCCTTACACTGCTCTGCACTGTGTCAGTCAGAAGGCGACTCAGCGCCCTTCACACATATTACACACTTGAAATGTTGAACTTTTTCTCTGTAATACCCAGAATGAATCACCTGTTTTTCTCAAACTACAGCACTACACACTAGTGCAAGCAGTTTTTGTCAAGAATTGTGAAAACCTTTTCTAGCTCTGCTTCCAGTATTTTGTTTGGGATAAAAGAAAAGTGAGTTAAAGCTTTTTCAGGAGTCTTATTTTGATCTTGATGAACATAATGGAGGTAAAATAATCAGACTGTATTGACAGAGCCAAACCTGTAAATGCATTAATGGACAGTCAATAAATAGAAATTAAAGTCAGCTGTGGACACAGTAAAAAAACAAACAACGTCTTATCTCACTGATCTCTCGTCTAATCAACACTGTAGACACTGATATGAAACCAGTTACTGACATTTCTTTCTCCATCCAAGTACAATGTAGACGAGTTACATTTGTTTTTAGTGGTGCCCATAGACAAAAGGCACTTTACCAACGTTTACCTTTCTAAAAGCAGTGTTGGCATTACTATAAAATCTGTTTTTATTTGGTCAGAACAATAAAAACTGTTCACAGCAAGGTAGGACCCTGTAGAAATTTGTAATTTTATTTCATATTATAAATATTTTCATCATTTATCAATGTTCTGATAAAACAAAATTCAGTTACTTTATTAAACATTTAGTGAATGAAATGTGAGAAAATAGTAAAAAGAATTGCTTATTTTGTTTGTCCAGTAGCCCAAAATCAAAGGATATTCAATTCACAGTGATATGTGCCAAAGAAAAGCAAGTCCCGGGCATTTGAGTAGTGGAAATCTGTCAGTGTTTGGAATTTATGCATAAAAAAATTACTCGTCTTGTAATGATGAATCAATTATAATTTGTAATAATTGCTGATGAATTTTCTGATTCATTGAGAAATTGTTGCTCTACAACAAGGTCAGTGGATTACTGAGAGAATTTGGGACGTTGCATCTGGACAGACACATCACTATAATATTAATTAGATCTTATCTAATGTGGTTGAGTGGGTTAAATATTGGTTAAATTATTACCTGTTGGGCTGAATCCAGCTTTTGTCTCTCTGCATGTCAGAGTGTGAATGGATGGAAAAAAGTATTGCTGCCAAATTAACATAATTTAATGTCAGTTATTTAGGTTGTGATTTAAAGCGGCTCAAACGTCCATTTACTGACATTGTGTTGAGATGGAAGCAGGAATATCCGACTGACAGGCAAAATTCCAGCAAACAAAACCAAAACAAACCACACAAAGTAAAGGTAACAAGGAAAATATATTGTTTTAATGTAATGTTGGCGCGGCAACCTTTTACTAATTTGAACTTTAGTCATGTTTATTAATAAAACATTCTTTTTAAATGGTTTCTTGAAATGAAATTCACCCAAATGGGACAACAAACAAAGGCTGACCTCTCGGTAAGGTCGCCGGTAGATGTAGTGGGCTGCACATTAGATGAGGGGGTGTGGAGAGATAAAGCAGATGAGAGGGATGTCAGATGTTTTTACGTGTTTGAAAGCTTGTAATCTGTCATCAGGTCAAACAGCATTACACACAGACAGGCACACACACACACACATGCAATCACACATCACCCACATTCCCTCCATCTTCCACAACCTGTACCGAGAGTCCTTTTAACTCCGCTCAGATGAAATTAAAATTCCCTCAACTGCCACAGGGGTGGGAACAAGCAATACTAGCTTTTGAACTAGATTAATTTAATGGTGAAGTGTTAATCAAGTGAGTGTCTGTGTGTGTGTGTGTGTGTGTGTGTGTGTGTGTGTGTGTGTGTGTGTGTGTGTGTGTGTGTGTGTGTGTGTGTGTGTGTGTGTGTGTGTGTGTGTGTGTGTGTGTGTGTGTGTGTTTGAGGATGGTCTGAGAAGCAGTCATTAATTGCCATCAGCAAAGAGCACCTTCCACTGTGATGATAACAGCTGTAATAACACACAGGCCACATCTCTCTGATTTCTCCTAAATGAAGATAATGAAAACGCTTTGATGCAGCCGTGGACGAGTCGGTTTGCATTTACACATGCAGGCTTGTTTGTGTCTTCCTCCTTCTGTAGGTTGACGTGTGATCATGAAAGGATAGACACATCCAAACTCTATCGCAGACTGTCTTGAAGCCACAAAGTAGCAATGCCTCCAATGTGTGTGTGTGTGTGTGTGTGTGTGTGTGTGTGTGTGTGTGTGTGTGTGTGTGTGTGTGTGTGTGTGTGTGTGTGTGTGTGTGTGTGTGTGTGTGTGTGTGTGTGTTAAATTAAACTAGGACATATCTCTTCTTCCTGTCTCTCTAGGCAGTGGGTTACAAGTTGGCGGTGTTGCCGGTTGCCGGGGCACTGCTGGGCGGTGTATTAGGAGGTCCACTTGGCCTGCTGGCTGGGTTCAAAGCTGCAGGGGTGGCAGCTGCTCTGGGAGGGGGCGCCCTGGGGTTTGCTAGTGGCAACCTGGTCCAAAAACACCGCCGATCCCAGGTGGATCTACAGATGAAACAGCTGACAGCACCACCACCTCCATCTGAACCGGAGCCAGGCGACGACAAATGACCCACCAGTCCCGGTTAGACTCCAGCTGCTGGCCGATCACCGAGGCTCCCGAGCTGACTGACCAATCACAAACGTCACCCGTGGTGGCGTTGAGCCTCAGAGACACGAATGTGAGAATTATTTATCGTTGACATTGCAGTCACCAAACACTGTGTCAAACCATTATGTGCTAACAGTCTTATTTTCAGTCAGATATGTTGCTGTTCAGGTGTGTGAATAGTGTGAGGAAGTTAATCTAATTTTATACACACACAACTGACTTTCTTATACTGAACACTGCCAAGCAGTCATTTACACTACAGCTTATGGTGTGTGGTTGGTCAGCGTGACATGAATGTAAACACATCTCTTTACTAAAATAAACATTTGGCACCAAATAAAATCAATTTAACAGATTATGTCAAATCTTACAACAAACGAGCACATTTACTGTGTTCCTATGTTCTCAGATCGTTCAGGGGTTTGAGTTGTACCAACGGTCAGGCCTCAGTATTTATGCAGATACTTATGTGAACAGCTACAATAGCTTAATGTAAACTAAAGTGGAACTACGTCCATGTTTATATAACCTATACTGTATATTAATGTACAAAAAGTGCCAAAGTGCCACTGTTCAGATCCCTACAAGGACTGGACAATATAAACCTGCCATGTATCGATTCCACTGCTGCTGCCGCCAAATAAAATGTTTCTTTCCAGCAGTACAATGTCATTCATTGGATAAAAACAGAGTTTAAGAGAATCAAACATACAAAAGCATCAGACAACACAGCATCTTGTAAAATGGTTTTTTAATTTAATTTGTCCATTTTTTACTCTTCTTCCCCTCTGAGATGACTGATTTGGAAATGGCATCACACTCCCCTCGTTGCTCTGTCAAATGTGGGCTGATATGTCACTATGCAGGTATCTGTTGGCCTCTAAGGAAGGGCAGGACGCACAGTACAAACTTAGCAATGGGTCCCCATACTCGTAGTCTTGAGTTCTCCCTTTAGGATTCTCAGGGATCTCCACTTGTACCAAAACTTCTGACATATAAAGAGACAAAACCAGTTTAAAGAGAACTCGTATGAAGTGTCAGGACTAAATTTCCACCGTCCATCACACGGGTTTTTCCTCTCTCGTCTTTGGGCTTTTTAAAGACGCAGTCTTTTCTCCCCCAGCAGGATGACACATTTAACAACAGGTAACAACAAAAACAACAGCCATTTCAGAAATTCATGATCATGTTAAAGCGCACCATTTCAAAACATTTTTTCTTCTTTTTGGATTCCCAGGAACACAACTCAGACGGGAATACCATGCCCATGAAAGGTACCCAGCCCCCTTTGACCTTTTAAAAGTTTTACTAATTTACAGCTGTGGATTTAACTTTTAGACACTGATCAACAGAATAAAACTCTTTGATTTCAAGGTCAAATCAGATTTCTACAGACTGATTTTTAGCACAAAAATGAACAAAATGCAGGAGTGTTCATGTTCATCCATCCATCATCTATAACCCCTATCATTCAGATGCTGTAGAAGATCGCAGGCAGGGCTACAACCCAACCGCGAAAAACAGGTCGGCAGTCAATCGCAGCGTTCATGTCCATAACGAAAATGATTTGGCAGCTAGTTCAGCCTTCAGCTAATGTGGAGAGGTCTGTCACAGTTTGGGACACTGCAGCTCCCCTTAGCTCTCCTGACTGTCAAATTACAAATATAAACCATTCAGGCCAGACTTAAGTCTAAATACTGACTTTTGCAAATTTGGGACAAGGTTGTTTTCATGTTGTCCCTCTCTTAGCTTCATGTTTAATATTTACAGGACATCTTCCTCCAAAATACAGTCACAGCTTTTCCTCAATTATTTCCCTTTGCTGCATGCGTATGACCTGCTCTACCTTCACAGGCCGTCCTGGGCCTGCTGCAGAGAAGTCTCCACACAGCATCATGCTGCCACCACCAGGCTTCATGATGGGGGTGGTGTGGTTTTAGTATTGCGCTGTGCTGGCTTGTTACTAAACAAAGAATTTTGTATTAGGGCCAAAAAGCTCTCTACTTTAACATTAAAGTATTTCCTGTTGATTGGTGACTAAAAGAAAAATCCACATTACATCCACTGTGGCACAACATTGTAAAAGAGTAAAAAAATTTAAAGATCCTAGGAACATTTTTTTATAAGCACAGTAAGAGACATCATAATCTATAACCATGGTACCGACCGTACCAAGGAGAGAAGGGGTGCATCTCAAAAGGCTGGAGTAGCACAGTCACTTTATCTCCTCTCTCTCAAGCCATGATTTGAAATTATACAACCTATACCAAGTGTTTTTCTATTCCTCCTCTGTGTGGAGAAGATACGGAGATAAAGCTACTTCAAACAGGCATACCGTTAGAACTTGTGCTATACAAATGAATTAGACTAGAGTTGGGTCATGTTGAGATGCATGAGGTTGGTGAGACTCTCAACAAGCATCTCCTGTCAAACTGACTGAACTGGAATAGCCACAGATAAGAACCGAACAACTGGAGTGAGCAAACTGTTCTGTTTTTGTTTTTCTACAAAAGGCGGGGTGAAGAAAAAGAAAAGGAATAAAATAAAGAAAACTCTGCATTTAATTTAGACCAACATTGAGATTCCAATGTAGCACAAACATATTTACAACCTCCGTAAATTAAAAGTGAAACGACTTCTCTTGACGTCCAAGCGCCCCTAACCCCCTGCTTACACACATTTTCTTCTTTATCCCCCTTCCTTTTAATTCAAAATAAAAATTGTACATGAGAGTTATGAAAATATAGGTTATTCCAACATGGTTGTGTCATGGACTGCACTCTCCTCTTCTTGTTCTTCTTTTCTCCTCTTCATTTCTCCTCCTCCTCCTCTTCATTCTCTTCTCCTTCTTCAGTAAGGGTGTTGGGTGTTGCTGTTCTGTCCCGCTGCCCTGTCCCCCCCCTCCCTGACCCCTGGGCGTGGCATTGAGTCAAAGGATCACTGGAAGGCTGTTAAGGTCACAGCTCATCGCGGTCCCGCCTGAGGATGGTGTAGCGACTCTCGCTGGGTGCCAGCTTCTGGAAGGAGCTCTCCGGAGGACTGCTGGCCACTTCTCCACCCGTCTCCTCCTTGATGCAAAACGTCACATTCAAAACAAACGCTTAGGTTTCACATTACTTCGCAAAGATGACTTCACAGTGTGTGCCGACGCTGCTGACTGACCTGTCCGGGCGTGCTGTCTGTGGGGTCAGGACCGTGGTGAAACTCTCTGTGAAGCTTACCAGAGTGAAGGTCCAAAACAAACTGTCTGAGCTTGCCAGGGACACTGGAAAAAAAAACCACACACACAGATGCATCATTGGACATCATCCAAGAAGATTATTTTATTCTTTTGCAGGGAGGCTTGCTCATCCAAATGTTTGGGATTCACCGGCCTCCCGAAAGAATGACCGGTTTCACCTCCGTTGAAGATAAGTCTCGTTCACAAGAACGACATTGAAGAGTAAACCGAAAAATGTCCCATTTGGATGTGGAACTTACTTCATTCAGGCATTCCTACACACACACAGAGTTAAACAGTGAAGACAGATCTGCTCGAACGACAGAGCGGTCAGAATGAACCGATGATATGAGACAAAAGAGCTCGTGGCAGCAGAGAACGTTAGTCCCCGGGGACGTGTCATCAAGCAGCATTAATCCATACCAGCGCTGTCCGGTGAAGTGTTCTTATTAATGACAGGTCATGAGCTGTTGTCATATCACACAGGCAGCGCTGGTCCGCAGTCACACTGAATGTACGTTTTATATATATATATATAAAACATACACTGTGCTAATGTAATTACAAGCTGTGTGCCACATGCAGTGGTGATGTGATGTAATTATGTTGTGGAGGGCTAGTCAGTCCTCGGGGCTTCTGTCTATCTGATCAGACTCTGATTGGGGACGGGGGGGGAGTGGTGGGGAGGGGGCAGAATAAATACAATTAAATTAGATTAGACTGGATTAGTTTAGCACTTATTGCACGTGCCAAATCATGTCACATTAGCTCCAGTGTCCTGGCCCATTCATAAAGGACAGATTTTAGGAGGTGTGACATTTCTCTGGTGGTAAGTGCACAGTGGATTATTGTGTGTGAATGTGTGTGTAACATAATTGGCATCATTTTATGAAGAGCAGATCTCATTATTAACAATTACACAAACAGGTGAATGATGTATCGCTTAGCTTTACCAGTGTCAGGCAATAATTTATCACACTGACTTGACATGAGAATGATTCAATCTTGAATTAAAAGGGCAACTGTGGACAGGTTCCATTTATATTTGGCTATTTCTTTTAGTATGGAAACAACTACAAGCCTGTATTTGTATTCCTAAAACGCATTGCTGATGTTTGTATGAAGACGGTGGAGTCAAAAAGGAAATACATTTATTGGTGTTAGTTTAAATGAACACACAGTTAATGGTTTATCAGGCACTGGAAATATTGTGAGTTTGTAAAATGAATGCACAGCTAAATCACCATATAGAGGAAGAGAAAGGTGGCACTTACGCGAGGTCTTTAAAGTCGGGAAAGACATACATGTGTCTGAATGAGTCTATGGCAATGACAGGACAGTCAGCTGGAGTTTTCTGGATATGGAGCAGAGGATGGCGGAACTTATCGCAGTCCGCGTGAAGGAAGTTTATCGACCCTGAGGAGGATACCAATGTCATGACCAGCACTCGTGTACGCAGGGCTGTTTGACTCACAAGTAAACTAAACTTCACATCCTTGACAGATACATGTACGCTCACCTTTCTCGCTGATGAGCTGGCGAGCCACTTCATGCTGGAACTTCTCTAAGCTCTCTGCGTCTTCTTTAATGTGGAATAGGATGAGGAAAGGGATTCCTTCTTCAGTCAGCTCCTGGAAAACACACACACACACACACACACACACACACACACACACACACACACACACACACACACACACACACACACACACACACACACACACACACACACACACACACACACACACACACAAACACACACATGGCATCAAAGACAGATGGAGTGCGGGGCTTTTTCGTGGCCCAGCAGATGGACTACCCACGGACGCCATGACTACCCTCCAGGCTGTTTATCACTGTAAATATCTACGTCCTTGCATATATGCATATTTATACATCTAATGTTAGACCACAACTGCCTAAAAAAACTTTGATTTATTCATCAGGAATCAAAACGAAGCAATAGAATTTCTTCACAATGTTTACGACGGTCCATTTTCAAAAGCAGGAAACAAACCTCTCCGTTTTCAAAGGTGATCTCCCGAACCAGAGGCACACACTTGTCCTGGGCCCAAGCGTACGTCAGGTCAAAGTTGGTGAGTGAGCTGAGGTAGACCATGTCAGGGATGCTCTCGCCAACAGGTTTGTAGATCACATTGTCTCCACTGAAGCGCTCAGACTCAGACAGGGCGCTGCAAGGGTAACGTTCAAGAATACAAACGTAAATAGAGGAACAATCGTAACTCTACGTGGATCTAAAGATGGTGCTGCGTCTCACCCAAAGGCGGCCAAGAACGTGCAGTCATCGCGAAGGATGTTGGAAACTTTTTCATATGTGTGATAGTTATCAGAGTCCTTTTTCTCAAAGTAACCTATGATGTTTCTCTTGCTTCTCTGTTCAGTAAGAAAGCAACAAAACAAAAAAAAGAGGGGTTGAGAAAAAAGTTGATAACATTTAAGTTTATGATGGCATGTGCGTATTTGCCACTTACATCCAGAGTAGTGAGCTCCTCCATTGAGTGTATCTCTTTCACTGGGTCGACCTGCTGCTGACGGATGAAGTCAGCAATGGCCACCACTGACCTCTGACCCCTGTACTCCCTCTTCATCATCATCCCGTTACGGAACAACTTCAACGTGGGATATTTGGTGATGCGGTAGCGCTGAGCTATGTCCGCTGCGTGCAGCGGCAGAGGACAAGTCAAGTAAAGAAAGACAAATCAATTGATGAAGAGCAAGAAGCAAAGTTAAAACCCATGGGGATGGGTGGATGAGGAGCGGAGCGGTGACGGAGACGGCAGTTAGACCTCGGTCTAAAAAAACACTGCCTTCAGTCAGCGCCGAGCTCTGATCTCCCACATGAAAGCAGCCCCCCCGCCAAGAGTAAATATTCTCTCTGCACACAGCGAATGTGTGTGTGTGTGTGTGTGTGTGTGTGTGTGTGTGTGTGTGTGTGTGTGTGTGTGTGTGTGTGTGTGTGTGTGTGTGTGTGTGTGGCAGGTGTCAATCTCCCCACGGGGTGTCTCTAAGCCTCCAGTCTTCACAGGAAGCAGCAGTTTTGTCATTAGTCTTCAAACAGTTTGCAGGTCATCAATAATTCTCTTTAATTTGCTTTATCTCAAAAGGCTGAGGCTGGCGCCTTGCTTCTGTGCTTTGGTGTGCCGGGCATCTATGTGTACATACGTGCATCAAATATAGGAGGAGTGTATGTTGGTGCCTTTTTTGTTTCCTGTATATAGGATGAGGGTGTTGGCAGTTTGGGGCATTAGATCACCGTAAACAACAACCACGTATACCAATTCCAAAACACTATTAATAAGCTTCAAAATGACTAATACGATCTTATTCGTCTTTATCTAGATAAATAAATAGTTGATTAATACTGTTGCTTATTAAATAAATAAATAGCATTGTTCAAATTGACACTTTTAGGTTTTTATGGTATAGGTACAAAAAAAATAATGATAACTAAATATGATCACAATCTTGTGATTGCTGCAAATTCAACCAATCATAATATTTGCAGGAGCGGGGTTTCTGAGCAATAAAGGTTCTCAATAGAAGCTCTGTTGACGGCATTATGGCACAGAGTAAGCCTTTCCAACCAAAACTTGTTTTATCTAAAGAAATAACTCATTTTCATTTAGCAAGGCTCTTCAACCTCTCGTCTCATCATCAAATCTAACGCCACGCTGGTAAATGACAAAAAACAGAAAAATAAATAAAGCTACCAATTGTCCCACTTCCCTGTGTCTGTCTAATCATACAGTATTAGTAGTAGTGTTAAATTATTATAAATGAACTTGTATACACCCTCACAGTTGTATACAGCAGTGCATGCAGTATGTGTTCAATTAAAGCTACTTAAAAAGCATTTAAAGCTTTGTTTTCTTTTTGTAACTTTAAGCCCAACAGTTCTTTTTAAATTCAGACTATAAAAAAGATGCTAAATAAAATATCATATATAATCAATTTTAAAATATATTATTTTCTGGTGTGCTCTACAGTAAGTGTGTTATCAGAGGAAGTGATTACACATGACACTTTCTTTATTAGATAGTTTTAAAAAAATATATTTTGTCCCCCCCTCAACTTGCAATTTTTGCCAATTCTGGCAATTTGATGAACAACAAATACCAAATAAAACTCTGGTAATTGCGTTGCAATTCCAAAGGAAAGTTGCTGCAAAGTCGAGCATTTTAATCGCAACAATCAAATAGCCTCCAAGAGGTAACTCGTAAATGAATATTTTGTTTTAGGGTAATTTCCTTGTCAATGTTAGAAAGAAAACCAAATACTGAGAAGTAATACTCACAATGTTGGTCACAGTCGACACGAGCAAACACCACCTGCTTGGTGTCGGGGAACTCCTCCCTCACTATGTTAGATGCCTCCTCAAATATTGGATGGAGCATCTGACTGAATCTACACCTGGAGGAAAGACAGGGGAGCGTAATAATCTCAGAGGGTTTTCAGATTTTCTTTATTCCACTGGATTAAATTTTACTGTATCTGACTGCACTGTGAAGTTACCTCACCCTGGTCTGTAATAGATCAATTATCTGACTATTAATAACGAGGATTCAGAGTTCATTGAGACTAAAAAACAATATGTATAAATCCTTTCTCAATAAATAAATAAACTCAGTTTAGATGGAGATGAGAGTAATCAAATTCTATCTATGGCACTATGTGACATACAGGAAGGTCTGCATCATAAGTAAACCCAATTTAAATATCATTGACATAATATGCTAACGTCCGATGACAGAGAGAAATCACACACTTACCAGTCAGCATAAAAATTCACTAATGCCACCCCAGCATTATCTGCAAGGAAACACACACACAAAGAGGAAATAAATGTAAGCCTCTGTATGTTAACCTAATATACCAATGAGGGTGTGTTTAGCTAATCAATTTAATTAACAATGCTAATTAAACATAAACCCCTCAGTTTTCTGTCAACAATAAAGGACTTAGACAGCGTTTTAGTAACCAAAATTTCAAATGTAACTTCATGTTATTTAGTGAAAAGTTAAACCACAGGCCAAGGACAAACAAACTCCTGTTACAATGTGACAAACAACTTCTTTCCAGGTCATGCAAATATTCCAGTTATCACTTTACATATTTGTAGGGGGGAAACAGGAACATTTTATTTTGCAAAGAACTGTAAGAGGTGGTAAATCAGTGTGACAACGGCAAATGTGGACAGTCAGAAGATGTGTTTGGAAGAAATCCAGGAAAAACTAGACATTTTCTTCTCCATCTCACAGTTCAGGAATTCTAAGATGTGAAACTTAAGTTGCGTTTCAAGTTCTTCCATGGTGGCAACCAATTATCACTGAAATATATTAAGTTGATCAACATACGAAGAAATACGCTTATCAACAGTTAGATGAACAGTGACACAATTAAAATAAGCCGATTCTCTGTTTACACTCTGTGGACAGTCTTAAGCTGAGCTAACTGGATGGAAGTGAGGTTGCCTTACTTAGGACGTCATCAATGTTGCCCGAGTCCAGACTGGTGATTTCTGCTTGTCCAGGAGTGGAGAGGCCCATCACCTGCAGACACACAGGGAGGAGATAAATAAAGAACTAAAACATACACACTGGCGTGACACCATCCCATCAATGTAAAGCACAGTGAAAACCAAGAGGTTAGTTTTTTTTTAGCCGGATTCAGTGTTCAGGTTTTCTATAGCAACTGGTTGAGCTGAGCGGTTAAGATGAACACCTTTCTCCACTTCCCCCATAGTGTATCCCAGGAAACCTGAGAGGTGTCGTCTCTCCACAGGTTCCTGTTCCTGGGTCAGTCCAGGTTCTCTTTCACCGTTCCTGGTACTGGGCCGAATATACAGTTAACAATATCCCCTTTGCCCTGTCCTTTCCTGAACGTGCTATTGTTTTACACAGCTTTACACAATGGTATAGCACTATTGCAACATTTTAGCAATTTCCCCTATACAGTTAAGCCCAAAATCATTGATGTCAAATTTTCATGTCTAGTGAATTTTACTAATAATTTACTTCTGGCGGGAAATGGCATAACCAAGCGAAACCGGATATTAAGATGTTGTGCTAGAGATATAAATGAAAACATTAACTATTTTCGTGTTTGTTTTTACATTTCTATGAAAAATATAATGTCCATAATGTAAAGCAGCCACACTTGCGCAACCAGAGATCCTCACTGGGGTTTTTGGTTTTAGCCATGACTTGCAATAGACTAGTCATGAACTGGCAAACTACTGCATGAGCTGAGCATTTTTCACATTATTTTATATTTTGGCAGTGTTTACTGTATAAATGCTTGATGCTTTATTCAAATAATGTGGCCAATACACAAAAAGATATGGCACAATGTTTTACAAACATCCTCTTTCTGTCAAGCATTGGGCTGGAGCGATAAGATAATGCTACATACCAAAGATAATGGGATTTCAATGAAATTCCAAGTCTCACGTTGGGCAGGACGACAAAAACTTTTCTAAGACGCATCAAAATCCTCAGAATACACTGAGGTTTAATTTTACACACAGTGTGACTCTAAATTCATAATCAGTGTGCAGTAAATGTCAAAACATTAAAAAAAAAATGTGTGCAGTGAAAGCGCACATTAGTTTCCATCTTCATCAAATGTCACTGACAATAACATTAGCTGTTACCTAGGGAACTGTATTTTGTGTTCGGAAAATAAAATCTTGCAAACAACCGTTTTCTTCCTTGTATCTTCCTCGCTGGACCACTGAAACGTGAATATGGTTGTAATTATGACGTGCCAACTGGGGATTTTCTGAATCTTAGCTCTGATTGCAACACTGCATAAAAGAATCCTGTATCAAAGAGATCAGCGTGGAGAAAATGTAAGGGCTAAAATGGCTTTCAGGGTGAAATGGGAGAGGAACACCGGTGTTGGCTGTCTTTTACGAACTTATCTTATCAAGTCTACAAGTGCACTTCTATATTTTTCTGGGTGATAATGACTCCCACGACCACAAACACTGTAGTCAACACTTATAGGACATTACAAAACCTTAAAATGATATCTGTACAATCTATTAATTGGCTGTGATCTGACTCAAGATCCTGTTTAAACAGGATGTAGTGTGTGATGAACATCCTCCTTGAGGCTCAATCAATATGGGTTCTTAAGAATGGTGAAAACTTTTAAACAGTGACACAGCCATAGCTGGCTGGTCTTTTTTCACTCACAAAGCAAAGGGTTTACCTCTCACTGTCTTTTCCCTTGGTCATTTTGTTTAAATGTTTTCTAATATAAAATAAGTGTGCATCTAACTATTTTTTTCTATTATTAATTAATATGCTGATTATATCTTTTAATCAAACGATTAATAATCTAGTAAATGAAATGTCCTCATCAAATGGTTGCTGCTCAAATAAAAGCGCAAAACCCAACCATATTTGTTTTACAATTATTTACGACAAAGAAAGGAAACAAATCCTCACATTTGAGAGGTGGGGGTATTGAATGTTGATATTTCTGCCTGATAATGACTTCCATATTAAGTGATAAACAAAAGAAGTTGCCTTATTTCTTAACAATCAAGTCGTTTATTAGACACGATTTGAGTTTAAAGTTCAACTGTATCAACATTGTCGACAAAAAAAAACAACAACAACAAAAACAAACAGTCCCTATGCCCTCACAGCGAGCAAGTATGGCACAAGCTGCAGAGTGCAAACCGATAATGAAATGCCACAGTAACTGTGGTCAGACTTGGGGAAACGCAGTCGCGCAGCTCAGAGAGAAGTTTTAAGTTTGCAGTTCAGGCCGAACTGCGCTTCGCCTTTAGTTCCGGGTTGTCAGCCAATAAGAATGAGCCACAACAGAGGAACTCACCAAACCGGCGAGACACACGGAGAGTCCGGGAAGAACTTTGTTTGCATTTAGTACGACAACAAACACGGAGCCTCGTCAAATGCAACAGACCACATACACACACACACACACACACACCGCTCAATGAAACAAAAACAAACAAAAAAACGAAGCATGCTCGCAATTAGCAATTATCTCACTGTTGTCAATGTGTCCGTGGCTAATGCTAGCCGGACGCTTCGCCCCCTCATCAAAGTTAACAAAGTTATCAACTTCAGCTCCGTTGTTTTTTTAAAGTTTAAACTATATCACGTGTTGCGCGAGTAACATCTCGTTTATATAAAAGTGGATTACGGCTCGTTACGGCACTACCGGCTCGGCGTTATTCAACACTACCGGCTCGGGTTGACATTGCGAGCCGGGATGACTCGGGTGAGCTCCGGGCGGCTGCTGTTTGAAACACGGCTGCACACACGCGGATCTGTTGAAACATCTGTAACACCGGCGGCATCGACGGAGCTCTTTCTGGCCACTTTTTGGACACCACGTCTGGTGCCGGCAGAGCTGGCAGCTAAACTATCCACAGCGACGACTCCGTAGCTAACATTAGCTTGCTCCGGTAGCAGCAGGCGGTTGAAGCGTTTAATGAGACGTCGATGCTTACCAGCAGTATGACCGTGACGAAGCCAATGTCGAGAGAGGGAGATATTGTTAACAGTTTCATTGTACGGTGTAGTTATCGGAGGAGGTGGTGTTGAGTCTTCCCAATCTGTCTCGACGCCGCTCTTCTTCGCTGCAGCAGGAAACTGACGGCGAACCGATCTCACGGTGACCACGGAAACGCGAGCGACGCTTTCCTGGTGGTTGCCGGGCTTTGTGGGTAATGTGGTTTTCGACGTCGCCAGACGAACGACTCGAAAGACCGGGAAAACTACAATCATGGCGGTTTGCAGCTTTGCGACAGAAACGGGGTTTGTAGTATTTTGGCAATTCAACGGGACGCTTTGGAAGAAAACTTTCCAAAGGTTTTCATGAGGAAAAAGGAAAAACAAAAACGGTAAATATAACACCGACAAAGGAGGAGTGGAAACAGCACTTTATCAAAACGTTATACTTAATAGATCCATTGTCACATATTTTTTTGTCTCTACTTTTTTAATACGATTATGAATATGATTTCTCGGATCACGGAGAAGTTGCATCATTATTGCTTAATTTTTTTTTATTCTCAAATTTTTCATCAACGCATCTAGCAATAAATGTTATGGTATTTACTTAAAGCCTACTTTGTTGCACAAAACTTGTTAAGGTAGAAAACATGTATGTGGTCTGCTGGACAACTCTGCCAAATCTGTGCAAATATTCTCCCTAAACCCTGAGAAAAAAGTGTGTTGTTAACTGTTGGTTATCCAAACATCAGCCTAACCACTCAAATCAAAGACTATAACTTCAACAAAACATTGCTGCATCTCACCAGATTGGATGAGAAGCATCAAAACAAAAGAACAGTCAGTCACTCTGACATCGTTCCTGTCTATAATCAGTACAATCAGTAGCTGTATTATGCTGGCAGTTATTTGTGTGAACAGGTGGGCTGGTCGCAGTATGTGAGTGAGCCTCTTCCTATGCCCCGGCAGGAGCCAGGATCAGTGGCAGGTAGGGGACCTGGACCTGCATTCACACCCACTGAGGATGAACTGAACTGGGAAACATCTGCTGAAGTGTCCCTCTCATCGCAAATATGGTAAGAATCCAATATTTAAAAAAAATAACCTACTCGGGTTTAATTTGGTGTATAAAACCCAGAAGTTTTATTTTCTGTAGTTATTGAGTGTATCTGTTAGTTAAGTCACTGTCTCCTCTGAACCTCCGGTTTGTAATTCTCTCTCAAGAGTCAAGACCGTTGAGACTGTGTGTAAGAAAGCTCATTGTGTGTGCTGCAACAACCTAATTGTTAAGGAGATTAAGGTGGAATGTTGAATTGAATCCCAGCATTAATATTTTATGGGCTAAAGCTGTCCATAGGGGGTTCACAGTGTGTGAGCAACTCACAGATGGAGTGGGGAAGATTTTTCCCGGTCTGAATATCAGTGGTGAAGAGTAAGAGGAGCACAATATCCCTCTTTAGTTATTAGTGCAAGTATATAGCTATGAACAATGAAAAATGGTTTGTTGTTTATTTATTCATAGACTATATTTTAATGAGAATCCAAATTGGAGAACATCTTTCTGGTGCAATTCTCAAGCGTTTCTAAAATATATTTTGTATTTACTTCAATAATAATAATAAACTTTATTTGTATAGCCTCTTCTATACAAGAAATGCATCTAAAAGTGCTTCATAGTAAGATAATTACATGCAGTGTTTCACATAAAAAGAGATATAAAGGAACATTTCAAAATATAGAAAAGAAAAGAGATAAAACAGATAAAATGCAAAAGAAACATAAAAAGCATAAAAAGGAATACGAGTAGACTTGATTTGGGTCGTTCTCTAGGATTCAATTTATGATACGGAGTTGTGGAAAAAGCAGTTGTATGTCTTGTGAACTTTTCTAGAACTTTACTTCACACAATCTATAATATTATCCAGTAGTAGTAGTTTTCTGCTGTGGTTTTAGTAAATTCTTTAAGGTAGACTCGTCAGTGTACCTCCAGGTTTCTGCTAAACCTCAGTTAAAAACTCACACGGGCCCAACCCGTTCGTACGCTACTAAAATTCCCTTTTCACTTACATATCAGTCTTTTTAAGTTTTATCAAAATATATGGTTAAAATATAAAGTGAGCAACATGCATTTCAAAGGCGCGGTAGTTCAAGAGCATGGTAGATGCAAGAGAGCTTCAGGAGTTGCTAGTTAAAGGCTAAAGTAAAGAGATATGTTTTTAGCTTTCTTTTAAAAGTATTAAATGAACTAACTTCCCTGATATCTACAGGTAGTTCGTTCCACAGCTTTGGAGCGTGGCTGACAAAAGATGAATCCCCAATTTTCTTTCGGCTGTTGCTGGGAACCTTCCAATAAACCAGCAGCAGACGATCTCAGTGTTCTTGAAGGCTTCAACAAGGTCTAAAAGAAGAGATGATGACAATTTACAAACCTGTTTTCAAAAAAAGTTGGGACATTGTGTAAAATGTAAATAAAAACAGATTGTGATGGTTTACAAATCAAGTTAACCCATATTTAATTGAAAATAGACCAAACACAACATATCAAATGTTGAAACCAAGAAATTGTATTGTTTATTGGGAAATATATGCTCATTTTGAATTTGCACTATTTTCCCATGCAGTCTTTCACAGAGTGGTGAACCTCTCCCCGACTTCACTGCTGCTTTTAGCATTGCATTACTTTTCCAGTCTTTTGTTGCCCCTGTCCCTAATTTTTTTAAACGTGTTGCTGGCATTAAATTGGAAATGACCCTGTTTTTATAATATTTTTCATAAAAGAATAACATTTCTCAGTTTCAACATTTGATATGTTGTCTTAGGTCTATTTTCAATTGGATATTGGTCTACATGATTTGTAAATCATTGCATTCTGTTTTTATTGACATTTTACACGGTGTCCCAGCTTGTTTGGAAACTGGGTTGTAGATATATTGCCCAGCACTACATTATAAATCATGATACAATTTAAATTTCACCAATATTTAATTTGCAGAAAAGAAGTGTTGGTGTAAAGTCACAGATAAAAGCAGCCAGTTTAAACTAAATGTTTAACGTTTGATGATGGATGTGGTAAAAGTTCACAAGTTTAACTTTGTGTCAACTTTCAGAACCTTGTATTAACCCTCGTGTTGTCCTCGGGTCAAAATGACCCGCAGCTGTGTTCAACCAAGTTCTATTTTATTTATATATATTTTTATATTTTTTGGGATCATTGGTCATCATTCTTTAAAGAAACCCTCACAGCCTCCTTGTCACCAATGATCCCAAAAAATATGAAAATAAAATAGAACTTGGTTGAACACAGCTGCGGGTCATTTTGACCCAAGGACAACACAAGGGTTAAGGTGCATGGGAAATCCGGCTATAAGACGTTTTGTTTCATAACTTACAATATACTCATACGGTATATATTCATATGTACCCTTGTCCATTAGACTACAGTTTAATGCAGCACACACCCACAACAGTCTCCCAGCTCTCTGATTTCATCTGTCTTTTCTGTTTTCTCCATCTTTTTCCATTTCACATTGCTCCCATTGATTTTTTTGTTTGTTTTTCCAGCTGATTATGTCCCTGTACTCTGATTCGCCGGTGGGCACATTGCTCTCTGCACTTTAATTGGACATTTAATTAGATCACAGTTTTAGTCCAATTAGACTCGGAGGTGCGCAAAAGAGGGGGGCAAGTCCCCAAGCTGGTGTCTCTGTCTCCCTTCCCCCTTCTGGTTCTCTCCCTTCTCCTCACTCTTTTTCCTTTTCTGCCTGCCTTGCTGTCTCTCTCACTCTCCCTCCTGAGGGCGGCTCATTAGTGATATAATGGGATGACATAAAGCACACAGCTCCGCTAACTGCCAGTGTCTTGAGCGGTGGCTGAACTACACAGACAAGGTGACGGGAAGTTTATCTGCCTATTGTTCCTGAAGTTGTGTGGTTGTTTCTTGTCTTGTTTCTTTATAAACTCTTTCACTTCCCTTTGAAGCCATGAAGAGGGTAAGTGAAACACTTGACAGTCTGCCAGTCACAGCAGCATTGATCAGCCTACACGCACACAAACACACACCCCACAAACCACAAACATTAATGACATGCTGGGCAGAACCCTATCGACTCAGTGGAGTGCTCCAGTATGAAATCACAACACCTAATGAGACTAAGATAAGCCTCATTACCAGCAGCGCTCACTTTAGTGCCAGTCAAATGCAGGGCTATTCTGCACCAGTTTTAGCTCCCCCATGGTTCCGCCCTCTTTCCACTTTTGTTGTCATCGTCTTTGCACAGTGCTGAGACTCGGAGCACAATAACACTGTGCCCCAGTGGGTGAAAACACCTGGGCAAATGTAAACACACACAAACACACACCCAGATGTATGCCAATATGCACACACTTACTCTCAGGTCTAAGTCCTTGGAGGACACAAGCCAATCTCCGTGTCCCTCGAGCAGTCGCACACACCACCTCCCTTTCTGACTCCTACCACCCTCAGGAGGACAATAGAGCCCCACTCTAACTTGTCTCTGCACACACACACTTATACATCGTGCACTTCATATCTGCATCACTAATCTGTATGCTCTTTCTCTATATGTGTGCGCATGTATAGGTGACGTGTGTGAACGACAGGCAGCAGGCAGGGGTGTTTTAGCCACGGGCGTCACTACCTGACCCCTGTGGCTGTGAGATTGACAGCTGTGTTCCCGCCTAATTGCATTACTCTCCCAGGTGATTGGCTCACGCCCTGGGGGCTCATTTGTCAGGATGCATTGTGGTAATGATGTAAATTAGCAGATCTATGTGTCACTCAGTCTTCCCCCCTCCTGCTGATTGGCTCCGCTGTGCCCCAGGGCTCGCCCCCCAGCTGAGGGAGCCAGCTCATTGGTCCTTGGGGAACCAGGAAGTCCCCTAGAAAGGGGGCTTTTCACATTGGGTATCCCTCAGGGCTGATATTATCCCTATTCCTACCTCTTTACCTGTCAGTCAAAACCAAGGGACTGATCCCTGCAGCCTTTATCTTCTATCTTAGACATAGATTCACTCACATAGAGGGACATGTGGGTGGTATGGGCACCTGCAACAGCCCCATATTGGCTAAGACCCTAAGCCTTTTTATAACTGTATAAACTATAATAAAGAAAACATTTGTGAATGTGTGTTTGCACTTATCTAGAATTGAAGTAAAGGCCACAGGCTCGAGCTCCGTTCCCCATTGCTTACCCAGCATGCTCTGGCTATGTCCTCTATCAAAAGCAGACACCTTCACAGTGACAGACAGCCAGAGAACCACAAGCACACTGTACACAGACATGCAGACACACATACTTTGACTCCCCAGTTTCTTTGCCTGTTTGTCTCAATAGCATCTATTGACATGTTAGTTATAGTGTGTGTGTGTGTGTGTGTGTGTGTGTGTGTGTGTGTGTGTGTGTGTGTGTGTGTGTGTGTGTGTGTGTGTGTGTGTGTGTGTGTGTGTGTGTGTGTGTGTGTGTGTGTGTGTGTGTGTGTGTGTGTGTGTGTGTGTGTGTGTGTGTGGGCGCTGCACTCCTGTTGTGTTGCTGAAAGGTTCCGTGGGAGTATCTAGAGTCTTTGTTAAAATCGCTTCAGTTATATGAGGCAGAATATGAATAAAGACTAAATAATGTCAACATCAGCATGAATCAATACTCATACAGATGCACAATCACTTGGTCTGACCCTCAGCCCGTGATCAATGGTTTACTCTGAGTTATTGTCTTCATATTAACAAGCGGAGTGCTCCCTGAGGAACACGTATGAATGGCTAAATGAGACCACTCCAAACCTCTCAACAGGACCTTGTGTTGTTTTTACACCCTCCTTTGTTTGGTTTCAGACGCTGCATCGCAAAGGCCTTTTTAGCCAAATTTGGATGCACCATAGGTGTTTCCAAAACACTCAGATCCTCGTGAAACTCTAATTGCCCGCTCTTGGCGCAATGAATGTCCCTCACATAGATTCAAATATTGACTCGTGCCCCTCATGTCAGTGTTTGGACAAATTATATCATTTTTTTCTGTGTCCAAGATTATTCATAAATCAATTCATATTTTTATTGTGGCAGCTGGGGGCTTTCACATTGACTTGAAAAATGTAGAAATGAATCCAAATAAATCAACAAAAGAAAAGTTTTAGATTGCGATTGAAAAGAGGCACAGTGAATGTCAGATTGTCTCAATTGTTTTCTATGTTGCAAGACTTGATAACGTGAGAAACATGATATTACTCTTTCTGATGTGCAGCGGATGGCATCTCTGCTATTTCTGCATGTGTTGAATATTACAATTTGCAGACTGTGCATGTGCTTGCATCTCTATTTGCATTACTGACATGTTTCAAAAGTTTGTGGTTGCTTTTGGTAAAGCCCCTGTAAAAACTCTCTCACGGAAAACCATTTCCCATGACATGGTATACATCCCAAACACTTATACCCGACACACTCACACACGCACACACCTTTAAGTTGCCGCACGTAAGATCTCTCTCTGCCACCCTCCTTTCTGCACACATCGACTTACTTTGCAATAAATGTGGTAACTAAACTGCATTAAGTCTTGCCCACTACTTGGCAGAGCGTGAGAAAGCAGCGAGCATGATGGGTAATTGCCATGCTGCACGCAGTGTCTGCAGCAGTACTCTTTTTTTTATGAGGTGATGAAGGGGAGGGAGACTGAATGAGGGAAAAAGGATGGAAGACACCAGAATATTCCCTTTTCCCCTCACCTTTGTCACTTTCCTGACCAAGAGTTAAAAAGTTGTTAAGACTGTGAATAAAGTAATCAAAGTGCCCGTACTTTATCAATGAGCTCTATTAGCTGTATTGTAGCCCTAAAAACTCTTTAATTTCCGCAAGTGTGGAACCACATCTGTTCATGTGACCGTTGATGAAAATGTCTTGGAGAAATCTCTGATTGTGGCATGAGTTTGTGCCTCTAGCGTTTATGTGTTTAGGGGCAATAATTGATTTCTCTGTTGTGCCCCGCAGGGCTTGTCCCACATCTCCAAACCCAACACACACATGCACGCACACACACACACAAGCACAGCAAGGCATGCTGCAGTATTAATGAGACATGAATAAGACATGAAGAGAGACCCCCCTCTTACACGCTCACACAGGGTCTCCCCCTCCCCAGCTGCTTCCTGTCTGCAGATTACCCAGCTTTCACTGGGCTCTGGTTAAGTGGGGCCAGGAAGAGATTTAACCCCCTCAGCAGGAGAAGACACACACCGTACACATTAGCGCACACATACAAGCGTGCACACACACACACACACACACACACACACACACACACACACACACACACACACACACACACACACTCCCTACTATCAGTATACATTAGCTCCTGTAATATGTTATTGGAAAATATGTGGTTTATTGTGTGATTGACTGCTAAGGGAGCTTCAGGTGTTTATTATCGACCTGAAATAGGATCTATGTTTAAAATTAATAATTTGATGTTCCTTTAATGGCTCTTACCTATTAACTTTGACTACAGAAAAAAAAAAAAACTGTGAGGTGTTTCATTTACACCAGTACATTTTCACTGTTTGGTCAAATTAAAATGTGTAATATCTAGACTCGCCTTTAAAATATTAATTAAGGCATATATTATGGTGCTATGCATGAACTACTTAATAGTAACTGTGTCCAGTTGTGGGGTGTGCTTAGAGCCAAATGAATGGAGAGGAAACTGTCTGGTCTCAGCTTAATGTCATCATATTAAAAACTTGATTAGTAATCTGAGAGTATGTTGCTGCAGGTTGAGTTGTGACCTTCCATCTGTTTGTGTTGCAGGCCTCAGCGACGTCCAGCCCGGGACCTGCCTCTCTGGGCTCCCAGGTTCATGCGGCCGCTGTCAATGGAGATAGGAGTGCTCTCGTCAAACTCATCACAGGTAAGAAAAGAAGACCACAAGCAGTCAGCCTCTAAATCATATTATAAGTTCATTCAGCTGCATCACATTGATCACAGTTCAAATTGATATGTAGTGACGTATTGATTTATTGATTTCTATTAGTACATTTTTGTGGCTTCGGTCCATCTGCGGTTAAATGCAGGGTCAGCTGCAGCGGCTGGTCTTTTGTTTTACACAGAAAAAGTAAGATGTTAGAGTCAGAGGTTTGGTCGTTCTGCTAAAGGACTGGCAAGACTTCTGTAAAACAGCTGAAATTCACCAGACATTTAGCAATGTTATAATAATGAGTATAAATGAATAAGCAGAAACTTTTGTCTTCTTGCTGCAAAGAAAGAAATGTGTGGCAAAAAACATATAAAGAGCAGCAAATGATGGGCAAAAGTCGGCATCATGATCCTCCAGTGTTACACTGTTTAAGACTCGCAGCTGTTCCAAATGAATTGATTTATTTAGAAAAGGATGTGGAAGTGGAATTCCTATTAAACTGAAGTAGTAAAAGTAGATTTTAAGTAGAAGGAGCTGCCTTTTAAAACAATTTATAACATCTTCCACTGTAAGCCACATACTTGCACTGTCTGTTGATATGCTGAACTAAAAAAATTAACTCATACTGACTCAAATCCTTGTCCATGTTAATTCTTATCACTGACATAAACCTTCAACTGTGCTTTTGTGTGTGTGTGTGTGTGTGTGTGTGTGTGTGTGTGTGTGTGTGTGTGTGTGTGTGTGTGTGTGTGTGTGTGTGTGTGTGTGTGTGTGTGTGTGTGTGTGTGTGTGTGTATATAGCAGAGCCCTCACTAAGAGACCGTGAGGACCAGTTTGGCCGGACCCCTTTGATGTACTGTGTGCTGGCTGACCGCCTGGACTGTGCAGAGATTCTGCTAAAGGCCGGAGCTTCGGTCAACAAGACTGACCACAGCCAGCGAACTGCTCTGCACCTCGCTGCACAGAAGGCATGGACACTGGAGCACACACAAATGTTGAGGATATGTGTCAGCCCTTTTTATGTCATAAAGCACACAAAATACATTCACAATAATTGATAAGTGGATAGATTTGTAAAGGTGGAACTAATATGAAGCCTAGAAGTGATATGACAGAGGTTAAATAAGACTAATTTTGTTAGTCCAGAAGCTCTGGTGGGAAGCCAGTGCCCCCTAGTGGCTGCAGTTATGGGCCTGGGGCTTATGGGCGTAACACTTATATTTATAATCCTTGCACACTGGCATTCTAGCTATTAGTTTCATTTCCACACTCTTATACACAAAGAATTATCATATGTGGAGCATGTTTTGTTTCACAGCATTTTGTAGACTGAGACTATGAAAGAAGAGGGGCATCATGTTCTTTTTACTTGTCTCGACTTAGGAACAATCAGCAGCGCAGGATAAATGAGAGCACATCCAGAGGGATGTAGCAGGAGAACAGTGGGATGTGATACTAATAATATCTCTTTACATCTCAGTTATTTATTGGCGGGTGCTTTTGTGGGAGTACACTGATATAGGATCATCATATCATTGAAGAGAGAGGGAAGGTGATAGGTTATTGCAATGTATCTCAGATGGGGAGCGTGTGAGGGGGGGGGTGCGTGCGTGCGTGTGTGTGTGTGTGTGTGTGTGTGTGTGTGTGTGTGTGTGTGTGTGTGTGTGTGTGTGTGTGTGTGTGTGTGCGTGCGTGTGCGTGTGTGTGCATGTGTGTGTGTGTGTGTGTGTTGGGGGATGCTAGTGATGGGAAGCCCTGTCTCTTTGACATCTGATCAATAAGTGGCTGAGACAGCGAGAGAGGCCAGGGATTACTGATCTAATTGGACTGAGAATAGAGAGGACAGGAACACACACACAAATACACACACTCTCTCTCACAGTCAAGATGCATGCTCACACACAAGATAGATCTGTCAGACTGTGGCTTTGTGGTCACAGAATGGCAAATATGCAAAACGCCACTCACGCGTGTACATGGTCATGGCCTGTGTGAACACACACACACACACACTGCTGTCGTGCAACGGTGCGCTTTTGCAAAATACATCACAAAGTGGCCTGGTGGTGAGAGACCCAAACCTGAGGATGATGATGATCTGGAGGGGATGACAGGCAGAGACAGAGCCGCTGCTTACTGTTTAACAGCTCATCACACACGCTGAGGAGTGAGGCAGGAGGAGGGAACTAAGATGGATGACCTGTGGATTGAACCAGACGCCGCTAAAAGCCCTGAGAGAGAGAGAGTGTGTGTGTGTGTGTGTGTGTGTGTGTGTGTGTGTGTGTGTGTGTGTGTGTGTGTGTGTGTGTGTGTGTGTGTGTGTGCGTGCGTGCGTGCGTGCGTGCGTGCGTGCGTGTGTGTGTGAGGAATCGCTGCTGGTTCATGACTAATGTCGAGGAGATTTGGGGATTTCTGAGCATCTGATCACCACAGTTTTTCCTGTTCGTGTGTTGCAGGGGAATGTGCGTTTCCTGAAACTGCTGCTGTCCAGGCGTGCTAACTGGCTGCAGAAAGATTTAGAGGAAATGACCCCACTCCACCTGGCCACTCGACACCCTTCTCCCAAAGCCCTCGCACTGCTGCTCAAACATATTGGACCTGGGGAGGTAGACACACAAGACAAGAACAAGGTACTATTGTACAGACAAACACACAGAAGTCGTTTGTCTTTACAACTGTCCATAGTTTGTACTCAGTCAGAAAACAGCCTGTCTGGGCGTCTGACCAATAACCTGCAAAGAGATAACTGACTGATCAAGATAGTTTGTTCAACGCAGGAGGAATTTCAAAGCCATAAACACAGAGAGGCACACTCATACAACAACAACAATCTGTGGCTTTGTCCTGTTTTCTGCTTATAAGACCATAAACACACAGTCTCCTCTGTCTGTTGGACCTGATGTGTATCTGACATCAGTAGTTAGTTTTGTAATGATCCAATATGCATCATCATGTCAGATGACAGTGGTTTCAGCAAATATCAGAATAGCTCAGCAGCCGTCACAGAGGCAATATCTGTGTTTGAATCTGAGCCCAGTGCTGCATCTTCAATATGAGCTTTGTGTTGCACGTTCCCTCATATTTCCTGGTCTGTCATAGTGGAGTAATTTTTTTGACATAAGTGGAAACCTCAAACTTACAGTTACAACAGCCCCCTCTCTTTTCAGCTCCATTCATTCCTCTTTGTGTCTCCTTTTTCATCTTCCCTGTCTACAGCAAACTGCTCTTCACTGGTCGGCGTTTTATAACCGACCAGAACACGTTCGCCTTCTGATCAAGCACGATTCCAACATTGGCATCCCAGACAGTGAGGGCAAGATCCCTCTGCACTGGGCTGCACACAGTCAGGAGCCCAGCGCTACTCAAACTGTCCGCTGTATACTGGTACACGCCATAGTGCAAGCACGCACATTTACAAATAGTAAATTTGTCATCATCTCACACCCTCACTCATCAATCTGCATGTCTTTTGATTTTCTGCGGTTGTGTGTGTGTGTGTGTGTGTGTGTGTGTGTGTGTGTGTGTGTGTGTGTGTGTGTGTGTGTGTGTGTGTGTGTGTGTGTGTGTGTGTGTGTGTGTGTGTGTGTGTGTGTGTGTGTGTGTGTGTGTGTGTGTGTGTGTGTGTGTAAAGGAAGCAGCACCTACTGAGTCCCTGTTGAACTGGCAGGACTATGAGGGTCGGACACCCCTGCATTTTGCCGTCGCCGATGGGAACGAGGCAGTCGTGGAGGTGCTGACGTCTTACGAGGGCTGTAATGTAACAGCTTATGATAACCTCTTCAGAACGCCGCTGCATTGGGCAGCTCTGCTCGGTGAGCGAACACACATGCTGTATGTGACCTACTGCAGTCTGCAACGATTTCAGGCTATGTGGAAACTATGTTCACTTCCCCAAAAAAATAGATCTTTTTTTTTTTAACTGTTTAGCCACAAGTTAAAGCCAAAATGTACAAGTTGAAGTCTGTCAGTTTCTACACCACTTTGGTCCAAACTGAAATATCTCAACAGCTATTAGATGAAATACTATGAAAATGTATGCAGATATGCATGAACTACAGAGAATAAATCCTTGTGATTGTGGTGATCCCCCTGACTTTTCCTCGAGTGCCACTAACAAGTGACATCCCATCATCAACCAAAGCGAGCCATAATACCACACAAAGACTAGCCACAAAGACAAAAGGCTTTTGTAAGAGTGTGGCTCCTCACATCCTTGTCAGTGTCTGTAACCTTGGACGTCGTCCTAATGTAAAAAAATTTCAGGCCATGCCAAAATCGTCCACCTGTTGTTGGAAAGAAACACGTCAGGCACTATTCCCTCAGACAGCCAAGGAGCGACACCCCTGCACTACGGAGCTCAGAGCAACAATGCTGTGAGTCATGTACACCTACGCACAAAGCTGGGAAACCTGATAAGTCAGCATCATGATACTTTTTCCAAAATACAATCCTGTTGATGATGAAATACAGCTGTCTCATCGTGAGTGTAAAGTGTAAACAATTTTACAAAGGTCAGATATGAAGTGATTTTATTATTGATAAGCTACAGATTTATTTTACTAGTTTGTTGGACATGTGTTTAAGTCGACAACAATGGCAGGAAGTGCTTTCATTTTTACCTTTTTCATGATGCCAACTAAACTAAACGCTATTGTGTGTGTGTGTGTGTGTGAAGGAGACGGTTGGTGTGTTCCTGTCACATCCATCAGTGAAAGATGAACCTGACCTGGAAGGGCGAACAGCATTCATGTGGGCCGCTGGGAAGGGCAGTGATGATGTCATTCGCACCATGCTGGCCCTCACCCCTCATATTGACATCAACATGGCCGACAAGTACGGCGGCACCGGTGAGCACCTGAGAAACAAGAGGAGAAACTGAAGCTCTTCCCTCTGTGTGCTTCCAGGGCACGGTGACATACACGTTCTGGTCCTGTGACTGAACACACACAAACACACCTTTATTTACTGATTGTTTTTTTCCTGCCTGCTCCTTATTTTAGACTAGGGACGATGATGTCAGAGGGGATTCCCCCCAAGGTGGAAGAGAGACGGGGAGACTGAGGGAGAGAGAGGGAAGTGATACTGTCAGCAAAATTAGTGCGAGCTTGTTGAACAGACTCCCATTACTGCCAACACTGTCCTCTGACACGCACACAAACACACACACACACACATGACTTACTGCCACACTCTGACCCCCAGGGCTGTTTGGATGTATAATGACCATGGCGATAGCGGATAGCCCCTCTGTTCAACCAGGCGGTCATTGTTTATGCATGAACAACATGCAACGGTTGAGTCATGCTAATGAGACAGTGTGAAGGGCAGTGAAGCTGACTGGTGTTCAGATCACTTCCATGCACTTGACTCTAGTCTGTACTATCTGGGGAGTGGAGCGAGGGGGAGGAGGGGTGTCCACGAGGAGCATTAAGTGCATTGCTCCTCATTAAATTTCTCTGTCTGTTTAACCCTCCATTGATCAGGCTTTAGCCACGACCCACAGAGGAGCTGCAAGCCAAGGGGATGAAAGAAGAAAGAAGCAGACAAGGGGGGAGCGATTGTCCTGAGGGTTTTTATTTTCCAGTCCGATTCGGGACCTCGTAGTCTTATCTGGTGTGTGTGTGTGTGTGTGTGTGTGTGTGTGTGTGTGTGTGTGTGTGTGTGTGTGAACAGCACTCCATGCCACCTCGCTGTCAGGCCATGTAAGCACGGTGAAGCTGCTGCTGGAGAAGGGAGCGATGGTTGACTCTCTAGACGTTATGAAACACACACCACTGTTCCGTGCCTGCGAGATGGGATACAGAGATGTCATACTGACACTCATCAAGGGTTGGTGTGATTAACATTCACTATGTGCAAGCAATAATTACAGCCTTGGCCAAAAGTTTTGAGAATGACACAAGTATTGGTTTTCACAAAAGTTTTCTGCTACAGTGTTTTTAGATCTTTTTGTCTGATGTTACTATGGTATACTGAAGTATAATTACAAGCATTTCATAAGTGTCAAAGGCTTTTATTGACAATTACATTACGTTTATGCAAAGAGTCAATATTTGCAGTGTCTTTTTCAAGACCTCTGCAATTCGCCCTGGCATGCTGTCAATTAACTTCTGGGCCACATCCTGACTGATGGCAGCCCATTCTTGCATAATCAATGCTTGGAGTTTGTGGGTTTTTGTTTGTCCACCTGCCTCTTGAGGATTGTTGGCATGACACAGGACTGATGGTAGCGCTCACCTTTTCTTCTCCGGACAAGCTTTTTTCCGGATGCCCTAAACAATCGTAAAGGGGATTCATCAGAGAAAATGACTTTACCCCGGTCCTCAGCAGTCCAATCCCTGTACCTTTTGCAGAATACCAGTCTGTCCCTGATGTTTTTCCTGGAGAGAAGTGGCTTCTTTGCTGCCCTTCTTGACACCAGGCCATCCTCCAAAAGTCTTCACCTCACTGTGCGTGGAGATACACTCACACCTGCCTGCTGCCATTCCTGAGCAGGCTCTGCACTGGTGGTGCCCTGATCCCGCAGCTGAATCAACTTTAGGAGACGGTCCTGGCGCTTGCAGGACTTTCTTGGGCGCCCTGAAGCCTTCATCACAACAATTGAACCTCTCTCCTTGAAGTTCTTGATGATCGGATAAATAGTTGATTTAGGTGCAATCTTACTAGCAGCAATATCCTTGCCTGTGAAGCCCTTTTTGTACAAGGCAATGATGACTGTTTCCTTGCAGGTAACCATGGTTAACAGAGGAAGAACAATGATTTCAAGCACCGCCCTCCTTTTAAAGCTTCCAGTCTGTTATTCTAACTCAATCAGCATGACAGAGTGATCTCCAGCCTTGTCCTCGTCAACACTCTCACTTGTGTTAACGAGAGAATCACTGACATGATGTCAGCTGGTCCTTTTGTGGCACGGCTGAAATGCAGTGGAAATGTTTTTTTGGGGATTAAGTTAATTTTCATGGCAAAGAGGAACTTTGCAATTAATTGCAATTCATCTGATTACTCTTCATAACATTCTGGAGTATATGCAAATTGCCATCATAAAAACTGAGGCAGCAGACTTTGTGAAAATTAATATTTGTGTCATTCTCAAAACTTTTGGCCAGTGGTGTACACATTCTCAGATTTTGGGGTTATTAATTGTTTGAAAAATCCTTTTCAATAATGTTTTGTTCTGCTTATTCATATCCACTGAAATGTGAATGTATTAAATGAAGGGTCTGCACATGTGGACCTGGTAGACGTGGATGGTCATACTGCTCTGCACTGGGCCGCTCTCGGAGGGAATGCTGAAGTCTGCCAGATACTGATGGAGAATGGAATTAATCCCAACGTACAGGTACACATAAAAACATCTTCATAGCAGTTGAACAGGAAAAGAATAATTCAGATTTTTGTTTCAAAGTCATCACTCATGCATTTACACAACCAATTTTCATGTTCTGGGTCATCCCATCTTTTTTTTTTTTTCTTGGAGACATCCCTCCAGCTGTTCAGCCACAATTTATATTCAGTGTGCAAAACGTGAGAAAGTGTAGCCAAAGGTAATATTATGCTCCAGTAATGAGTCATTATAAATTTGAAACATAATTTATTTTTATTTTTCATCACAACTGCTTTTATCTGCTAATTTTTCACCTGTATGTTTCAGTTCCTCGTGGCAATACAAACAACTGTATTGAAAAATGACAAAATATCAAATTTGTTATGTATAATTTAAGGAGCACTTCATTTGAGCAAGGACAACTAATAACTTTGAACCCTTCTCTACAACAGAGAGCTTATTTCATTGAAGGATTGAGGGATTTGCCCACATTATGTGGAGCAAAAAAACTGGATCAGCATGTCCAATATGAATTAAAGGACAGATGACCATGAACATCAAAGCTGCCCATGAATGAGGACAACTTAGTCACTCTTTTTCTTTTAATCATTCTGCATCTAACTGTTGGACAGGATCAAGCAGGACGAACTCCACTGCAATGTGCTGCTTACGGTGGCTACATCACCTGCATGGCTGTTCTCATGGAGAACAATGCTGATCCAAACATACAGGACAAGGAGGTCAGACTTTGCTTGTATTTGCACTTACATGTCTGTCCCTGTTATCTGACCATTTGGACACAAATAAAGTTTTTCTTTGTATGTGCACAGGGGCGAACTGCTCTCAATTGGTCGTGTAACAACGGCTACCTGGACGCTGTGAAGCTGCTGCTGGGCTACAATGCCTTTCCTAATCAAATGGAGCACACCGAGGAGAGGTGAGCACGGAGACTGTCACGAAGGCAGCCGAGGTGAGGATACAATGAGGTAGAGGTGGGAAAATGAATGTTCAAAAAACACTAGTTCTGCTGTGTAGGTACACCCCTCTGGACTACGCTCTGCTGGGGGGCCACAGTGAAGTGACTCAATTCATGCTGGAGCACGGCGCTCTGTCTATAGCAGCCATCCAGGACATCGCTGCTGCCTCCATCCAGGCTGTGTACAAGGGCTACACCGTCCGCAAGGCCTTCAGGGAAAGAAAGCAGCTCCTCATGCGGCACGAGCAACTACGCAAGGATGCAGCCAAGTGAGAGATGAGCACACACATACAGTACATACAATATACTTCATGCAGTAAACAAAAGAAAACAAAATCAAATATATTTTTGATATGACCTCCCTTTACCTTTAAAACAGCATCAGTTCTCCTTGGTACACTTTACTTTTAGTGGCAAAAGTTTTGCACAGTACTGATCACAGCATATTTGTGTGATCAGTCACACACATGTACTTCTGCTTCTACCACTTCACGTTGCTTATATTATAACTCATTAACATGCCTCTGTTTGCCCCGCAATGCCGTTTACATTTTACATGTACTGGCTTTGTGTTCATCTCTCATTCTTGTTTCTGTCTTCATCATCCGTCTCTGTCTTCCTTCTCTCACCCATATAGAAACAGTCACACTCTCTCCGGATCTATCTTTCTTTCTGTCACCTCTGCACACACATACGTCTTTCCTGTGTCTTTCTCCTCTCGCTCGTTCTTCTTTTGTCATTTGCTCACCAGTCTCATCTTGATTGTCTTACGCAATGTTTTTGAACAGTAAGTTTGCTTAAGGAGGGAACATTCACTTCACTTTTCTTTGTATTCTGAGCAAGCAGTTTTATTGAGATTTAGGTCTTTTATGTGATGTTTTTCTAACCAAGAAAAAAGATTGTTTTCATGATATAAAACCATGTTATGACCAAATCCAGAGAACGGTTTTGTTTCTCAACCAGTTTGCTTTAAGAACATTTAATAATGAAATAGTACAGGTCAAATTTATTATTCATTCATTTCACCTTTGATGTGAACATATTGTTTTGAAATGTCTGTTTAAACATTATAATATCATGCCTACTTTAAATTTAAAAGAATATGAGCAGACATATCACAATGTGCACCAAACCCTGAAACTTGGTTCTTTCTGTGGTGCATTTCCCACTAAATAATTTGCCACAACTGGGTCTGACTTTACTTTGTGTTTAGGAAGCGGGAAGAAGAACAGCGGAGGAGAGAAGCTGTACAGCAAGTGTCGGTGGCCTCTGTAGAGAAGCGGAAGGTTTCACTGGTGAGAGCAGAGCAGGAAAAGATCTCCTTAGTGAACATCATAGAGGACTTATCCATGAACGATTCAGTGGTGGAAACAAAGAAATCATCCAAAGTTCAACGCACAAAGAGCAAAGAGGAAAGACACAAAGGTACAGAAGTTTAGAAAACAGACTTGTTACGATACAGCTTTGATGAAAATTGGTTAATTAAAGCTGTATAGTTATGTATGTACTGTATGTTAAGAGGTCAAAGTAAATTTTTATCAGAGAAATTCTATTTGTCTTCACTAACATAAAAGACTAACTAGACATCACTTTTTTTTTTTTTTTTTTGTGTGCATGAGATGTGATATTTATTTTTATATCAAATAACTCAAATATTAAATAGCCTTGTCATTCCACCGCACCAGTCCACAAGAGCAGGTCCTCTCGAAGAAGTAAAGCAGCAGAACCACCTGAGGTTCCTGAAGTTTTGAGCCGCTGTCAGGTCAGCAGTGACACTGCACCCAGTGCTCCTCACACCACCAGGCTGAAGGAACTTCTCTCTCCTACCAGCTGCAGACAGCCACCAAGCCTCAAACCAACACCGCCCTCCATGCCCAAAGTCAGGGAACGACCTTCCTCAAACACATCCTCTCCTTCAACTGCTGTCTCCACTATGGACCAAACTGAGGCCAATACCGGAGAATGCATTCCTCTAAAAAAGAGAGACGTTGACGCGAGTGTGCAGATTGCCCTCGGCAAGACAGATGCCCACACCACTCCACGAAAACACAGAAACCACAAGGAGCAGACTTCAGAGAGGGCCACGACCAAAGACCAAACGCACGCTGCCTCATTAAGAAGCTGCTCATTTTTAGATCACAAATGCCCTTTGAGAAAGACTCAGTCTGCCACACGAGCAGCAATGTCAAAACGCACACACAGGGAACACGACAAAGAGCAGCGCACGAGGAGGAATGAGGCTGCGAGCATCATCCAGCGAGCCTGGCAAAGGTGAGTTTATGTTTTTGCTCTCGAATGTGTGTTTGTACCTGGAGGGATGTTCAGTAGCTGAAGCTTCTTTGACTGTGGGAGATTGGCAGTGCCATGTGGTGCCCACATGTGCTCTCCCACATACATGCCAACCCATTCTCATCTCTCCTGTAACACCCCCTCCCCACCCTCCCCCATGGTCTGTCTGGATGCCATCAACACTGGAGCAGTGGGGGGGAGAGCGTGGGAGAGGGGTGAGACAAGGAGGCAGGGGACAGCAAGGCTATAATTTAGAACCTTCATACTAGTTTAACAAGAGGCTAAAAGTTCAGTTGCGCTGCTTTAATCGCTACCAGCAGCCTCTCTTTGCTTTTCTCTCCCTCTTTCACGCACTGTGTTTCTCTTAGACGCTGCCAGTCCGCCTCAGGAGGCCCTCTGTTTCTGTTCAGCTTCACAATTTATATTGCATATATTCTGCCTATTAACTTCCTTGAATAAACTGTTTACTTTGTTTACGGTTAGTGAGCATTAGTGTGAGGACTTGCCAGCTTTTAGACCTTTGAACATTGTCTGAGATTTTTTTTTTTATTGAACAGCGTGTACGCATGGATGTGTGTCTGCAGGTTCTGTGCACGCAGACGGAGAGAGGTGAAGGCCCGCGACGAGGTGGAGTCGAGTGAGTCTAACTACGCCCATAACAGAAGGAAGATGGAAATCAGACCTCAGCCTTCTAAACCGGCACCGAGTAAGAGCTCTGTGCTGCAAAGCATCTATGGTAAGATAACTTGTAAACTCCTCAAACCCCCTTTTTTTTTTTTTTTTTTTTTTTTTCTGCTTTGTTATATGAGCTTTTCATTGATAGATACTGTGTGTGACAACAACAAACCGGAAAACACAGGCAGGTACAAGCATATGGGAGGGTAACCCAGTGACACCAACAAATTCATCAGACAGCCACTTCCCAAACCGTCCCTCCTGAAACAACATTACAAAGAAAGGATTTAATAAAATATGGATCTCTCTCTATTTAAATTTATGCTCTCATTTCACTTCAATCTATGAAAGTGCACCGAGTTCAGGACTGAAAAAGGATATGATGTCATGGCAACGACATGGGAAATGCATAAATACTGAGTGGAGCTAATTCAGACTGAACAGCTTTTAAGAGCAACGCTGCACTTATTTGCTGTGTTAATGTAATATTGTGTTGATCAGGGTAATGGCACACAGCTGAAATAAGGACGTTTCTATTTCCAAACATAAGGTTTTAATATTTCTGGTGACTGAAATGCGCACATGCGAGCTGTGACCTTGCGAGTCTGCCTGAGTGGACACCAAAACAGGAAACGCATTATCAAATTTCTCAGTTGCATGGTCTTCAACTGAAGTGAATGGGGGTGACCATGAACCTTTCGGTGATACAGCAGTGAATCACATTTTGGGAGGACACAAAGGCAATGTGTGAATATATGAGTCCACCACGGATTCTCTTCCAGTCGTTGCATCCAAGTGGGCATAGACCTCGGGTTTAATTTGAAACTAATGGAACAGCCTTTAACCACCATGTTTTGGACCGAAACTCTACCCCCACTGTCAATGTCACAGCACTTAGCGTCCCCCACTGGTCGCAGATTGGTCCACCTTTCAGAATAGCAAACAAAAATCTTAATGTGAACAGGGTTTCCATACTTAAATCACAGTAAAAACTGAAGCTGTGAGCAATAGTCAGTGACAGAGCAAGGCTAAGAGGTTACAAGAAATTAGAAGAGAATGTTTAGCTCCAGACACTCTCAAACCACTGACAATTCGTAGTTGGTGTTTTAAACCCCTTCACAGGTGTCTTCAGAATCATCATGACTTCACAATTAAGGTTTCATCTGCTAAGTTGTACCACATATCAGACTTCGTTAGAGATACAACGCTAAAGTTCTGGACTCATTTCCATCGTTGTTCCGGCTTTTTATAAAATCCATTAACCTCATCAAGACACTGCTGGATAGACACTGAGACTTTAAAACCTGTTCAGTCCCAACCACTTGAATCGATGATGTCAGACCTGTGGTCATCAGTAAAAAGCTGATGTACCATCTCTGATTAGGATATATCCTACAGTGTACAGTGGAATAGCAGCAGCAGTTTTCTGGTCAACACAATTCAGTTGTCTCTTAAAAGTGAGTATCTTCCATCTTGACTGATGGCACAGCTTTTGAGTTACATAAACACATTTACATTGGAGATGTTGTAGGAAGGAAGAAGCTAGAAATGAGTCTTGTTGTCACACCAGTGCAGGACTCACTGTACGTGACATATTCTGAGGACAGGAACCCGTGTAAATGTCTGGGTGATGCTTCAATCCACATCAGCCTGATTTCCTGTGTGGAGCGTCTGGTAGGGTTTCGCCTCATAGACAGGCCTGACCTTCATAACACATCACCAGGTGATGACGGGAGGACGGGCAGAAATCTGGCTGCGCCAAAACATACAAGCGCACATGCCCTCTCCACACACCGACAGACAGATAGACTCGTTGGTCCAACCCAACCTTCTGACGTGGTTTTCCCCTCCCCCTTCTCACCTCACCTCCCCTCCCCCTCTCTCCATCTGACAGTCCTGGCACTGTGAAAAGTTCAGAGCTGTCAGGGGGAATGTCAGACGACTGCGTAGAGCTATCTGCTCAACGCGCGCACGCACACACACACAAACAATGCCCCACACATGCATGAGACTTATTTCCTCGCTCCTACTTTCCAAGTAGACAGACGTTTGAAACACAGCTGTGGACTGGGTCACACCGCTCGCTTAATTATCATAAACCCTTTTTTTAATAGCCTGTTAACTCTCTTATATTTGTTATATGTGATCATCTATCTCTAGCAACACACGAAAGAGAAATTTGTTCTTGCATCACAGATAACAGAACTACACGTGTCAAAGAATTGCTTTGTTAAGTTTGTTAATTAAAAGAAAATAATATAACTGCACTGCAGTTCAAATATTGCATGTAAACACACAATAAAGGTTATTTATGGCCACTGAGCTCCTCCGGCATCAGACGATTACACATACTGTATGCAGTAAAGCAAAGTGGCGAACATGAAACCTGCAACAAGTTACAGAGAAACCATTTTTTTTAAGCTGGGTGAGTTAGTCAGTTTTACTTTGTGGTTTTCTGCCAAACAAAAATAAATTGGAACGCCTCAAACTCTGTGAAAAAGGTGAACATTTAATTGATTTAACTGCCTTGCTTTTTCCCTTTGAGTGTCTTTAATCAGTGATAAAAGGTTATCTCAATACACTATGTTGTTTTTTAATGATCCAGGTGTTTGTTTGTGATCAGTAGGCATAAAAAAAATTGATTTTTAAATCACAATCAGGCCCCAGTGAGATTTGAACTCACGACCCCTGGTTTACAAGACCAGTGCTCTAACCACTGAGCTATAGGGCCTTTGCTGAAGTATACAGAATACAGTTCAGGTTATAAAAGGCACCACCCTGAACTAATAAGGGTGCAGAACTTGATATGATCAACCAGTTATAGGAGTGTCTCCCAGGCTTTGTTATGCAGCACCAGCAGGTTGAAATCAGAAGTGACTGGATATCTGAATTCCTGGTGTCATCCAAACATTTTTCTGTGCCGTCCTTCAGGCAACTCTATGGCCAGACACGGGCGTTCATTTCAGGGCTCTCAGTCTCGGCTGCTCCTGGACATCCCTCTTCGCACCCAGAGCCAGTGTAAGTGCATGTGCACACACAATAACACTTATTTATGGATAGAAGTGTCTAAACGGTAATCTTATGTTCTTATTTTGCAGTGAGCGGTATAGACTGTGTGCACCTGACTGACGCCGTGAATCAAGCCAAGCAGTACTCTTATCACCTGAGACCACATAGTGCAGGACAGGGGGCGAGAGGCCGGGGGAAACATTAAAAACGCACACATGCACGGGCGGGGACACACACGCACGCACGCACGCACGCACGCGCACACACACACACACACACACACACACACCATGTTCTTTGATGTTTTCTCAGCTGGCTGCCAGTCTTACCTCTATAGAATTACTCTACACATTGTTCGCTGAATGTGCCAAGCTTTCTAAAATTAAGCCGTATTACATCAGAGCCATGACCTCACAGGGTGGGGTTAAGTCTACAGAAATGGTGTGTGTAAAAGATAACCTTTCATCCATTGTGGAAGGAACACATACACACTCCATCTCCCTCTCGCACACACACACTGAGATAACCTTTCCTCCCGTTGTGGAGAATGAGGCAGTCTATCAACAACCGGTCATACAGATAGCCCACCTGCAGCCACCGACACACACACACACACACACACACACACACACACACACACACACACACACACACACACACACACACACTCTTGCTACACGTTAGTGTGGTCTTTAAGTGCTTTCCCTCCCAAGAGAGAGGTATTTTTGAATTATGCAGGTTTTTTTTGCAAGTATCTAATCCTTATTGTGTAATATATATAATATGTATAAATGTATACCCCGATGTTTCTTCCTTGAATAATGTATGCTAAAAAATAATAAAATACAAACTGAAGCAAAATCAAGGGCACTTTTATTTAACTTTATTTTGCCTTTGTTCTGTTTTGTTTTTTGTTTTGTTTTTTATCACCAGGTAGTCCAGTAAGCACTAGACAAATGTTCAGCAACACAAAAACTCAGAAAAGAAGGCAAAAAAAAAAAAAAAAAAAAAAGGGCAAACAATTACCAGACTAAGAATGAAGCAGTGAAGAGGCAGCTGAAGACACAGTTCCTTAAAAAATAATGTGGAGTATTCACTGTCACGAGAAAAAAAAACTTTCTCACTGTAATTCTGTTTGAAAGTTTGGTCGGGTGTGCTCGTCGCTTTGAACCTCTGTGTTTTTTCAGTGTAACTAAAGATTTTTGCGGAGGTGAAATGAGCAACACACCGAGTACTTGTCTGTTGGGTGCGTCGGCTAGTACATGTCTCGAAGGCCCAGATTTCCACGGTGAGCCGCAGAGCCGTGAGCCACACTGATGCTGTAACAGTACAGCAAGTCTGTCAGCCACTGCTCCCTGGTCGCACCCCGGGAATACCTCTGAAACACACACCCAAGCACAGTGTAATCAGGTGATCAACCTCCAGCAAGAGGGTTCAAGCGCACGTCTCCATCCTAACCGTATGAAGGCCTTAAAATGTGCGTGTGCCGTGTGTTTACCGTGAGTTGCTGTATGATCTCTTGCAGCAGAGCAGCGTTGGCCAGCAGCTGATTATGGAGCGGTGTGTGCTGCAGCAGCATCGAGAGGATCTGTCCGAACTGTGGCAGCTCCTCCTCATTCAGATCACCGGCACGCAACAACTGCAGAACCATCCGCAGCAGGCGAGGAACGGTGCTTAGCGCTGTCACACATGCACCCCAGATTGCCTCCCTGCAAATGTGACACAAACCCAGTGTTATAAATCGTTATCGCCCGACATCAGCAAACCGCTTCTATTAATATAAAAATTTCAAATCAACAGGTCATTTCCAAACGCCAGTCAGGAAAACACACCTTTTGTGGTTGGTTTCGGTGGGTGCCTCCTGCTGCAGGGTGACGAGCAGCGCCAGCAGGCTGAGGCAGCACTGAGACAAGAAGCGCAGCACAGGCTCAATTGGCAGGACGGACAGATCTAGTAATCTGGATACAGCTCTTAGCAGCCCGGCTGCCATACTGTCAGGAACCACCCCCAGCTTGGTCTGAGACACACACATAACATGTTTTCCAGTGAAGAAACAAGCAGTTTCACAAAACGAAAAACAGTTCAGGAGTATAACGCATTGAAATGAGTGTGATTTGATAACAGTTTACCAGATATTTGCAAATGCCATTTTGCAAGATGTCAAAGCACTGAGATTTTGAACCCACAGTTTCCAAACAGTGGCACACTTCCTATAAATCAAAAAGTTCAGTTATTAGCATGTCAAACAGATTTTTTTTTTTTTAACAAATAAGATGCTAACAAAAGAGGTGTAACTGAGAATTCTGGTTTCAACAAAGCAACCAGTGTTTTCAAAATGGATGTTTTGTGCTTTTAGTTGGAAGATTAAAAGTTTTTCTACATTTTGCTGAAATCTTTTAAACCTGCAGTGAATTATACACGTGTTTCTGTAAAGTCATACAGGAAGACAACACTAGGCCTGATTTTCTGAGAACTACCGAGACTGTGACGTAGATTTTTTTTTTTTTTTTTTACAAATAAACTGACCCAAACTCTGCTGTTCCCATTTCTAAAAGCGTTTCATTCCTAAATGTGTACTGTTAAGTAATGACAGCTGACACATGGAAAATGAAACAATCTTCATCAATAACTTTTTAAGAAGGAAAATTATGCAAAGATGGATACTACAGAGACGTTAAAAAGCAAATGAAGGATGAACTCCTGTCTCAAACCAGCATCAGACCACTTTACTGCTGTACATGAATGACACAATAAAAGCACAACAAAGCATGTCTACGTTAATGTCTAAGTGAAGTGAGGCCTTCACTTCGTGCCTTCACCTAAGAAAGGAGTCAGTATCTAAATTTCCCTCCAGCTGAAATGGAGACAAGGCTGGTTTCAGGCCGCAAAAGCAGACAACTTTTTAAAAGTGAAAAATAAGGCTCAGCTTCCCCTTATTAACTTGAAATCCGAATCAAATTTCTCATTAGCTTTTATCAAATTGAGGGGTGTGTGTGTGTGCTGCAGCGCAGGAGTGGGACAGAGCCAGAATGTGTATGAACGGTGCACCTGTTGGCATTCTCCCCGTCATTAAAAACAATCCCGTCTCATTAGTCGAACCAGAGTTGACACAGTCCGTCCCTTAATGCCGCCCCCCACGCTTCCCACTTTTCGCCACCACATGCCCCCTCCCTCCTCCTTCCTGCCACTTGCCTGTGATTGACTCAGACAGGGAGATGAGAGAGGCAGGAACTGAGGCCTTAATTGAGGAGCTGAATTAGTGATTATAAGCCCCCCTACTTGCCACACACTCACACACACTTGCCCCAGGGCATAGTTACGTTAACGGTAATTTCTGTGCAGAAATGTCACACTCCCATCATGCCATGGGCTCTCATTAGCATTTGTGCATATCCACTATGCCCGATAACCACGCATCTCCAACCTGCGCAACGCGATAAAGGTTCCCCTCTCAGTCGGAGTGCCATGATAAAGCTTCCACCCTCTGAGCTCTATATAAGAGACAGATACAGACCAGGGGGGACTGAGAGACCACAGCTGTGTCCAGAATATCAACACTTTAAAATGTTCAAAACAATGTCTTTTCGTCTTCTTCCTTAACCCCCAAATCTCTGTCCCTTCTAAAAATGATTTCTCATGTTGAATCCATGCGTTATCCGAGTGGCAGTCCTATCGGTAAGTGGGGATATGTTAAATTTGGGGTAACTGTAAAAGGGAGTGTGCACTGAACGCACCTCAACAATATCCCAGTGGTGAGTGAACTGCTCCAGCGGGGTGGGGTAGAGGCTGACGGGTGAGAGAGGGGATGGAGGCAGGGAGCTCTCGTCCTCGGCCTCCTGCAGAGATGCGAGCTGTTCGGACGAGAAGCCTGTGAGGGTGGAGAACAGGAAGCTGAAGTAGTCCACGTCCTGCAGAGCTGCTTCCTGGCTCCCAACCCTCCATCCACTTAGAGGGGACCTAGAGAACACATTACAAAATTACATGTTTCTGAACATCAAATGTTTTCAGTTTGTAATTCAAGCAACTTTTTAAAATGTTGCTTCCAAATCACTCTTATTTATTCCTAAATAGGTTAGGTTATTTCTTAGGTTGATTAATGATCATCTGTTTTGTAACGGCATAATGTTGAGAATAAAAGTGCACAGAAATGCAGTTATGAAAACATCTTTCCTGTCCTGAGGGCTGGGATAGACCTGTAACAGTAGGAAATGTGTGTGAATAACAGTGTGTTTTGTGAAGCCCGCGAGGCACATGCAGACAGTGCTCTCAATGCTCCATGACGATGCTGCATTCCAGCCTCCCAAAGAGCTCTTTGTATCAGAAACATTACACACACATCCCATCACATATGAACTCAGCACTCCCTACGTTTAGAATTTGTATAACACTGCCTCACTGACACAAGAAAAAGGTCAGGTACGCAACTGAACACAGGCACGCACACACTGACATGATATCACAGGGAAAGATAAAATGGGAATTAGTAACAATGCAAAAAACTGCTGTTATTTTCATCAGTAAACTGAATATAGAATATACAGGGCATTCACATCAGCGTCTATCAACAGGCAGTTAAGAAATCCCATAGAAAGCCAGCGATTCCTTTAGGAAAGCGCAATACTGCCATCTGATGGTGGTCGGCATGAGTGCTTTCTGTGAGTGCACATAACTAAGTTAAACTGTTTGATTCCATAAGTAGGTGCATCCATCTGCTGCCAGGCATCTCTTTCATAAAGAGACATGTCTCTTACACACACACACACACACACACACCATTAAAGTGAGTTTATGTGCTTTGCACTGGTCTAAGGGGATTTTCAATCTCACCTAAGGTGTATGATACCAATCAGAGAGGCAGCGAGGCTGGCAGAGATTCGCCCAGCAGTGCAGCAGCAGCTCAGGTTGGCCAGAAGCAGCTGGGGCATCTTGGGAAGGAAGTACAGCAGCTGCACCATTCGCTTCTGGGACTCTGGCGGTAAGAGCACCACAACTCCTTCCTGTGGATCTTCACACGCAAACAGAAGCACAGAACACATGTGGTTAAGTAGAGGCAGCAATGGACTGCACCCTCTGGAGATAAAACGTGAAGCGCTACCAAGAAAATTAGAGCGATACTTGGAAAAGTAGGCTATGGTCGGACCCGTAAAAAAAAAAAAAGAGGTAGACATTACTACTACAGTAAGGGCTCAGATAATGTGTCTGTGTGTGTGGTTGTTGTGTCAGTCTCTGACGCACATGCTGATGTCAGAGGCCCTCAGACAAAAGGAGTCTTGTGATGGTGAATTGCTGGCTCTGCAGCAGTTTCTATCAGAGCACCCTTCCGCCTCCCCTGGCCCCCTCTGTCCCAAACCAGCCATCTGACCATCCTCTGAGCTGCACATATGGACAGGCGTCATTGCTGCTTTCCACCCCCGATTGCAATTTAGTTTGACAAAGTTGCTTTGGGAGGGAAACATGGAGTTATACTGCCTCCTAGGGGGATCTATCGTGGTCCGAGGTTCATAAATCTCCAGGGTCTTTGGTAATCTCACCACTGATGCTGCAGTCTGTAATCTACTGAATTGTTTATGCGTACAAAAATGAATGAAAATGCTGGCAATAGAGTTATCTTTCCATAATTGTTTAGTGGAGATTATCTATAATCCGGCAATATCAGAACCATAATAGTGAGATAATTTATGACTTAGCCATTTAAAGAAATATATGCCTAATAAATAATGCGAATAAATGTCATCTTTTTATTTACTCGAGTCTTGACAGCCTTTTTACCACAATTTATGAATCATTGCTATAAAAGGCAAATACCGTATTTATCAAAATTATTTTTAGGGGCATTTTATGGCTTCTATTTGACAGTGGAGATTGACAGGAAATAACAGGGAAGAGAGCAAGAAAATGACATGGAGCAAAGGTACAGGTAGCTGGGATCAGGTCGGCCCACAAATATATTATTTTGTGTTTATACTTAATGCAAATTGGGATGTAATGCCAGCCCTGTGTTGGAGACGATACAAAAATATGATGTGATTTCAACACCAGATAACTCAAAGACCGGTATCAACAGAAAGGGTTCGGTGGTAAGTTGTACAGCGATCGGAACTTTTACCTCATACATTCCAGAAGTAATAGTGTGAAGACATTAATAAAGATATCACTTTGCAGATCTGTCTTCATAACACACTTACTTTGGTACACAAGTATGTGACGAGCATCATCACAAAGCTCCGGTTCCCTTCTTTCTTGTGATGCATGTGCCATATTTATGCGATGACGAATTCATGAACAATATAAACAAGAGTAGGAGGTGTGGGGCTGTGTGCAGATTATAACTATGATTAAATTTGATGTAACTACAAAGTTATTTTTCTTGCCAACACTTCATCACAGAGACAAGCAACAAAGCATTGTTGGAAAAGTAAGTCCTGCAGTTTTATTTGATATGCACCTTGCTGATTAACTGGGAAACCCTTCCTGGGAATTAAACTGAGAAGACAGAATGTGATTTTGGACACACAGTAAGTCTGCAAGGCTAAAAAAAAAAAAAAAAAAGATGCCACATTAAGTATTTTCCAGCTGATGGAAAACATCTGATGGGGCATAGCTTAGACCAGAGGTGAAACATGTTTGTCAATTTCTACACTCAATTTCTGCAAAAGCACTTTTTTTGTCCTGTGAGAGTTGGTGATAATTAACCTTACAAGTGTTGTTGTGATATAAATCACATAATTACATCTGATATTCAGAAGTATACCTTTGCATCTTCATTTTTCCTTCTAAATGAGTGTGCTCACCATAGAGTCGGCAGGCATGTGTCTGCAGACTGCTAAGCAGGTCTTTGTTGCCCCGAGACGCTGCAGCCTGGATGGAGACGATGAGCTGTGCAGAGAGCGCAGGGTTACGGTGGCCCAGCTGGGACAGCTGCACAGGAAGTGATGCCAACCAGCGACACAGCACCTTGCTCCTTTAGAAACATAAGGAGGGATAATACGCTAAAGGTACGTGCGAGCCGAATGCAACCACATAAAGGCCCGATATTATTACAGTTGTTACATCTAAGCACAAACAAATGTGCCCACCAGAGTGAGACAGTTATTCGTTTTCAGGGAAGTCACAGATGTTACAGTCTGTTTACTCCTGAACTTACACTTAGCTCTTTGTAGTCTGGTACAGGCGTGGATGATTTATCTCGAGTAAAACATCATTTCATGGAAACTGTACAACACATGCTCATCATGAACCCTTCCTGCACTTGACTGTAGGAACAAACTAATCCCCAACCTCACTCACTGATCTGTGCTTACAATTTCTAAATTGCACAAAAAAAACCGCTGAGCACATAAGCTGCAGTCTGACCATCATGCTGTATTTTGATCTCATGCGGAGTTTAAATTTGGAAAATAATCTCCTACTATTCAAAACAGCTGCCTGTAAATCTTCTGTTTAACAGATCCTACATGTTGACAACAACCGCTGAGATTACCTGGCTATGTGTGTGTGTCCTTGCTCCTGCAGGTAGAGTTTGCTGTAGAAAGACAGCAGCAGAGATCGCGTCTGCAGAGGCAGGTTCTTCTGCTTGTAGTAGATATACACTGCTGCAAGCAGGTCCTCAGTCACTGCTGCACGAACACAAACACACACAGATATTTGGGTTAAAATGGTTAAACATTGTTTTTAAATGTAACTAGGGTCTGGATACCAACACATATTCTTGACATAAAGCACTGGAAAGAAAACAACATAAATCCCTTCCATTTGTGGATGTGTTCAATGGTCCAAACTGTAGTCGTTCTTCCGTGTTTATTAGTCAAGACCCATTTTGAAATAAACACTGCGCACTTACTTTTGCTCCTCTGTGTGAGCATCATCTTCCACACAGTACCCAGCAGCATGTGCAGCTGCTTGTAGCTCAGCTTCACTCCGCTCCCCAGTGTGTCTCGCACAAATGTCCTCAGTGGTGTCAGCCAATCACTGTCGGCCTCTCGGCTGAGTCCCTGCTTCTGACTGAGGGACACCATAACCTGGCAAAGTGTGATGTTCACGGCCAGTGGCTCAACAGTCAGACCTGGGACGGCTGGCGTCTGTTTACTCCTGAAGAGAAGACAGTAAGATGAGGGCAATCTAAGCTACACATGTTTGTGTGCAAGCAGTGTTCTTCTTCACTGCCTTTGCTGGCTGATTTCAAAGCTTTCCTGTGTGTTACTGCCACAAACTCGAAGTTAATAGAACAGCATGAAACGGGTGGAAATAGTTATTGTGTTGCCTACATGCTCGGCTGCGATGCTTTCTTGTGCACTCAAGTCATAGAAACAAATCGGGGACACACTTGTAAAGGCGACTCTCCATAGTGCTTCACAGCCTAGGGTACCTTAAAAAATAGATTTTTATGCATTTCAAATTTTAATCAAAAAGTCAAGAAAAAAGTTAAGGAGTGGTGTTTGATTATAATACCAACACTGATATCCCTTACCTTCTGAGGTCAACTTTCTTTTTATGTTTGGGAGTGTCCCGAGTACCATAGGGAAAGTTCTTCATGAATTGCTGCTTAAAGTCTCCGAGGTACTCTTTACGGAACCACGCATCCTAAACAAAGAAAACATTGTCTGTCATTTTGATCAAACCTTTTCCTTGAACTTAAAAAAAACAAAAACATAGAGTGATATTTGTGCATGCATCATCTCACCAGTGTGTCCTGGTTCTCCCTCTGTGGTGCAAGTTTTCTCAGTAGCTGCAGAATAGACAAGACTTGGAACATTACTGACATGGCTTCCGGAGTGAGCAGGTGAGCACCCTCTGTGTTATTCCAGGGGCAGTCCGTGGTGCTGGCCTCGACCCACACTTCCAGCAGCAGAGGCACAAGTGTGGCTGCAAAGCGCTGAACAGTCTCAGCGGAGTCCAGACCTTCACTTCCTGCAGCTCCTGAGTCTATCTCAGGTCTATTTGGTAAAAGAGTAAGTTTGAAAATATTAAACATGAAACGTGCTTAAATTTAAATGAAACAGGGTTAATTATCTTTTAAGCTGTGCGTTTATATAAAGTACGTCTGTAAGATAACTGAAGTAGTGGGTATCATGTATCATCACTGTGGTATCATACCGGAGTCTAAAGGTAGAGTGTGGAGTCGGTTTGGCCCCAGAATGTTCGTACACCTTGACGCCAATCTTGCTGTATATGAGCTCTTCCCAGTTGAGATACAGAGGCGTAAGCCGGCCCTCTCCACTAGAACCAAATATTCCTTCAGCTGGGACAGACATGTCACTTTCCTCCATTGGTCTTTCCTCAACTACTGCCTGAAGAAAGCGCCCAAGCCTGAAACACAAGTAGAATAAACAATAAGGTTGGCAGCCTTTAAGACAATTTTACATAATCCATGTGTATGTGGCCTCCATACCTGAGGAGCACTGAGAGCCGCCACTGCTGGCTAGTCACAGCTCTGTCAAGATTGACCGACAGTGCCCAGGTCCGGCCCTTGCCCTCCTGACCCTTTTTGGCTCCTCCACTGTTCTGTCGGTGAGAAATCAACTCCAGGAAGTTGGTCAGGAGTACTGCCGGCCGTGCAGCAAGCAGAGCAGGGTAGTGCTCCAGGAACACATCAAGGACGTTCATAGCATCCTCCTGGATGCTTGCCTCGATGTGGGTCATGGCACAAGACAAGTGAGCACTGAGGAGGGGGAAAAACGGAGCCACTCTTTCTGCAGGCACAGCCTGTGCAATGAACCTGGAAGCAGTTTTAGACAATGTGTTATTTTCGGTAGAAACAGAAGCAAAGTGTTCACCATATTGGGCGATATTCAAGCTTCACTGCTGTCACTCTAACCTGAGCACTCGTGTAGCTGCCACGCGAACATTGCCATCCTTGTCTGTAAAAACAGCTGCCACTTCGGAAAGTAAGCGGGAGAGATGCTGCTCCAACAAAAAAGGATTAACGGACAGCAACTCTTTCAAACCCAACAAGGCACTGTGTTTCACATTGGCATTGTAATGGTGCAGATGAGACAGGAGGTCCTGGGGGAGGAGCAGAGGAGATGGACAATAAACGGATTTGTAGCAGGCGTTTAAGTTTCTTTACATCTGAAATGCACATCGGCAGCTCACATTGATGCCCAGCTGCCTGTGCGTTGTGGGGCCACTTGTGTCTCGCCTCAGCTGTTCTGTTAGATTGATTCGCTTTGAGCGGAAGTTGGTGTTGGTGGCATTATCAGCTTTGGGCTTCTTCTTTCCCACTTTAAGCTTGACCTTCTGGAAGTCATCCTGCCGCTTTTTCTTCTTGGACTTCATTTCCGCAGTCTAGACTGCTGTGTGTGCGCGTTACCAAACATGAAGGTTATAAAACAGAAGACAAGGAGAAAAGATAAGTAAACACAGTCATATATTTAATGATTTTTTTTTTTTTAATTTAGATTTTATTTAATTTTTTTTTTTAATTTTTGAAGAACCGTACACATTGCTTAATTTGTGTTTGGGATTGTCCAGTTAGATTAAAAAATTAAAAAATAAAAATAAAAATAAAAAGAGGCACAACAGAGCAGCCGCAACAAGAGCTAAGTGAGCTAGCTTGTAGCTAACCTGCCTCTTGTATTTCTGGTGCAGCATCAAGCATGCGAGTTGGTTTTACTTACCACAATAAAAAGGGTCGGCTTCAACCGTGAAAGATTTACACAGCATTAAACTCGCTATCTTCAGTTAAAAAAATATTCACCCTGCTAACAACTATCAATATATATATTTTTTTTTAAAGAATATATTCTTTATTCCATCTCGTGTTGGCTGATACATGGGGTCCTCTGAATCTGTGTACATGTTTACCAAAACCCTCCGTTAGATGTGCAGAGCTCGACCATTGCGGTGCTTAAGAGTAAAAGAAGAACAACTCTCTAAAACGGGGGACAATGCGAGTGGGTTTGTTTTTTTTAAGATGCCCGAAGATTATTTGTTCACCAAACTGAAATTGAAATGAATTAAAGAATGAAAACAAGTTCAAGTGTTTTAGGACATTTTAACGTTTTAATATTTCGCTTCGGAAATGTCTTGCGGTGAACCGCGGTGTACAAATTAAACGCACTGCACAGTTGTCCGCAGACGTGCCTTATAAAAAATATTAACTTACTACTTTTTAAGATATTTATGCATGTTTAAATATGACTATTTTTTTTTTGTATTCCGTTTTATTAAGAGATAAAGTTTAGCTGTAAACTGTGGCGATAAAATAGCGTTAAAATTGGTCAATTGGTTTTTAAACAGGCGAAAGCGTTGCACTGCTATCTTCACGCCGGAACCGCTTTCGGTTAGCTGGTTCGTCCCCCGACCGATTGCTTCGAGAAACTTTCAAGTTTTCATTGAATCATCTCGGGTACGCTTGTTAATATTGTCATATTATTGAAGTAGTGGATATAGCTAATAAATGCGGCGTTTGGAATTGCTTGGGTGTTTTACACAATCAACATAATGTTGTCTAAAAACTGGTATAAAGTAAAGCTCGGAGGGGCCTCCCTAGTTGTGTATCTCGCATATTAGCTTCGTTTGAAGAGCTAACCACTTTGTTACATAAAGAAAATCTACAAGGTCGTTAAAACGCCTCCCGGTGTCCCGAAGATATTAAGATTATTCCTGCCATCTGGATCAACAAAACAATTCTTAATACGTTTCCCAAGTCGGCATATAGTCGCAACATGGTAGACCTGTCAAGACCCTTTTTAAAAAAAAATTATTTATTTATTTTTTAATCACTAATTGGAATGATTTTTGTGTCCAGATGATTTGTTGTGCCGTGAAGACCACTGTCATCGTGAGGACGTGCATTTGAAGAGAGGGAGGGAGGGAGGGGGGGGGGGGGTGCTTTTCGTGGCAAGCCAGTCTGACAAATAATGCACCCCCTGCTGTCAACAAAAATAAAGAAAAGCATCATCTCGGCATCAAATACGTTTGAGACTATAGAAAAAAAGAAGTAAAATAACAGAAAGTAAATATAATACTCTGTTTGACGATGGTGGTGCTTAATACACAAAGTTGGGCTGGGCCTTAGACCGAACAAAGTCCTGCTAATACAACGAATCGATCGCTTTTAATTCACATAACTGAATAAGCAGTAATTACAGTGTGTCTCAGGCGTTAAGAGGGATCACTTTTCATTTGAAATCAGTTTTGACTCCTTTTTCTCAGAGAGGAGCAGCTGAGGAAATGGAGGCTCAGGCTGCAGCAAACCAGCATCAACCAAAAAACGGGCCACCGTACCAGAAGAGAAATCCAAAGGTAAGTTTTACAACGTGTCTGTACTTCAACACCACATGCTACTACATGTCCAGTAAAATAACACTTGATTAGCTTGCATTTATGATGCTCAAGAAGGAAACGTGTGATTTCCTCTTGATATTTTTTTCTTATTGATGGTATACTTCACTGGCTTCCTTGATGCCTGATAGGTGGCAGCACTTCTTGGCAGGTGGTCTCGGGCCTACTTTTGAGTAATAATTGAACACCCCACTCGGAGGTCTGGGCCTCACAGCTGAGGTCTGCCATCCCCGTTGTGGTTTAAACACTAGTTTTGCAAAGTTCAATTTTATGGCTTCACTCTGCCAGCATCTCTCTGAAAGTCTTACAACTTGGTGCTTAAAGTGAGATGGCCTTGGTTCCCCAAACCTACACCTGGTGAAGTCACGGATTATTTGCTGATTCGGATCATTTTCAGGGAAAAGTAATGATTTAATAGTCACTGGCAGTGTATGTAATTATTAACTTTTTCCTACGCGTCACAAGTGGTCATATCACTGCTCAAACACAATTCAGTACGAACATTAGTGACTGCCTTCAATTCTGTCTGTTGCAGTTATTATGTTCAGTCAAGACTATATATTTGAGCACTGTTGACAAGGTTAATAACTTGGCAGTGTATTATTTAAGACATAGCCATCATATTATTATGACCGTTTCTGTAACAAAGACACTCAGTCACTAGTGAGGGGAGCTACCCTCATTAAATCAGTAATTTATGGTGCAGTACACTTGGTAAGATCAGTTCTCTGGGAATATTTTCTGATAAAGATCCGTTTGGTGTGCTGAACTGCTAGTCCTAAGGTTTGTTTTAAAACAGTCACTGGCATTGTTACTCGACATGTAAATCAGCAGCAAAACAGAATGCAGTGATTATTACAACCCCACTGTTAAATGCAGTGACATTGCTGCATAAACACAAACCATTTTGAATTTTCCTTGTGACTGGCTGCTTGGTGTTTTCTTCTGCTCCTTTGTGCTTACAAACCTTGAAGAAAAGGTTATGTTTGGAAACATTGCACCACCCCAGCAACCCCTTCTTGTTCTTCCAGGCTTCAAAGTATAACGGGAACGACTTCTATATTTTATATTGTTTAGGACTCAGACTTATATCCCTCTCGTCATGGAAGGGGGTGTATGTTTAGTTGTTTATGCATCATTTCTGTTTTTGTGTGTCACGCTTAAGTTCTGTGCCCCCAACAAATCTCGTTGGCCATTATGAACAGACGAGCATACACTTGGTGCAACATCTCAGTTTCATTCTCCTGGGAGAATCACTGAGGTCTTGACCTCAGTGTGGCCACTGCATTTGCACTGCACTGCACTGTGTTTGCATTTGAACTTCTGTGCAATAACTCTGGTTCTTCTCTGTTAAACAAACAGAGATGCTGGTCTATATTCTCATTTAATGAGAATTCAGACCTCCACTCACAACATGATTCAGACATCATTGATACATTTCTGTGACTGTCTCTGCTTGATGCAGGGCTCATGGAGAATGAGGAAATAATGGCTCTATGGCATATATGGTGTGGCGGACATGGACGAGGAGTTCAGTCCTCTGCTAAGTGTCATCCTGTCACTAATTCCTGTATGTGTCTCTCTCCTCCTCGTGGGTTTATTCCCTCTGCTGACAGAGAAAGCAGCCGCAGAACGATATAGGTAAGTCCTGTTACACACGGTGCCACTTCCAGTTCTGAGAGTTGAAGCTTGGTTTCCCTGCTTCATGTCATGGGTGGTGGCATGTTCACCACTCTATGAGACTCGCACCCACAGAGATTGTGGGGGGACGGTTGTGGTGCCATCCAGTTTTGGTCTTTGGTGATCACTGCAGAAATTATTTTGCAACACATTATCTAGTGTCTTGCCTCAAGTTTCCTATTTTGAAAATCTGAATTATTTTCTGAAAAATGTAACCGATTCTCTGAAGATGCTACATTGAAGACCAGCACCATAAGCTAAATTTTTCCCTAGCGACACCTACACATGGTCTTGAAATACTCAGACACAGTAATACAACAATGCATCTGCAATCGTTGCTCATTGAGATTCATTGAGCACTTTTTGTGCTGTGATGTTTTATAAACTTTTAATTCTGCTGAATGCAGTCTTCTGTTTTTACTCAGATGCCTGTGTTACAATGGCAGAGTGTGTCAAAGTATGCAGGGATTTTATGGTGCATTTGCAGGAGAACTGCTCCACCAGTGCATCACAGAAATGATACCTCTGTGGCTGGGCACAGTGAGAAGCAGTGCATCATGGGACATGGTGTCCTGCAGCCCAGTTTGGGCTTAAATGGGAGTTAGCTGAGAACTGCTGTTCTCCTTCTTCTCCCAGGCTTCAACAGCACACATGAGGAGGTTGGGTGTCTAATGGTGGTTCAGTTAAACACATGCAGAATAAAATTCACTGGCGATCAGACGCTGCAGGTTGTGGGAAAACACGACACGCTTTAACTTCTCCACTGTGGATTGCAGGTTTCTCCCCAAAACTTTACCGCAGCGCGGCTAGTAAACCTTGTTTATTAGACCTACAGACCATTATTAAGCCTTTATTTTTTTTGCTGACCACTGTTGTGTTTTCCCAGTGTTCACAAAAGGGACTTCTATCCATACCATGCCCTCTCTCAGCAAACAGTTGAAGGGGATCACAGACTGTGTCATTGGTAAGCAGAGGGACTATTTCAGTCGCATACATGTACTTTACCGCCTTGCCTCCATATATAGAAATGAATAACCAATGATCATCATGTGTTTAGGCCTTCAGTATGTGTGGGAGTATCGCAGCCCCAGTAAATCTGTCCCACCGCACTACCAGTGCAAACTCTGTGCCATGGGTCGCTTGCAGCATGACATGCTTGATCACGTGAAAGGCTGGAAACACAGCTTCAGATACATGGTGAGTGCAGTTGGTTTCCTCGTCTTCTTCCAAGGCCCGCTGTTGCAGAATTGCCTGTGATATTTCTCTCTGCCTTTTTAACCAGAAAAAGGCCCACCCTGACAAGGTGACCTGGGAAGAGGAAGATGCTGTCAAAGATCCTGCAGTCAGAAAGGCAATCAAAGAAGCTGCTGCTGAGGTGGAGAAGACAGAGGGGAGGGGACAAATCAAGGTGAATGCTAGAACTGTATTACTACAGCAATGGTACAAAAGCCTTGTTTTTGTATTTCTGGTCAAAAAAGATTGTGTCATAGATTGGATTTTCTTGTCTGTAATGATCTCAGGTCTGTTGAGGGATGTGTTTGCTCGGGGATTTTGCTACCAAGTACTGTTGAAAACATAAAATGCCCTCTAGGATGTCGAGTTAACTTGAAGGCCCATTAAGCTGCAGAGAGGTTTATTATAGTGTGAGGCAGAATGTCACAACTCCAAAGTTAACATCATTAATCATTTTGTTTCTCTGTCTCACTAATTGTGAGGTAAAATTATGATGCCATTGTATATTTTAACCTGATGGTAGCTGGAATCCTTGATTAAAAGTATTTGTACATCCATCAAACAGAAAACCTTTGTTTAGCTTCCTAAAAATTCTGTACGGAACAAAATCCTAAAACAAAATCTCCCATGATTACATTTGAACATTGGATTTACTTATTTTACACACCATGATTGTGGGGTTGACAGTTTTCTGTTCATTTTGTGGCTTTTAGGTGATCCTGAAGGAGCCCTGTGAAGTGCCTGCTTTTGCAGGACTGCGTAAGTAACTTTTTTGTGACTATACTTGTGGCTTTTCCACATGCTGCAATCAGTAACAAATAGAACCAAAAGTAACAATGCATAAACTTTTGATGAAAGGCAATTGTTTTTACTGTGAATTTGCTGCTCCAGTTGCCGTCTTTTTGCTTAAAATACACACCAAAAAAAGAATGTAATTTGCCCAAAAGCTACATACAACAGTAATAAAGGCATCACTTTATTTGCTTTGCTGAGTTGTGCATGTCACTCTTGTCCTCTCTCATAGGTTCTGCAATTCCCAAAGTTGGACCTCCACCAGCTCCAGGAATGGGACCAATGGGCCCCCCCTTTGGTGAGTCTTCTTTGTGTTTGAAGTACACTCTCTCAAAGTGTGCATTTATGTCCATCTTACATTGAATTGCAGTATTGACATGGAATGAACATGTATCTCACAGGTCCAAGGTTCCCTGACCAGATGTTTCCAGAGGAGTTTCCCCCTAACGGCGGTCCTCTACCTGACTTTTCAGTGGGTGAATACAGAGAGCCCGGCTTTGGAGGCTTCCCAAACATGCAAGACTTTCCTGAGTCTGGTATGGATCGGAGACCTTTCTCAGACGGGATGGGTCGTCGCCCAGCTGGGGGTGGAAATGGTTTTGGTCCAGGTGGTACGAGAGGTGGCTATGGAAGAGGTGGACTGCTAGAGGAGAATCCAAGAAAACTATTTCCCGATGAGTACCCAGGTAACCAGATGGGGAGTAGCTTATTGGACCGACCAATGGACAAACCACTAGACAGGCCAGGATTAATGGGACCAGCTCCAGAACATAGCAGCCTTCCTAACACACTGCTCTCGTACCTGGTAAGTGTCTTGCAGAATGTTTCTTTCACAATATAACAACAGTGGCTACATCAGTCATGTATTGTATGTTTGTAAAATGTGTTTTTAGGATACTTTCCGGATAGAAAACGAGAATGATGCCCAGCTGGTCCTGAAGGTGACACAGAAACTAACAGATGTGCTGATGGATTACAGACTGAGGAGCGTATCAACGGTATGCAGCTTGTTTTTAACCAATTTATTACAAATATTCCTGATCTCACATCTTGAATTTTACACCAAATGTTAAAGATAAATCAAAGTTTTCTTCTGTTTTGATAGCAATATGAGTACAACTAGATTTGCATGCGTCTTGAGTTCTCAGTATTTTCTCAATCAGATAAAATAATTAAAACTTTAATTTTGTGGGTTCTTTATTTCCTCCTCAGGGTTCCAGTCTGAACAGCTTGTCAATGAACTTCACGAGCTTCTCCTCTACACCCTTCAGACCGCCAAACAGTAGCGACCGATTCTCAGCTGGTCTCTCAGGTACATAAGCACCAAGTATCCTCACAAACTCTCTATTTGATGCATCTATCACTCAAATGTATTTGCTTTTCTTAACTGAGAGACACGAAAGGTATTCTTGTAGGAGCATCTTCTTTGCTGTTCCCTTTTAAAGGTGTTACTGGTGCATTGTCTTTCTGCAGGTCCATCCAGGTACTCCAGTGGTCCATCCAGGTACTCCAATGGTCCACCCAGGTACTACAAATGACTAGCAGAAGATGTGACACCTCTCATGTTCCTGTCCTACGTGCACATCAGTCTTGACTGTCCAGGAGTTCGATAAACTTAGATTTTCTTATTGTTTTATACTTTTGTGTTCTGTGTTTTTTTTTCTGCTGCTACTGAGTAGTTTACCTTTTTTTTTTTTTTTTTTTTTTTTTTGGACTTCAGAATAAAGGAAGATTTGTAACTTTGGAAGTTTTTACACAAAATGGCTGCTGTATGTTTTTAACAGCTATAGCTGATCATTCTAGTGTTTGACTGTTGCTAATTTCCCAGATCCAATTAAATTCATGGAGAAATTGACTTTTTGAAATGTGAAATCCATTCATTTTGAAGGCAATATTTCCTTTAAAAAACAAAAACGTTCTTCAGCTAGACAAGAATGTTCCTATAGGTTCGGAAATGGGTGACAATTTACATATTTTCTTGTTCAGTCAGTGTCAGCAGACACAAATAACTCAAGCAATCCCAGGAGGACACTACAAAGCACATCCTTTTGATTCTGTAGTTGAGGTTGATGCTTTCTTTCAGTCTTAAGTTTCGGTAGTGTGTAAGCCCTCATGAGCTTTACAGAGGATTTGGTTCCAACAAGTTAATTTCCATGTCACTGGGATCTTTCACCGTCAAGTTCTCGAGTTAATAAATATACCAAAAATGCTTCAACATTTATTTGATAGTGCATATCTTTACATGTAAAAAAAAGTAATGAATTGTTTGACAGTGATTATTAAAAAATGATAAAATCATTTGACAGTAGAAAACTCAGATGGGTGCAATCAAGCAGAACAGAAGACAGTTGAAAGAACTGGAAATAAAAAGATCTCCATCAGTCTTAAGGCACGGTGTCTGCAGTCCCAACATGTAACGTTCAACCTCCTCAACTGTTTCTTGCCATGATGTCCCTCATCTGCCTCACATTTATGGGGGTAAGAATCACGTTGAACCCCAGGAAGTTGTTACGGTGGATGCTCCGCGCCAGCGCTGCAAGCTTTTCCGATTGAAACTGTACCACTGCCTCACCAAGACCCTTACCATTGCTGTCATGCAGTATAATGATGTTACCCTTTGTCAGCTTGTATTTGGAGAACAGGTCTTTGATGTGCCTTTTTCGCACATCTGCAGGCATGTTTCTAGCAAAAAGGCATGTCTGAGCTTCTAGGTCCTGGTTCACACCTGGTGGCACTTCAAATGTATCAACTGGACCAGGTTTCCTCTTTGGTTCTGGCATCTTTCTTGGGTATGTCTTTAGACAATGCAGAGGGTGGGTTTTCCACATCATTTCCCTCATCATCGCCTTAGTAATTGCCGAGATGTTAATTGGATTAGAGCCCACATAGCAGCCATTTAGATTCATTGCATAATTATAATTCTCAGTGCAGTGAAAAATGAGGAAAGATGTGTCTGTTCTGCAGCCTGCTTTGTCAAGTAGGTGGAGTACATTTTTGCGTGCAATATTAGGACATGCAAACAGTTCTTTTATTTCAGTCTTGGTCATCTCTTTGGGGAGATTGCTGACCATGACAACATGCTCCATATATGGTGATATGGGCATTCCTGAGTCAGCATCAAGTTTTGGCTTTTTTGGTGGTTTAGATGGCAACCTGTTGATAGATCGCCTCTTGATCCGCAATGTAGAAGTTGATTTGTCCTTGTGTTTTGAACTTTCGTGAAGAGGGTTTTTTAGGGGTTCCCATCTCTCCACAAGATCTGAAGCATTACCACATTCTTGAAGCACATTGTCCCACAGCTTCTCAGTTGCGCCACGTACTTCCACACAGATGGGGCCCAGTGACTGTTGGTTGAAGCAAAGAGCATCACATGCATCCCGCATGTTTGCAAACTTCACAAGGCAGCCACGTTTAGATCCCAACAGCACATTAACTATGGCCTCCTGAACAGTCAAACCTCTGAAAAAATGGCAGATGTCCTCTTTTGTAGTTGAGGCTGGCAGACCAAACAGCCTGACGTAGCCTGGCTTTGAGGCCAGAGTTGGCTCTGGTGTTATCACCTCATCAGGTAACATGGCCGTGCTGTCGGCCTTGGGAAAAACAACTGTTGCCACTGCATTACTGACTTCGCTTTGATGGGATACCTGGAGACCTTGAAGAACAGTGTAAACCCCAAGGAGAAAGGCAGTACTGGAATCAAGAGATTGTGCATTTGAAGTTGGTACATTTGCAGTGTTGGAATAAACGTGCTGCTCATTCAAAGATGGCAGATTTGCACTGTCAGGATCAACTGAGCAAGCAGGGGAAGGTGACTGATTTGAAGTATTGCCATCATGAGGCCGTGTGGAATTTGCTGCTTGATGTTGCCGAGGTCTCTTGACGGTAAGCGGGGACGTTTTCTTCTTTAACAATAACTTTAATTTGTGCTCCAACTCTTCCATGCTGCTAATGTGCAAAGTCACACGAGACTCTTTGAGGAAATTTCCAGTGCGCCGCATGGCATACTGCGCCTCTCTCTCTGTGTTAAATGCAACAAAGGCCTCTCTGAGACTTCCTCCTACTATGTACACTCCACCATTAGGTATGTGCAGACATTCAAAGAATGTGCGTATATCTTCAGTGCCGGCCTTCACATCCAGACCTTCCAATCTCAGGATTATGGTCATTTTGTCAATCAGGCCATGTGGTGTCTGAAAACGTAGAAAACAGAGGTGAAAAAGGAAACACCGTCAGGATTGTGTTGAGCGATTACTACGTGGTACACAGCCTGGAAAAATACACGTGGATCATGAAGGAAAACCGAAAGAGAAATCCCAGTGAAATGTAGAAAAACCGGTTTTCTGCCTCCGCGAAACGCACACAAATACTCACCACAATTAGCTACAGTAGGTGTGTGTCCACACGTTGCATACGCGTTTTTTGTCGAGCCCAATTTAGTCGTGATTACATGCTTAAAAGTTTGCTCCTCGTTCAGCTTCACTTATTTCAGTCTGTGGCTCCACCCCATCCAAAGCGCGCTTTTTCCAAGCAGTGGCGTCACCCATTGGTTTGAGAACGGCAGTAATGACGCCCCCCCCGCCCCCACCCACCCACATCCGAGTACGGAATTTGGTTGGCGCCATCTTGCAAGTCCCGAGCGGTGTGGAGCCGGTAGTGAATATTTAGGGAGGGGGGGGGTCTGACTTGATCTGATTGGAAACCTGACGATATTACGTCCCATCCACTGATAGCCTTAACCTGACTGCACCAAAGGCCTGTCAATCAAACAGACACGTCCCCAAAAACACGGCTTTTGAAGTTTATTTTATAATTAAATACGGATTACTTACAGATGAATGGCCAGAAAACTAATAGGAAGGATCGACTTTAGCGAACAACAATTCTATTGACTGAGAATGTTATGAGACTAGTTGAATGGGAGTCTATGGAGCCTGAGGCAATACCGCCACCTACTGGACTGGAGTGTGAGCTACATTACCTCCAGATCGATTTTCTGGCTGTAACATATGTTATGAAGCACCTTCATTAATCAACCAGCTCTGATCTGTGAGCCTACATAGATCATCCTTGGTCTCCTGCCTATGACAGAAATTATATTTTGGTACCATTATATTTTACTCTGTGTCCTAGTTGTTTACACACTACGGCTCATATCTAAAGTTAACATCAAAAACAAATTTTCCCTCCGTCATAAAAAGTCAAAACTCTTCAGCTAACAAGAGCTTGTTTGTTTAAATATAAATAAATATATATATATATATGTATATATACTGTACTGTATATACTGTGCATTTTTATATTTAATAGTTTTTACTGTTATTTTATTGCTTTCCTGTATCTATAAATGCTGCTGTAGCGGAAATTTTTTTTTTCCCCTGAGGGATTAATAAAGTAACTACCTACCTAGAAACATGAGCCAAAACTGATCACAGTATTTGAGTCTGAAAGGTAGGGGATCAAAAAAATCTTGTTTTGCCTAAAGAGTACAAGTTGTGTGCAGCTTTTGCTTTTCTCCGCACAACATCTTTCCTACTGACCTTCAGGTTCAGTCAAAGATCAACAAACATTGACATAAACAGCTAACCCAAAACACCTTCTAATCTAATCTATTCCTTAAAGATTGTTTCACTTAAATTGTTTCTATTTCAAAAACTTACTTGAAGTTGATAAAGTGTGCGGTTCTTCCTCCCTTTGAGAACTATGCAAACATATTACCGTACTTTGGGGAGGGAAGTCAATCAGATGCATCTGCTGAACTGTTGCATTTCCTGCCAAAAAACCCTATGACTCATATTTAGTGAGTGTTATCATTACAAAAACAAAAAAAACAAAAAAAAAACCATTTTTTGGGGAGGAAATAAGGAGGGGGGGGGGAAGGAGGAGGGGGTTTATTTTATGCGTCTTACGTACACATTTTGTTCAACGTCATCACGCCGGATTAAGGAAGGAAGACCGCTGTTCACCATGGCGACGGGGACGACGCTAACCTTTGTTGTTAACGGACACAAGGCGCCTCTTACCTTATATCTGTTATTATACATAGATCTACTCTACTGTCAACAGTTCATCATCCCGTTTGAGGCTCCTTCGGACTGTGGCTCGGAAGAATATTTCGACATCTCAAATCTGTCGTGTGTGAGGTGCGGTCCAAATCAGCGACGGGGCACAACAGGTCGGTTTCCCCCACACCACTTGACAAGAACTGACGCTGCTCTGATAACAGAAAGTGTCGTTAGTAGCTCTTTAAAATACATTAAGTTTAACTGAGACCGCACAGAAGAAGCCACAAAGAGACGGGTAACAGCTTGGTGCAAACTATTTTCACAAGGCAGCGTTATGAACTCAAAAAGAAATGAACGCTGTGAGGGAGAAGTCTTGATCTTACGTCTTATGCAGACATAACCAGTCATTCATGTACGTCAATCACAGATCTTCTTGTCGATTTCTCATCTACTTAACTAATGTTTCACAATGCAGTCAAGGCCAGTTGGGTCTCTGCCTTTCTTTTTTTTTCTTTTTTTTTTAATAAACCTTCTGTTCTTATCATATTTTTGGCAGATGTAATTTGAGGTGTATTGTTTGTGGACTTGCTCAGGAGATGTGAGGCTAAAAAAAAAATCAAGTCGAGTGTATAAAAGAAGCTTCTCCAATATAACGGGAAAAGTACACACAATTGTTTCTATTTGAAATGATAATTGCTAATTTGTTTAACCAAACTGTATGCTGGTTAAGTCTGGTTGTCAGACTGAGTGTCTACATGCATCTCTCAGAAAAGTAACACCCTTAAGGAGCTGGTTTTCTCAGCAGATGGTACACTACAACAGAACGGTTCCGCCTTTCAAGCAAAGAACCAGTGATTATTGATCAGAAAGTAAAATATACATTATAATGTTTATAAAGTAATACTTTAGGGACAGCAAGGAAGATTTTCTGATCTACACGCTCGAACAAACTGATCTGTGAGAATAAGGAATCCTCAAATAAAACTGAGGCCAGATCGTAGTCCTTTTTTCCTACTTCACCTCTGTTATCCAGTAGAATTACAAGTACAGTTCGTACATCTCTATTAACAGCCTGTCTTCAGTGCAAGTGGACTACTAAACTAAGTTTAGCAGTAAAAAGGGACAATTACATTTTTCCACAGGCAGGGAGGAATTTTAGGAAATTTCCTGTTCTGAACTCGAGCCTGTAAATCTTTTTTTTCATTGTAACGCTAAACTAATTTCCTTCTTTTTGCAGGACTGAGCTGCATTTGCCAAATAGGGCACCAAACTCTCACCACTGATAAAGCGTCCATTACTTGTCATCAGTGTCCTATCGACAAGCCTGTAAGTGAAGTTGACCTTCAATTTCTTTATTTGTTTGAGCTCACATTACAGTGTAGACATTTTGTCTCAATAATAGTTTTTCCTAAAATGTTGTCTTTCTTCGCAGGCAGTGACACAGGATGGGTTTGGGTGTATTCGCTGTCCAGGCAGTCTCAGTGATCAGGGGAAATGCCAATGCTCACCAGGCAATATCCTGGGTGAGTCACCAAAAACAGGACTAATTTATGGATTGCAAGAATGTGTTCAATAATTGCTCCAAATTTAGGACAGCAAGCCAATGGCATAGATAATTACACATTTGATGTATTAATAGCTGAGTATGGCCCCTTTTCTTTCAGTGGAAACGGACATCAATGGAGGCCTTTTGGATGAAGCCAGGTGTGAAGCTTGCAATGGAGACAGTCCTGCTTTGTCTGTACCGAACAACAGAGGAGACAGGTACATGTCATCAGATACATTCAGCTGTTTAACACAAAGGTTACCATGGTATCGTGCATTTTAGAAATCATATAATCGGAATAGTACATTTTCAGGGGAAAAAGTGTAAATGACTGAGCTGCACTGTTAAAATATCTGACTCAAAAACTTCAAATTCTGAAGGCAGTATTTTAAAATGCTGAATATTGAACATTATGTTCTCACAAGTGACTTGTACTACTGCTGTTGTACATTTACAAAACCAAACAAATATCAAACATGTTAATCACTGGGTTATTGATTCAAGTCAAAGTGTGCATGTTTTATGGTAGATACGGACACCTGCCAAGCAAACCTGCAGTTTAACAAGGAAGTTAAGTCACCACTTACAAGTTATTGATTAAAGGTTAAAAGTTGTTGCAATAATATGAGTTCTGGGGACATTATTTAAATTCCTGTAACTGATAATTTGGCAATGTTGTCTCTATGTCATTCTCTTCTTGTTATGGTCTCGTGCTCTGCCTTGTGCTCGTTCCACCTTTCGTATCTAAAGTGTATCTTCCCTGTCTTCATTCCTCTGTGCTCATGACCTTCATCACAACAAAATCAAATTGTCTTCCATCCCTGACATTTCCTGTCAGTACATTTTGTTTTCTCTATCACCACTGATATAGTGTTGTTAGAGTGTGAAGAAAGCCTGAGTGGAGTCCAGATTTTCTTTGTATAGTATGTGAGAGATGGAACATTCCCAAAATTGTCTTACAGGTGTGAGAGATGTCAGGCTTCCTTCATTAACACCTCCTGTGTGTGTAAATCTCCTAATGTCCCGGTGAGTTCAATCGTCTCTCTACCGTCACCTCTTCTCAAATGCATCACACACACACCTTTCATTAAAAGGTTAAAAAAAAATACACATTATCAGTAGTTGCTATGTGATTTTCCAGGCAGGAGGATTATGTTTCCCTCCAGGCAGCCTCTCCACCAATGTGAATCCCAGTGTCAGCTATGCTGAGTTGGTGAGTCTCCATCTCTCTCACTATATAGTGTATTTGTGCTGATTCTTTTATCTTCTGACTCTTTTTTTTCTTTTCTGTTCCCCTTGCAGAAGTTCAGTGTCCAGTCTGCCTGGTTCGTGGAAAACCTCTACTCCTCTTCAGCAGCCTGCCTTGTAATTCCAAGACTGTTTTTAATTTGAAAAATAATTATTCATCTAACATCATAGGAAGGAGGTTCTGGTTCTGGTCATGGATGAAGTAAACATACCTACAGAAATTTGAGCTGTAATTGATGTCAAAATGCATCTATGATAATCGAATCAGTCCTTTTGCTGAAACAACTCTTAAACAAGTGATTGGAGTGCCTAAGGACTAGTTTGTTTCAGTATTATTAGGGAGAAGTGAGGATTTTGTGTGCAATTAGCTGGTATTTGTAAACAAGTCCTATTCTCACAGGTCTTCTCCAACCTGACGGCGTGTCAGGCTCTCGGGAACATGTGTGTGATGAACATGCACTCCTTCAGCGGTGTATCTGCTGATGCCTGTGGTCTCTTTAACACCATCTTCAGATCAAGGGCTGCTTTGAGCTCAACTCAAGACATCTCTTACTGGTAATCGTGGATAAATTATGCTGTCATTGCATGATTATGTATGAAAAATGTCCCATTTGTTGCAATTCGGTTTTAGCCACAGTGGACACTAATAATTTTGATTATTCCGCCTCTAGGAGAGTTAATCTGCCTTGGCTTTACTATGGAGATGAACCAGGACTGGCCAGTCGAGTGCTTCAGACTAATCCTGTTCCAATCGGGTTCAGTTTCAGAGGAAGAAAAAAGGTCAGCGATCGACTTAAATCATATTCACATAAAAAAATAGCAAAGAAGTTTAACAGAAAATGATAGCATGACATGAACAGTGTCCTGTTCTTTTCATGATACCTCAGGTTGAGCAGTGAACCAGGAAATGTTCCTTTAACTGACATTGTTGTTTACTTTTGTGTCAGAACACTGACATTAGACTGCTTGCTGCTGTCTACAATGTCAGAGGGGAGTTCCTCAGATGGGAACCAGTAGGGGGAAGTAATCTGCAGGTAAGATGTCAAATGATAACATTAGACAGTCTGAGTACACAAGACTATTGCCACTCAGAATATGTCCATAAAAATATAAAAATAGTCATTTGCATGTTGACAACACAAATGCATCAGTGATGTTACTATTTTGCAGTGCATCAGTCTGACTAAATTATCTAATTTTCCCATGTGATTCATACCAAATCTAGAAAGCCGGTACATTTCCCAGCCCAATTCTCTCCTTCCCTTCCTCTTTTTTTTTTCTTTTTTTTTTAATTTTTTTTAGCTTTGTCCAGAAACAACCACCAAACAGGCAGCAGCCTTCAGCTTTGGAACCGCTTACCAACAAAGTGTGGGTACCTTTTATTTAATTTTGCTCAGACGAGGAGGACAATGTAATGCCCTGTTGTAATCTAAACTGTGTGTGCACAGTGTGATCTTTCAGTGGCAGATCTGTTTGATACCCATCCTGAACCGCTGTTCTACGATGTGTTTATGGACCTTGGAGGAGAGAACAAAAAACTTCTTCCCCTGCCCACACTAGTCAAAAACCAGCAATACAATGGACGTTTCATCAACCAAGGTGGGATATCATCTTTCAGATTACCGTATGCGTGTGTGTATGTGTGCATGGTTTTGCTTAACACATCTGTTTTTTATATAGAGAGCATGAATAACTGGTACCTGTCTCGACGAATGTTCCTCGTCGACACACTGAGTGGACGAGAGAAGAGCACAAGTTCCAGACCTAAAGTCATCCGAGTAGCCAGCAGTGTCAAAATAAGGTGGGTTCCCAGCGTGCACAGCACCATGACATCCCTTTCCTAACGGCCTGGTGAAGTGGCGATGATCTAACATGTGTGTTTTGTAGGTTCCAGCTGGTTCCACGAACCCAGGAAGGACAGGTATATCCCCCCCTGATGGTTGTGACCTACACAGATGTTCCCACCACAGACATCAGTACTCAAACTGTGTCGGTGAGTAGGTCGCACATTCACACACGTTTGTCTTTTGTTAAAATAAATGAATAATGCCCCTGATCCTAATCTTAACCATCACAACTAAATACCTACCCTTAACCATTACCAGCAATTGCTGTTAAAAAAATGTTTTTTTTTTACAAATTAAGTAAATTGCTTTATTTATGACAAAATAAGCTTTCATTTGGTTTATGCACTGAACTCAATCATCTGTTTTTAGATCAGCTTTGCTGTGGAGTACGAGATGCTTCAGAGTGAGGCTCGCATAAAGACTGATGTGAGTAGATGGATAGAAATGTTGATGAAACTTTGAAGAGAAGTTCTTATTTATGCCTGATGTCTCAGGACAAAGTGATGCAGTACCGCCTGTCATTTTTAATGTCTTTGCTTGCACAGACTGCTCTTGGTGTGTTGGGTGGTTTGGCCGTGCTCTACTCCCTGCTCAAGGCAATCAGCTGGAAGAGAAGGATTGCTTCTCCCCTCATTGATGTGGAGGTACTGTGTCTTCAGCGTGTCACGATCTAAGCCACTTTCGGTTTAAAATCTCAGATGTCATGTCAGTCTTTCCCTCCTCTTTCCTCAGACAATGGTGAAGTTTCTGTTGTTTTATGCTGGTGATCTGGCCAATGTTTTCTTCACTGTCACTGTGGGAACTGGACTTTACTGGCTCATCTTTTACAAGGTATGTCCCATTCCCTTCAACTTTACGTCTCTCTTCTATAGGATTATTGTTTTTATACCTACAGTATGTGGTCTCTAATTTTCATACTAGTGTCTCCTTTCTGTTTCCTTTTAACTTTTTTTTTTTTTTTTTTTTTAACACAGAATGTTTCCTTTGTTTTTGCATGGACTTTTAACAGTTTTTCTTTCCTTCTCTGCACTCTTTAGACATTAAAGGCAAGTCTTTTTCCTCCTTTTCCTTCTCTAAGTAATGCATAGATTTAAGTGTGATGATCATTGGTTGCTCACTGGAATTAATGTGTGTCTGTTTAGGCCCAACAGTTTGTATCAGTGCTGTTGCCGCTGCCAGCTCAGGAGGAGCAGTTTGTGACCTACATTGGCTGTGCCTTCGCACTCAAGGTTAGACATGCTCAATAGATGTAACAATGAGCAGTGTGGTTTAGGAAAGCTAGACACTATGCTTCTATCAGGAATATTGAAAATGTAATATTTTGTGTATTTGTATACAGGCTGTCCAGTTGCTCCACAAGCTCATTCTTCAGGTGTCAATCGATATATTTCTTATCGACTGGGAGAGGCCACGAAGTAAAAGTAACAGAAATGTGCAAGGTACAAACTAATTTACCTTGAGCTTATGTTTTGCAGTCTTCATAAGAGCTGTTTTATTCCAATCACTATATTTACTGCTGTTTTAGCAACTGCCGAGGCAAAGCGTGACTTCTCTCCGGTCAGCATCTGGAGGACCTACTTTGTGGCCAATGAATGGAACGAGATCCAGACCATCCGCAAGCTCAACCCAACTTTTCAGATCATGGCTGTGCTCTTCTTTCTTGAAGTACATCTTGTTCCAACACATGTTGTTTTTGCAACTTTTGTTATGTTCCTTTTTCTCATTGAAACATGACATGTTACCCTGTATATTTAAGGTGCTGGGTTTCTCTAATCTGGCCCTAAGGGACCCTTGGACAACTTTACAGCGCTCCTCACAGGCATACACCCCTTCATACAGCCTGATGCTGCGCTACGGTCTGGCAGCCACACTGTGGCTCTGCATCGGACTCCTGCAGGTAAATTATACCTATTCTCTTTCATCAGTTCCATTTGATCTCTCACCTCTTCCTGTCTTTCCTCAGAAATGAGGGAAATAAACAGTGCATGCTACTTTGATCCCTACAGGTGATTTTCTTCACTGTGTTTCATGAACACTTTGTAGAAGACAAAATCCGTCAGTTTGTGGATCTCTGCTCCATCAGTAATGTAAGTAGCACTGAACATATTATATTCAACTACTGTCTGGAGAGTTTCACATAAAAGTGTTTTGACTGTGTTTATATGCAGATTTCTGTGCTGATCTTATCCCATCGCTGTTTTGGCTACTACATCCATGGGCGTTCGGTGCATGGGCATGCAGACACAAACATGGAGGAAATGAACAGCAATCTGAGGAGAGAATTTGTATGTTTGCTACCAGCTAGTGTTTTTTAATTGTAGCACTGTATTACATTATTAATTTCACATTATATTGCCTCCCTCCTCTCTTTCTACTGTAAGGACTCTCTGTGTGGTCAGAGGGGTCTACTTCCAAACACAGACATACAGACCTTTCAGGTGTCCCTCACCAACCGCCTGAGACTGCAGTATGACAGGATACGTGATTCATTAGGCAGGGTATGTGCTTACATCTGTCAAGTTGTACCTCTACTATAAACTTGAAAACAGTCTTCTGTTTAAATGGTTTATTGTCTTCTGTGCTCCAGAGGAACAGACCAACACGGCTGACAGACACATCCACAGCCACCACAATCGACTCACAATTCAAAGCCTACCATACCATGAACCACTTCCTGGGATCTGTTATAGACCATGTTAGTACAAGATCTACATGAATAAACCCACTAAAGCAAACTGCAACCAGCATAGTTTGATTTGAACTGATAGTTTGTTTTCTCTCCCATGTTGTATTAGGCTCACACTGACATGGACTATATAGTGAAAGACAAGCTGATGTTAGAGAGGGTCATAGGGATGGAGTTCCTTGAACCCAGCGAGAAAAGCATCTTTTACAATGGTAACAACCTCTTGGCCCAGACGGCTGTACAATTCAGTTTGTTTATGTATGTCTTGTGTGTGTACAGTGTATGACTGCTGTTTGCATTTCTCACTGCAGATGAGGCCCACTCCTTCAGCGATGTGCTGTTTTATGGAAATGAGGGCACATTGCTTATCTTTGACACTTTGTTCTTCTGTGTCGTTGACCTCGGATCTCAGAACTTTGTGCTGGCAGCTGTGCTTACATATGTACAGCAAATGGTCAGTATTTCAGGTGTATACAGTACCTTGGCTTCACTGTGCTAAAATGTACATGTTTTGAAAACCATCTCTTTTATTTCAGATATTTCGCTTCATCCGTAACATTCTTGGAAGGAAGAACCTTGTCAGAAAGACTATGGTGGATGAGAGGTTTCTGATATAAAACTCTCTGCTAGTGCCAGTGTTGTTTAGTGTTATTTCTCTCAAGGACGTTTACTGTTCACAGCTTGTGCATCTCTTTTTTGTACTTTTTCTTACACATACAGTGTTTTTACTGCCGTTTTATGATGTAAATATTTTTTGAAAAATGTTGATGTTTTTATGAATTAAAAATGTTTTGATATGAAGACTTGTTTTGAGTTTAATTTTGAATCAACACAATAGAATCTTAAAATATATTATGATGATTATGGAATTTGCATGATAAAGAAAATTTCTGCCACTGACGTGGCAGGTAAGGGCGTTATTTAACTACATGAATTTGTCAACTATTAGAAATTTCATACTGTTTATACCATGATGCATCCGTTATCTCTGGGTTTATTAGACTTACAGAAAATGTTAAGAATAAGCAAGATTGTCACATGGCAGCACTGGATTTTTATATAATTTCTGCATATTTTTTTAGTTATATAGATTTGCAAAAAGAGTTAACTTTTTTATGCCACACAACCATAACAATTTCTGTCTTCCAAAGAAATATTGTGATGCAAAATTGCACATACTTTGACAGAGGAAAGTTTGGTTTGAGTTGAGAGATTTTGAAACAGGCTTCAAATTTCGGTTTCAAAGAAAACAGCAATTTTTTTTCTCTCCTTTGCTTTGGATGCTTTGTGATCATTACAATTTTGGCTATTTCTTAAAGTCTTAATTGGTAAAAAAAAAAAAAAAAAAAAAAATAGTGTAAGACAAAATAAATGTGAATTGAAAAGAAACAGTGTCAGAATAAAAGGTGCATTTTAATACGGCAAATTACATAGAGGGATTGTCACAGTATTATAAACATATCAACATGAACCTGTATCTCTTCAAATACTTTCTTCACTGACATTAAAAGATTAAACTTTGCTGTTTTTTTTAAAAAAAACAAACACTGCGTGCATGTGGGCTTTCCGTGACGTCATCGCGCTCTCGAGGGCTCGGCCAATCAGCGCAGAGGATGTGGTGCGGCGCTCCAAGAACGATACAGAGCAGCGGAGGGGTCGGCATCAAGCCATGAACTTTAATAACTTCATCACATCCATTGGTTGAGGTAAGTCTGAATTCAACTCCGCTCTCACACCTTTCCCACAAACACGTTTATATACAGTGGAGTGAGGAGGATGTGTACATGGTGCAGCCTTGTTACGTAAGCAGACTGTATCCAGTTTGACGATAGTTGGTGGGTGTATCCATGACACCAGTAGCGACCGTTAGCATGAATTTGATCGCTCTACCTTCTTGAATGACTCGGTTTTGAAGCTTATCTCTTCATGTCATAACTGCGGCGTCATTTGTAAGCTTTTACTCAGCTGTAAGACTCATCTTCTGTGTTGCAAGACCAGCTTGCCTCACGGATTTCGTGCCCTGGCTCGCTTACTAGCCAGGAGAGGCCAGTGATGTCAACTTTGTTGCCGAGCTCAGATTTGGGACGGGCCCTCAATGGTCTGTGTGACTCATGCATAATTTGGGGAGGATTTATTTATTTATTTATTTATTTTTTAAACTGCCCAGCTTCCTCACAACGCAGCAGGGTCGAGCTTGTAGGACGCTGTCACTCGCAGTCAACAGTGCTGCTGCACCTTTATGCACCAGCCTGACTGAAAGGAGATTTCACATCGAGAGGCCCTGCTGATGAAACGAGGACAGGTTATACCGGGGGGAAGAGGAGGGGGGATCCAGTTCAGTAGGTCACAACCAGTCAGAACATTTCTCAAGAACCAAATGTCAGGTCTGAATTACTGCCAAAGCTATTTTTAACAGGGAGGGCAGCAGTGCTGACCCCGTTGCTGGACCAGACTGCAGGTTGCAACCTGAGACAGCAGCTAAAAAAAAAAAAAAAAGTTAACTGTCTTGAAACTTTGACCGCAAAAGTCAAGCCATTATCCTTGTATTTCTGTAAGAGGCTCTAGGGCTGGAAGATATACTTGTATTTTTTTTTTTTTTTTTTATCATGATATGAGATTAAATATTGTTTTAGATTTTGCATTGTAACATTGTTTTGTGGCACAAATGTTGACACCTCCTGGTTTTAAAGGCTGCACTACAATGAAGGGATTACACACTTAGATGATTATTTATCAAAAAATGTCATTTTGTAAATAAATCATAAAAGCAAATAGTCATTCCAGCAATATTGTTACATTATCAATATGATAAAAAAAAATATTGTGATAGTAGATTATTTTGTCCATATCGGTTGGCCCGAAGAGGCTCTTTCCAGTCTGTCTGAGGTTTTGGCACATCAGCATTTAACAGAGATTTAATAATAGGTTTATCCTCGGTTTGACATTTACGCGCTAGATAACAGAAGATTATGCGAAGATAACAGAAGAAACCTCTGACTTTTACAAGTGTGTCTAACAGCTTTAGCTGATCCAAAATGCAGCTTCTAGGGTTGTAACTAGGTCCAAAAAAATCTCAGCATAACTTTAGTCCTCCGATTAAAATGAAAAAAATCCTGCTACTTGCCCTTAAATCACTAAATGGTTTAGCCCCAAGATATTTATCAGATCTCCTTACCCCGTACAAGCCCCTCTGACCTCTTGGGTCGACCGGTTCAGGTTTACTAGTTCTGCCTCCTGTTGAAACTAACCACGGTGAAGCTTCCTTATATGCTGCCCAGATATGGATTAATTGGCAGAGGAGCTACAACTTGAGGCTATGTTGACTATTTTCAAGTCCAAAGTGAAAACTTACTTGTTTGCCATTGCATTTAATTGACATGTTTTGTTTGTGTTGTTTTAGTTTTTAATGTGTGTGCCTTTGTTGCTTCAGTTGTTTTTTTACAAACCAGAAGTATAATAGATTATTTAGTCCTGGGATCTTTGTTGTATCTTACTCTCTTCCTAGTTTGATGGATTCATATCTACTCTATTTCACCACATGGGAAGGAAATTAAGTTTGATGTTAGGCTTGATAAGCATCAGAAAAATGTGATAGAGTTTTCCAGACGTTTAGGTTTCTGCAGAGCCACAACAGGCAGTGAATCAACAACCTGTTTAAACAATAGATCTGGTTTAATCTAAATTGCTCACAGGCAAATATGTGAATGGTCACAGCAGGGATCAGATTTTCAAAGGACAAATATCAATGATGGGTCAGCATACAAACATTCATGGTTTAATGTGAGCAGTTACCGGCCATTTAGGTGGATTACTGTTTTTAGGTCATTCGCACAGAAAATGTACCAGCATTGTGTGTTTAGCAGGTGCGTATTAAAGATCACACCACTACCAGACCATCCCAACTTTAAAATCTCGTCCCATTATCTGTTTGTTAGCACATTGTTTGCTTAATGGAGGATCTGTTTAAAAGTGCATCCAGCTGTTGCTTTCCGACTGCTGTACCTCCTCACTTCTCTGTGTGCCTCTTCGATAGGTCCGTATACATTGTCGGTGCGGTGTTTGTGTGTGCCTGCAGTGCACCGTCAGCCATGCCTGTCACATCGCAGCTGCTCAGGGGTTTGCCCCGTGTCAATGTCCTTGCCTCCGGTCTGTTACCATGCCAACAACATCAGTCCCACTTGGGGCCCATCGCTCAACGTCCTGCCTCAAGACGACCATCCCACATAGGGCAGAGACACCACCAGCCAGCCAGGAGTTACCAGACAACCTCAGCGCTGCGCAGCTACATCCTCACGCCTCCGCAGGTCAACTCCATCCTGAAAGCCAACGAGTACAGCTTCAAGGTTTGTTGGGTCGTATATAGAAATCACCTCTCGCCATCTGTGCGTTTAAAGTTTTCATCTTGCAGTTTGTTTGTTTTGTGACTCCAGGTGCCAGAGTTTGATGGGAAAAATGTGTCGTCAGTGAGTGGTTTCGAAAGCAATCAGCTGCCGGCCAACGCTCCTATAGAAGATCGCCGCAGTGCAGCTACTTGCCTGCAGACCCGAGGAATGCTGCTGGGTGTGTTTGATGGCCACGCCGGCTGTGCCTGTGCGCAGGTAAAGATAAGATAGCGCTGTTACCGTTCAGATTTTATTCTGTAGTTTATATATATATATATATTTTTTTTTTAAGAAATCTTATTTTTTTGTTATACAATGTGTCTATAAATATAAATATTATGTTTCTTACTTTAGGCCAGTGGTACTTTTGTTGAAACTATTGAATGTGTCTCAAAGGCAGTTAATTTTCAAATATGGTGATCTTTAAAAGAACCTGAATGATCAAGACATTATCCTTTATTCAACAACTAATCACCTTACCTGACCTCTTTGTATTTAGTAATTTAAGTTTAGTACCATTTCACACTTTGGAAATTAAGAAACACACACATTTCAATGAGATCATTCATGGTTATTTTTCCTCAATCATTTTTAAGACATTAAACGTCAAATGCCATGTTTGTAGTTCGTGATAACGTGCCAAAATCTTCTGGCAAAGTGATTATTTTCTCACTGTGGGGCAGATTATGTTCTGTCAAATAGTGGTGACCTGAATTAGTCAAGTGGCAGAAAATTCTTTGTGCAATTTGTAACTAACCCAACTGTGTGTATTTATCTATAAGTTAATCAATGTGTAAAGGTTTGTTAGTTTGCACAGCTGTCAGACTTTGATCTATGTAGTATTCCATATTGTTTCAGCTTGTGCATATGTTGTTGAAGAGACACTGTTTTCTCATGCAAAGTGAAATTTGTAACTGTCCTCAGGCGCTGAGTGAGAGGCTGTTTTACTACATTGCCGTGTCCCTGCTGCCCCACGACACTCTGTGTGATCTGGAGGCAGCAGTGGAGGCCGGCAGGGCCCTCAGTCCCATCCTACAGTGGCACAAACACCCCAACGACTACTTCAGCAGGGAGGCTCAAAACCTTTACTTCAACAGCCTCCGAACATACTGGCAGGAATTAATAGATCTAACCAGGTGAGGACACACAGCGGAGGATTCACAACTGCGTCTAAAGGCCATTTAACAACAACACTGTCAAATATGTCCCACTCTTCTGTTTGAATGAAACGGTTTGTTTCAGGAACTGGGTGAGCAGTCACTTCAGACACTGACAGAAAACTGGCCGCTGCTGCTCAACAATTTACATTAGTTCTGGTGTACAGGGGCAGAGTTCCCACAAGTCAGGGAAGGGTCAAGGACAAAGGTTGCAGCGCTTTGTTATAGTAAAGTGATTATAAATGGACCAGTTAACTTTTGGCCTTTTACATCAAAAACAGAGGTACAACAATTGTGATTTAATCATTTTCTCTCCAGTCTTTGGCTTTGGTGAACATTTTAAACTGGACTTCCTGGTTTCTTATTTCATGTTCACATGTACCTTGTAGTAACACGCCCACACCAACAGTGCACCATCTGTTGTTTTGCCAATAGTGCTGTTGTTGGTGTCTGTTCTCGGCCTCTGGCTTCACACATATTTCTTTCTCTCTGTTTCCAGCCCTGGTGAGGTTCCAGACACCCGCGAGGCGCTTCTGAACGCTTTCAAGAGGTTGGACAACGATATTTCTCTGGAGGCTCAGGTGAGAACAAGCTGACTCTCAAAACTTCTAAAAGCTCCTATTTGACATGGCTGAGGAAATCCCTTAACATCAGTCCATGATCCACATTTCTAGGGTTTTCAACAAATATGTATTAAGAAAGACTGAGGCATCAACCCATCAAACTCAACTCCCACGTCTGGCTCATTCTGCCAGAAAGGATTGTTTTAGTATTTACTTTCTTGTCTTCATTTATCTGATTGACATTTGGATTAGTTAATGTCAGTTTCATAATTATGAAACTTGCAGTGGTCAGTCTATCAATGATGAACCATTGCAGTGCCCAGTGTTGCTTAAAATACATTCTCATAGTCACACTATGTCCACGTCCAGGCACAAATTCAAGCCAACATTTTAAAAATATGTTACCAGTGTCGTTTTCTGTTGCCGACTCCATCATCTGAGTCAACGACATTCAAATCTGAATCAAACTGCAAGTCGTTAAGTTTGTTCCTGGTGCCAGACTGGGCAGTTTCACCCATCAAGAGACCTATTGAATATCACCATTAATCAACGGTAGCTGTGCACAAAATTATGAGCATCCAAATTTAAACTTTTATTGCTTGAAGAGGAACTCAGGTGTCAGTGCCACACAGTGTAATATAAACCACGTGCCATGTCCTGTCTTGATGATTCCAGTGTTATTTTGCCATGCAGGTTGGAGACCCGAATGCTTTTCTGCACTACTGGGTTCTAAGAGTGGCCTTTTCTGGAGCAACAGCCTGCGTGGCTCACATCGACGGAACAGACCTGTATGGAGACTAAATCTATAAACAAAATTGTTTTCTGTTGAGGTAAAATGTCTTCTCATTTCTGCCTCTGTGTTCTCTTTCTGCTCCTGAAGCTTTATAGCCAATGCTGGAGATGCTCGGGCGGTGCTGGGGGTGCAGGAGGACGACGGTTCATTCAGCGCTCACACACTCTCTAATGACCACAGCGCTCAGAATGAGGATGAGATGGCTCGGATACGGGGTGAACACCCTCCATCGGAGAGGAAGACGGTTATACGTCAGGTACAGCACCGACCGTTTGCTCAGTGTGGTACTTACTACGGCATGTACTAAAACCTCTTCCTCTCTTTGAATCCTCTTCTTCTTCAGGACCGGTTGCTCGGCCTGCTCATGCCGTTCCGTGCGTTTGGGGATGTGAAGTTCAAGTGGAGTATTGAGCTGCAGAAGTGCGTGCTGGAGTCTGGACCTGATCGGCTCCACGAGAACGAGCACACCAAGTTCATCCCCCCCAGCTACCACACACCGCCTTACCTGACCGCTGAGCCTGAGATCACGTACCACAAGCTGCGACCGCAGGATCGTTTCCTGGTGAGAGAAGAGGCAGCGCCGCCGTTTTACAAATTCTATGTATATTTTACAAAGGCTAAAAGTGCTGCATATCTGTATTTCAAGAAAGGATATTTCCTGCCTGGTAATCACACATCCATCCCAAAAATAAAAATAAAAAGTTTTGTATTTGGTTATAGTTAAGTTATATTTTCTGGAAGTCAACTTTCAAAAACTTCTCCAGCTACATTGATCCCAATCATTTTCTTTACCAATTTTCTGTCACAACTCTTCAAGCAGGTAGCTAGCTGGCTGCACAGGAAGATGACACGCTTATTAACAAAGCTTTGATTGTCCGACTGTTTCTCTAAGCAGGTTTAACAGGCCACAATGGGTACGAAACTAGACCCATATGAACTGCTGAATAGATCGGAGATGTGCACAGAGTCAGAGGTCTGAAACCTGGACACTTATACCCTCTACAGAATGAAGACACATTATACACTGTTCAAAAAAAATAAAGGGAACACTTAAACAACACAATGTAACTCCAAGTCAATCACACTTCTGGGAAATCAACCTGTCCAGTTAGGAAGCAACACTGATTGTGAATCAATTTCACCTGCTGTTGTGCAAATAGAACAGACAACAGGTGGAAATGAGGCAATTAGCAAGACAACCCCTATAAAGGAACGCTTCTGCAGGTGGTGACCACAGACCATTTCTCTGTCCTCGTCCTTTCTGGATGATTTTTGGTCACTTTTGCATTTTGCCAGTGCCCTCACCACTAGAGGTAGCATGAGGCGGTGTCTACAGAAGTTGCTCAGGTAGTGCAGCTCATCCAGGATGGCACATCAATACACGCTGTGGCAAGAAGGTTTGCTGTGTCTGTCAGCACAGTGTCAAGAGCACGGAGGACATACCAGGAGACAGGCCAGTACACCAGGAGACGTGGAGGGGGCTGTAGGAGGACAACAACCCAGCAGCAGGACCGCTATCTGCTCCTTTGTGCAAGGAGGAACAGGAGGAGCACTGCCAGAGCCCTACAAAATGACCTCCAGCAGGCCACTAATGTGCATGTTTCTGCTCAAACTGTCAGAAACAGACTCCATGAGGGTGGTACGAGGGCCCGACGTCCACAAGTGGGGCCTGTGCTTACAGCCCAACACCGTGCAGGGCGATCGGCATTTGCCAGAGAACACCAACATTGGCAGCTTCTCCGTCGGCGCCCTGTGCTCTTCACGGATGAGAGCAGGTTCACACTGAGCACATGTGATAGACGTGACACACACACCACTGAGCCTCATTTTGACTTGTCTTGAGGAATTTCCACAGAAGTTGTGATCTGATTTTTCCACTTTTATTTTGAGTATGATTCTGAATCCAGACCTTCATGGGATAATGATTTTGATTTCCATTGATCATTCTTATGTTATTTTGTTCTCAACACATTCCACTATGTAATGAATAAAGATTTTCAACTGGAATATTTCATTCATTGAGATCTAGGATGTGTTGTTTAAGTGTTCCCTTTATTTTTTTGAACAGTGTAGATCACGTGTCACTTTTAGACAGGAAATGTTATTGACAACCATCAGCAATCTATTTTTTAAGTCACAGTTAATTTAATTCTGGGAACTGATTAATGAGCTCATTATTATGCTTATCAGAGGCATTTTCCAGCCTCCAGATGCACTTTCTTGCATGTTTTTTGTGTTATTTTTTTTTTTATAATGTAAAGGTCCTTTTTAAAGGATTTATCTTCTGGTTTCTGGATGCATGATTCTATGTTGTGGGGCAAAATGTTTGTTTCTGTGGTTGATTTGAAAAGAGAGCCTTATGAACTTTTCAAACAAAGGTTATATTTGTTAAAGAAAGAATTCGTTTTTTCATAATCCATCTTCACTGGCCGTATGTCCCCAAATGTGATAAGCTTCAGTGAATGAGTGTGACACCACATATCTGATGGTACTTCGATGGTATATGACTGTGACGCTCCTCTGTCGGCAGGTGATCGGCTCCGATGGCCTCTGGGAAACCCTCCACAGGCAGGAAGTGGTCCGTATTGTCGGAGAGTATTTAACGGGGGTGCATCAGCGTCAGCCGCTTACCGTCGGCGGCTACAAGGTCACCTTGGGACAAATGCAGGGGCTGCTCGAAGAGAGAAAGGCTCGCATGTCTTCGGCATTCGAGGACCAGAACTCAGCGACCCACCTGATACGTCACGCGGTGGGAAACAATGAGTTCGGCACAGTGGACCACGAGAGGCTGTCGAAAATGCTGTCGCTGCCCGAGGAACTGGCTCGCATGTACCGAGACGACATCACCATCATTATCACTCAGTTCAACCCTCATGTGATTGGAGCTCAGCAGCAGGAAGGACAGTCTTGAGCTGGTCAAAAGCCATTCACTGCAGCAGCACACATTCACTGTGTGCTGTGGATCTACACTAAAGCACACTCTGTGGACAAACAGGCCATATTAAGAAAACATCTGTCCGGCAGTTGGAAATAATCGTTTTAACTCCTATTTATGTAAAGAATTTTTATGTTTGAAGGCAGGTCCACAGAAACCCGGTTTCTTGTTACGTTAAAAGATCTCCACTAGGAACTGGATCAGACACGGATCCTACAACCCGTTATTTATGCCGCCAGTATTGTGCGGCAACTGTTTTCATGGACACTTCTCTTTGAGGCTGATAAGACGCTGTTACAAACTCTGTTTTGTGCCAAAACATTCAACCTCCTCATCGACTAAAAGGGTTGTAATTATAAAAGTTTCCAAAGAGGGTAAAGGTGGTGGTTTAAAAAGTAGAGGCCTTGGGTGACACCATCTACTCCACGTTTTTCTGATATTTTACGGGGTCTGTGCCATTACAGCAGCGTTTATCTGTTATCTGTTATTTGCATCCCAGACACAATCCCACTCACTTTCTATCCTGCTTCTGTTGTTACAACGAGTTCTGTTGCATCTATTTGCGTTACTACTTCTTGTGTGTGTCATCGTATGAGTTAATCTTAGTACTGTCCAAACATGGATGTGTGTTTATGGACAGAATTATGTCACTAAAATTGTAATCACTTATATTTTAATTGCTAAACTTGAATTGCTTTAAAAAAATTTAAAAAAAACTGAACCAGAAGAACATAATTTGAAATTAGATTTATTAGTCTGAATCTAAATTTTATTAAACGTCATAATATGAAATTGGAATGGACAATTCATTTATCTGTATACTTCCGGAATCAGTTTGCAAAACCCAATTTCAGTTTGTCTCACACGTCGGGATCTGTAAGGAATAGCAATCAAGAGCAGATTCATTCAACTCCTTTTCAGCCAATGAGTACCTTGTGTACCCCTGAAGGTAAACTTCTGCTGCCATACTATCTGTATGTTTTTGACCATTACCCATTGAAATTGAATTTCAGGAGCTGAATTTAAAGAAGAAAAAAAAATATGGAAGTATACAGAAAAATCTTTCATGAGAATCAAACCGTTTCAGAGCCAATAAATGCAATTTCATATGAATACATTCAGTCTCGGGTTTATTGAAATTCAGAATCCCAGACTAAATTCAGACAAGACATTTTTTTTTTAATGTTCTGCAACTATTCAATTTAAGCAATTCGAATTCAAAAATAAATGGTTCAAATTCAGTTGCTAGTGACACATTTCTGCCCAGATGCTTTTCTCTACATTTACAGAGAGTGTGAATGGTAATATTCTTCAGTTTGGCTCCACTACAATACGCTAGAGTGAAATGAAACTGTGATCAATCAGATTTAAGTGCTGATTTTGAGTTTTAAGGCAGCCACATCCAGATTGACTGAATAATGTAGGAATGATCTGATGTGGATGCAAACACTCAAGAATTAAAGCTGGAAGTCGACACTTTGACCTCAGAGTGCAGCGGTTCAAATCCCATGTAGCACCACCAATAAAATGAATCGGTGGACTCACAAGTAGAGAGAAATCACTCCTGTGAGGGAGGGAATGTGTTTTGACTGCTCACCAATTGTGTTTTAAAAAGGGAGTAACCTGTAATGGGGAGTCACAAGCCAGAAATGTCAGAAAACACTGAGTGAGTGACGGTTTTCATCTCAAATCCAGCACGCTACAACACGGAGCAAAGACAAAAGTACTCCACTGTATCAAATGGTGAGGACTTGTGCGCCACTGCAGGTAGACCAATATGTACCTGGCTTTTCTGTGACATTATCACTTAATTACTGTGCTACTTCTTCACTGGAAGAAGTACTAATGTAATCATATCTATATATAATAACTATTATTTTAGTCAGTGACAGTGGTTAATTTAAAGTCAGTGTGTCTGGTAACAAACATCTACCCAGACACATTGACTGAAGTCTACCACAGCGTTTTACAGCAGCGTATTTTGTTGTACTCGCCAGTCACTCGTGAATCACAGGCTCATTGCAGTGTGTTTAAGTGCATTTAAGCCCAAATGAATGATCAGAATGTACATTTGAAGTACGTTTGGATATTAAATATTATTTATCCAGCTTTAGCAGTATGTTACATGTCTTCTCTGTTGTATGTATAAATGGTAACTTATGTGGCAAGATTTGTGGGCTAGCGAGGTAGAGTGCATCCGGAAAGTATTCACAGCGCTTCACTTTTTCCACATTTTGTTATATTACAGCCTTATTCCAAAATGGATTAAATTCTTTTTTTCCCCTCAAAATTCGACACACAATACCCCATAATGATAACGTGAAAAAAATGTTTTTGAAATTTTTGCAAATCTATTAAAAATAAAAAACGAAAAAAAAAACCCCGTACATAAGTATTCACAGCCTTTGCCATTACACTCAAAATTGAGCTCAGGTGCATCCTGTTTCCACTGATCATCCTTGAGATGTTTCTACAACTTGATTGGAGTCCACCTGTGGTAAATTCAGTGGATTGGACATGATTTGGAAAGACACACACCATCTATATAAGGTCCCACAGTTGACAGTGCATGTCAGAGCACAAACCAAGCCATGAAGTCCAAAGAATTGTCTGTTGACCCCCAAGACAGGATTGTATTGAGGCACAGATCTGGGGAAGGTAACAGAAAAGTTTCTGCAGCATTGAAGGTCCCAATGAGCACAGTGGCTTCCATCATCCGTAAATGGAAGAAGTTTGGAACCACCAGGACTCTTCCTAGAGTTGGCCGCCCGGCCAAACTGAGCGATCGGGGGAGAAAGGCCTTAGTCAGGGAGGTGACCAAGAACCTGATGGTCACTCTGACAGAGCTCCAGCGTTGCTCTGTGAAGAGAGGAGAACCTTCCAGAAGGACAACCATCTCTGCAGCACTCCACCAAGCAGGCCTGTATGGTAGAGTGGCCAGACAGAAGCCACTCCTCAGTAAAAGGCACATGACAGCCCACCTGGAGTTTACCAAAAGGCACCTGAAGCACTGTCAGACCACGAGAAACTAAATTCTCTGGTCTGATGAAACAAAGATGGAACTCTTTGGCCTGAATGCCAAGCGTCATGTTTGGAGGAAACCAGGCACCGCTCATCACCTGGCCAATACCATCTCTACGGTGAAGCATGGTGGTGGCAGCATCATGGTGTGGGGATGTTTTTCAGCGGCAGGAACTGGGAGACTAGTCAGGATGGAGGGAAAGATGAATGCAGCAATGTACAGAGACATCCTTGATGAAAACCTTCTCCAGAGCGCTCTGGACCTCAGACTGGGGCGAAGGTTCATCTTCCAACAGGACAACGACCCGAAGCACACAGCCAAGATAACAAAGGAATGGCTTCGGGACAACTCTGTGAATGTCTTTGAGAGGCCCAGCCAGAGCCCAGACTTGAACCCGATTGAACATCTCTGGAGAGATCTGAAAATGGCTGTGCACCGACGCTCCCCATCCAACCTGATGGAGCTTGAGAGGTCCTGCAAAGAAGAATGGGAGAAACTGCCCAAGAATAGGTGTGCCAAGCTTGTAGCATCATACTCAAAAAGACTTGAGGCTGTAATTTCTGCCAAAGGTGCTTCAACAAAGTATTGAGCAAAGGCTGTGAATACTTATGTACATGTTATATTTTCATTCTTTAATTTTAATCGATTTGCAAAAATTTTAAACAAACTTTTTTAACTTTGTCATTATGGGATATTGTGTGTAGAATTTTGAGGGGAAAACCAACACGGACTGCTTGATGCACTAAAGCAGGGGTCTTCCACGTTTTTCAGGCCAAGGACCCCCAAACTGATAGAGAGATGGAGCAGGGACCCCCTTCTATATATATATTGTATAAAATGATGTTTTATATTAAACTGGCGGAGTGCAGGAGGCTTGGAGGGACAGGTCCAGGCTAGGGCGCTGTGAGTGAACCGGTGCCCAGCTTGAGAGCTCCTATGTGTCGCAGAATGTGTTCATTTCTGACTGAAAGATAACATCTTCTGCCTCCATTTATCCATTCGCTACAACATGTTGGATTCATGTTAATGTGTATTTAAAGACATTTAAATTTGTGGGGAAAAAAATTTGAAAGAAAAATTGTCTAATCAACCAAAGATTTCACGGACCCCCTGCAGTACCTCCGCAGACCCCCTGTTGAGGACCTCTGCACTAAAGCATTGCATTTGTACTTGTACTATCTGACCATAAACTCACCTACCGCGTTGAATTATGTTTTTATATTTATTTCTAATTTGCTCCTCGGTCCGTTTGACACCTCCGGTGCTGCAGGTGAAATGATAAGACTAAAACGTCCATACACGTCACGCGAATACATCTAATAATGAATTAATTCAATTAAATATGCACAGGTAATTAGTTAGATCTTCCTCTGCACTTTGTGGTAAGGTGATATTATGCTTCTTTCAACTTAGGCTACACATTCACACAGGCGGCGATTTTTTTTTGTTGTTTTTTTTTGCACATCCTCCCAATATTTATCATGAATGCTGCCTCGCGTCCAGCTAACCTACAAACTCCTGAGAGGCGCGTCTCGGGTTGTTAAAAGTGTGACGTCACTGCGGCTTTGCCTGACATGTTGGCCCTAGGCAGCAGTCATCACTACTGAGCACAGATTAGGTTAAATATTACGTGAGACACAATTTGTTACTTTTCAAAAGATGTTTTCATAACAACTGGATACTGACAGTGTGACAGTTCACCACCACTAGATGATGCTGCAGTACCACACAGGCCAGAGTGTCACAGAGGAGTTCAAACTGTAACACACCAGGTCTTTCAAAATACAGTACTGCTATCATGTGGACATTTGGTGCAAAAGCGTCTATACTTTTAATGATGTTCTGTAATATTAGTATTATAATAGTAATCTATAAATAAATACAAATAATCTATTACTATATTATTTTTATTATTATCATTTAAACAAAAGGCTAAATCTTTTTCTCACTACCATTAATTGATTGACACAAAAGTATATTTAAAATCTAATGAAATTAATCTTAAAATTGTTTAAAATTAATATTATATCCATCTGGAGGCAGTGACCCATCCCAGCTAACCCTGGAAAGGTCAGGAGTCCACACAGAATGACTACGCCCTCAATATTACCTGGTCTATTTAACTAAATGTGGATATTATTTCAGTAACATCTAAAGAGGATAAAAATGGTCAAGCTATAACTTTAAACAAAATATATGTCATTAATATGATTAAAAAGTTAGTCACCATGGCCTATTAATGTATTATGGTATTTTAAAAGCATAAGAAGTACTTAACAGAAAACCTACACAGTATGCAATATAATGATAAGATTCTTTTATATACAGTCAAGGGTTTTAACAGCATAGAAAACCTGTTATAAAAGAGAAAAAATTGAACCTAGACCGACTCGTAGCAATAACTTTTCTGTAACTGTGATCAAAATATTCTCACATGGCTTTAGGTAACAACATATTGTGGGATTAAGCCCTGGATGTGTCAGTCACACAAAGACTGACCAGTGTCATCAGATCGTTATGAAAGTTTGGTAATGTTGTGATTTAACAGGATTGAGGACTCAAATGCACGACACAAAAAGAGAAGAGGTGGAACAAAATGGGCTTGATGTTGACTGTTACAAACACCAAAGACGCCACAAAACATATAGAACGAAATGTAGAAAGTAGAAGAAGTCCAACAGGAGTACATACACACACCGGATGATTGCAGAGTGGCTGCAGCTGGGGCAACACGGGGAACAGGGAACAGGTGAGGTGGGCGTGGCAGGCACGGGACCGGGTGACAGAGTGGCAGGAAGGAGCAACACAGGGCACAAACCAAACAACAGAAGGGGCCAAAAAGTCCAAAACCATGACAGATAATATTACAAAAATAAATGCTATATTTACTTATTTACAATTAGGCCTACTTCATATTATTATTTATTGTTTAAAAGTTTTAATGCCTGAGTGGAGTATTTTTTATTATTATTTTGGAACAGAGAGAACTATAGAGGAACTTCTGTTATATCACAAACTGTCACAGTGAGAAGAATAGTTTACTTTAAGTATATTTTTTTAATCACCATTATCACGTTGACATGCTGTAGGTGTCCGGAATAAATTATGTGTTTAGGTGACATTCAGGACTATTACTGGAAATAAACCCTTCTGCGTCAGCACCGATGTTATTCCAGGACTAGTTTGTAAAATCAGACTGAATGTTTTTCTCATGAAAATATATTTACATGCTTGTACTTTTCTGTGGGTTGAAGACGCAGGAAGTGTAGTGAAAGTCATCCCACGTAATCAAACTGACTCGCTGATATGAAATATTACAACAGAGCAGAGCTCAACAACCAATTAAATCAAAGTTATCCAACACAGCAGGCAGCCACTGGATCAGCTACAATCTCTTATGTATTTGTGGTTGTAATAGAGTTGCATTAGAAAAAAAGTATGCTTAAAAAGTGACACAATTGTTCATTTTAAATGTTAGACCAAATTAAAACATTTTAGAAAGTACAGCAACTGTTAAGTTTTATCTTTGGAAATTGAAAACACAAACCTCGTACTGTAGATAAATGTTTGTACTTAAGAGGAAGCAGGTGAACCTCTCCTGTTCTGAACTTCAGTTTGGTGCCGATCAAGAAATAAAGCAGCTGAGTTCATATTTTAGGAATATCTAACAACTTCAAAATGAAGGATTTTTTTTTTTTTTTTAAAGATTGGGAAAACTTTAAAGCAGTTTGGAAGACCATCCTTTTTCCATTACAAAGTGGAATATCTATTGTCCCTTATTTCTCACCAGACAGTGATTCTTTGCATCACTTCCCGCTGTAATTAGACTGAGCCTTTCCCTTTACGTATAAGAAAGGTATACGACTTAATGTAGGCCTATACATTTGCAATACAAGCTGGTGTAAAATCAAATGATCATTGTTGCTTGTAATAGGGAACATCGTTATAGTTCTATAATAGGATAAAATACTACTGCAGTGATGAGTAAACTGCTGGGACAAAAACAATGGAGAGTGCCTGAGTGGAGACGGTGAGGGTTCCTATCCAGAGGTAGTTGGAGGGAGTCATCCATCACAACGTTTACTCTGCCTGTCTTTCCTCCACTTTTCAACTTCTCCCACCAGTTCTGTATGATAACTGTATGTGTGTGTATGGCTGTGTATTGTGGAAAGTGTTGCTTGGATACAAGAGAAGAGAGAGTGCAGACATAAACCCTTGAGAGGCTCCATGTTGAGTTCATCATTACGAGACTGTAGCCCAGTCCACTTCTTTGTCTCTGACACTGTCCTCCATTTGGCTTTTGGAGGCCACAGCAGGCTGCTAGATGACTCACCCCAAACACACACACACAAGCGTGGCACATGGCTTGGGAGGATGCATCTTCATGGCAGCACATGTGGCACTGACATTCAACTCTCACATGTGTGTGTGTGTATGTGTGTTTTTGTGTCTGCTGAGGCCTATTTATGCTGCATAAAAGCCCACAATCATGCCATCCTTTCAGCAGCGGTAACAATCTGAGGCCTGTCTCCCACTGTCAAAGAGATGACTCAGAGCGCCACTCTCTGTAGCAGCACCGTGGCCTTGACTGCTCAGTGACAGACCAGCAGGGAGGAGGAGGAGGAAGAGGAGGAGGAGGAGGAGGAGAGACAGATGCGACAGAACTGACTGTAGAGGCAGAGTAAATGTTAATGAGAACTCTGAGCAGAAGGCTGCCCGAAGAAAGAGATAGTGGATGAGAGATGTATGTATCGACCTGTGGCAGGGAAGCTCATGTGTTATGTCACCCATCACCTGCAGTACCATGCGTCAGCCCTGACATGAAGACACATACAATGATGATGGGAACACCAAAGTGGTTCCCAGTTTCTTTTTTTATTCGGAAACAGAGCTGTAATTGGTCCTTACAAAAACACAGTATTACTATTGTTCGTAACACAGACATAGATGTTAAAGGTTTAAGATGCTGCTTACCATTGCAAGGCATGTCCTGCTGTGACACACATTCAACAGCCAGCTGGTAAATTCAAGCAGACGAGAGCAACACAACAAGATCACGGACAAAAATATAATTAAATCACAGGAGATAATGAAACAACCAGAGTCTGGCAGTAAAATTCTAATATATTAATTCAGCAAGCTGCATAAATGCGTGATTGGCATGGAACCAACTTGTAGTTTAATTAAGTAGGTACAGCATCTATTAATAAAAAATTGTAAGAAAAACTAAATAAGCTAAGGTAAATGTGAGTTTGCCTGCATTTTTAGGGACTAATTTGAGTACTAGGCCTGGAGTGAGGACTTTTTTGTCACTTCTTACAAGGCATTTATGAGGGTTTATTCACTTATTTAAGTCATTTTAAAAGGTTATTAGACAGGGAGAATGCTCATTGATCAACATAAAAATAGATTGTAAATTAGCCTAAGCTGGCAGTGATGTCTAATTTGATGTATTCCTGCTCAGATGCCAAAAAGGCACAATAATGCTAATGTGAATGATTAGGACCAGGCTTTAATGTTACAGTTAGGGTAAGAGCCTTTTGAATGCATAATGTCAATAAGTCTTTTCACAAACATGTAAAAGACCTGTCAGAAGGAGTTTTTCCTTATTTGTATTGAGGGTCTGAGGACTGAAGGGTAATGTATGCTGTACAAATCGTAAAGCCCCTCGAGGTTCCTTTGTGATTATATAAATAAAACTGATTCGACACCTATGTCTGTGTGTCTACATCATGGCGTTCCTCTCTTCCTCTTCAGTCGTTCCTTTCTTCTTTCCACTTTTATTTGTGCTTTTGATCACGATGATGAACATAATAACTGCAACAAGAGGAGACATAAAAAACAGAAATCAGCTACAGCAGAGACCAAAGTCAGTCTGCAAACACAAAACTGCATCTAACATTATTGTACAGCTTAATGGATCAAGTTTGATGTGTGATTTATTATTTATTTTTTTAACCAGATATTAGAGTTTTTATGGTGTTTGTGAGACTTACTGCAGAATCCAATAACGCTGAACAGGATCCCGATGGTGGGCCCCATTCCATATTTGAAACCATGTACACCTGGTGCAATGTAGCAGTAGCCCAGCTCTGTGCAGTTACATACTCTCACTGGCATGTAGAGAGAGGAAGTAGAGTAAGGTGACATGGGACAGATTTTAAACATTCAATAACTTTTTTTGTCTTTTTGCCAATGTGGTGTGCCAATCAGGTGGTATTTTAAACAAGTTAAAAAAAACTCTATAGCAAACATTTACCAAGTAACACAACCAGAAGGTACAGGCCATTTGAATCACATCTCTGGCTACTAAATGAATACAAGTCCAACATTTGCTCTTTTTTTTGCTCCGTTTATGGTCTCCACCACCTCCTGAAGGAAATATCTCTCTTTAGCTGAACTGCTACTCAGTATTTATGGCAGCAGGACAGTGTATGTGGGACAGGAGGCTATATTGGACAGAGGAGTGAGCTACATCAGGCTTTGGTTACCCTGATAAATTCACTGTTGGCTTTGGGTTTCATGGGATTTGGGAATCAAGAACAATATCAAATATTTCCAGACATGTGCTGTAAGTCTTACTTCAACAATGAACTCACCCTCAAACAAGTTTGTGATTCCTATGCCTCCGTTGTCTTTAATGTTAATGGAAAGTGAGAAGGTTTTATCTTCAATGGGTCTTTTCCTCAGGCTCAGTTCAGCTGACATATCTGCATGACACACAAAAGGACTTTTCAATCTGAATGTAAAAATATCCATCTCTAGAACAGTCTACCGATCATTTCTGAGACATTTTTTAAGTGTTAATGTACCGTCGATCTTGCGCAGGACCCAGTTGGGTGATTTCTTGCTGTTGGCGAAGGTGAAAGTGAATGGGTGGGAGAAGGGGGCGCTGTCTCCATCCTGGGCCTTGAGTATGACAGGTTTGGGATTCATCATGCACATGAAGGCCTGCGTCTCAGTCAGTTTGGGGACGTTGTCATTCACATCCAGCAGCCTCACGTGCACGACACGCTCAGAGGACTTCTGCGGGTTCTCTTCAGAGGGAAATCAGAGTTCGTGAAAAAGGTGGTCAGACTCAAGACCAGTTTCATTCAAAGGCAAGTAGGGGTAAAGTTTTATGGTCAAAGGCCACGAACACATGAACAAATAACTACGACTACACCCTTTAATGCTATTGAAAGGGACTGAATTCTCAGTTTCATATTTTACTGCTGTTTTGTTTTGTTTTTTAAGGACACAAAGTATTTCTGTCAAATATTGACTAAGTATGTGTTTCTTCAATAACTGAGCAGCTGTGTCTATGTCTTATCTCACCCTTCTCAAAGGCAGTGACAGTGACTTCGAAAGACTCCAGTGTCTCTCTGTCCAGCTTGTCTTTGGTCTTGATCTGCCCTGTGCCAGCATCGATCTCCAGCCAGCCTTTAGTGTCACCGTCCAACTTAAAACTGCACACAACCACACAACCACACAACCATCAGTCACCAGAGCGACACATGAGATATTAAAAATCATCTATGACTCAGACACAGAAACACTGGTAGTCAAAACAAATCAATTGTCCTTTTTTTTGTACACGTGATGATCCCAACAGACAAAACCCCAAACTGGTATCCAGCAGTCAGTGCTGATGTAGTGGAACAATAAGCTGTCAAAGCTACATAGTAGGTTATGTTTACATTAAATCTACTATCATGAGTAGTGCTTGTTAGAGTCTGGCTCATAAACTTCAGAACATGGACGCAGCATCAGGTCAATTAATCCATCAGCCATCAAAAAAAAAGAAGAGCATTCCCAAACATACTTCTATTTAAGCCTAATAAACTGTTCGACAAAAAACATGTTTACCTGCAAGGCACCTTATACAGAAGAAGAAGTGAAATTTGCTATTAACACCATATTTTGTGGACACCTTTATTAACTCTGTATTTAAGAGTACAGATAAGTTTCTGAAAGCTGGAATATAGTGGGTATAAAGTCACTGCATCTCACTGCATATGTTTAGGCCAAAAACATTACAAGGAAAAGACCAAAATGTTTCGCAATTGTCTATCTCCAGATATTTTTTTTTTTTTTTAAAGTGAAATAAAGCTTTAAAAATGGGCCACAAATATGAATGCACGTTACACCAGAGCATCTAAATAAATTCCTCAAACAGCTGGGCACTGTGGTTTCCAGCAAATGTGAATCAGACAGGCATAAATAGAGGATTTGTTGGAGACTATTTTCAGTTGGTTAATACACAGCAGGATGGTGCATGTGGTGTCGACTCAGATTAAACAACAAAGTAATGGAGGTTTTGTGGCTCAGAGGAACACATGCTATAACAGGTGACTTTTTGAGGCATTTGACATCAATAAGAAAATATCACAAATATTAGATGTTCTATGCTTCACTGTGTATACTGGATCTGTTATATTATGAACTGATATTCAACAAGTCTATGTACAGCTATCACACTACAGTGCTGAGCAGTTGCCCGTGTGTCTTTACCCAATCTCTTTGCCCTCTGGGTCCATTGCCTCTACGGTGAGCAGCACTGATCCCTTTGTGGTGTTTTCAGGCACAGTCACATCCAGGATGTCCAGGCTGAACTCCGGGGCCTCGTCTACATTGGTGACCGACACGGAGACGAAGGCGGTGGATTCGCTGCCATACTCCAGACCTGGCATCAGTGGCTCTGGGTTGCGAGCATCAATCTTGAGCCAGTAGGTGTAAGAGGATTCAAAGTCCAGAGGCTGTTGAGGCAAGAGAGATGTGCTGGTTAGAAGCACTGACAGGGAGGCAGAGAATATGATGAAGGCCACAGCAGAGTCTTGTGAAAAGATTGGAAGAGGATTGATTTGATCATTATTCACTGGATGGTAACCTTACAGAAAAAACACATCTCATGTTTTCCACATGGAACACATGATCATATGTATGACACATGTTTACCTACATATGATAACGTAGAGAAAATATGTGGAAAAGTTTTCATACATTACAAGTTGTAAAAATACATGTTTCAACCACATGTGGATGTGATCACGAGTTTTTGTATATTTGAAATACAGGTGTTTTTTCTTTGAAGGGTACGTTGCTATAGTATATGGGCAATCTGCTAATCTAGGTTTTTGCTAAGTAAAAAAAACCAAAACTTTTTACATTTAACCTCATTGCAAGCAGGAATGGCAGTAAACTGAACTTGTAGACACAATAGATATTTGAGCTTTATAAGGCATCAGCTGCTTTCTGGGCTCACAGGAATTATTTCCTTCTAACAGAAAAAAATAATAAATTAAATAATAAATATTGAAGTTTTATTGTTTCTGTGATGTGCATCTTGATCTATAGTAGCAGGATATATTGTCCGTGATTTGCTCTTTGACTTTTGGGAGTAGATTTCCATCCCAATATACAAAAGTAGCACTGAAAAACCTAGTTAGTTAACTGAGTTGTCAGTCAGCAGAAAATTAATCTCACGTAAATGCCAAAAAAAAAGATGGTTGGTTCCTCCCTCTCAAAAGGGAAGATTTACAAATGAGAGGTCAAGGTTTTTTCTGTTTTAAAGACTAAATAGTACATTTATTCATCTAAACTTTTAGAAATGTTAATCATCAATTAACTAACAACTGTTAGTTGCAAGCCTGAAGAAGATTATATCATACATATACAAATACACATTAACACAACAAAAAAAGATCAAAGTCACTCGAGTTGCACGAAATCAAACTTGTGTATTTATGTAGGGGAATCAGAGAATGGAGATACTTCATACCTTAGCAATGACCAGCTGACCGACGCCTTTGCCATCAGTCTCCACAGCGAAGACCTCATCAGTGTTGCCCTCAGAGATGTGGAACTCGATCAGGGAGCTGCCGCTGTCTGGGTCGTCAGCATCTGTTGCTCTGATGGTCAGCACCGTGTGTCCCACAGGAGTGTCCTCTGCCAGAGTGTGGTTGCCATACTGCACAAGACACACACAGGAAGAATATCAGTTAAACAGAAGGAAGAAAGAAGAGCTAGGTGGCAAATGGTTCGTATACTCACATCAGTCTTCTCAAACAGAGGCATCTCGTTGTTGACATCAATGACCTTGATGACGACCTTACAATCTGTGCTGAAAACTGTGAGCAAAAAGCCATTAGAGCTTCATCCCAGAGTGAACACTGACCAAACTCTACCTACTGGTGTGTTTTCACACAGTATGTATGTTACCTGAGTCACTGACTCGGACGTTGAGGTTGTACACCTGCTGTTCTTTCCGCTGCAGTATCTGCAACGCCTGAATTCTTCCAGAGGTACCATCAATGGAGAAGGCGTTGGATTCAGTGGGGGGACTTTGAGAGACAATTGTGTAATTCAGCAGAGCATTCAATGTCCCGGGTTCATCATTGTCACCGGCCAACATCTGTCCTACCAGGCTGCCTACAATAACAAAAGCAAGTAAATATCCATCACATTTATACTGAAACTTCAGAATAAAACCTCTTTATCAAATTTCCTGCAACAGGGCTCAAGAAGCCTCCTCAAAATAGTACATTCAGCGTAAAATGTAAATGAGTGCAGTACAGAAACAGAAACAGAAACACACACACACACACACACACACACACACACACACACACACACACACACACACACACACACACACACACACACACACACACACACACACACACACACACACACACACACACACACACACACACACACACCTTTCTGTGACATGTAATGACAGCAACATGCATAAATCCAATGTGTCAATCCAGAACAGGATATTTTTACATCAGATTTGAGCATTTTACATGAAGACCTTTTTAATTTGATGAGGGGTGCAAACAATAGAAATAAAGCTGACATCAATTTCTTTTTTCTGTAAAGTACCTCGTCGACCAGCAGCACATTTTCTTTGCTGTTCCAGGTTAGTTTGCCTTTTTTAGACAATTTCCTACTATCTCTACTTATCTGTTATGAATAGTGTATGTTATTACTCTTGTTGCCATTGGAAATACTCACATGAATAAAATGAACTTTTAAATAATCAAAAATTTATCATATTTGTGTAAAATAGAATATCACAATCTAAGGCTCTTTTTAATGAATTAACAGGCAAATTCTCTGCTGTGACTGTCTATTTCTGCCTTGTAAATAAACATTATTATTCATGCAATTTATTAAGAGCTGCTGTTAAAAGTTTCTCTAAAACTTAAAACGAATGTAGGACTAAGTTACATTAATAAATGTGTCTTATTTGTCGCACTTGATGAAACTTTTTTACTCTTAAGTTTTATTGTGTAGAGCATTCTCAAGTGTAAATCTTGTAGGTTTATTGAATATGGGTTCAGAAACACAGATAACAAAGTGCAAATTAAAGAATCAAAGATGAAACCAAAAAAAGATGGCTGAATATCTTTCAAGCAGACACACACCGTTCGGTGCGTTCGAATAGTCAAAAAAAAAAATTACTTCCTAAGTCCTTTCCTATGCTCTATTCCTTGACCCCATGGGAAAACATCATGGGATCAAGGAAAGACGAGAAGGAGAATTCATAAGGAGAGGTCACGTTAGTTATGGGAGCGCGTCTACAGGTTACTCACAATAATACACTGCAGACATCCTGCTGTGAGACTGAAACAGGACTCTCTCCATAATAAAACACTTGACATGACAGTAAAATATGTCGGAGTTTAGTAAACAGATCAGACTTTTACAAATAGTAAAATAAAAAATATCCCGACAGCTGTCGTTAAATACTCAGCCTCGCTGTGAGGACGGATGGTGTGGATGAATAATTTACCTGTAGCTGATAAACTCTGACTGTGAGACAGGTCACCTGTTTTACGTGAAAAAGTTGCTTCATATTGTCATTAATCCTCCACTTAGATCCATCCGCTCTCTGTGTCGGGCAGGTTCATTAATAAAGTTATCGCTGTTGTGCCTCGTGCGTAAATGCGCACAACTGTCTGTGGAGACGATCGTATGGATCCTGCTGCTGAAGTTGCAGGTAGGCCTGTTTAATAAACTCAGAGGGAAGACTCCTACAAACAACTGCAAGCAGCAAACTAAATTTAGTAAAGTGGAGTTTTTATGGACATTTCTGTTTGTAAAAATGTGAAATTGTAGCACAACAAGCGATGAGAGAGCAGTGACAGAAGTCGAACTTTAGACGACACGTGTTCTGTGATTTCAGGTTGATCTGTGTGAACCTTCCACAACTAAAGGCAGCAAACTGATGTTTTTTTTGCTCTTGGTAAACTTTATGAACCAACAGGTTGTTGGTGCTAAAATGTGTGAAAATCCTGATGTCCAGTCTTCGTCCTGTTATCGGAAAGTGATCCTCTGTAATATAAAGCTGTTTTTCCAGGATATGGTTGCTCACGCTCAGCCTCCAGTCCTCATATTTATCGAATGAATTCTAATTATTTGAGCATCACATGTTAAACGTCAAATCACATATCATATCATAACTCCTGAACGGACAAGTAATGTGTGGCATTAAATGTTGCGGACGCAAGGAATTGTGGGACGGCGTTATCTCCTATCCTTTCATATTGGATGGTCCGGTGTATCCTATGCTAAAGGAGATAGGAAAGGAAGCATTGGAGCTCCTTTCCTAAGCATTTTGTGAATTCGAACAGCCCTTAATAACAAATTAAAACAGGGTATAAAAGAAATAAGAGTTTTATCTCCGATAAAAGTATGTTTCAAGAGATTTAAAAGATGTCACTGACTCTGCAGACCTTATTTCCTCATGCAGCTCATTCCATAACTTGGGGGCTCTGACTGAAAATGCTTTGTCACCCTTAGTTTTAAGATGTGTCTCCGGAACAGATAAATGTTTTTTGTCTGAGGATCTCAGACTATGGGTATGCTTGTATGGAACAATCAGGTCAGCTAAATAGGAGGGAGAGATGCTATGAAGTGTCTTAAAAGTCAACAGTAAAATCTTAAAATCAATTCTAAAACATACTGGGAGCTAGTTCAAGGAGGCTAAAATGGGCATGATGTGGTCCCTTTTCCTGGTTTTAGTTTAAAGTCTGGCAGTCTTCCTAATAAGCAAATTGGACTATTTGAACGCACACACTCTGTGCCTTGACATGGTAATGAAAGAATCACGCACACATGTCTTACCTAAGGGCTCATCCTCTTGCACCTCAAACACACTCTCCTCATCACACACTGGTGCGTTGTCATTGACATCATCCACAATGACAAGAATCTCCATGGGAGGATCCACCTCTTGGTCATGGTTATCCTTTGCAATCACCACCAGGATGTACTGAAAACAGGACCAACACAAGTTCAAAAATAATCTCGAGAAGGCAGTCTTTATTTATACGTGAGTTATGGAAGATTTCATGAGCAAACTACAAAAGTGTCATCTACCTTGTCCTTGTCTTCTCTGTCCAGCTCCTCGGTCACCATTATTTCTCCATTTTCTGTGATCTGGAAGGGGAATTTCAGCTCTCGCTCTTTCTGCACTAATGTGTAGATGGCATCGGGCTCATTAGACTGGACCTGGATGCAGAGAGAGGAGAGAAAAGCCCAGAGTAGGATGGTCAGTTACTGGATAGAAAATGTAGTGATTTGCGCAGTTTGGCCATTTTTATCGCACCACACCTTTGCAATGACATGAGGGTATCTTGTCTTTAAGTTCTCTTGGATATGCATTGGTCCAGGGTTGAACCACAAGTTTTGCTGCACAGCAATTTGCACTCTGGCGTTTCCAGTCAGTGCAGTCGCCGAAGCTCCTCCCATGTCCTGCACTCGCACAAAGAGGGTGTAGTCTGGGTCTTCCCGGGGATCCAGGTTCCGCCTCCTCATCTCTGACACCACAGGGGGATATAATGACTGAAGTTAGAGCCGGTACACAGCCAACAGAAACCCAGCAAGGGTTAAATATCGTGAAAACATTTGAGTGGATCTGTAATTTTGAAAAGCTCAGTCACATGGCTTAACTACTCTCTGCAGCTGAACTCATCAAGTCAACACCCAATAAATCACACTACCAGCAGCACTAATCGCTGACAGTGTTTTCTTCATTACAGTCTGTGTTTATCTACATTAACACCATCCATCCTTTTGGTATAAGCTTGAACTTTTAAGCAGCACCCAATCACAGCACAAATCCCTGCTCTGGGATGACTTTCATGATTTTAGAAACACACGTGCCAAATAAAATGTAAGGTGTGGGCCGATGCATCTGTGTGCCACAGGTCACACGGTGAATTAGTAATTTTCTGTGAAACATCATTATCGGGATTACTTTTTCATATTTCTTTCTTGTGCAATTAGAACTTTCAGCCTCCACTATAGACATCTTCCTTGCATTATTCACCAATATGCACATTCTCACTGTGCTAGAGGTCACGCTTTAGACTAAGGATGCAACTAACACTCATTTCCATTATTATTCAGCTGATTATTTTTCTTAATAATCAATTCATTGCAATTATAAAATATCAAAAAATAGTGGAAAATCACAGATTCCCAGAGCCCAAGATGCTTTAACCACGAATAGGGTTCGTTATCAGGTCACTAGGACTCCTCTGGAGACAAACCTGCTTTCTCCACACAGGTGAAGAAGGGGTTTTTTTCATAGGGGACGCTCTGCACTGAACAGTAGTTGTTAAACTTCATCTTCAGAGCATCAAGGCTCTGATCTTCTCCCCTCTCGTATTGGATGCCCTCTCTGGCCTTCAGCATCTGTGCACCTGTTAAAAAAAACAGACACATCAGAGGTCATTAATCATGCTCCAACATATTACAAACATGTTGCCACAGACAAGGGTGACATAAAAACGAACGCAGACTCACTTACATGCTTACACACACTCTACGTAATCAGTGATCAACATCACACGACACATTTAGGCAATCTGCCTCCAGTCAGCGTTAATCTTGAGCACACAAAATGAGCTGTGCAATCTGGATTTACAGCGGCGCTATACTGCCAGATTACAGGCAGAGATGGACAAATTATAGACTTTCCCACAGACACTGCACTTAGTTCTGTGCATCTATGTCTGGCCTCTTGTCTGTTCATCCATTCATTTGAGTGTATGTGTGTATGTTACCTTCTTCTGTGGTGGAGATCTCTCCCGTGCTGGGGTCGATCTGGAACAGGACGATGTTGTTTTTGTTGGGGATCTGGCTGACCAGGCTGTAGCTCAGACGAGCATGAGGAGTCTCAGGGTCGTCCCGATCCAACGCAAACACTTGGGTGAACGGCACACCTGGAACCACAGTCAAAACTGATGTTACAGTCTGACCACAGTGAGAAGCTGGTCTGAGTAGCTCAAAACAGAGAAGTATAGTGACTGGATCTGAGTTCAGTACACATATAGAAATACTACTTAACCCAAATGCATGCCAGGAATCTTTTAGACGACAGTCTTGCATGATTTAGCCTCTGAGCCATACTTTTTTACTTGAACTTAATTTTACCACCAAACACAATCCAAAGTATCAGTTTTAGCCCAGGTTTTTAGGAAAGATAGATTTTCTACATTCAAGGCAGCCATTGTTTTTCCGTTATTTAGTATAAAATAGAAATCTATTTGCAGGGACTGTTCAGGGTTCAGGGTTTTCCAAGGTTTCTGGAGGGCATAGGTGCTGCTGTGGTAGCGGTGGCCACTACACTCACTTTCATCTGTGGTAACAGTTTTCTTTAGCATCTTTTGTTCCACCTATCATTAAGGTACTTATATAAAACACACACACACACACCTGCTGGACTATTTTCGCGAACCATAGCTACGTAGCCACTCTGGTTGAAGTACGGAGGGTTGTTGTTGATATCCAGAACATTTATGGTCACAAAAACTGGGCCATCCACAACTTCATCATCTGCCAGAGCCTCCACCTGGATATAGAATAGGTGTTGTATTGCTAGTACGATGAATGAGTACAATGTTCTGCGTGTTTATAACAACAGCAAGACTGGGTTACCTTGATAATGTAATGGTTATCTCGAGACCAGTCCAGAGGTTTTTCCAGGTAAAGCCACCCATCCTTTGACATCATAATGTCCTCTTGACCTTCTCCACTCAGCCTGAAGGCATTTACCCCTGGATGTGTCACCTGAAACTATGGAGAGAATAAAAGGAGAAATTAGAAAAATTAGGAGACTTGTGACCATGAAAAAGGAGTCATTTATATCCTTTTAGGACTTTTATTTGATTAAGGACAAAAGGAAAACCGTAATTATCTAGGTAAATGTGGTTTAAGTGACCAGACATCATGAATTTTTTTTTTAAAAAGTCCCACTGGACAGATGTTGTGTGCATGATTGTGACGATTAAAGACATCTTTCTAGCTGAACTGCAGTCATGCAAGAAAAACTCAAAACCATGACTTAAGTTAAGGTTTTAAGGCAACAGTTTAAAAATACTCTAATTCAAGTTTCAAGTCCTGCATTAAAAATCCTATTTCAACAAAATTACACAAGTATTATAAACTAAAAGTGTTTTAAGTATCAAATATACAAATATCTGGTGATCATATGTTACATGATCAGATTGTTAATATTCATTCATCAATGCAAATGCTAACATTCAACTTCTGTCACTTGGCCAGGGTTTGCTAGTTTTAACTACTTTATATATAAATATACACTTTGTATATTTATTTCAATCCAGTGGTTCCCAGCCTGGGGTGTTGAGCCCCTCTGAGGGACATAAGATAAATGTGAAAGGTTGTGAAATAATTGATGGAGGAGGAATTAAAATTAATTAAAGTTGTATTAAACAAGTTTGTATTAATTTTTCATTATTAATTACTCTTTCATCTTAATAACGATTCAGTAAGATAAATGTAGTTGAGTAAAAAGTACATTTCTCACTAACATTTAGTGCAGTAGAAATAATCAGAACAAAATGAAGAGCGCAAGTAAAATACAAGTATCTCAAACTTGTACACTGTATTTGGTACAATACTTGATTAAATGTAGTTTTCCACTCCTGCTGCTATGTGTATATTACCTGATGCAAGGGAAAAGGCACTGGTGTTCCTTCTGCCACATCCAGCACTGTGTTCTCAAACGGGCCCTTCTTTTCCTCCAGATCCTTCCCCACAGCCTGCCACAGCACAGAAGAAAAGGTCAAAGGTCATCAAATACAGTACAGCCTGTCACACCCATGCCTACGCTTAAGCCCTGTGTGAATGAAAGTCAAACATTGAGGGTATTTTTTTTTCTTTTACAGCTGTGACACCAGTTATTTATTGAACCAAAATGACATGACTATGGAGACATTCTTATATTCCTCCACAGGATGGGAGAGCAAAGTCTACAGACAAAGTGCTAACGCTCAGATCAGTAACACTTCTTTTCAGTGTTTCAAATAGGTTACCAGAGGATTTCTTGCACATGTTTTGTTAACCTTGCAGATAGTTATCAGCACTTTCTTTTTACAGGATGCTTCAAACGCTAATAAATATGCCTTCTTTACTCCCTATGTACCAAACCTGTCCCAGAAATTGAGAGTAAATCTCAGCAATAATCCACACTAACTGTTTCACAGGGCTCTTAACAGGTTTCATGTATTTGAGTATTCATTATAAATATCCACTGAAGGACAGCAGCAGCAATTGGCAGTGTTATGTACTTACAATGCTGAGCAGGAATGGAAGCAGCAACAGATGAAACATGGGTGCCATTCTTACAGTCTGTGAGGAAGGAGGAAGACGAGGAGGAGGAAGAGGAGGAGGAGATATGGGAAAAAGGAATTAGAATTAATGTAAAAGAAGGTTGAGGAGGCAGAGCTCACATGAAGAGGAGGATTTTACAAAATTAAATGTTACAAAATATAATATTCACTTTGCTGAATGTAGTGAATTATTATCCTTAAGTCTATCTAGAGACATTTAAACCTAGCATGCCTCAGTACAATACTTTCTCCATTCAGCAGAATGTGTTATTGATTCACAACAGCCTCTCAAAGAAAATGTGTCCTCTGTCCTTGGATCCGCACACATGTGCACACTATCTCTCAGACACACTCTTTGAGCTGACTGGACACTGGGAGCACTTTAAAGTGTGACTCCACCTTCACAACCAGGTGAACCACCCACCTGAGTGTACAGTAGAAACTGAAAGCCAGAGCTTCAAGCTTGTTTCTTCTCCTGTAACTCAGATCTCAGCGAGTGTCAATATGCAGGTGGTCAGCGTAAACTGTGTAACTACAGTTTCAGCGTCCAGAATATCATCAGTCTTGATCGTGTGTTTGTGTAAGTGTGGTTTTAAAAAGTCTGTCGGTTTTGTGTTTGAAAAGAATGATTCATCTTTCATTAACAGCATCTGATGTCCAGAAATACATGACATACAACATAATGCTTTTATGTCGCAAACATTTCAATGCTGCTCAGCAATAAAAAATCTTTAGCTCAGTATTAGCCCAAAGAATACATTGACAAGATTGTTTGAATTCACATTAAGACTGTTTTGGGTTAGCAGAGAATGAACAATGGCTGCAAAATGTGTCTGACACTTACAACATTTCAAGAAAAATAACACATTTGTTTCAATAAGGACTTGTGCTTCATCAATATATCAAGAATGTATTGATGAATGAACATGTTTCCAGATCCTTGGCATGTAAAGTGCAGGTGAAAGAGAAGGGTGAAGTCATCTGGTTAAGTGAAGGTGACATTGAGTCATAGCTAATGACCTTTTTGCAACACAGCACACTTTTAATGTCGACTGACACTCCTTATTAGCAGAACTTTTACTTTAAGCTGCCTGAATATTTTTCTGCACTTTATCAGTATTTCTATCTCCATGTAGTATGTGTGCTGACTGGCATACATTTCACTAAAAAAAAAAAAAAAAAATCCTTCAGTGGTACAATTCATTTTCTAGACTTCCTTCTGGAAAGTTTGAATTGATTTCCAGAGAGGAAATTATTCATTGTACATGTTTAACACTGGGGTTAAACTGAAAATGGAAAAACAAGGCTTGACAGGCCTTCTCTTTATCCTTTTTGCACAATGACTGGATGACCTCTGTCAAACTACATTTCAGCAGCTATGATACCAGATTCGGTGTCCCATTCAGATAATTTCCTCACATTGCCAGATGTTGAGACGAACCCAGGAAGCCACAGAGGAGGAGAGGTCGGTCTCAGATACGCCAAAACTTTAAACTAAGGCCCTGCCAAAGTCAAGTCAAGATCACAGTAGTACTTCGACAATCTGAAAGCAACTGAAACTTTCATTGCACAATCTGTGAAAACTGACACTAGCAGACCTCTTTGTTTCCACTCACACCCAGAAAATATCCTCCTAAAATTCAACAAAACCAAACCTGGGAGGTAGCAGAGTGAGGTGGCTTACCTTGCCAGAGAGATCCAGCGACTCACTCGTCTGACTTCAGAGTGATTGGAGCTGCTCCATCCTGTCTGGTCAAACGTTAACCAAGTGTTAACCAGCAATGTTTTATTGGATCTAATGATTGTCTAATCACCCTGCCCTCATGTCGAGCTGGCCAATGGGGAATAGCTGACAAGAGAGATAGGAAGAACAGAGCAATGATACATACAGTAGTAATTAAGACAAATCCTGTATCACCGAATATTAGTCACTGATTAAAAAAAAAAAATTAAAACCCCAAATGCTTCTAGATTTGTGTTACTGTAATAATAAACATGGTAAAAGTCACATGTTCAAACAAAGAGAGAAAAAATAGAACACAAGGTTGTGTAAAATGGTGGAAATTTCACAATAAATTTGCTATTCAGTGTTAAAGTTTCTAAATTTCCCCTCAGACTTTGACCTATGCACTTCTGCGCAAGTGTTTCCTGTCAGATTTTCGATTAGCAGCAGTGCCTGATAAGGAGCAGTATGTCGACAATAGGACTAACAGATTGCAAAGACAATCCGTGGGTTGCCTCATGAGAATGCAAAGCTTTGTGGACATCCGAATGATTCAGTAGGTCTGTTATGAACAGACGGTCTGATTCCAGCTAATGACCTTAGCTCCTGTAGAAACTTTCCCACCTCTTATAGGACTCAGAAAAGTCTTGAAATGTTCTTAAGAGAGGATGTAAGTCTGTACTTCGTCATTTAATTTGATCCTCATCTTCATGTGCTAACCTGATATATAGCTGGAATTATCTTCCATGCGTCCTGATGTACACGCTACCAACCTGAGCTGAGACCTTTGAAAGCTACAGGAAGCTGCTTAGAAACAAAGAAGAGAATCATGTGAATCTGCAACTGCAGAAAAACAGGCCGTGAGTGAGTCACTGTTTCACAGGCCTGCTATTTAACCAGGAACGAGGACTGTAGTGTTGGTGGTTCAGCAGTTGTAGCCATAAATTCAGATGGAAGTGACTGCATTATGTAGAGTCCACATGTGTGCAGGCCACCTGACAGATACTCTGGACAACGGTCACCAGCACCATCTGCCTGACGCTCCCTGGACTGAACATACAAAACACACACACACACACACACACTTGATGGGCTCCGCTGAATGTTACCTTGGCAACAATTTTTTTTTTCTGTTTTTCCACTGTTTTTCCGACAAACCTGTCTGTGTTTGGGATCTGAGCTGACAGTGTCTGGGCTCGACGTTTGGTGCCACACTGTGACCCAAATCTCTGATCAGTCCCTGAGCAGTCAGATCGCTGTGCCCGATCAGCTGACACACGCACACACAGAGGACTAATTCTGTTTTTAAAAGTTCAGCGTTAATGTCACCATCTGACTCATCTTTTATCAGCTCAGTTGTGTTGCTGTTGAACCCCGTTTGTGTAAGTGTGGCCCTTTTGTGTCAAAGCTGAGTCACGTATTGTAATATTTCATTAGTGATGTTGAGCTGACAGACAAAAGGGACAGCTATTTTTTTCTTCCAAATAAGATAATGTCACTTTATTTCGTCAAGCAACACTGAAACCACATCCAAGTAGCAAAATACAGCACATTATCAATCTGTTATATGTTTACAAATTACAGCACATTATAAATAAACTCAATGATCATGATACAAACAATCTAAGACATTATACACACAATAATTCATAGCTTATGACCAGCTATTTTAGCACTTAGGGATCAACAGTCAATAAATTAGGCAAGAATCAAAGCAAAAGGATAAAGAAAGAAACGAGAGAAGATAATATTAATGTCTTTGTTCAAAACACAGAAATTAACAAAAATCACTTCCTTTTCTCAGGTACCACCACATGACCTCCGACCTCAAATATTCCTGCCATGTGTGCTTAGCAGACAGAAACATCACTTCATCAGCTGAATGTGCAGTTCATTAAAAAGGCTGACAAACTGAGCCCAGTTCACCTCAGAGTGCAACATATGGATGGCAAACACCTCTCCTGTACACCGTCATGGCTGTTTTGGAGGATATACGAGATCATATTGAGGGACTGCGTTTGAACCATCCCACTTTTAGCCCTTTGGGAGCAGCCTTCCCTCCAGACCTGTCCACAGATTATGCTCTCCAGCCTGCAACTTGTGCACGTGCTCAAAGGTTCAGGGTAGATTAGGGACTGTCTGTCAGCTCCTACAGCACAGAGAGATTGTGGCAGGACTTCGATTTTAGCCAGAAGGCCATGCTGGGATTGTTCTTTGCTACCATCTTGTCGAGGAAACGTTTGGCCTTCATAGGAAGGCTCTCCCGGCGTTTGTTACAGTTTGTGTGCCTGCGACGCTTGTTGGCTTCTTTGGAGTCTCGGCGTAGACGCAGCTGTCGCACGATGCCATGGAAAGCCTCCCAGACGTTGTGCTGCATAGCGGCTGAGGTCTCAATGAACTTGCAGTCAAACACCACTGCACAAGCACGACCCTCTGAAACAGGGAGGAGAACAAAAAGTGAGACACCTTGAGCTTCTTATGGGAAGAAAGCATCTGAACTCATTACATGGATAACTCAGGGATTGTGTCTCCTTACCACTTACTGACACCTCCCTGCGCCGGACCAGGTCACACTTGTTCCCCACTAGGATGATTGGTGTGTGCTGGGCGGGGCGGAATCGACGCAGGGTTATCCGGAGCTCTGAAGCTCGCAGGAACGAGGTCCGGTCAGTTATAGAGTACAGCAACAGGTAGGCATCACCTGTCTGCATGTAGCGTTCATAGGCCCATTCATTGTCAGTCTGCAAAGCAAAGCAAAGCAAAGAGAGAGAGAGAGAGAGAGAGAGACACACACATTAGATAAAGGAGGAAGAGTATGCTCACATAAAGGCTGATGTTTGCTCTCCTCTTGATTAATTTTTCACCTCACCTCTGTATCGCAGGTGTCAAGAAGAGTTATAGTTGCAGACTCCCCATCCACTTCAATTTCCTTTTCACACACCTCATCTGGAATTAACAAACATGTTTACATGAGTAAAATCATATATTTATAGTCCTTTTTGTTGAGATTAAAATGCTGGATTTAGCCCTATTATTATAATAACTGCAGTATTATAATTTTATTTTAGAAATTAATAATTGTGTGGTGCAAAAATAATGATCTTTCTGGGTTCTTTTCTTTATAATACTTGATTCTTTCTTTTTGTGAGTTTATGCCAACACAATATGCCGTTTTATAACTATAGAGAGTTGCTACATATTTAAAAATGTATTATAAAATGAAGATATAGAACAGCAGGCTACAATAAATCTTGATTTAATTTTAGTTGAACATCTGTTTCTCACCTAGACACAGCTCGCAGTAGTCACTGTCCATGCTATCCGCTGCTCCGGCAAAGATGCTGGCAAAGGCCGTCTTACCGACCCCGCTGGCCCCCAACAGCACCACCCGGTACGGGCTCCCAGGTTCCGCTGGCTCCCCGGCGGAGTCGGTGGAGATGACCGAGTCTGAGGACGACCAGCTCCCGCGACTTCCGTCCGTTTCCCCGGTGGAGCTGGTGCAGGACTTGGAGCGGGAGATGCAGGCGGGGACCCGGGCCAGGAGGTTGTCCGAGAGCAGGTGACTGCCGGGGTCGCAGATGCTCCACCGATGGAGCTCGGACTGCAGACGGAGGCTGTGGCGGCGCACGCTGGACAGCATGGTGCCGGGGACGATATAAGGACGAAACGGATTTTACGGATAGCGGTGCGATGAAACCGTTTTGCCAAGTAGTGCTTTAACCTCTTTTACCAAAAAGAAACCCCTCCACCAAAAAAACAAAACAAAGAATCGACTTATTTCTTTTTAATAGTCTTTCTAACACCTTTTATCAGCTTTAGATGAACCTAAAAAATACCATGTTGTTTTTAGGAGGATAACACAAAAGGATGTCTAAACTGTATCCTAAGATTATAAAAATGACAGTAAATTAAGTATGAGCTTCCCCTCTATATTCTGGCTGGAACTATCAGCTGTCATACAAAAAATACAAAAAATAAAAACAGATCAAAGTGTCTCAGACAGAGTTCAGTCTGCATCCCGCATTAAAAACGAATTCAGCTCTGCAAAAACATTTGATTGGTAAATCCCGGAGCGACGTGCAGCTGGTGTCTTCTTGATGTCTGTGCTGCCTCCTATTTCACTAATCTCCTGATGAGTGTGAGTCTAATGCTCCGCTGGGGTTTCCCTGCACTTTATATAAAGGCGAGACGAGTGGAGGAGTGGGTAGTGGGTGGGGATTTGCTGGCTATTTACTGTTTTGATTCATGCGCGCATGGTCAAAGGGTGGGCTCCTGTTCAGGTTATATTGACAAAAAAAAAAAAGGGATTGTGCAACACGGCATCCAAAATCACATCTATAAAGAATAGGAGCTGTTTAAATGATGTCTGATTGATTCGATTTGCTCCTACATTAAAAGGTCAGAGACACCTGCATGGGTTGGATACCAAAGGAGTAATGTAACTTCAAGTAGCTATTTTTTATTTTTTTAAGTGTTTCATGTTTTAAATTCATGGCACTTCTACACTTTGTGTTAAACAGCTAAGATTTTCAGCTAAATGCTAAAAAGTACTTTAAAATTCACAATTATCCCTTAAAATGTCATTTGTCGGTCAAATTAAGAGGTAATTGCAGGCTACTTTACTTCCACTTTATGCAACTTAATATTTCACTGCATTTCTGAGAAGTAATACTGTATTTTACTATACTATTATTATTTACTTTGCAGATTCAGATTGTACAAAGAAAACATGTAAGAACACTATACATTGAATTATTTAATTATTAGCTAACAATTTTAACTGTTAGCCATACTTTTAGGGAGAAGTTTCAACCATTTATTCACATTTTGACCATTTCTCATCTATTTTAATTATTTGTGCATTCTTTTCGACTGTCTATTTCTACTTAAATCTTTTTAAGTCTTAACTTTTCTGCTCAAACTCGTTTGGGTTCACTCAGTTCTTTAAAAGCTAATCTTTGTGCTTACCCACTGTTTGCTACAGAAATACAATCACCAATCAGAATCAGTGCAAAAGAAACATGAATAACAGATCAGCTTAAAGAAATGTAATTTCATTAATCAGCATAGCGTTATCAAATGTTTGAGGTTGACATACTTTAAATATACTACAATTAGAACTATTTGTATATTGTTAACACTATTTACAGATTTTATTGACGTTTTACCTAAATGGGGAGATTGTTTTTCACAGGAGACATGTCAGAGTCAGAAAGGTCTAATTAATAGAGTGATAATGACAATTCAGCTGCTTCAGTTTCAGAGTGTCAATGTACATGCTGGCTTACATAATCATAATTATAACGTTATGACAAACACCTGTGTTTCCTACTGTGACCAGTCAAAATGTCTGCAGTGAAAATGACCAATTATACAAACATATGGCCTTGAATCCTACCAAATGATACCGCTTAACTGTCCAGAAAAATCAAATTATCCATATTGAATTATTTTGCGAAAGGAATTTGTGACATAAAGGTTAGAAAAAAGATTGTATAAATTTAGCAAAGTTTTGGGCCTTTTTACCATTTGAAAATGCTTGTGCAGCATTCTAGATCTAGTTTATAGGAATTGGGGATGTTGTGTAAGCCCAAGCAGGCTGCACATGGTTGTATGTATAATAGAAACTCATTCACCATCTTATAATAAAGTGTGTTCAAACTGCTCTGGTCTGGATGAAATGTCCTTGAGAGGGACAGAGAGAACGAGAAAGAAAGATGGAGGGAGACAGAGAGATAAAGAGGATGGTCCTTGACATCATGTAGCTGCTGTTCTCTGAATTGAAAGGACAACTTTTAAGTTTCTAGAACGATCATCATGTTAGTCCAGACGGTCTCGCAAAGCTATTTGCAAAATTAAGTAAAACACAAAAGACTATTTAATTCGGACTTGTGTCTCTTGCATTTTAAAATGGTTCCATTAAAATCCAGTGTCATGTCTTTACCAGCAGACAGACAACAGAAACTGACACGTTTACAGTAAATGTCTCCAACAGACATCGAGGGTTTCTCTTGTCTCAACGTTTGTGTTATGTTCAGCAGCAAGTGGAAAAACTACCAGCATTATTCTTCCCACCTACACTTCTACAAGCTTGAATACAACAAGCGCTCGTCACGATGGAATGTGGACATGGGGGAATTACTTAACTAGAAAAAGAAAAGGACGATTTGGGATGCAATCAAAATCAGAGTCATGGTGTTTAAAAGACTTTGGATGTGGAATTTCCATTCAATATTTCCATCTAGACCCACAGATATTAGTGGTTAACTAATCGATAAGTCAAACACCAGAAGAACAATTGGCCACATGTTCTGACTATTAATCAGTCAAGTTATTTTCAAAGCAAAAATGTCAAACATTACCTATTTCCAGTTTCGTATTTGTAAAAAAAAATGCCACTTTTTTTAGTGTAAAATGATTGTAAGTAGAATATCCTCTGGTTCGAACAAACAAGAAACCAAACAATTAACTGATGATATAACTGGCAGTTTTAATGATAACGGTAGTCTTTACAATATGAGAAATCTTCATCCCATCTGATCAACTCTGCAGTAAACTGCGACAGACATTTTTGTTTTTATGTAAAATAGTCAGTAATTACTGTCATTTCACTAATCAGGTCTTTGCAGAATCAGTTCTTTGATGAGAAAAGCTGATCCACACCTCCTACCTGTCCATCCTGGCAGATGATTAACAGACTTTACATGTATCATTGAAGGAAGCATAAATTAGTCCCACATCCTAGTTTGTCGTATATTGACCTCTATCTCGGCATAAAGCCGCTGAATATTGGATATTAAGGAGTATTTACTAAACTACCTCCACTTGGATTAATCATTTTAACACGTCCGACAGGCATGTGAGCTTTACTAAAATGGTTAAACAAATACAAATGATTCAGCCAGGATGCAGGATACAACTTCCAGAAACACATCCAAGACAGCAACACAGATATGTTCCTATCTTACTAACACCAATAGTAAAGTGAGTGAAGCTGCGTCAGAGCCTGAAGTAAAAAGACACAAGGTGTGGCTCACAGCTGATAACCGAGTTTTATATCAATGAATCAACACGCCCTGTCTAAATTATAGGGCAGATTTATTATCTGTGACTGTAGCTGTTGGGGTTACAACACCGATCTCTATCAGGCCTGAAATCCACATGACCACAATGTCTTTTCATTGTCAGAGAACATCCCTATAAAGCTTCCTGTCGGGAACTGCAGAATAAAAGCTTTGAGAGGGAGCTTTGCATGTAAGCCTCAGATCTACTGGCAGCAGAAGCATATTGTTAATGGACTGAAAACCACCAGTTGGGGTTTTGTGAATGGCCCACCTAACAACATACACAAATGTCCAGAGAGACCCCGCATCCCATCACATACTCATTCAACCTGTAAACATGGAATTTTCATGTGCCTGAGCACTTTGTGGGAACGAGCGACCGGGCTATTACAGTAATTGTGGGATTATGCAGCTTTTTCAACTGTTGTTTTTCAGGACTTCCGTATCGAGCTGTGGCCTCATCTGTGGGACCTGCTGCTGTGTATTACAGCTCTGATCTGATCTGCCTGACAGATGATTGGGCGACATTAAATCCTTGTTAAGTGCTGGAGCGGGACCAGGGTCAAGAGGAGGGGATGGGCTGTGCTCTGGCTGGCTGCAGATTGGCAGGGTGATGTTGATGGAAGTGGATGGTAGCTGAGTGAGAGGTGACCTCTTTCATTTCTTCTTTCAATATGAATCACAGAGTTTTATAAAACGTCCACACACTTACAACCTCAGTCTCACCCCGGTCTAATCTGATTGCCACTTCTGTGAAAGACAGCCTTCTCACAGCTTTTACTGAGACCCAGTTAAGAGTTGAAATGCCTTTAAGATGGGCTATAATGCAAGTAATAATGCCACATTTTGGATGGTGTCTCTAGACAAAGAGAAGCAAGGATAAGGAGTCACATACTTGTGTTTAAATTAATTTATTTCATAATATTTTGTCCAAATTTCAGTTTAAAGGTAAATAAATGTAAAATAAGAGACTGTACTTTTGCCTCAAGTGGTTCTTTTGCTAAGAAATGCTGAATTCATGAGCAGCAAGGAGAGATGACAAGTAAGGGCTGCTGCAGGTGGAGAAGCAGTAGGTTATGTTTTGACATTGAGGTTTCAGGTGCACTGACCTCGTTTCACATTTCTTTCATGTTTAACCATGTTTAGTTACTTTATTCAGCCTTATAGTACAGTTGCTGGGCAAGCCAGGCAAAAGACTGCAGTTATTGATGACTAATTAACTGGTGATGTTGCCAGGTACCTTTTCTCAGTTCACCTCTAACTCATGATTACTTTCAGTATCTAATATGCATCATTATATATGGTAGATAAATTCGTTATTTGGTCTAAAAATCAAGGAAAAAAAAGCCCAAGGTGGCATCTCAAAATTGCTTTTTTTGCCAATCAACAGTACCCACCAAAGAAATTCAGTTTGCTATGATGTCAAAAAAGAAAAAAAAGAAAATCCTAACATTTCAGGAAATGGAAGAATCAAATGTGTCTGGGCAGCAAAGATAAAGAGAAACAAGATGAAGGGAATACAATCTTAATTGTTGCCTTACAAACACATGGCGTTATTAGGTTCTTACGGACCTCAAACTTTATATTTCAACCTGATTTAAAATGTCTTATTTTAACTGTTTTTCGGATAAGCACTTGTGGCTTTAGAAAAGGATTTTTTTGCATTCTGCACCCTCTCTGTCCAAACTTGCAAACCATCTATAAAGAGAGCAGTACAGGAATTACAAAAAGATTGACAGAAAAGATCAAAATGTAAGATCATTGTTTAGATTGCAGAAAACCGATGATTACATTTTATTGCAAAGGACAGTGTGGGGTGTTAGCACTGTACTGCCGAGGACATCTGAATTTTGCTTCCATTATTAACGGCTAGATTAGTTTGCTGTAAGTCAAGTGTATCCATTCTGCAGGCACCAACCCTGAAGCCCTAAAGCACAGATTGCATCCTTTTCTCGTAGCGTATGCATAAAAGCTGTCGCCGTTAAGGGAGTTCCTGACAGATAATCAACGAAATATGAGAACTGCGACGTCAGTGAGGGTTAATACCATATTATACATAGTCATTCAGACTTTACAGTACATTCAGATCTTCCCCAGAGGTCCTGGGATCAACGGGAATGAACTTCCAATCCACGTTAAAACACCAGTATCCCCACCTCATTCATTCATTCAATCCGGGTCTTTGAGCTGTGGAGCTGGAACTCGGCTTAAAAAAGGGATTGGCGGCTGGGCCAGCAGCGGCTAGTAAGAGCTTTACACAGACAGACAAATTCCACGTCACGCAGCCGCCCACACACGACCGCTGAGACCGTTAGAGCCGTGATTTGGATCAATATCCGACTTGGACGATTCACACTCGTCTGTCGGGCATGTGTCCAATACAGCGATACTAAAGCGCTGCAACACAAAATGCGATTGCTCTGAAAACAACAAACAGCATCTTACACTGGCAAAGCCAAGGCTGAGCAGTCGTAGTAAGTTGCTTAGTGACAGTTGCTAAGCCACCACTGGGCTCTGTCTTAAACAAATCTCTTTAATGTGTGCACTAGTTCTGATGCAGTCCTTTCTTTATTTACTATTTCAACAACTGGAGGATGAGTCCAGATAACTTTGGAGGAATTCCTAACGTGCCCTCTGGCACCAATATGAGGTTCAAATTTGTAGTTGTGTGAAATGGACACTCATGAACTCTGATACATTTTTGTTGCCCTCAGAATGAATCACTTTGAGGACTCCTTAACTTGCCATCTACACCACTGAGACAAAAACACTTGAGTTTATGACTAACAACTTAGAAAGCAACATTCAGTGCAGCCTCAGCTGTACTTCTGTGTTCAGAGTTCATACGCTAAACTGATATAGTGAATATTATACCTGCTAAACACCAGAATGTGAGCACCGTCATCATGAGAATTAGAGCTGCTACAATTAAACCACTACAAGGCTGCAAATGATGATTATTTCATAATCGATTAACAGTCAATTACTTCCTTGATAAAGAGATCATCTGTTTGGTCTTTAAAATGTCAGAAAATGGTTAAAAATATCAAACAGTGCTTCCCCAAGCCCGGGCTGCTGCCTAAAATGTAGATTTTGTCCCGAACCAAAACAGATTCAGTTTATTATCATAGAGGACTAAAGGAACCAGAAACATTCATATTTAAGGCGCTGAAATGAAAGAGTTTCAGCATTTTATTTCATTAAGAGTTTAACTCGAAACAATTAATCAGTCACCAAAATAGTTGGCAATTAATTTCCTGTTGAGAAACTGATTGACTAATAGACTAATTGTTGCAGCTCTTGGCCATTAATACATTCGTAAAAAATAATCCACAACTATTATAACTAATTAATCATTGCTTTTCTTGCATTTTAACTTCTTTTTTTGACAGCTGATGGTGGAAAGGCAGAAGAGGAGATGAGGGCAGTGACGTATGGTAAAAATATTGCTGGTTTAAGCTCCTTAAATGCAAACATTTTCCAGTTTTCTTCAGTTTTTTTTTATGATAGTGTGTGAGATAGTATGATAGATCTGTAAATTCATCAAAAATGAAAATAATCTTAAGAATGAGTGAGCGTGTTAACATTTAGCTCAAAGCACCTATGTACAGCTTCAAATAGTCACTATTATGGCTGTACCCGCTTATATTAGTTTATCCCAAACTGATGAGCTTCTAGAAGAATATCCACCAGAAGAATATATCAAGGATTAGAGGATTTATGTCACCACAGGATTTGGATAAACTTGTCCATGCATTCATCTTCAGTAGACTCGACTATTGTAACGGTGTGTTTACAGGTGTCTGTAAAAAGTCAATCAGAACGCTGCAGCTCAAGTCCTCGCTAAGACCAAGAAAGTGGATCACATCACTCCAGTTCTGAAGTCTTAACGCCGGCTTCCTGTCGAACAAAGAATCAACTTTAAAATCCCGCTGTTGGTTCATAAAGCACTGAATGGTTTAGGGCCAAAATGCATTTCTGATCTTCTGCTACCTTATGAACCATCCAGACCCCTCAGATCGTCTGGGACGGGTCTCCTTTCTGTTCCCAGAGTCAGAACTAAACATGAGGAAGCAGCGTTCAGTTTTTATGCTCCACATATCTGGAACAAACTCCCAGAAACCTGCAGGTCTGCTACAATCCTCACCTCATTTAAACCAAGACTGAAGACGTTTCTGTTTGCTGCCTTTCACTGAACCAGATTTGAGGATGTCTTAAACTGCACTGTAACTTTTATCCTATTTTTTAGCTTGCTTAATGTTTTAATCACTATTATTAATTGTTTTTAAATGTCCTTTTGTTTTGCCTTATGTTTTGATGCTTTTATGTGAAGCACTTTGAATTGCCTTGTTGTTGAAATGTGCTATACATATAAACTTGCCTTGCCTTGCCTAATGTAGAAATTGAACCGAGAGTTTAAATTCACTCTGTGGCCTCAGAGAAACAGCAGGTGTCTGCATAATTGCCACGCAACCTCCAACACACCACTGATGGGCCACAGAACAAAAATGCTATATGAATAAAGAAAAGATCCCAGAGACCCATTTATTATACAATAAAGTTGCTTAACAATCATGCACAGCAATGATTTATCGGATAAACAATAATTACGCTGTTTGTGCAAAGACGCACATTGTTCTGGAGCTCAGTCAATGTGACAGACTCATATGTGACAAATCACGAGTGCACACACGCACACACGCACACACCAACTACGTGCTGTAACTCCCACGCCGCTGCTTTGTGTTGAAGATCATGAACAGACCAGTGTTATCCAAAATAATAGACTGAACAGAACGCAGTATGGCTCAAATCTAAAACCCAGCAGGTTCTCTCGACACTGATGTGTAAGGTCATGACATTACAAACTGCGACATTGAAGCACAACAATTCTGAATAAAAATACTTGTCTTTGACTGCCATCACTCTCCTATCAAAGGATTTAGCTCTGGGTGGCACACTCACTATGCAGGCCGCTTTAAACTAAATCCTTTGAAAGGCTGGCTCTATTCACATTCTTTCCAAACATGAAAAACAGAAATCCTTCTACTGACACAGTAAATATTACTTTAGATGGACCGCGACTCTTTCTTGCAGGGTCTTGTCTACAGTATGTGGATATAAAACATACCTGGCACACAAACACTTCCAATCCTTATTTACTCTTCTTTCGACAGCAAGAAATATTCAGTCATCAACAAATATTCAACTTTTTAAAACACTGTTTTACACACTTTCCTTTTGAATTCGTTTTATTTATTAAAATTTGACAGTAAATTTCTTTGAATAAATAAAAAAAAAAAAAAGTTTAAGACAAGATACTGTACTGTTTGTAAGTTAAAACTGTTGGAAACTGATTTTTTTGTGTGTTTTTTGTAGGCAGTTGTTTAACATGCAGCAGTTTATGAGTGTTAGTCATACGTTATATTGAGGCTGACAAAGGCCAGAGAGCCAAATGACAAACATGTGGAAGAAAGATATGTGTGTGAGTCGATCTGCAGAGAGTGGAGTCTCATGTTTACTGAGTTGTGTGAGAGATGGTGGTCTGGAATGCGAAGGTGATGTGGTTTCGTGCGTGATCGAGGTACGGGTCTGAGAAAGTGTATGTGTCACCAGAGAAATGCCTCCACTGCATGAGCTCGGACATGCTGAGATGCTTCTGCGCCACCCCCTTACGGTCACCTTGGCGACCCAGCTGGCACGGCCTGTCAGAAACCTGCTCCTCCTTTTCTACGACGGCTGAGAAGGAAGACAAAAGTGAGCCGAGTGCGTGAAGCGAGTCTCAGTGTAGTCGTGTAGTGGTGTCAGTGCCTGTGGGATACCTACCGCTGACTGTGCCGTCCATGCTGCAGCCACAGTTCAACAGGTCATGAGTTAGAGAGGGCGTGTCCGCCAGGCTGAAAAGATCTTGAAGTTCACGGGTGGAAAAACTTGTGTGCTCCGCCCCTTTCCCTAGGTCAACCACGGTCCCAGAGAGCCCCTGTTTGGACACCTGTCTCTGAAATATGCGCTCCTCAATGGTACCTGAAAGGAAGTAACACAGACCCAGTAATAAAACTTCAAATCAGTCTGGATATTCTGAATTTCCTGGCACACCGTGTGTGATTATAAATTCTTGCCTGCAGTGAGAAGTCTGTAAATGTGCACAGTCTTCTTCTGTCCATCTCTCCACACTCGGGCCATGGCCTGCACACAGAAGACAAGAAGGTGGAGAATGACACATGTACAGGATAGTTTACGGTGCCATCTGGTGGATATGCATGTACTGTACATGAGGGTGCTTTCACACTAAAACAGTACAGTAGAGTTAGAGCTTTTTGTGATTGTTATGATTATAAATACTTGATTTTGCTGCCACTTTTCAAAAAAATTGTGATGCAATTTGTAGAGTTTTATGTGGTAAAAATGCAGTCATTTTTCAAAATTGCACATTCCTGCTAATATTTTGGAAATTGTTTGAATTTGCAATTATTATTGCAGTTGAAAGATTCCAATTTCCTAATAGGACTGACCAATAGCTGAATTAATTGATGCACGGTCGCAGACGGTCACCAATTTCTTACAACAAACCAAGAACTTTCAACGAGAAGTCACATTGACTGACAGTTAACTTACCGATGAGACAGTTGTGGTGACGTGAGCAGGAATATTTAATTACATCAAAATCTGGTGACTGACAGGAGGTCATGCAGCCCTTTATTGTGTTTTATGTGTTTGAGGATTCTAGTTTTAATAGTTTCACTTACGCTAAATTAACATATCGATGATCATAAAATTCACTTTGTACCGTTTTGCTTCCGAGTTTAGTGGAGATTGACCAATAGTTGCCAAGATAGAAGAGAATATAAACAACACATCTGGGTCAAAGAAAACAGTGACACAGGCTTTGAACTCTGTAGGACACTATGATTGTGTTGCTTTACCTGAATGTCATTGGCAGGGTTCCAGTCGATATCGTACAGCACCAGGTGGGAAGCCCCAATCAGATTAAGTCCCACCCCGCCTGCTTTAGAACTCAGCAGAAACAGGAAGTTCTGAGAATAGGGACTGTTGAAAGCATCAACCAGTCGTTGTCTCTGGCTGGTGGGGGTGTGTCCGTCCAGTCGACAGAAGGTGTAGCCCACGTGCACACACAGGTCCTGGAGCAGATCCAGTGTCTGAGTGTAGTTGGACACTACAATCACCCTGCAGGGGCCACATTCCTTGTCAAATGTGTCAAATGCTCAGTAGATAAAAACACTCATGATATTGTAAAAACCACGCACGAACGAGTAACCGAACGAACAAACAAGCGCCCGCACACACACACACACACACACACACACACACACACACACACACACACACACACACACACACACACACACACACACACACACACACACACACACACACACACACACACACACCTGTCTGAAGGGCTTAGCTGTCTTATGGCAGTCAGCAGGTCTGAGAGAACGAGCAGTTTTCCAGAGTCATCAGTGTTGAATCCTCCTGAAGAATAGGATTCTGGGAAGAGATCAAGCAGGCCCTCGTATAATGAACTCTCCTCAGAGCCACGATCGTTTCTGTCCTGCAAACAGAGTGGCACAGTGCCAACAGTTAGGACTGGAATTCAGCCAAACACGCACCTAAATACAGAGTTTTGAGGTAACAAATTGACTACTATGAACCATGATAAAAAAATTTAAAAAAAAGACAGAGGCTTCTCTCCCTCTGCTGTCCTATAAAAGAATGTCACCTTAACAGTGAGATGGAGCAGACCAGGGTGGTTACAGAGCTTCTTCAGTGCAGTGATGCAGGTCAGATGTGTGTGGCTCTGAGTGGAGCCCTGCAGGCAGGCTCTTAAGACTCCGTGACCGAGGAGGTGCTTGTAGAGCTCTCGTTGAAGAGGGGATGGCTCGCAGAACAGCGTCCAGTCGAGACGAGGAGGCAGGTAGCGGTTGATGATCTCCTGCGTCCGCCTCAGGATGAACATGCCCGTCAGGCGAGAGAGTTCAGCTGCTCGCTCCTCTCCCAAAAGTCTCTCCTCCTGTTTGCAGAAGCAGATAAAAGATTGGGTTTAATAAGAGGTATTGTTGTTTCTGTGAAGTAACTACACCGGGAAGAAAAAGCAAAAAGGAAGAGATACAAAAAAATGACCTCTGTGGAAGATGGCTGTCTGGAGCGCAGGATTGGTTCCTCATACACTTTCCTATAAGCAGTTGACGACCCGAGGATCCCCGGATTAACAAACTCTATAATTGCGTAAAACTCCTGCAGGTCGTTCTGGACTGGCGTGCCTTCAAATCAAAAAGACATCTTATTACAAAACCACTAAAGTGAGTTGTCAGACAGAGCCTTCTTTCAGTCACAAGTGCCTACCTGTAAGTATGACTCTGCGGTGACAGCTGAGGCTGCTGAGAGCTGAGGATGTTTTGATGGTGCTGTTCTTCAATCTGTGACCTTCATCACAGATTACAAGACCAAACTCCACTTTCTGTACCTGAAAACAGAAGGAAAATATTAAATAAAAGCACAAAGGCGATATGAGCACATTTATCTGTAAAAGGCAAATAAATGTGCATCGTGAGGCCCGACGTGAACGTACCTGCTCCAGGCAGCGCAGCAGCATTTCATAGCTGATCACAAGAACGCTGTGCAGAGGGGATAACACAAACTGCTCTATCCTGTGGTCCTAAACGTATGTCAATAAAAAAAAAATTATATTAATGACTTGGTACATTAAAGTAAATTAATAATTGCGATACTCTTTTAATGTTTTTAAGTTCTTTATAAAAAGACAGTAAAGCATTAAAAGCCAAAAATCAAAGTAAAATAACAAATAAGTTAAACAGCAAGTTAAAAATAGAAAAACAAAAAAGCAGTCACAAAATACAAAACAATTTGACAAAATGCATGTTTAAAAAAAGGTTTTAATTTAAGATAAAGGAGATGGATTAAGAGCATCTTTCATACTCCATAGATAGCTTATAATACAATGTCTGTTACAGAACATCACCTCTATGGAAGTATCTCTCCCAGGAATCCTACATTATTGCTCTGTATGTCCATGTTGTGGCTTCTTTACTGTTTTTTTGGCATCTCCATGTCATTTATTGCTGTACAGTAAATGTAATGCACGGTGAGCTTAAGTTTAATGAAATATGTTTTATAAATAAGATTGCCTTGCAACAGAAACTGAACTTAGACTTTCCCATCTATTAGAAATGCCTTTTCTTACTCTGCCATCGTGTTGCTTGACCTACTTATGACCTTCTTGTGAATGTTAAAAAAATTTAAAAAAATTTAAAAAAAATCCCTTCCTGACCTGATCTACAGTGAAAACGCTGATCCTCTCACGGCCCAGCCACTTGTTGAACTCTGCTCCCCAGTTCTGCACCAGGCTGCCAGGTGTAACCACAAGGACACGCTTAGCAACTTGTTTCCCACCATAAGGTCCCTGTTTGAGCAACGTCCAGCAGAGGGCCACGCTCTGCAGAGTCTTTCCCAAACCCATCTCATCAGCCAGGATGGCGCCGAAGCGACCCACAGCTCTGAAGCACAAAAACGTAAAAATGTAACCATTGGGAATCCCAATAGAGGCTATTGATTATTTTCCAACTTCTATAACAGGTTTGTGACACAACATTTGATAACATATGTCACCTCATGCCCATGACACACTCATAGAGGAAGAGCAGGCCGTCCCTCTGGTGGGGTCGAAGGTGTGTGGTCAGGTATGGGTCAACCACAACATCAACCACAGGAAGCCCTGACTTGTTATTAGACCACTGATGGTTGGGAGAGGGCCGAGGCATCACCAGCGCACCTAAAAAAAAACATCACAAAAAATTTATATTTTGCCAATTTGTCAAATTGTTGCATCATCACAAACAACAAATACCACAGCAGGCAACATACGAAAATGACATTATGTCGTTTCCTACAAGCAAGGTAGCTTCTGATTGAGTTCACATACCTGCAGCTAACGGGTCATGACGAGGTCTCAAGCTTTGTTCCTCGTCTGGTTTGGTTCCTGGATGCTCTGCTCTGCCAGACATCGTCGGGGGACAGAAAGGTTTGGATGCCAAGCGACGAGTGGGAGGTGGAGCAGACGCTTTATGGGACTCCTCCTGCTCTGTTGGGACCTCCTGGAAACAACGACCGCTGGCAAAGTTCTCCGCAGAAATGACCCCCATCACCTCCACCTCCTTCCCACCAATCATCAGAGTCTCTCCCTCGGACAACGAGGCCAGCTCTGACACCTTGTAGCCGCTACCTACAACACAAACATGCACAACTGTCAGGACCGTGTACACTGGAGGAAATGTTCGAGTACTGGTCTCTTTAGCACGTTAGTATATATCGTTAATCTAGAAGGGAGACTCAGTTAAAAGTTTGGAAGCCAGTTTCAATTAGTTTATGAATATTTGAATTTCTATATGTACATATCTATCCTAATAGAGAACACCCATAGAAACAGACAGCCAAAAAATAGAGGACATATTAATGACCTAAATGTCCTAAATCTCAGAATTTACTGGTCAGAACTACTGAGTGTGCACTATAGGGAGCAGTGAACGAGTGAACAAGGGCTGATCTCAGATGGCTGACCTGGCTGTGATGTGGTGTAGATGCACACTTCTTACACCTCAACGTTACGGTTGGGTGTGGTTAAAGGTGCACAGAGTACTCATAGCCACACCTAACACTGATGCTTGGTGTGATCATAGGACACTAGATGCGTTCCACTGTAGCACAAGACCACTCATTCATATGAATTTCTTGTAAACATGTGTTCACCTTTAATGGCAGACAGGAGATGCAGTTAGACCGTTTATCAGTCAAAATTACACATTCATTGAAATTTGTTTTTTTTTAAATAAAATAAAACCTGAGCGTCTCCACCTCACCCTTTCCAATATCCTTCCCCTCCATGTCTTTAAGTGTGACTGTGCGTCCTCTTGTAACCAGCACGGCATCACCCTCCCAGCGCTTATGTTTCTTCTTACTGGCCTTACACCACACCACGCTGAAATAGCGCTCTCCGTCCTGACCGCAGACAGAGCCTGCAGCTCCAGACACACAGGCCGACCTTTCAGGAGGCTGAGGGGTCTGAGGAGAGCCATGAGTGGGCTGAGGGCCGCCATTCAGTCCTGTAACACAAAGATATAAAACACAGTGAAAAACCAACAGAATGTGGTGAGACAGAAGTCAAAGAAGTCGCCAGCAGGGGTCACTGCTGCACCAAGTCTTCAACAAGGAAGAAAGTCCCCTTACATACTATACATCCATGCTGCTGTACATTACATACAGTGCATTCACCGGTCTGGTTAGAAACAAAAATATCCAACATGTCTGACGTGCACAGAATAAAGACAGTTTTACAACATGCAACAATGCCACTGGTAGCTGATCTGGTATCACATGATACTTGCTTATCATCACTTTATAACAATGATTAAAAAATTAAGAAACGGGGACGTCGGTTTGACTAAAAAATAAACACAAGACCAGCAGAATATTAACCTTCTTTTTTTTTAATAGAAAGAAGTGAACATTTGTACAAACTGTAAAAGAAACTGACAACACTTGTATACCAACATTACAATACAATCAATGTTGTACTCACATACATTAAATAATATAAAATAACCAACACCACCTCTCCCTTCTTTTGTTCACTCATCTTGGCCATCAATTCAGCAACTAGACAGAATTTCAGACTCGAACATTTCTGACGCATTCTCACCTTAGTTCACAGAATTTGTTATTATTAGTACATTAAGTTATTCAAAAGTTGAACTTGTGCTCCATTCCTGATATGTTTGAAATGTTTTACTGTCGTGTTCCTTTGAAGAGAACTAGAGTGTTTCTGCTTCTTTTAAAACCACCATAATTAAAAACACCTTTACAAACCAGGTTTGTTCAGCAGGAGCTTGAACAACAGAGGTCAGATGAGGTGGACATTTTCGTCACAAAAAGAACACTTACCAATCCTGCCGTTATAAACTGGGCACTCTCACATTCCCGTATACTATTAGAATAGATGATATCACCATATTTTTTTTTCCAACAATCTTAGATAATAACAAATTCAAACATTTCTATAGTTCAACTTTTGGTGGCAGATCGAAGCAGGAAAAGCACCAGTAAGGTAGATTTCAGTCAATGCTACAAATATTCCCTCCCAATATTTGGATGTTGACATGTATTTTACCCATTCTGGCCTGTCACAGTGTCTCTGCCTCTTTCAGCGAGTGTGGGAATGATGATACATTTTTAACACTGACAAGCACAAACAGAGACCCATGGCAACATAATACAACTAAATTATCCTGCAATAAGCAAAAAGGCGATGCATGTCTGTACGAGGCACTATGTTTCTCCATTCCAACAAAAAACTGATGAGTGTGATTCCTCCAGAGCTGCTTTAAACTCCTCAGAGACTCTCCCTTTCTCAAACTGGCGCAGACGTGCGTGTTCATACTCGTTATAGGGGAATTGGCAATCCGTGTCTGAGTCGGGCAGCCTTTAGTTTCTCCACTTTGATCTTGGCTTTCAGAAGTTCTTCCTCCAGTTCCTGTTTCCTCTTCAGCCCCTCCCTCTTCTCCTCCAGGTACAGGGCAACCTTCTTGTGATTGGCTAACACCAGCTCGTGCTCCTCTTTGGCCAGGTGCAGAGGGCGAAATCTGTCCGGCTCGTGGTGTGGGTAGATGTCGTTGGGGTAGAGGTCGTGGCCTAAGGGCAGCGGCGACGTCGAGAGGGGGATGTTAATGGACGAAGGAGCGGGAGACAAGGAAGCTTCGTAGTCGTGGATGCTGCCCAAGTCCTGGTCCTCCTCCTGCTCCTGGCCTCCGTCCAGCGTTGGCCCTGTGTGCGTGGAGAGGATGGGGAGGTCTGGCGGTGGTTTTACATCCTCTTCAGGGTCCAGCTGGACCACCTCGTGGGGGATACTTGGGACAGCTGCTGAGTAATCCTGGAGTCCGGCCAGAGAGGAGCTGCTGCCAGGATGCTCAATGGGAGAGTTGTGCTTGCTGTATATTAATCTACAAATGGAAAAGGGGATAACAATGAGCGGGCCTTGAGTGCTCAAACAGCATTTACTGTATGTCTACATCGTGTTATTGTGAACAGTGTAGAGTCCTCTATTGGTGATATTGTACATTAAATCAATCAAAAGATTAAGTGACTGATCGGAGTAGACTGAGAGGAAATTAAAGGATTTGCCAACAAGACTCACAGTTGACAATATCCGGTTGCTTTTCTTTAGTGTCTGTCCCCAATGTTGTAGCAGTAAAAGTTGAGAATTTTTAGCACGATATTTCATGATTTAATGGTTTATTGCCTTCTGTATATTCTTCTAAATTGGTGTTTCTCACTTTTAGTAGCACTGAGAAGTTGAGCCAAACGTGATTGTAATAAAAATTCACTTTAAGATTCACCGGAGAGTAAATCAGGCAGATGAATCAATATCAAAACAAGGTTTTTATGTGAATGTGCTAGAACAAACTGCTACAGAGTGAATGATGGCAGGACATCCAGTATTTTCCTGTTGAGCCTGACGATGCACTGGGTGTGTAATCTGATTGGGTTTGGGAGCAGCCCGTCCTCTACCTCCTCCTGTAAGGATTGAATCAGTGTCACATAACAACACCGTTTGGAACTAAGCATGACTGTCTGCGCTCACTAATCTCTGCTGTGTTTTCCTGTCTCTTCTGTATTAAAATGTGTGTCTGTGCTCGGAGGTGTGGGCCACACTGTACCTGCGCAGTGCCTGGTCCTTTTCGTGGATGGGCACATGGTGAAACAGGTGAGGGATCATCTCCATAATTCTCCTGGTTGGCTCAGAGATGCTTCCTCTGTACTCGGGCTGGGCGTGTCTCCGCTGCATCACTTCCTGTTTGGCTGACTCTTTCAGTCTCTTGTAGAGGGTCCGGAGGCCCTGGGCGGTGCGGTGGGGTCTGTCCCCTCCCAGGGCGTTGTACTGCTCGGCCACAGTGTCCCAACACTTGTTCTTGTCCACGATGACCGCATGCTTGTTGGTGTGCTCCTCCAGGATGCGGATGTGAGGACGGACAAGCTTCAACAGGTCCAGCTTCTCAGAAAGGGTGAAGTTGGAGGAGCGAGCTTTACCCACCATGCTGGACAGAAACACAGAGCTGGACGCCATCTTATAGCATAGCGGGCTCACAAAGACCAAGTCAGGCCTATGACGGTCACCCCTCAGTAACAACACTTAGTGCTGTGGCTCCTCACTCTTCCCACCTGTCTTTTTCTGTCCCTGCTGCTCTCTTCTCTTGGTCCACGGTGACACACTCACACTGGTCTAACTGTCATACATGTCTCATTTGCCATCTCTTCTTCTTCCCTAAATCAAACATAGGCTATGACTAACAAGTGCATGGATTCACACACTACTCCTGGGTTCCCTCTCAGCTACGTTGCACAACAAAAACAGGCTGTGCTGCACACAATAAGAATCAGGCTTAACTAGGCCAGCCTCGTTTAGGCCCCCGCCTACCGCGGAGGGCTTTGGATGAATTCCTCCCAGCTTAGGCTGACGTAGCTAAGCCGCTTAAGCCTAGCCCGACCTACTTACAGCTCGGTCTCTCTAAACCCAAAACCAAGCACAGCACAGCCACACTGTCTCTGCAACATAACAAGAGGGCGGCCACAGAGGGGCTACGCTCTGCACAAGGTGGGGGAAACAGTTTTCAAACACCACATTACAGGTTATTACTGGTCAGCAGTCTATTTTCCTCAAGTGAGGGACGCTTTGAAATAGCGCTGGTTTAACTAACTGAGTGGGGGAGGGGTTTGGGAGCGCGCTGCGCATGCCCGTGTAAGCGGCGCTTCTACCCATGTTGTTTAGTGGATGCAGACAATAAATCTCAACTCTGCATCACAAACACCGACTCAACCGATTAAAACACGTGTTCAAGGCGCGTGTGAAAACCGTGCCGAGCCAAACGCACAGGGCGCGTGTGCCGCGTATTTTCAGGAAGGAAAACAGAGGCACTAGTTGCTCCTGCAAGAGGAGCGGCGGTGGCTCACTGATCCTGAGCACAGTCCTAATCTGGTCGGCGCTGCCACTGCGCTACCCCGCTAATTTACATAATGCTGGACCTGCTGTCACTCAGCTTCAACCCGCCTGGTTTAACATCCATCCTCAGTGTGTCGCTATTATTAGACACAGGCAGAGCAGGCGCTGCGAAATGAGAGTCACTCCTGTCGGCGTCAAGTCTTTGTGTGCGTAAAATTGCAAACCAAACAAAGGAATAAGGGGAGCAATTTTCCACCGTTTTGTAATGAACGTGTTTCATGGCGCGAACGCAACATCAACCCGGTGTGTGAGGCTGTGGGTATGTTTCACAATGAACTGCGTTGTGCAAGAATAAAAAATAACACGTGGTTTTGTGATGGAGCGGATAGTCTTTGTGTTGACTTGGAGCAGACTCCGTCCAGCCTCTAAAAAAAACACCTCGGTAAAGATCGTCTTTCTTTATTCAAATTTTACAACCAAGCACTGTCCTTAGGCAGGCAGAAATTGAATTTCCTTTTTAGTTATTGAATGTTAACAGGCAGGAATTGAATTTCCTTTTTAGTTATTTCATGTTAACAGGCAGAAATTAAATTTCCTTTTTAGTTATTTCACGTTAACAGGCAGAAATTGAATTTAATTCTTAGTTATTTCAGTTAGTTAGTTAAATGTTTGACAGAAAACTTTGACAGTACAGTACTCTATAGTTTTTGTACTTTCAAAGTTCTACACTCGTTAGTAGGGCTGCAACTACCATATGTCGATTATTTTCTCATTTAATCGATTAGGTGTTGGGTCTTTGAAATGTCAGAAAATGGTGAAAACTGTTGACCAGTGTTTCCAAAAGCCCAAAGGGCAGCCTCAAATGTCTTTATTGTCCCAACCATCAGTCCACAACCAAAACATTTTCAGTTTATTATCATGGAGGACTAAAGGAACCAGAAAATATTCCATTCAAAATACTAGAATCTAAGAATTTTTGCTTATTTTTCATTAAACGATTAATCAGCAATCAAAATAGCTGGCCATTAATTTTTTTTTTCAAACAACTAATAGATGAATTGACTGATCCTTGCAACTTCAGTTAATTAACAAATTATCAGAAAATGTATCTGAAACTATTATAGTAATCAATTAATAATTTAAGGTTTTGTTTTTGTAGCATTTTTGTCTTTTGATTTGACAGCTGATGGTGAAGAGGCAGAGAAGGGGGAAGTGGGATACGGTATAAAATTAAAGCACTGATTGGAGCTCCGCAATTGTGACCATTTTCAAAATATTCACATTTAAGAAGTTGAAATCAGAATTTTTGCATTTTCTCAATAAAAAACAACATTTTCTAAATAGTTGGGGATTTATTTTGTGTTGACCGACTAATTGATTTATTAGCTCATTGTTGCAGCTCTACTTGTTATTACAATTTTTTTTTAACATGTTCTTCGTACTTGCACCAATATGAAAAATCATATTTAAAAATTTCCAATATCACTTGGCAAAAAAGTGAAATGTTCCAGTGAGAAAAATGTATGCCGTGAAAAACAGTAACAGACTGCTGAGGAATACAAAAACAATCTCAGGCCTTTTTTGCATTAACAATCTTTCAAGCTTCAGGATGATCTTTTAAGTGTCAATTTGGTATCTATGTGAGCAATGTTTTGTGGACGTTCAAATGACCGTTGTCGTCCACTGTACCGGCAACAAATCTGTGTCTCACCTGCTGGTTTTTTGTCCGCTGCACGGTCTCCCGATCCGGGGTTTTGATGTTTAGTCTCGGCCTCATTTTCCTTACTCTCCGCTGCACTGAGCACACGAGCCAGAGCCCTGGACAAGGCTGGAGCAGCTTTGGGCTGGACGTTACATGCTGTGTTACTCACAGCTGGTGCTGCACGACTTCTCTGGACCCGAAAGAGGAGAGAAGGACAATAATTTAAAATGTGAGAAAGTTTGAAAGAATTATGAGCAATGGTGATAAACACTGAAGAATCAGACTGTGGGCAAGATGTTGAGGAAAAACTGACCTTATTCAGCGTATCGCCTGAAGCAGGTTTAGGAGTCGGAGACTTGGATTCAGCCAGAAGAAATGAAGCAGATGCTCCGGGTGGCATAAATCGAGGCTTTTTCACAGCATTACCCAGCAGCTGACTGGGAGCTCCTGAGCGCCGCATTCTCCCAGTGACAACACACAATAATCAAAGTCCTAAAGACAGACAGCGAAGAATAGCAGACTAGTTATTACTTGACAAGTCAATGCTCAGAAAATTATCACAGCAGTGGCCCAGAAACACCCAAAGATATATTAGGTTGACAAAAAGAGAAAGTCTAATTTTCCACCTCTACTAACTAATCATTCAGCACAATGAGCAAATGTATAAATTAGTCTGGTGGGTTTCAATCGCTTCACACTCTTCCTTCAGTAATAATTATGTGTTGACTCATTTGTCCAATATACAGGTGTATATTTTAGATCAGTTTAGCTTCAACTATTGTTGCATGTTACAGACCATAATATTTTGTGTGTGGTTGTATTTCATGAGGCATTAATTGATTTTTTTTTTTTTTTCTTAATTGATAGATTTGATACACACTCAATCACTTTAACAACTTATCAGACACACATATTAAACACCGTCTTGTTGGAGTTTCACAAGTGTAATTAAAATGCAGTTTTTGTTTTTACCACATTTCATGTTATAAACTGTGAAACCAGAGTTCTGGGATCTTGTGTTGGACATTTGGCAAGATATCAACACATGCACAAGGTTGCACATGCAGATTTCGGCATCATTGCAAGTACTGACATGCATTAACGGGTTAGATATAAAAAATAAAAATAAAAATAAAAATAGCAACACACATCAATATGCAAGCTTGTTAGCTACGTCGACCTATTGCATGCAGGTTAGAAAGCTAGCTAAAACGCTAACAACAACACGGTCTCAATTTGGCTTTAACATCTCGTTAAATAACATGTGACGGCGGGACAACCGGTTGTACATACCCGGACAAGGTAAAAGTTTGACGGAAACAAACAAACTAATCGTCTTTTCTTTTCTCTCCTTTAATTCTCGGTTTCTGATTCTGTTCCGTTTCTCCCGCTGGATGATTCAAAGATTCTGATTGGTTGAGACCGTGCAGTAGGCGTGGTCAAAAACGAAATGGATGCGCTTGATTTCTATACCACTGGAAATTACTCGCTACATCCCGTACACACACCTATATGCCCTCTGAAGTTTAGCAACTCCGGTGATAAAATCGAGTTTACCTTCTATCAAACAAACTCTCCTGTCACAGCGTCATCAAGAAAAGAGCGTGTAAATGTTGGTGAAGAGTTTGAGAGGTTATCTTCAGGTATTTTAGTTTTGAATATGATTGTAATTCCCTTTTGTCTTGAATACTTCTATCTAGTCTAATAGACTTACTAATCATTTATTGAAGTCACATTAATTGACTTGAACGAATTAAAATAAACAGTAGCAGTAGTAGTTATGTACATTTACTCAAGCACTGAATGATTTAACTTGCTTTAACTTTATTTGAGTATTTCAAATTATGCAAACTCCTTTTTAAATATAAATATTTGAGTAACCCTCAAAGATTTTTTTTTAAAAGTTTGTATTAACTTTAATTTTAAACTGTTGTTGCCATGTTAATGCATCAGTAATATAACAGTTAAGTGATAACCCATTTGAGAGCCATATGCATGATTTACACTTTTACTTTTGACATACAATGCACATTTTGCTGAAAAGTTTCACATATTTAGGTGATTTTTTTTAAATTTATGACTTGTAATAAAGTATTTTTACAAGACAGTACTGCCACTTCTACTTCCTTCACCACATATTATAATCTAACAAAGTATAACAGGAGGAGTCCAGGCCTTTGAGGTGCTCTTTGATTTTTGTGGTCATGTGTTTTCCTGCCATCTGATGTTGTGTGGTCTGTAATCCAGTCAAGGAGGGAGAGAGTGTAATCCATGTTAATCCCACATCCAGAGAGAGAGAGAGAGAAAAAAAACCTAGGATAGGGTGGGTCATTAAGAGAAACAGAAACAGTTGGAGGACAGCGGTAATCTCTGAAAGGCAACGGCACAACACAGCTTTAATGGTTAGACAGTCAGGGAAGCACACGACTGCAGAATTTGGGAGTGTTTCTTTTGCTGTAATTCTGTCTGTGTCTCTGATCGGATCTGATCTCATGTGACAGCTGCCTGCTTGTATCCTGAACCTTTGTTGTCAGGGATACCTCTCCATAGAGACGCATTCCCAAAGGTATAGGGGAGGGCTTACAGAGAGGAGACCCTCACCTTGATGGAGCGAACAGAGATGATGAAGAAGGAGAGGCTCTAGCAGCTAAAGGACAAGAAGGAAGGTTACCTGTGCAGGAGCAAGTGGAGTCAAAATCTACAGAGGGAAACAAGAAGGAAAAGTTGGATGAACTGACTCATAAGGTAGGAATATTATTGTGGAAGAAAAAGGAACGAAAATTAATGAGCAAATATGGTAGCAAGATTGGACAAGCAGGTTTCGACTCAACTTTTGTCATGTGTTTTATAACCCGTATCATGTGTGTAGTTGTAGGATGGGCTATGATCTGGAGAGGTTTGTGGGCTATGTGAATGAGGGTCTGCTGTGCTGTGTTTGCCGGGACGTGTTGGAACGCCCTCTGCAGGCACCCTGTGAACACGCTTACTGCAGCGCCTGCATCAGCAGCTGGCTGGTCCATCACCACTCCTGTCCTGAGGACAGACTGACGCTGGATGTGGGCAGCCTCAAACCACTTTACAGGTCTGTCTCCTTCTCTGCAGTTGTGTCTCTTTGTTGTGATTACTCATTCTTAAGTTTCACAGATAAATTTCCTTTTATTCAGTGGGATTGTAAATGTATCTCCCTTGAAGAGCTTGTGTCTGTTGAATGACAGGTACATGCGTAACGACCTGAGCCGTCTGCAGATCCGTTGTGTCAATGCAGGGCAAGGATGTGAGGTGGTCTGCTCCCTGGAGAGCCTTCACACACATGAGGATGAGTGCGAGTTTGCCTTCATATCCTGCTCTAACACAGGTATTAAAACATCACACTGACACACAGACTGCTCCTCTGACGTGTTGATTAATTTCTGATTTTGGTAACTGTAAAGTTAAATGGTTATCCTCGTGGATTTGTATGATACAAAGGTAATTTGACACTTCTGTGTGGGTGAACAACAGGTGGCTCTTTTGTTGTCATGGCTACCCAACAAACTGGTGCACGTATGGGACTGAAAGCGCCCACAGACCTCACTCAGAGTGCACTCAGGGTCAACTTTCCATCTTTCTTTAATAAGCAATTTAAAAGTCGGTATGAGTATGTATGTACAAGCTTTTGTGCTCAAGTGACTGTGACCTGTCTTTGGCAGGTGGAGAGTACATATGTTACCACTGTGGTAGGTATTAGTGACAGTGTGTGCATGCAGTGTGCCTCTTTGCAGTGTTAAGTGCTACGGTCACTAACCGCTGCTGATATCTCTGCTGCTGTCTGATTGCTGTGAGAAGTTTATTATGTCTGGTCAAAAATGAAGCATAAAATGAAAGTGCAGTGAGGAGTATAAAAATATTTTCTTCATATTACAGTTAAAATAAGACTATTAATCCCACAGCGGGGAATTTTAGCCATCATAGCAGCTTGAGGCTACAAGTAGAAAAGATAAGTACAACATTGGATCCATCCATCCATCATGGATACCCGCTGTATCCTGAACAGGGTCACGGGGGTGCTGGAGCCTATCCCAGCTCACATTGGGCGAAGGCAGGGTGCACCCTGGACAGGTTGCCAGTCCATCACAGGGCCAACACGTAGAGACAGACAGAAACAAAGACCATTCATTCTAAGGGCAATTTTTTTCCAGAATCACCAATTTACCTGACATGCATGTCTTCGGATGGTGGGAGGAAGCCGGAGTGCCCAGAGAGCCCAGGCAGGCACAGGGAGAACATGCTAACTCCACACAGAAAGGCTCCAGGCTCCAGGCCGGGGTTCGAACCCAGAATCCTCTTGCTGTGAGGCAACAGCACTCTACAAATTGGATTAAAAAAAAAAGTAAAATATGTAGAAAATAGACCTATGTATAGTATACAAACACACACAAGCTACATACATTAAATTAAACCGTTTACATGCACAAATGTACACGTTTCTAGATTATTATTGCACATGGTTTGAAGTATATAGTACATTGCACAGGATGTTGCACTTTAGTGATATGTAGAATGTTTTGTATAAATATATATAAGGATATAAAATTTCTCTCTCCTCTCTCTATATATATACATATATATATAGTAAAACTAATGATTCTACTTTTACTTAAACATAATAGAAAGTGTTAAATATTTTTGCAATGAAGTTAATGTTAGATAATGTGAGATTGCTGAACTAAAAAGGCATTTGTTACTTTGGTGTTTTCTTCTTGCATGTAACCATATGTAGCCAATCTTCAAGTGTTATAATTTTGCTTGAAAAACACATTCTATTTCTGTGTTTATTGTTGGTACAGTACCCGTATTCATTTTCTTTTCAAAGCCATGTCTGCAAATCAAATTTCCTCTCACAAAACGATTAAGAAAACTGTCCTGATACTTCTATATATAAACTGGTCGTTTCATGTGAGGTATCTCTTTCCTCTCAGGTTGTCCTGTGCAGGTAGAGAGGCGGGGTTTAGAGGCTCACCTGTCTGAATGTAACTTCCGCAGCAGAGAGTGTCCCAACGGCTGCGGCCACACTCTCCTCTCTATCGACCAGTCTCCACATAACTGTGTGGCAGAGCTGCGCACAGAGGTGGAGATGCTCAGGTAAGTTTGTCTGGTGGTCATGAAAACTTCTCTCTCACTTAATCCTGAACTCAAAGGTTACTTTAATGTTCTTATCGTAGGTCATAACTTTGTTCTCCATACATGTTTACTGCAGGGCGGAGATGCTGTGCAAGGTGGAGGAGGTGAGACGAGAGATGGAGTCTCGGCTGGACTCGCAGAGGAGACACATGGTGCAGAAAGAGTCACATCTGAAGAACGAGGTGGAGGAGCTCAAGGTGAACTGTTAATCCCTTTTATGTATTTACTTCATTATTAACGCAGCAGTTATCAACAGAAAGAACTGAGTAGGGCTGAAAGTACAGATTTGATGCCAGTTAGTGAGAATGTTTGACCTACATTACATTTCTATTGCCTTTTAATTGTAAAGGTGTTCGCTCTTCAGTTCAATGTGAATGTCAAAAATACAGTGAATGTCACTCTTGACCTCAGTCTAAACTCAAGTTCCATTTAGTGCCTGTTCAAGAGCTTTCAGTCATATCATGTGACCTTCACCATTAGATTAAAATGCTGCCAACTGCCATCTATGTTGGCATAAAAAGCTTCAATATAACAAGACGAGGTCAAAGTCTAGTATAGGTATGACTGGATCGTGTATGAAACACTGGAGGGCTTTTTATTTGAAGAGGCTTTTTAATTTGAAAGTCTTATGACATTTGGCCGACCAATGGTTTAACTTCATCACTCAGTCAGTCAGTGACAGACATTCAGGTTTCGAGGGCTGGCCTCATCAGGCCAGCAAAAAAATACATTAAAATTAATAAAAATATTAAGGGTGCGACTCGGCCCAAACCAAAAGGACCAAATACTTCGGGCAGTAAGTCCCTGGTTTCCCTCCTGGTCATGGATGACTATTTGCTGCATGTCATTCCCCTGCTGTCTTCCCCCATTTCCTGTCTGTTTTTCACTATCCCCATCAAATGAAAGCGAACAATGCCCAAAAATACATATTCAAAATAACAACATTAATAATTTAACACTTTAAAAGAAACCAATGCTCGGGATGATTACTTTTAATGTTTTAATGGTTTTCAATCAGTGCCAAATTGTTTCTTTTAGGCCCTAAATGCATTAATCGCCACTGTCAGTTACACAGGAAAGTATTTGATGTTGGTTCATGTCAGTGGATGTTGTGTGTGCAGGGTCAGCTGTCCCGTGTGATGTGCGACATGCGCGCTCTGTTAGGAGCAGAGCGTCTGAGGAGACAGGAGCTGGCGGAGGCAGAGCTGGAGAAGAGAGAACTGTTGGAGCTCCTCAGAGACCTGCAGCCCACCAGGAGTCAGCATCCTCCTGAACAGGGAGTCAGGGAGCAGCATCAGGGAGACCAGCAGGCATTTGAGCCAACAAGACATCTGCAGAGAGAGGCTTCTTTACATGCCTCCAGTCTGTCACTGCATTCAGCTCAGGTCATACATGCATCAGGTCCACCTCCATCCCCGCAGCTGGCAGAGGGGGTGCGCAAGGGGGGCACCCGGAGTTTGACCCTGGATTGTATCAAGAGGAAGAACCGGGAGGTGACGGTCATCTGAATACAGTGGAGCTTGAGATTAGACAAACTACAATAAATGTAATCTTTATTTTTTTTATATTTAGCAATGATTTGGACGACGGCACAGAAATTAAACCATCCTGCTTGGACAGTTGCTTCTGTAGTTTTTGACATGATTTTTGATTAATTATGAGTTGAAAAATGAAAAAAAAAGAAAGAAGAAATTTAAGCTGTGGAATGAACTATATATTGTGCTTGAAAGGCAGGTATTTTTGTGTAATTCATTCCCAGCTGGGCTCGCAGGATTATGTAAAAGTGAACATTCATTTTGTGAGCATTTTTCATGCTCAGCTCACTTATTGTCAATTATTTCTTCAGATCATTGGTTGATGCTCCTTGTTTTGTGTCCATTAGGTTTCAATTAAAAGCAGTTATTTTCATGACCCCAGGATCGGTTTATGTCTATTTCCTCACTTCTGCCATCTGATGCCGCCTAGAAAAAGTTTTCTGAACTGTCCTGCAAGACCTCTGCATCACCAAAGGTCTGAGTTTAACTAAACTGTTAATAGTTATTTGACTTTCAATGTGAAATTCTTCAGACATTAGTCGGTCAAAGGTATGAAGGAATACCAGGTGATTCTAGAAGCATTCATGTTATATGGTAAATGTTATGGTGAAAACCCAATGTCCCACCCATAATGGGATGAGCAACATACTCTTTGATGTTACCTGAATGTCCTGACGTTGCAGTTGGCAAAGCTATGTATCATGATTGTGATATTTCGCTATCAACCAGTGTTGCACATTGTGACCCCTCTGCTTCACAACTGCTTGATGTCCCCACAAACAACATGTAAATAACCTTTAAAAAAAAAAGAAGTCAGATTTAATGTAGCTGAATCTTTCACACTTAATTCTCATCACACATCTAAAAGGACTTCAGTGTTGTTTGATTTTTGCCCTTTCTGTAGACAATCAAAATGAGTAATAAGCTTTCAGCCTCTGCATCTGTTCATTATTTCATTTAGTGTTTAAAAACACAAAAGCTTATTTACTATTACCTTTATTCTCTTAACACAGCTCATGATAAGAAAACATAAAACATCAACATAGTTTGTACGACATTGTGACAAATTCCTACCACACCATTTCCATGGAGACAGCATACACTAAAAAATACTGTATCCTGATTGGTCCATTTGTTGCCATGAGAGGCAGCAGTCATTGCCCAGGTGAATTTACCTGGTGAAGGAGCGAACGTGTCTGCCCCTCCCACCTCCGCTCCCTCCCCCACCACTGAACTTGCTCCCCTGAGATCCTCTTCCCCCGCCTCCACCTCCCCCACCTCCCCCGCCACCCCCTCCAGCACTGCCTCCACCTCCTCCCCCGCTGAGCCAAGACAGTCCGGTGCCTCCTCTGCCCCGCGGTGCTCGGTCCCTTGGAGCCAGCCGATACGCACCTGGAGAAGATAAAAGGTGTCCAGTGTTTAGAAACTCATAACCCAACATCCAGAAAAAAGTGTGCGTGCGTGCAGTACATACTTGCTGGGGGCTGTCTGGACGGCAGAGGTCCTCGTGTGAAGTTGCTCTGACCTCCACGGGGTTCACTGTATGTTCCTCTGTGAGTGACAGCTGGAACTTGGCCGCTCCATGATGAACCACGGCCTCCTTCTCTTCGAGTGTAGTTGCCTACAGAACCAAAAAGAGAGGATCTGTCACCCTCTACTGGCCAACTAATGCAGCGTCATGAAGAGTGCCAAAAATATCTACACCATAGCAGTTTGACATTTCTTTTTTTAAAAACCTTAATTAAAGGTCTATTTCCTCACTTGCCTGCCAGTTAATCAAATCTCTGTCTTCATTATGTGATCTAAGTGTGTTTCAGCAGTTATGTGATGACAAATGACCTTCTACTGAGAACATGTTATCGGCTGATAAAGACCACGAGAATAGTTCAAAGTTCTGGAAAAAGCTACTAAGTAGGCTTCACTCAAACTTCTGTTTCCACAGTAAAAAAAATGTATTCTCATGTTTATAGTTTTTAAGGGTAAAAACTATATTCAGTATAAACTAATCAACCACAACATTAAAACCACTGGCATGATCCTAATATTTTCATTCATTTAAATAGGAGTGACAAAATGTGAAGAACACTTCTCAGTATAACCGAGTCCAGTCCAACAGCTCCTCAAATTACAGCTTCTAAAATGACCATTAAAATAAATCAATACCTCTCGCATACAGATTCAATAACAACTGAACATTATAATCCTTATAAAAGGAGGATTTATTGCTGAACTGTTGTATTATACTTAATACTTCACCTGCCAGAGGTTTTAATGTTATTGCTGATCAGTGTATGTATAGTGTTACATTTGGGACAAAATTATAATAGGAATGTATTGTAAGTTTTAGCAAAACACAAAATGATGTCGGCCACGTGCCAGCAGACACTAAAGAGCTGAGAAAAAATAAAATTAAAAAAAACTTCCACCAATTTTTACGTTTACTTTTCGCTCATTTCATTATGTGCATTTCTATCAAGAAAGCTAAATATAAATTATTTTTTTGTTTATTGGACAACTTGAGCCACTACACCTGAGCAGCAAAGTGGAAATGTGGATAGTGTTTTTCTGCAACAGACTAATAATTGAGGTAGTTTTAAGTCAGGAAGGCAATTTTGACAAACATCAATGTGTTGACACGAGTACTGGACGATCATAAACACAGGTCTCTTTAACACAAAAAACTGTTTTACAATATGACTTTTTCAGGAAGGATTTATGTGTCTGTGTATCTGTGTATGTACCTGACAGCAGAACACCTTTAGGTTGTAGTGGTGTGAAAAAGCGAGTCTGGCTGTGGAAAGTAGCTCTGCCTCTGTTTCCAGTGAACAGTCCTCTGGTGGGGGGTTTGGGGGTGCTCTTTGGGGGACGCTTAGGGGGCAAAAGGCCGAGAGGGGTCGTAATGTCTTTAAACTCTGCTGCAACAAAGTCGTCCACGTGCATGCTGGGAGGGCGGGAAGTGTTCTGTTTGCGCAGGCGGAATATGTCATGTGGTCGGGAGACGTTCTGCCCAAACCCTCCTCGACCTCCGCGGCCGCGAGGAGCCGCCATGATGTGGGCTCTTTTAGCAGGCTCAATGTAGTCGGATTTACCGCTGCGGACGAGACAAGACGAGCGCAAAACGACGCTCAGTAAGTCGATTTGAAACTGGATTCAAGATGTTAATTCTGTGACAAGTAAACGAATTGAAGTTAATACTGGAGCTGTACCTTGATGTAATGAAGGTCTCGTGTTTGTGTTTGCCCAGTCGGAAGCCTTTAGGAGCCTTGTTGTGACCAGGAGAGGAAGGCTCAGACAGGAAGGAGCGCTCCAGCTCTGCCTTGAGGTCCAGCTCTGGACAACAATCCTGAGCCAAACCTACCAGGTCCACTTTCACCTGCCACACAGACAAAGAGGCAATCATAGACACAATGCACACAAATAAACAGACATGATACAATGTCGTTGTTTGGTGTTTTTTCTGAATTAAGTCAGATAAAGAAGAAAAGAAGCTTTATGTTTTTTGGAAAAAAACAACAAAAAAAAATGGAAAAAAACAAAACAAGAAGTACTTGAACTTAATTGGATGAATCAGAGCAATGTGGCACATGTCTGAACATGAAAATGTCTTAATTCAGTGTTGAGGTTTTGGACACACCTTGGTGTGAACCAGTTTTTCATACAAGTACAGACTATGCTGCTTGCCTTAGGGTGGTCACTGTGGCAATACAGATATTGTGCAGTAAATATTTGGATTTTTAAGAATGATGAATACGGGACATCCTATCTGCTGGTAATACAGCAAAACTGCACTGACAACGAAAAGGTAATGGGTAAAAATGCGCACACACATACACACACTTACCATATCAAGGTCTGTTTCTATGTCATCAGTTTGGAAGGGAGAGAACCACAGAGCCTTCAGCTGCTCATCCAGAGCTTCTGACAGAATAAACACTGTCCTACATATAAAAATACACGATGATTAGTTTAAACACATTTTTTTTTTTTAGCTCATGTGGATCAGAATTAGTTCTAGCTTTAGTTTTAATAAAAGCTACATGACTAAAAGTTTCCGTCATGTTTTGTCACTGCAATTTGACATTTTCCCTGATGGTGACGGATGATTAAAAGAACACGGAGAAAGCAAAGAGATGCAGATCATCCAGAGGTCGAACCTGTGATTAAACTGGGCCCCCAGTGTCTCTGGTGCTGGCAGAGTGGGCTCAGTATCGGCTGCAGGAGGCGTGTCTGTGGCCGTCTCCAACGTCTGCCTCAGAATAATCACGTTCTCCAACATGGTTTCCAGTGAATCATCTTCTTTACACAGTTTCTATACACACACACACACACACACACACACACACACACAGGAAGTTGAATGCCAAGGCAGCATTGACCCTTATTTTATAAAATGTATACTGTACACATGCGCGTTGTTTGTACCGTGATCTGTTTCTCTAGAGCAGGCAGTGGATGTGACTCGGACTCCTCCCACTGTAGCAGAACTTTCATCTCAGAACCCGACATCAACCGTGGAGGAACAAAAGTGGCCTCTTCGCTGGACCCATGGCCCTCCTCAACACACTGGATCAAAAGACACACTTGCAATCAAGACCAATTACAATCACATACAAGCTGTGATAAGTAAATATTACAAGTAAGAAAAGTAAAATGAACAATGAAAGTTTAGCTGTGTTTTCCCTAATGGAAAGTTAGGGATTTTAGTGAACCACACTGAAATACTATACGAACACATGGGGGCTTTTTATTGGTGCTGCAGGAAAGAAAACGCCAGTAAATGTTTGACAAAGGGAGATTAGACTGGCAACAACCTGTAAGGATGGAGAGAAAACCCAAAGCAGCTAATTACTTCCAAAGCAGCACTTATCCAATTATCCCTAACAAGTACTCGTATTGTCGTTCCATTCACTTGTTTCAAGATATATTTGATGACGAAACCACAAAACAAATGCACAAATGATTGCCACAAATTATATTAAAATAAAACCACCTGCAACTGTAATGCAATAATTATAAATATGTGTATTGCTCAAAGCAATCTCCGTACACTTCTGATAAGTCACTAAGAGGCTTTGATGAGCTCCTCTGTGTTTCCCTGTCTCTAATGATATTTATTTGTTTGCTTATATGTTTAGAGCCCCCTCAGACTATAATCATTTACCTGTACATATTCATTCCCCACTTCATCTCCTCAGGCTGTAACCCTCTTCTCTTCTTGTTGTCAAATAGATGGATTTATTTATCTAATATATTGTTATTTGTGTTCTCTATTGTTTTGTTCTCTGTGTAAATTTTTGTTTTGGGACTCCCTTAAACAAAGACATGACACATCTTGAAGGGTTTATTCTCATTTCAGAAATTTAAATATCAATTTAAGGTGTATTTACCATGGTTTCTGTGTTGAGGATCTGCCTGAGAAAGTCAAGCAGAGCTGAGAGCAGATCCGCTGAGTCCTTGTTGAAGGAAAACACCAGCCTCTTTAACAGCGAGCAGAGTCCCACACCATGTTTCTTCAGAGCACTGAAACACAGACAAAGTCTAATCAAAGTCTTGTTTAACTGGGAAAATGGTAAAACCTCCAGAAGGAGAGGAAGGTAGGACGGAGAGACAGCGATGAAGCAAAGAACCAAGAGGGGAACATTTCCATTTACACTTTGAGGTGGTACAGTCCATAGTCGTTCTCTGTGAGAAATGTCAAAGTCCTGATGCAGGTGAGGAGAAGCGGCACGCTGCTCTCTGCATTCCCCAAAACCTCCAACAGGGAACTGCACACTGATGACATCATATCTCGCCCTGGAAGTGCATTGGCCAGCTGCTCAGCCTCCGACACACAGTTAACACCAGGTGGAGACACCACCAGAGAAATGTCCTGATCAAGACAAGAGATTAACATCTTTAGGCTGTTTTTTCTTTTCCCTGTAGGAAGTTGTATACACCTTTCGGTTGAAGTGCACTGTCATCCTTACCTGGTCACACAGTGACTGTAATATTGTCCCCACTAATACACTGCATTGCTGTTGTTGTAAGGGGTGCTCCTTCGAAGGGACCAACAGAGACAAAAGCAGGGGGAACAGATCGGCCAGTTGTTCATCTCCAGAGACCGACCCCGACAGCAGGTGCAGAGCTGCGCTTTTACAAGCTCTCTGAGACACCAGAGCGTCCATCAAAGAGAGCAGACGCAACACTTGGCCCCAGAACACACCTTTCCCCTCCGCCCTGCAGGCAGCAGATTGCAGACACTTTAAATACAATTTACATGACAAATACAAAAGTGTGTGTGTGTGTGTGTGTGTGTGTGTGCGTGCGTGCGTGCGTGTTCTTCACTCACGGCTGCAGCTCCTCCAGCAGCAGCTCCAGCAGGGTCTTCATGATGAGTGTTGCAGTGGGTGAAGACAGGTCTGCCAGCTGAACACACACTCTCCTCAGCATGGCAAGGAGAGGAGGGCAGCTGGTGGCGCACACACACCTCAGCGCCTCGGACAACACTTTCCACTGTGCCCGTATGTGCATGCTCCAAAGCTTCCTTGTGTTTAAGGCTACAGCCACATCTTGGACTGATATCACCTATGGACACAAACGTCTCATAATATTAGCATGTATGCGGAGACAAGAATCATCAGAAGGTCAAAGGAAGTTACAGGATGGATGAGTGACCAACAGGTTACCTGAGTACTCTGCATTGGCAGTGGAAGAGGAAGGAGCTCAGACAGCAATGTCAGGCCAGAGAAGAGACCTTCAGGAGCTTTCAGCAATGAGACCAAAACCTCCTTTAACATCAGAGACCATGTGTTGCTGGCCAGAGTCTCTTCCGTGTGAGTCACCTGCAGCAGACACAAACATCGTCTCACAAATATGAACTACTAATGACACATCGTGCAGGTTGTTTAACCCTCTCACTCATTCACATACCTCCTCATTGACACCCTGTGTGAAGGTGAGCAGCACATCAACGATGAGCGCCTGCACTCTGGTCTCCTCCCCGTCTAGACGTCCAGACGCAGGGATAGAGCACACTATCATGTGGAGAGTCACCAACACGTTGGCCACACGAGTGTCCCTGAACTGGAAAGCTCCCCCGCGCAGCAGCTCGGTTAGCATGGTGCGCAGCAGCCTGAGCGTGCTGATGCATATACTGAGGATCATGCAGCGCTGCGGCGTCGGGCCCATGTGTCCGTGCACGCGCCATGGCTGCAGTAACACGCTGCACAGCTTCTGCAGGACACGCACACACGTGTCCAGCCCCTCCCCGGAGAACAGCTGGACACTTGCAAGACTCCACTTCAGATCCCTCTGCTGACCTGCAAAGAGGAGGAAGACATGATGAAGTGTACATGTCTTGGTACAAATGTCTCTGCTATGGTACAGAAACGGCCTCCTCTCTTCTGCACTCAACATTCACGACCACGGTTACCAGTTAGATTACAACAAGTCTAATTAGACAACTAAAGACGCATTTAGTTTTCATCTCTTATTAGTTCCAAAATCATCTTTGGTGTCTCTTTACCTTCTACAGCAGGAGGGGGGCAGCCTATGTGACAGAGGACCCTCAGAGCAGTGACCAGCCCTGTTCCCTCAGCACTTAACACATTTTCCAGATTCTGAAGCCAAAAGAGAACCATGTTTAGAGTGACATACGACACAAAATATTTCCTGCTTCATTAACAGTTTTATTGTTTAGGAAGTTTTTGTTCAGAGTCACCTTGTCAGCTGGCCTGAATACAAACAGTGACAAGGCTGTACAGTTAATACAGAATCAGCTCTATAAATTTCAACTCAGTAGAAGGGGTAAGGTAGGGAGAGCCTTTATTCCCACACTGAAAGAGTTAATAGACTCATTGAATTAGATGTAATTGACAAATCTTTGGCAGCCGCCCAATAACTGACAACTGAAGAGATTTATAAGGACTAAGCAGTTATTAGAAATTTCATCAGGCAATATACGTGGCTAAAAGGTCATGGAGCTACTTAAGATGAAAACATACTGAAATGTTGCTTTACTGCAGCAGGATGTATATTGAGTGAGAAATCTGCACCTGCTTGATGTAGTCAATGAGGGTAGAAATGCTGCCCATCTCAAAGCGAAGTTTTTCCAGAGGTTCCAGCCATTTACCAAGCTCTGAAGAACAAGGAGACATAAATATATGCACTTAAATATTCAAAGTTTTCTTATATAGCCTGGTCCGTGTGTGTGTGTGTGTGTGTGTGTGTGTGTGTGTGTGTGTGTGTGTGTGTGTGTGTGTGTGTGTGTGTGTGTGTGTGTGTGTGTGTGTGTGTGTGACAGAAGTAATATTTACCTTGTAACTTGGCATTGGTGTCATCTGCTTTGGCTAAAGTTAGCAGGGGAACGGCGAACTGTTCCATCATCCGCAGTTCATTAGAGGTCTGCACCACCATTAAGACCAGCATACAGGCATAGTTATATGTCACTGCTTTGCGAGCTTTGGCCTCACTGAAAGAACGAAAGAAAGAAAAAAGTCAAATCATACTAAAAATCACAGCATAAACATAGAAACAAACAGAAGGAAAAGACAGCTGTACCCCTGTCCATCTTTGCTGTGGTGGTTGAGCAGGGTGACCAGACAGGACAGGTTGTTGTCCAGGCTGAGAACGTGGGCCACGGCACTACGACCTGTCAGCGTGAAGGTCATCAAGTAAAGCGCGTGGAGCATGGCCAGGACCTCTGCATTGTCGCCTTCCTCTAGCCCTGCGCCGCCATCTCCTCCCGCGGCTACATGGCTCATGAGTTCTGACACCCCTTGCAGCGCGTGCAGCGCCTGCATGAGCCACACGCCAAAGCCTTCTTCGCCGACCCCCGGCCCCGTGAAGCCTCCCTCTCCTCCTGTAAACGTGCTCTCCTCGCCCTCAGACTCTGCCATCGATGCCAGGAGACGCAGCAGCAGGTTGGTGGGTGTGGGCTGGGCGAGAAGGAAGAGCAGACCCGACTGGGTGAGCGACAGGAAGCGTAGGAGTTCTCTGACGGCTTGGGTGACACCTAGATGGCCAGCTGCAGCAGCTGCTGACAGCACCGCTGCTGTGCTTTCCAGGAAACGGCACGCATGCATATACCTGTAAGGAGATAAGTGCAAAAATAGAATTTCAGTCAATGAGTCAAAACTACATGAAACTTTATGTCCACACAGTGAGGTTTGAGGTCATGTGTCTCTGATTGTGTACCTAAACAGTGTTGGGTATGGATTGTCCCTTTCCTGTGGTCCTGTTATTCTAGCAGTAGTGGGGAAGGCCTTTCCAGGGGGCTGCACCATGCAGTGAGGGGCAGTCTCTAGCAAGTGGTGAAGCTCTTCCAAAACCCCTGCCAACCTATCAAGCTCTGCCTCGCTCACAGGGGAGGAGCTTAGTGCAGGTTCCTCTTCCATGGGGATATCAGAATCGTCCATCTCCTCCTGAGGATACCAGTCAGTTATGATTATTATTTGGAAAAAAAAAAGAAAAAAAAAAGATCCTTAGTCTTTAAAGCGTGTGACATATTTGAAGTGACTCTTGTTACCTGCTGTGGTTCACTCCAAGCCGTTGCTGTATTTTGTAGGTCAACGAGCACTTCATACATGTGGCTCTTCTGTAATATGGCATTGCCAGCTGTTATGACCCTCACTGTTTCTTCACGCAGGAACAGCTGGACGAGACGCTGTGAGGCACATAAAGCTCAGCGTCACATCTTAATGATGCAAAACCACATCATATTCTTTAACTAGTCAGTGTGTTCTGTGAAAGTAAAAGGTGGGTGGTGAGTCCTGGTCTGTGATGTAAAGTAGTAATCAATTTAAATGTGCTGTATTTTAAAGCTCATTCATGAGGGACATAACAAATGGTAGGAGCAGTCCCATTTGCCATGAAATTTTTCAATGCGCACAAATCAGTTAAACATTTTCAATTGTATTTTTTTTTTTTAAGTACCTTGCTCTGGGATCTGTGCCAAAGAAATGTAAAAGAAAATGATGACAAACTTTGTTTTGCTCACCTGATAGCCACTCTTCTCTGAATCTGCTGCCTGTAGAAAAGCCCCCACCCCAGCAGGAGCGCTAATCAGAGCATCCAAAGCTCTCAGGATACTCAGCTTCAGAGTGGAGGAGACGTGGTCAGCGTGGAGCAGCTCCAGCAGCACACTCAGGGCCCCCTCACGCAGCAGCACTGTGAGGCCCTGCGGACACTCTGCCAGGTGTGATGCTAGCTTGGCACCAGCTTTTAGCTGTCTGAGGTTAAGTGCAATGGGTTGCGTGAGAGCCATCTCCATACTCAGAGCTTGGAGAGCCCACTGGACTAAAACTCTAAGAGGCTCCTCCATCTCTCCCTTTCCCTGTTTGATTAAATGAGCCAATTCTTTGGCCAGTAGTCCAGGTGCCTCTTCCAGAGCTGTGACCCAGCGTGCGTCTCTGTCTTCACCAGTAGTAGTTAGTAGTTCTTTCAGCTGAGCAACTGCCTCAGCCTCCTCTCCACCCACTGGTCCTTCTGTTCCACCAGCATCCCTGGGCTCCTCTATACTGGCCTTCTCAAACTGGGTATCAAAGCGGGTCTTGTATGGAGGGGTGAAGTAAAGCAAGGGTCTGAGTTCTCGTTCGTATGGGTCATACTGGACAGGTGGGACAGATGCAAGGTCCTCCGGAGTGTAGTCCATGTCAAACGTGGGCAACTTGAAGCTGCCGTTATCCAGGTCGTCCTCATCGCTGGAAATCTGCTCATAACCATCATCACCTAGAGGAGCAAAGAAGGAGGCAAACTTATCAACTCTAAAGAAATTCAAAAACATCTTCCGTTTCATAAAAATGTGTTTGAAAATGAGCGACAATGAGGAGGCCAGCAACAACTGTATAGTCCCTTTCTCATACAAAGATGCAAACACTCACTCCTGCAGAGCAGCATCACTCCAAACATGCAGGGTTAGTTTGGCATGCATGATGTCACTACTGCAGCACACATTCAGCCACGGATGTGAGGACGCGTCAGGTAGGCCTCCACATGACAACTTATGAGGGTTCATCATAAGCCTTCAGAAGAGCCACTGGGCGGGCGAGCTGAGAGACCGCAGCATCCAGTGGTTGTAGATAGACACAGCATGCCAGAGCACACACACTCTCTCCAACTGTTACTCAGTCCCAAATGGACCCAGCTTCCGTGGCCCCCTGGGACATCTGACAACCACGTGTAGTCTTGACTTTCTAGTATCAAGGGCTTCAGGGCTGAGTGTCCATTTGGGATTGCAGACTATCCTACTCTCACATAAGATCTCCCCTACCTTCCTCCATCTCCATCTCCTCTTCCTCGTCCTCACCCTCATCTTCCTCCTCCTCTTCTTCCTCCTCCTCCTCCGGCACGCTCCCCTCGGTCCGTGCATCTTCCTCCTCCTCCTGCTCCTCCTCTTCCTCCTCCTCCTCACCCTCCTCCTCCTGTTCAGCGTCGGAGTAGGTTTCGTTGACAGGCAGTGACCTCTCAGGGGACACGGCCTCCAGGTAGTTGTCACGGCCCTCGCATGTCTCATCTTTGACCACTCCCACTGTGGATTTTACAACATACACAGAAAGCATATACAAATACATACTAATTATAGGAAAATTATGCAAAACAGTTTAAGGACCTTTTGGTTTTTAACCTCTTACTTAACATTAAAAAAAAAAATTCCAAATCACTTTTATTTAATTTTGTTTTCCTAACTGGCAAGCAGGCACTTCAGTATGTAAAGACTTACTTAGACATGTATGCATGTGTGTGAGTGTGTGTGTGTGTGTGTGTATGTATGTACGCATAATATCCTGTGAGGTAGCGAGGCGTTTGATTGGTGAAGATAGGTAGTAACATTGAGTCAGTCGAACCCTTGAGGTGTTGTTCCACAATAATATGGCACTTTGTCACTACTTTAAAAGTGTAACCCATTGGAGTGAAGATTATTTATATTTCCAGGCAACAATAGTAATCATCAAAATAGAGTGTGACATTACACGTACTATGAAAGATGCCCTACATTAAGCACAGCTGTACTTGCCATGTTCGTTTTACTATTTAACTGAGAACTCAAATACTCGGCTCAAACAGATAATGTTGTGTACACAAAATTGTAGTAAATGGGCTAAACCATTATGGGTGGAAAAACTGAGCGTTTAACAGTAAAAATCACAGAATATTATAGTGACACTGACTGCAGTACTTTCTCAAAGTCTAACTTCTAAATTTAATCATGAATAACTACTGTTGCGATCATTTAAATATGAGAGGAATTGACCCAGCAAAAGCTCTATCTAATGCTGAATCCCTGTCACTTTTTGAGACAGTGGCGGACACAATATAATAACATCAAACAGATGTACAGCTCTGACCTGTCATCTGAACCTGCTCCTCATCATCATCATCCGGGGGTGGAGGTCCAGGTGGAGTACGAGGCCCTCTGGGTGCTGGTCTGGGTGGGCTGCCATTGTACTGGTCATCTTTTTCCCATTCTTAAAAAAAATACAATGACACCAATAGATTTAGCAGCTATTGATGGGATGTTTCACTTTCAGGACGCGGGTGTGAAGGTGAGAGTGCTGCTTAGTTTTATCTTAATGTCGCCCACCTTGTTTAATGATCCTCTTGAGTCCGCTTGGCTGCTGAGGGGGCGGCGGTGGAGGAGGAGGAGGTGAGCCTTGGTCATGACAATGTGAGCGCTCTGCTGTCCCGTACACTGCCACAGTCAGACTTGTGTACCAGCCACGCAGCACCAGGCCATCTGTGTTCACCTGCACACACGAGCCCATTTAATTATTCACAAATCAACAGAGACACACAATACCGATCATGTTGTCATTTACCTTTCCACTGGGTCTGAACACAATGGACTTGTTCTCATCATACTCCAGACTGAGGGGAGAAAGTAAGAAAGAGCATATTAAAATAAAACTGCAAATACAAACCAATGATGAACTATTCCTAAAGTTGAGCATCTTTTTTGGGATGGTATGGTACACAATGGTGCAGAGATTCTTATTATCACACCGGCTGATCAAACTGTTTCTTAGGTTAAGATATCAAAAATATTTCAGTCTTGTCTGTTTATAACATTTGGAAGATATTTTAAGAGCAATTCCTCAGGTTAGAAAAATCTCATCCCAACTTTCCCAGCAGCGATAATAACTCGGGCATGTTGTATTTACAGTTTTTAATAACTCTTACACAATGGGCTTCTAAATACATGTTTACGTTCTGCTGCTGTGCACATGCCTCTGTTATTATGATGATAGAATAAAAATGCTTGACTCAAATCTGCCACTACTGCTCCATTTCACTGAGACCTCTACACTTTCTGCCACAGAGTGGGTGGGGTTGGGTTTCTGGAGAGACCAGTTAGCCAGCATGGGAACAAAGACACCTGATTATGGGTGGGTGCCCGCTAGGCCTATGAGAACAGGTCTCAGATGCTACCGTGACTGGTTCTACAGGTGAGACAGACTTCTGCATCTTAAGCGCTTTTGAAATCTGAGCAGGAAATACAGAGAAGGAGAAGAGGCTCTGATGTTTAAAGAAGCAACACGAGAGAAATCATTCTGACCTGCCCAGTCTGTGGAAGGTGGGGTTGTTGGGCTTGGTGACATTATTGAAGAACAGCTCCAACTGGAAGGCATGAGGAGAAGTCTCCCTGGAAACACAGAAAGACACATACAGCAATGAGAAAATCGGGACTCAGTCACCTTGTAACCTGAAAGCTTCACTGATATGAGTTATATATCATCAGTGGGGTGTACGATATAACAAAATCTCACTCAGTGGTCACTTTATTAGGTACACCTGTACAATCTGAAGCTATTTAAAAACAAAGTCTGTCTAAATTCTAAATAAGAAGTTTATAAAGTTCCGTTTTGATTGTTGAATATAATCAACATATAGTTAATATATGTTTATTAGGTAGGTAGGTAGGTAGGTATATACTTTATTACTGAAGTCATGGACATATTTTTCCAATATAAATCAAGTTGGCCATTTAAAATTACATATTCTAAAGTAATTTATCCAAATCGGCCACCTCTACACTTACAGTTTTGTGCATTCTTGAACATTGAGTCCATTCATTTAGTTCAATTACATCACATTACTCAACAGGCTCAGTGGGAATCAGGACCCACTCAACAATGGAGCTCAGGTGTCAAACTCGCTCACCTCTTCATTCACACTGGCCTCTCTATTTCTGACAGGTCCACACAGTACACGCCAGGTATCTTCAGCTAACAAATATCCCCAGAGGCAATAACATCAAGGATCTCCAGCAACTCCAGATGAACCAAGCCAACTTTTTCTCCCAAAATATAATTCTGATACCTGGTATCTGCTCATACTGTCTAACGATCTTATACCAGTGCTCAGGTTTTCACAAAGTAAACACAACATGTGCACTGTGCATCCAACAACAACAAAACAATCCCTTTCCAGTCACTGCTAGTTAAAAACACAAATTTTGTATATGTATTTTCTACACCCTCGTTTACGTGATTGATATAGACAAATTATTAGAAACAAATTCCAGCATGACCTGATATGATTCAACATTTCTGAATGAATGAGCATAAAGCTGAATGAACAAATCATTATCATAACATCTATGCTGGTGGGATTTACTGTTAGATTAGACTGCTTTTTCTTTTCTTTTTTTTTAGCTGGGTGTTCCCAAACTAAGAGTATGTGTGTCATTGTGTGTGAGTGAGTGTATTACGGCTCTTACCCAAATGCTCTGCTGTCAGGTAAGTTGCTGTGTGCTTTGATGCCCGGAGGAATGACCCGCACCTCTGTGATCAGCACCCCGCAAGGAAACCGCACCACATCCACGTTGGTTAACTGCGGCGCAGCAGACACACATTAATGCCATCCATTGTTTTTAACCACATCCAACACTGCTGACTAGAAGAGTAACTTTTCCCTTCCTTCTCCGAGGTAAACATGACCAGCTCGGCACTTTGAAGTTAGCATTAGCCACCTGGCTTAACGAGCAAACAAACAGAACAAGTATTCAAGAAGAAGCCTCTCTGTGGAGCCATTTGATTATGCAAATCAAATAACATTTGCCGAGCGTGTCTGGTACAACTGTGTGTGTGTGTGAAACAGGAACCTGCGTGGTGAAATAAAAGCAGCGTTATAAATAGCTACGACCCAAGTGCTAATGTTAGCCGAGCTAACATTGTTAGCATAGAAGTTGAACATCCTTCTCCAAAACAACCGAATTTAAACGATGTGAGCTTTGAATGCATTATGCCCGGAGTAAATGGCGTGTTGATGCGTCAGGAATATTACCTCTGCATTTTGATGCTTAAACGTATCTAAAAAAAGAAGTTCCGTCGAAGTGTCCACCGCCATCGTTTCCTTGCTGCTAGCCGAGCGAGGGGGGGGGGTGGACTTCCGGGTCAGCGAACACTTCCGGAGCAGATCCACCAGCTACGATCATAAACAAATACAAGATACATAAAAAAAAATTAAAAAAAGGATTCAAGTCTTATTTATACAGTTATTAATTAAACGAGGTTGAAAAGACAATTCGTCATTTCTCTTTTTTTAGGCTTATATAATCATTTTAAGATATATTTGATAGTTTAATTCATAACAGATTTATAACTTATACGTTCATTATTTCGGGGTTTTTTTGTATTTCAATAAAAATTACAAATTTACAATAATATTGTGAGACTGCTTTTGTTTTAATGCTGTTGAAATGTAGGCTATTTAAATATTAAACCTGAAATAAGTGTATTTCTGTGTAAAAAAAAAAAAAAAGGCCTGTAAATTGGTATACATTGAGTATTCAAAATATGATGTCGAAAATTGTGACTATATTTTTGCCCTCCATGGTCTGCCACGTCCTTATCTTACCTGACAGAGGGAGGGGGCAGGTAGAAAGTCACGTGGTCACACAGGTAGATTCCCTACAAAATCGGGGAGTGTTCAGCCATTACTCCGCGATGGTAACTGCGGGAGGTTTCGCGTAAAATTTCACTAAGCAAACGTAGTTTGGATTTACGGAACTCACCTTTGCGCTCAGGTGTCACAGTAAAAGTCTTTCTACCTCTCGCCTCCCGTGTGCGACTCATCTCCGGCGTATCTTTTGTTACTTTAGGTTTTGTGTGGTGTTAGAATAAGTCTTTTTTTTGGCGGCTGTGTTTGCGTTCAGATGACGGCGCAGGTAGATTACCTGGTGGTGGTTTTCACCGCCACATCTGGCGCGAGCGGAGAGTTGCTGGGATCCGACGAGAAGGAGCTCGTGCGGTTGGTTTGGCAGCTGGTGGATTTAAAGAACAAGAAGGTAAAACTTTTATGTGGACCGCTTCTTAGGCCTTTTATTTCCTAAGTATCGTTATTCCAAAGCAGGAAATGTATTGTGGTAAAGAATGGACAGGTGAACTGAACTTCATGCGGAAATAGAACAAAAAATAGCCTAAATATTTAAGGTTTTAATTTGTAAATACATTGACGAGCCAGGTGAGTTTTGTAGGTTTTCTCTTTATACACGTTTTAAAGTTAATCTATAAGTTGAAAATAGGCTCAGAAGTTACTCAGTGGAGGACAAATGTCATCTTTTCTTGATGCAAGATGTGCAAGATGTCAAGACTCCTGTTCTTGTTGTTCATCAATATATAGAATTTGTACTAATAATTAACAGACATTAATGTTCTTATATGGTCCCGCAGCCTATGAGTTTCTACGTAGGCTACTGTTTCGACTGACTTTTTTTTTCTTCTTCTTTTTTTTTCTTCTCGGGAACCAGTTGGGCAGGGTGAATGAGCTCCTCATTAAGCCTGACCTCTCTGACGAGACAGAAGAAAAAGAAGAGGAGGATGTGGTGGAGGAGAGCGTGGAAGAGGAGACTGGTTCTGGAGCAGACTGCGTCTCCACAGCAACAAGTGTTGACGCAGCTTTAAACTTGGTAATAATGTCTCTAAATCACAAGAAAGACACTTTATTACATAGTCGTTATTATTACAATTCAGGCTTGAAATGTGATGGTATGAACGTTATAATTTCTCCTCTAAATGTTTTGGCATTTGTGTTTCCAGTTTTATTTACAACTGACAAATGAGGTGAACAGCGCGGGCGCAGGCACGTCGGTGTGTTTGTGCACAGACGGGCAGCTCCACATCCGTCAAGTGATTCACCCCGAGGCTGCGAGCAAGGTGAGCGAGCCGGTGGATGAAGGGCTTTGCAGCCAGGACGGATGTTCCGCTCTCTGCTGCAGGAGCACTTGGGCGCTCACACAAGAGACAAAGGGACGTGTTGTGTCAGCACTGTGAATTTAATGTTACGGTGCGAAAGTTGATCTTACAGCAGAGGCACTCATGCAAACCAGCCCAATGACACACGCCCATGCACATACCATACTTCTGCACATTAAACCCCCGTCACACAATGAGGCCGATGACATTCTCCCACGTGTCTTAAAACTTTTTGCCATAAAGAAAGCGATGCATACTCTACTGGCCTGAGCAAACATGGGCATGAGAGCTATACAATGGCAGCTGTTAGCTGGCCACTTGTTCACATCCCTTTATCCGATCTCTTCCCTCTCTAGAACATTCTGGTCCCAGACTGTTTCCACTCCTTCTTCGACCTTCGAAAGGAGTTCAAGAAGCACTTCCCCGCATCTGACCTCAAGGCGTTGAATGTACACACAATGGTGGAGTGTATCCTTTAACATGTCACGTGTTTATATTTAGATTTACAGTCATGTCATTTACTTTAGTTAGTTTAGGCTATTGTTTTGTTCTTTTCAAACTAATCTTGTGTGCACATATTACACTCAGAAACACACATGAAGTTTATAAGCCAGATGTGTTGACAGGAGGGCTAGAGGTTTTGAAATGCAAATAAGGACAGCATTGCAGCACCTTCGTAAGCTATTGGGGAAAGAGTGTGTTTGGCCAACAGGACAAACCCAACACGCCCACTTGTACAGGAACACGTCTCTCACCGTGTGTTCTGGTTTTTCTTCTTCAGTTTTTAACTCTCATTCAGATGTGCACGTTTTCACTTCACCTTTCACACACCCATCTCTACACAAGTAACAATAGTTTCAGGTTTGCTTTCCTTAACTGCCTCCCGCTCAGCTCTTAGTATCCCCGTTGATGTGCCCACTATGTGGGATCCTTCGGCCATGCCGGATCCTGCAGCCATATTGCCTGCAGAAGTGGCCGTGCAGCAGGTCCAGCTGATGGCCAGCGTTGTCGTTGCGCTGCTTTCTGAGCAATTTTGTGAGTATGAGACTAAAAGTAAAACAACAGGTTTCGGGAAATTTTGAGATGGTAACAAACTAAAACTTAGTGAGATAAAAATTGGCAGATTGACTGATATTAAAATGTCATTGGCATCCCTGGAGGGAATTGCTTTTTTATTTATGTTATCATTTGTGATTTCAAGACGGTTATCTAATTTTGAAAAACATTGCTTTCCCATTTCAGGCCACACATTTTCTAACCCGGAGCGAGTCAGCGAGAAGTTTGAAAGCGGCACTTGGTGAGTAACGTTTAATCAAGATAAACATTCTTTTTGTCCTCTGAAATCAACTGCGAGTCCCACTGAGCTAATTTCTTTCTCTCTCTCTCTCTCTCTCTCTCTCTCTCTCTCTCTCTCTCTCTCTCTCTCTCTCTCTCTCTCTCTCTCTCTCTCTCTCTCTCTCTCTCTCTCTCTCTGTGTGTGTGTGAGTGAGAATGTGCAGCAGTAAGATGGAGAAAGTGTGCGACAACACAGTGATCCGAGCCAGAGGGTTGCCATGGCAGTCTTCTGACCAGGACATTGCTCGATTTTTCAGAGGCCTCAACATTGCCAAGTATGTTGTTGATCTCGTGAAGCCACGCTCATTCATACACCAGTCGCCATCATGTACTGGATGCGACTCTGAAACTTGCTGTTGACCTTCGGCTCTCGGAGTGCTTTAACCCTCCATACGTTGTGTTGTTCAGAGGAGGGGCTGCGCTGTGTCTCAATGCTCAGGGGAGGAGGAATGGAGAAGCTCTCGTTCGTTTTGTCAGTGAGGAACACAGAGACCTGGCGCTGCAGAGACACAAACACCATATGGGCAACAGATACATAGAGGTGCCCTGTCTAGAACTTGAACTACACTACCTCGACTTAATCTGATAACCCATTTATTTTCCCATCACACCTGAATCATCTTGAATAAGCACCTCGTTTCCCTTTTAACGGCAGGTTTACAAAGCAACAGGAGAGGACTTCCTGAAGATAGCTGGAGGTGAGAAGATATAACCCTATATTTGCATATTTAACAGCAGCACAGATAGTGACATTAAGTTGTATTGTTTTTGTTTTAATTAAATCTGGAAGATCTTTGCTGGTGTTTCTCCAGTGAACTTCCTATTTTGCTATCCTTAAGATGTTTTTCCCCTTTCACATAGTGCAGTGTAGACAGACAGAAGATGCCCGCAGCTGTTTGGCTGTTTTTTTTGTTTTTTTTATTCATGCATTTACTAAAACAGATTTTTGGAATGTGAAAATTTATCAGCACCTAAAAACTATTTCCAGGTCCATTAGGTGTATTTCAGCCCATTGTCACCTTTAGTGTTATGACTCAGTGATACAATTTGTTTTTTCACGGTACCATGGCCTTTTAGGAGGGCAACAAATTAGTCAACAAGGTACAAGTCATCACAGAGTCATTTTGTCTGCATATTTAAGATTTTACTCATTCGACGAGGGCCGCCGAGGAGACAGAAAGGATTACATCATCATGAAGATGAAATGTTTGTACTGTAACTCAAAATCATCATGAGGGGATAGGAGTCAAGTTTAGCTTCAGTCTCATCAATAATTGAAGAGTAAATTCAAACAACACCAAACTGGAAGAAAAATGTAACACATTACAAAAATGACACTTTTGGTTAAAGGTGTGTCCGTGTGTGTCCGTGTGTCCGTGTCTGTGTGTGTGTGTCAGGTACCTCCAATGAGGTAGCGATGTTTCTGTCCCGTGAGGACCAGATCATAGTGAGGATGCGAGGTCTACCGTTCACCGCCACACACGAGCAGGTGCTCACCTTCTTCACGCCGGGGGACAGCCTCAAAGAGACGTGTCCTGTCAGCGGAGGGAAGGATGGCATCCTTTTTGTTCGCTACCCAGACGGGCGTCCCACTGGTGACGCTTTTGTTTTATTTTCGTGTGAGGAACACGCTCAGTGTGCTCTGAAGAAACACAAGGAGATCCTGGGGAAGAGATATATTGAACTTTTTAAGAGTACAGCGGCAGAGGTGCAACAGGTACGTCAGGCCGTTCACCTGGATGGTGGGATGCTTCTTTGTACAGTATGTACTTGTGCAGAGTGTTTATTTGTGTGTGTTCATTTTTGTCTTATAGAACGTCTTTTACATTTCTCCTTTCATTATTAATTAAGGTTTGTTGTTCTCTTTTTTCTTGTCCTTTTAGGACAAAAACCCAGTTTGTAGGAATTCGTTGTTAGTGAGGGCACACAGTAAAGAGTAACATGGGCGTGTTCCTTATCTCCTCAGATAGCTAAAGGAATTATTGGAGCAGGGCTAATGGGTGGGGACCTGAATAACAAGGTGGATTGTTTGTGCATGTTTCCCTTTAGTACGTAGGTACATAGTTACTCTCGCTACTCTTTAGTACTTTCTGCGTCTCTTTGCGTCTTTCTGTCCTCCACTGCTCTCTCTGTCTCGTGAGATGAACACATGTGGTTTAATTTTCTTATCTTTCTGCCCACATACATATGTATGCAGAGGCCTATCCTTATGCTTTTATACAAGACCAATCAGGAGTTTTATTGGTCCGCTCCAGAAATACAAACATGCTGGCATCCTGTTGGCAACCAGCCAGCTCCTGTCTGACATTGCAACACCTTTAAACCCAATGTGGACTTGGCTTTGTTGAGATATGTCTTATAGATGTATAATCAGTGACTAACTTTTAATAGTAAGGATGTGTTTTGGTGTTTAAATATATTATGTTCTAAGCGTGTTTTCTGAAATGATGCTAGAGGGGCTTTCCTGATTCTGGGTGAAACGTCTCAAATAATCAGCAAACCACTGGAGTTCGGAGCAACGAGGACCCAAATTCAACTAAAAATGCCATTTTTGTTTCTTCTTTTCTCTACTTTTGTTAAGTTTTATTTCTATTTGACAGTCTTTGCTTTTGGCAGAGTATTTGTAAATTGAAAGTGTGTGTGTGTGTATGTCAGGTGTTGAACAGGTACTCATCAGCCCCGCTGATCCCTGTGGCTCCTGCCCCCCTGGTGTCAGTGCTGCCCACCATGTCTCTCCTGCCCCCTCCTGGTGGTGTGAGGGACTGCCTGAGGCTAAGGGGGCTGCCCTACACAGCGAGCATAGAGGACATCCTCACCTTCCTGGGCGAGTTTACGCACGATATCAGACCACATGGTGTGCACATGGTCCTCAACCAGCAGGTACATGCAGCAGCCACACTGGCACACTTACTGGCTCACATGCTTTCTAACACAAATTCACAGGTGTTGCAGAGCGACTTCTGACTCGTCTCTGTTTGCAGGGTCGTCCATCAGGTGACTGCTTCATCCAGATGACCTCAGCAGAGCGGGCACTTCAGGCCTCACAGCGGCTTCACAAGCATGTGATGTCCAGCCAACGTGGGGCGAACAGCCGCTACGTGGAGGTGTTTCCCTGCAGCACTGAGGAGATGGGTCTGGTGCTGATGGGAGGCACGCTCTCTCACGCGCATACACACACACACATCCGGAGCAGGAGTGGGACAGGGCTCAGCCCGCCGCCATGTAAGTCCAGACGTAAGTGCTGCTGGGAGCTGTGGTTGCTTCGGGCCTGCAGGGTAGGTGGGCTCCTACCGTGGGGGGCAGGGTTGCTGGTTTTTCTCCAATCTAGAACTGTGGGAGGGCGACTGGTCTCACCAGAGGATTTAAAAGTGTGTGTGTGTGTGTGTGTGTGTGTGTGTGTGTGTGTGTGTGTGTGTGTGTGTGTGTGTGTGTGTGTGTGTGTGTGATCTCTTTGTAATTTAGTATGATTAAATTACATCTGCATGCACTGAGAAACCTCTCATGTTAACTGTTTGTTCTCTCAACTCTCACCTGTGTTCACACACTCTGATTGAATACTGTAGTTTGTTTTTTCAGTGGCATGTTGGTAACTTATTCTTGATTCTTACCATTGCTTAAGTAATTCATGAAGATCTGAAAGGGTTAGAAAAGTGTAAGCTAGACAGCTCGAGTCCCAACTAGCCCTTAAATTGGCAAAATGGCTTACAACTCTCTAATCTTATCAGATGGATAGTGTTGGTTGTGGGATTTAGCCTCAGTAGACTGGCGCACCACAGGTGTGTACGTCTCCCGTGCTCGTCCAATCAGAAGCTGTGCAAAAGGTGGGCAGAGCCGAACGCTGGTGCGTAAATGTGCTTTATTCTCCGTGCCTGTAGTCCTTCACCATAAATGTGCGCTGGTGCACGCTTAGGTTCCATAAAGAGGCACAATTAAAAAAAAAAAATGCTGTTTTTTATGAAATGTTGAAAATAAAGTGCAGATGTTCACATGAGTGAAAGGGATACAGCACAGGGATTCAAAGCTAAACCTGTGGGTTGTAGAGGTTGTGTTAACACAACATACATTTTTATGATTAAAACTACATAGACAGCAAGTCTCTGTTCAATATAACAACATACTAAGTCAGTAGCCAGAAACACATTGTGGGTACACTGCAGTGTTCAGATTACAGCACCAAAAACTACTGATATGACTAACCTGACGTGGACCATTGTACTGTATATAAACTTGGTCTTACCTCAACTTGTTTTACTACAATAAATGCTGTGGAGACTTATAGCTGATGATTCACTTGACTTTTGAGCCAAAAAGTTAGCTTGTTTCATGTTTGCAGTGTACAGTGTACAGAAACTTTTTCTCTTTAACGCACACACACATACATATACCCATGTCAGGGGCTGAGTAATACCAATGTTGGTCATTGTTTGCAAGTTTGCATGAGCGCCTCTCTCTGAAACAAACAATGACCTGACATCACCGTCTTGACCCTGTGGACTTCTGTTGTTGTTTGTCTGGTTTTAAAACTATGGTCTCTCCCTCTGTTCTCTGCTCTCCAGGTTTATCTCCGCCATCCTACGCCTTCTCCCCGGCTCCAGCAGTTCTGCCCTCAGAGGCTGCTGCTGCTCTCTACCCTCCCATTGGCCAGGTGTTGCTCACCCCTCGCCCTCTGCCACCGGGGCATGCCTACTATCCTGCCTCAGCTCAGCTATACATGAACTACACAGCCTACTACCCAAGGTAAACAGTGGTAGATACACATGAACAGAGACACTATGGCATTCAAAATACAGGCTTCTGCTTAATTCTGCAAATCCTCGATCTCTGGATTTTTATTTCAAATAAATAGTCAAGTTTTGTCAGTAATTTTCATTCTTACCATCTTAAAAAGATAACTAATACTCACATAATTTGTTACAGGCTTAGGTATTTTTAATAGAGATATTGTGGTTATTAGTTCTAAACCACAAAGGTAAAAGTAAAACTTTACCAAGACAGAATGAAAAGAACATGATTTTTCTGTGGTAAAGCTGCTGTACCCCGTTGGTGTTGTAATAAGGCTGTGATATAACAAGATAATCATTGGATATATCCATTTTGATTTGCTCCTATAATGGCTTGACTTGAAATTGTCAAATTGGAAATGTTTGCAAAGTCACTATAAACGGTAATCTCACTTTACCACATAAAATGTAACACACCACTATCATGAATTAAGAGCCAACAGACTTCCCCAGCCTACATCAAGGCTGTGAGACAGTGTTTACTCGTGGGCTGTGTGCTGCTGAGTAAGTGAAAAATAAATGAAACTGGTTTTGTTTACACATTTGATTTTCTGAGCCTTGTGTTTCACAGTTCTTATTTTGGTAACTTGAAAAACACGAGTGCACTAAAATATTTCACTGACACAAATTACGTGTTATGAATATTGGTGAGTCCTTCAGACACCATCTTTTTTTGTTTTTTATTTAATTTTTTTTTACTGTTCAAGGTTCAAGGAAGGCTTTATTATCCCTGGGGGTTAATTCGTTGTACAGTCATCAGTAACGACACAACCATCAGGAAAACAATAATAACAATGACAGTAAATACAACTAGAAATTACAAGAAATAAATACAGCAACTGCTCAGCAAAAACTGCTGCAAATTAAATCATATTGGCTGCAATAATGCCATGGATACTTTGAAACAAATTGATTATAGATCAGTTGTTGTTTACATAGTTGATTCTGTTAGATTCACTATAAATAACAAGTTCATAGTGGAAAAGGAGAAACACTTCGTAAAGACAAAAACTACAAGGGTAGTTATAACTGAAAACTCTGCAATCAGAGAACTTGGTAAACATCAAGTGACCTGTTTCTGCCCGATCAGCCCTCCTGTTGTGAGAGAGCAGGTCGCTTGAAGCCAAAGTTTATAATTGTCCTGAATCTACCCGTATGTGTTGTGTTTGTTGTGTTTATGTAACTTTAACAGTCTCTGTGTACCTTCTCTTTGTTATTTCTCCAGTCCACCTGGCTCACCTACCACCTTAGGTTTCTTCCCCTCCCCCTCCTCCCTGTCCTCCCCAGGAGGGTTGATGCGCATGCCAGGTCTGACCTACAACAGCAATGGAGTTAAAGACCTCATTAATGCAGTGCAGGGATACCAGGTAAGAGACGGTTCCCTTCGAATGTCTGCTTGCTAACTTTAATCACGTCATTTTTATACATGGCAATGTTCTGTTCCTTCTGTGTTCACATACCTCTCAGTAGGATCCCAATGTTGTATTCAAATCTCTTTTTATTATGGGTGTGTATTGTCAGGCATCCACTGTGTTTGCCCAGAGGCTATCAAACTAGTTTATCCTGTCTCCTCTCCCTGTTCTGTCACACACTCTCTGCTGCTTGCTTCAACTTGAACTGGAGGAGCTCAAGTTATTTCGACCTGGAAGAGAGTGAAGATTCCCAGAAATAAGAGAAATAATTCTATGATAAATAGAAGATACAATCTGGGACTGACAACGTTTCTCCTCCTCGTTAATGTCAGTCCCGGATTTCACAGGCCCACGTGGCTTTTAGGTTAGTGTCTGTGACTACGTGTGTCTCAGCCTCCTGTCTCTGTCATTCCTACCCCCTTCCTCATGTCACAGTATGCTCCCGAGGATGCTTTCATGCACGCCCACGGGCATGTGCACGCTCACGACCCGGCCAGGACATTGCTTACGCAGCCCAAAGAATGGGTGTGTATTTAAGGTGACTGAGGCAGGTGGCAGGTAAGGATTGGCTGAGGGCTCAGATTTATTTTAGACAGTGGTTGTAGCTATGGCTTCAGTCTTGACGGGTCACCAGGGGTTGTAGTACCGCTGGCTCAACACAACACTTTCGGTATAGATGGGGCATTCTCTACTATCTTCATCAACAATGGGAATACATTTGATTGGGATGAGTGGTTAGAGGAATTTTGGGGGATTTTAGGTCATCTGTGATTTTCATTTTGAATCATTTCGGCGGGGAGTCGGTTTTATCTGATACTGTCTGCTATATTTCTGTCCTTTCAAGAAGTCTTTAATGGACACAATGAAAGCAAAGAGAGCCAAGTGACCATTCTCTAAACCCCCTCCTCCCAGTACTGTGATTGTCCAGCCACAGCTTAGCATCCAAAGCTGTCAAGCTTTGATTTCGCTACATGCTGAAACGGTGTGAAAGGTGTTTCTAATAACAGTCACGACTCGGTATCTCCTGAGTTTGCCTGTGGTGTCGTTTTCTTCACCCTTCAAATAACAGAAACACAACAGCAGAGGTGGAAAGAACGGAGTAAGCAGTGTGTTTGTCTGCTCTAATCTACAATAATAGCACTGCATTACTTCAAAATAAGTGTTTTAGAAAAATACCTGCAGCTTTCACCATATCAGAGCCTGTTTGGTTTTAATAGCAGCCCTGTCAGTCAGTGGAGGAGTTCAGTACACGACCAAACAAATCTTAACTATATTGAGTCACCACCGTTAATGAGTGAATCAGTGGCTTTCAGCAGCTGTCAGCTCAGATGTGATTCACACTGCCAAACTTTCACATTAACACAATATTAAAAGCCACAGAAAAATCTTGTTGTATTTTTTACAAATAGTCTCCTGAGCTTTTAACCTTATGTGCAGTGCTTGTATTTTGCGCTGAACTGAATGTAATAACTTTGACTAACAACAGACTGAACGCACTATTAAACTGAAGTATGAAGGGTGATGTGCTCAGTTAATGTCGTACCTACTGAAATACATTTTAACAGCGATGTTAAAAGTGAGCCAACCACATAATGAGTGATTACAAATCCTTGAAGTGAACTGAAAAGTGATTTGAACACGCCAAATGATTCCCACCTCTGTTGTAAACTGCATGTGAGCTGGGTGAGGATGGAAAGCGTGACTTGCATAGCAACAGTAACTGGGGGGCGGGGCGTAGACAATGGTCAATTGGTGGTGTTGTAGTGTAATGGTATAATAGCTGGGTAATCACAGGTGTAGCCCTCAGGCCGTTGAGAAGGTGATGGGTAACATCTGGTGCTGGTGTGAGGGCTCTTAATTTGTTGTTTGACACTTTTACACAGGAATAATACTCTCCTGTCTGTCTCCCCTTTTCTCACCCTTCCTCAATCCCCTTCTCCCCCCTCAGAGTCCCGCAGAGTCCCTTTCTCTCCTGAGCAGCAGTTTAATCGGTCAGTCCGGCGTAGGCGATGCTCCCCTCATGTCCCTCCCGGCTCTTATGACCAAGCCAGGTGGGCAGTACCTGGATCTTACCCTGCTGTAGGGTCACACATAGACAAAGGTCATGTGACAACTTGGTATATGTAAAAGATGTTTTTTTTTTGTTTTTTTTTATAGTCTTTTTAGATGTGTTATTTATATCTTTAGGATCAGAAATTAATGTATTTCATACCAAATTTTTTTGTGGCCTTAGCCAAAAATAGCAGTTTTATCTCATTGCACAGTGTATTTTAAAAGCTTTATAGAGATTTTTTTTTAACCTGTTAAGATATTATAATCATGATCATATATTTGCTAGCCAACTAGAGAAGAATGACCTAGTCGCAATTGAGCTAAATCTTTTCTTTAAGCTTTTCTGTGAAGAGTGAATGTGTGTGTACGAGTGTGAAAGAGATGAGAATGAGTATTATGCACGGCTGTGTTGATACATTTTATGACTTAATCTGTTAATGGAGTACATTTTAAATGTTTATATACATTTGATACAGTACACAGTGATTGTATTGGAAGCTTTAGTGCATGAAGAAGTTAGTAGTAAAACTTTGAGATGTTTACATAATGCCAAATATCAATGCACTGCTAATCAATAAGACTACTGATGAATATAATAGCAGTGTCTTTGAATGATATCATATATGTTACACTGTGAGTTTGTCAAATAGTCTGATTCTGGCATCAGGCGTCACTTACAAAAATGTGACATCTCACGTACATTAGCGCCCTTCTTTCCTCCCTCATGTGCCCAGTGTGGGTGTTTTTATGTTGTGTTATGACAATGTTATCTCGCTTTTTGTTTTGGCCTCATCTGAACAGAGGACAGCCCCAGTCCTCAGTCACATAACCACAGGTTTGCATTGTTCAAACAGATTCCAGTCACATGCTCTCAGTTTACAGAGTGAATCTCCAGAGGCTGAGATGGTTCATCCAGTTTTCATATATATTTTACATAAGGTTTAGCAGTCCCCCACTCTTTCCTTGTCTTCTTTACACCATCTACGCTGATATTGGGGAATATAATTGAACAAATGATGGTTCCTCTGCAGAGGTCTGTCCAACATACCTCTTCTGTTTTTTAACAGGTCATTTGTAGATCTACTGGAAAGTTGAAAAGGAAATATCGGACATGTTTGACATGTATCCTGTCAATTTATTTGCCATTTAAGACCTGAAAATTTGATGTATGTGGTCCATGTTTCTGTACACACATCCTACAGTCTCGTCCTGCTGAGGACATTCTGCTGCGGCCATGCTGAAAAAAAACCCAACAATAAACATAACGTGAAGTTTGCCCGCCTCGAGCTGTTTGATTTCACTATTTGTGTTCCAAGCATTTCATTTCACTTTACTGTGTGCTCATTGTGCTGCCTGTAGCTCGGGAGGGTTTTAAAGTGCAGGCGCACAAACACAGAGGTGGGGTTGTCTGATGACAGAATGTGGCTCAAGGCAAAACCGTTCAAACTCCCTCACACTCCTCAGTGATTACCGCTGCGTTTCCCGCATACACACACATAGAGCAAAGAAACTATTGTCACTCGGACACACTGAAGACATTATGTGAGAGGATGGCCTTTTTTTTCACAGGGTGGAAGAGTGAAGAATAGAGAGCAGGAAGTGGGAAGAGAGAAGGAAGAAAGACAACCATGTCAGACCCCCTCGAGGCAGATTTGGCATTGTGTAATACGATCCTGTGCACCCCACCCAACTTTATCCCTTTTAAACACACTCACTCATTCTCCCACTCACAAAAACACACTGTCTAAAACAGAAGACCAGCACCATTACTAACAGTGCAACAAAGCTCAAAATATTTTTTTTTTAATTAACTTTTATCACTATTGGCAGAGTTATTGTGAAGTACATACAGTGAAGTAACAGTTCTAGAAAAAGTTAATTTTGAATCCTTTAAAAGTGTTTCTTTGCTATTTAAAGTCCAAACCCTAAGAGAAGTGCAGTTGATTGAGCAGAATTTTAAATGTTTGTTTAGTTTAAAACTACAATTTGCACATAGTGAGTGGATTAAGTATAGTTTAGATCTAAAAAAAAATGAAAGTCAATTAAGTATAATCCTAGGGATTTTAGGGATTGACAACTATCAAAGGGGAAGGTTAAATATCTTTTTTTTCTTTTTGCTTCAGAGACAATAGTCCGATTTGTTTGTTAATCATTTTAGGGGAGAATAGTAGTTTTTTCAATCTGCAGAAATAGATTTTATTTCATCGTTTCCTTGCAATATTTACTTGAAAATAAAGCAGCAAGACAAGTAAATTAAACTATGCATATGTCATGGATGATAAAGGTGTGAAACAATCCTGTCTCTGTATCAGGGTTTCATTGTCTAGTTGTTAGTGGGACCTTTATGTTAGTCTTGAGAAATAGTGAGTGTGTATTTTTGTTCTATATTAAAGCCAACTACGGAAAACATAAAGAGACCATAACGCAATGATAATATAATGCATGTTAGCTGCCTGTGAGCCACTCACTTATTTGGGAACTTTAATTCGCTATTGGTTTAAAAATAATAAAAATACAATTAAATTTGTTGTGATTACATCGTTTGTCCACTTCTACTTTGTAGTTTGAGCTAAATTCTGTTGCAGTAATATTTTAATCCTAAATTATGGTTTGAGAAATTATGAATGATGTTGCATTTATTTTTAAGTCAGCGGGAGGGTCCAAAGCACATATAGTAGTCAAATATCAGGTTCAGGCTCCCTGCCAACTCCAGTACTTTCCAGACAGTTCTGTTTTACATATACACATTTAAAGCAGAATGTGATGTATTATCTTTTGAAAGACACAAACATTTGCCGCACATTCTTTTATTCACACCACAGCCTCTCTGCTGCAGATGAACGATCTAGCGTTCAGTGGTTTACTGAAGGGCAGAACAGAGGTGCAATTAACAGGGTGACTCATTGTGCTGCACCTGAGATAAATCTGTAATATCCTTTGTAACAACATTCCCTCACAGGGAGGGTGAGAGCCACATACAAACGTAACAAACAGGCACACAGGGTGAGGCCAAGCCACATTCTCACACCAGACCAGAGACCAAAGATGCTGCTTCAGTTATTAAATTGATGATGTGGCTTTTATTAGGATCCAGCTGAGGTCATTAGCAACTCAATCAACACACACAGAACAACTGCAGGTCATACTGCCTCAGATGTGGTTGTGACACAAGGGCTGATATAAAGTTGTTGAGCAGCAGGATTATGCCTACTGATACCTTATGTCCAAAAACATTTGACCAGATTTGACCTGTGATGAAAACTGCATGTAAAAAAGTAGCAAAGTTGTTTGTGATCATGACAACCTGAAACACAGGATCAATACTGCCACAAGAGCTATGACTGTAGATTTGTCTCCTTCTAGTGGGCAGATAGAGACTACAATCCAGCCTCAACCTCTTCTGCACTGAGTCACTTTTCACTTTCAATTCACTCTGTTCAGGAAGTGTTTTTAAAATCACAAATGCTGCAAATGTTTTTCATGTAAAAATGGATATCTGACATAATAAATACAGTACGGAAGTCAGCATTTACATTGCCTGCTCTGTCAGCATATTAATTACAATATCTATTTACATTTTGGACAAACTTGAAAGTGAAGTGCCTTCACTTCATCTGTGCTTTTTGCGTGGAGATCAATTCTTCAACAGTCGCTGTCAGAAACACAGTTTGGGCATCAACACGGACGCAGTGAAGATGAAATCACATAAAACTTAAACATAACCCCAAAGCAAATCAGATAATCATTTACAGAAACATATTGATCATGCAGGCAGCACCAGTCACATCTGTAGCTTGTCTGTAAAGCATGTGCGGGAGTCCACTAACAGTTTCAGTTCGATGAATATAAAGAAACATTTTTCTAAAATAACAATTAAGCAAATATAATGATTGCCTTTATGCAAATATATATATTTATAACTGCTAAATGAGCAATGCAAATATACAAATGTTGTTTCCCTTTGGGACTTCGCTTGTTTGTCTGACGATGATGTCACAGGGGTTAAGCGTCAAAGTCTCAGAGCTCCGTCATCAGGAGGGCTCTTAGGATCTTCTCTCTGTTCAACCTAATTTCTTCTCCGCTACAGACACATAACAAACATACAAGCTTCTGGTTAAAACAAGCTTAAATTGTGCCTCTTTTGATGAAATTTGTATTTCTGCAACCATTAATAAAACATACAGGGCATCATGAAATCATTTTTACAACATAAACTCTGCATTATAAAGGCGCAGAGCAGTAACTACAAATAAAAGTCAATAAGTTAACATACATAAGTTGTAAAGCCTTTCTTGAATGTTTTTTTAGGCTGGTGATAAATCATTATCACAGATTCGACATAAAACCGTAAAAGAACCTTTGAATACTGCACTTCTTGTGAGCTAAAAAGGGACAGGGAATACATACAAAATGTGTTCCTGTGTCTCTTTATTTAGTTTTCTTGACCATTTGGCTAATGAGCAAGTTACATAATCTAATGAAAAACATGTATGTGATATAAAGGCAGCTGAACCAAAACAAATCATGTGAATTTCACAGTAGTCAGAGGCTGCATAGATGGCAATTAGCTTACTCTGCTAAACTAAGCTAGTTTTAGCAGGACCTCTTAGCAGTTTATGTTTTTTTTGCCACCATAATAATAACATTTTGCTGCTGTCGTATTTATGGAGTATTGCAAATTCAATATAAGACGGTTAAATTGATTTGTCAGATAAGAAAAAAGGAAAATGCGAGTATCTCAACAGCCAGCCTCAATTAGCTTAAGTCATAAATAAACAGTCTTAGCAAATTTGGATGCTTCTCCCATTAGACGTTTCTACGGCATCATGATTTTATATGATAAAACAAACATTTGCCAGTTAATATGCATCTAAGAGGTTTGGTAAGCACTGATTTAATCTATTTATTGTATTCTATGAACTGGTCATATATTTAATATAGCCTATGTTCAACAGCTGTCAAATAAATGTCAATTTAAAAGTGCAATATTGCCTTTTAAAATTGTAAAGTAGCGTAAAAGTAAAGTGACTCAAAAATGTTTCTTCAGATTTGAGCAAATACATTTCATGACTTTCCACCACTGTGGATAACGTGTCCACCCGAGCACAGGGGAGGTTTTATTACCTGTCGTTATGGGCAGCAAGGTAAGGGACCAGGTGAGGAATGGAGCTACGGTTGTAAGAAGGGGAGAGGTGGGGGGAAGGTGAAGGAGAGGGACAGCACGGACTACCCAGCTCCAGTGCTGGCATTTTATCCACCTGCAATACACATCAGTGCACACACACACACACACACACACACACACACACACACACACACACACACACACACACACACACACACACACACACACACACACACACATAGAAATTCCTCCATTTACTTTACAGATAATACAGAGAGGCGGAATTAACCCCCCCATAGGTGGAGTGCAGTGCACCACACAACTATACATTCTTAAGGGTTTTTAGGGCGTGTGTGTGTAGGTGTGCGAGGGTGTGTGTTACCTGCGGGTATATGGACGGCTGTATCTGTTTGTCCAACGAGCTGCTCGAGCCTGACTTTGCGGCACTCTGAGAGGACATGGCTGCAAGTGCTTCTGGGAGATTGTCCTCATCTTCGTGGTTACTGATGAGCAACAAATTGAGAGACTGAATGGCTTACATGACCTGCAGACTGTTCTGAACAGAATGTCATTGTCGGGGAGCAGAGATAGCAGGACTGTTTGCTTCAAGTGCTCAGAGGAGTGTTCATTTCAGACGGGCAATTTCCCACTCATAGACATCCAAGAGCTTGCTGAGAGCGCTGGCCTTCAACAATAACCAAAGGTGATGTGTACTCACAAGCTGAACTGTCGGATCAGCCGTTTCCTGCGGCTGGTGCTGGGGTTGGCTTTTGGCTGCAGACTCTCTGGCGTTGGGTTGCGGTCTTGCCGATGGGTTGTCTTGTCAGCAGCCAAACTGGATGCAGCTGAGTCTTGGGACGAGCTCTGATACCTGAAGACCAGAGCCATTACAATGGTGGGGGTAAGTCATGGTATGAAGAAATATGAGTAAACATGAAGAAGAGATGAGGTACTGACCTGTCATTGAGGGTCTCATTTGAGTTCCTCCCTGTGGGCGTTGTTGGGGCCTCCTTCTTTGTTGTGGATGAGAAAAGGAGATAATGCTGTTAGCTACACTAACAAGTACACAAGATGGAGGTTTAATGCTTAGAGAGAGGTGAGATTGGGTACTGACCCTGAAAGCTGCCTCCATCTGGGCCTTGAGGATGTTACATTTGAGGTGGTCTGGCAGCATCGCTGGAGAAGCAGGAGGATGCAGAGACTTTTCAGACAATTGCTTCTCCTCTCCCTGCCAGGAGAATGAGCAGAAAGGTGAGGAGAGAAATGTCATTGTGTGAGTAGGACAGGAAAACAGCATGAGGGAAACGTGTCTGACCTTGTTGTCGATGTTGATGTGCAGCGAGGGCCAGGGAGGAGAGTCACTGTCTGACTCCAGAGCCTTGAGCAGAGACTGAGAGATGTCCAACTCATCCGCAGGGCAGGGAGGAGCTCTGCGTTCTGATTGACACAAAGTTTAATGAGAAAATAAGCAATACAGGCTACATTTAGAACAGACATGCTGTTTATAGACAACGCAGCGAGTGGGCTTGACGTGGGAGGGATTGGAAAGTGGAGTCTGTGTCTAAATACTTGATTGCTTAAATGCATTACATCAGATTCGAGAGATGTTTTAGATCCCCACTTAAATGTCTGGAGATACTTCACAATATAAACAATACCAATAAAAAATTGCAAAGAAACAGAGAGTAAATACTTATTATTATTATTGACCATATTTGCAACTTCTGCCACTGCAATGGCGGGCCACAGAATCACATTTGAGGTAAAAAAAAAAAAGTATTTAAAAGCCATATTAATCACATTCAAAAATTGCACCAAAAATTGTTGAAACAAAACATTTTGTAAAAATGCAATTTTTGTGCAATTTTTGGATAAACAGTTAGCATGAAATCTTTTTACATTTCTTTGGAGTGTAAAATAGCAAAACTGTCCAAATCACATGAGGAATCTCCTGAAGCTTGTGTTTCTGTTGCTTTTCTGAATGATGCATCACAACTGATTAAAGATACAGCAAATGCAAAAACTTAAGGAGACATATTTTTGTCTTTTTTGTGAACGAAGAGCAAAAATAAATGCACACAACTGGTTTACATGCAGTTTTTGGGGTTGTAAATCAAACTCCATTCACCTCCATTGAAATGCAATAAAAACTTTAGACTCGGAGGACAATATTTTAAAACATTGGTGCCTTTTTGAAATTTGGGTGAACTAAACCTTAAAATAAAACCAAAAAAAACCCCAGTGCAGACAAACATGCAGTACTGAGCATGAAAAAGAGCATCAGTGTGGAGTCTGGACATATCGCATTGTTTTGAAGCACTTCTTCCGGCTGACAGTACTCACTGTTCTTGGTGTGTGTGTGGCAGAGCGTGTCCTGGCTGTGTGTGTGGCGACGGTGATGGTGGTGGATCTGGCTAGAATACGAATTCTCGTTCTCTTCAACACTGAACTGATGGTCTGAAGCAGGACCACTCAGCGGGAAACTGAGGATGCACACATGCAATCAAAAGGAACCAAACCCCCAACAAAATGACACTCAAATATGAAAAGTTATTCATCAATTTTCATCTAACCTTTAATTCTTTAAAGCTCATGACTAATGTAGATGCTGAATAAGACAGTATACGATGTCATTTTTAAAACAATTAATCAAAACTCTTTTGCAGTTTTTGCATTTCTCACTCATAAACAATTTATTGTTTTAGAAGCAATATGGCAACATCCTTAAAGGCAAAATGTGATTCGAGTAAACATCAAAAGTAAAAGGTGACACACTACAACAGCAAAGCATTGGCCACATCTTCTGTAAACACTTGGTTGATTTAGCAAATCCATAACCTGATACAACATTAATGTAATGTTCATTCAAAAACCTCATTTTGAAAGCACAACACCGCACATGTAAGACACTACTTCATGTTTCTACTTCACACTGAACTACACACTAAACAGAAATCCTAATCCCTAAACCAGCATGCAGTAGGTGCAGGAGTGGAACCCTCAATCCTGCTGAGAATTACCTCATTCAGCACACACTCACTTTGTCACTTTAACAAAAGTGATTTTGGAATAATTTAGCTGTCACAAGATTTCTAAAACATGAAGGAAAATGTAATCTTCAAGGCAGATTTTGCAGTAAACACAGGGATTAAAACACCAACCGTGATTACATTAAAATATCCACAAGCACAGCAAGGCACACAAACCTATTAAGCCTGGTCCATATCTTTATTTTGTTGTGACTTTTAGTTTAAGTTAGAGTTAGGTATTTTTTTTATTATTATTATTTTCTTATTTCAGCTCGGGGGATCATCATGTTTTAACCATAGACTGTTTGAACATTTTGACCAGTTAGGTATTAACGAGGTATAATGTTATGCATCTTGTTGGTCTATAACTTGAGTCTTGTTTTCTGGCCTAAATTTGTTTATATTTTGGCAAACTGCCACCATTAAAAGTATGCAGCATTACCTAAAAGTACTTCCTGTTTGCAATGGCCCATGAATGTGCAAAAAACTATCACTGAATTATTTTGACTTTAAGAAAAACTGAAAATTGTCATGATTCTCAAGGAAGTCCTGAATTTGTCTGGAGCATGATTTTACAATGTTTCTGAATAGATTCATGCATAGATTTATTAATGATGAACATTGAAGATGACGATATCTTTATAATCTGAAAATCACACTAAATCTAAAAAATAGTTATGACCTGTAGGAGGAGTAAATTGCAACAATCGGGTATGCTGAGGGTTTTTAAGTCACCTTAACTGCCTCTATGAGCTGATAAACTGTTGATGATAAACAGGCCAAATCACCAGGCTAAACAACAATAATTAAGCTCCCCCTGCTTTTAAAACATATAGATACACCTGTCCCTTTCACCTCACACAGTATCTTTGCACCACTTCTCCCTCCAAGTGCCCCCTCCAATGTTTGAAACCTCTGACGAGTTCCTTTGCAGTTTTTTGGGTCATTTTAAGAAAGTAGACAATGAAACACATGACGGGATGGGACAAATAAATGGATGAGGATGATGGAGACGAATCCATCTCCAGAGCTTCTCTCTTTGGGGCACCAGTCTGCGTGAGTCTCGGTGGCTGAGTTTTTAAAACAGAGTCCCAGGTTAAACAGAGGTCAAACTGCGGTCATGACCTTGTCCCTGTAAACCAAACTGATGGATCCTGGAGAGATGCTGCTGGTTCGCTCCGGGACGGGAGGGCAACTGGACACGGGACTCATGGCCTCAAAAGAAGGCCTGAACATGACACGTAAATGAAGAATCACACACGCACACACACACACACACACACACACACACACACACACACACACACACACACACACACACACACACACACACACACACACACACACACACACACACACACACACACACACACACACACACACACACACACACACACACACACACACACACACACACAAGCATAGAGATAGAGAAGACACAGACAGACAAACAGGCATATGAGGTGTATGAATGACATGAAGTGTGATGAAAAACAGATTGTGGGAGATGACAGAGTCGATTTCTTAAAGCAAATTCCCAATCATCTTCTCAGTGGTCAGTTTTCTTACCTGTGTGACGGCGTGTGTCCAGAGGGCTGCAGGTAAACTGGGGGTGTGAGCACAGGGTGGGGCGGATGCCACGGCTCATGACCCATGGGAATGTTGTGTTGGTACTGGAAGGAAAGAGAGGATTGAAGAGATGCTGAAATTAAATGTTGCTACAAGGACAAAGCCAGATCAGTTGCTGGTGTGTGTGTGTGTGTGTGTGTGTGTGTGTGTGTGTGTGTGTGTGTGTGTGTGTGTGTGTGTGTGTGTGTGTGTGTGTGTGTGTGTGTGTGTGTGTGTGTGTGTGTGTGTGTGTGTGTGTGTGTGTGTATGTGTGTGCGTATGAAAGTGGGTTATCTGAGGTCACTCACCGGATGTAGGCTGGGATCGGGGCTGGCGTGGGAGCTGGAAAAGAACTTCAATAATCACTGACAGCAGATTTGCACAATGATAGATTTTACAGCAGAGCCAAATACATTATTCTGGTGTATGTACTATACAAACAAATACATTTAAAGTGAGAAAAATGAGGAAAAACCTACAAAGTGACAACCATTTTATCTCTCTTCCCTTTGGAAAGGGGATATTTTGGTGTTTAGTCAGGCTGTTATCTGGATTAAGGTCAAGGTTATGGGATAAGTAATAAATGTAATAGCTGGAATGTCCTCATAAATATATCAATGTGAATTCATTTTTCATTATTCTTCATATTGGTGTGTCTGTGAGTGTCATTTTCACCTGATATGTGGAGGCTTGGCTGGAGAAATAGAAACTGAAAGATAGATATAACGTCAGTTAGCAAAGAGATAGAGAGAGATCAAAAACAGCACAGCACGTCTGTCGTTTTATCTTAATTTATCTGCACTTTTTAAAAAGAGCAATAAAGTGTTTTTCAGTCCACACTCTTTCCAGACTCTCCTGCTCCGCTTTACCAGCGCTTGACTCAGAGTTCATTTATATTCAAGGGCGGAATGACAAATCCGATTCCAATAAATAAAAGGTGTTTGGACGTCAACATCGACAGTCCTAAGGTAAATACATGCATTTAATCATTTATGTAAAGTGAGGTAGAGGCTTGTTTGGCTTCTGAAGCCATTGTAGCTCACAGACAGACGGAATTATGGGGGAGTGAAGAGTACAGCAGGTGCTTTTGACAAAGTAGAAAGTTGACGCTAAAGTCTAATAACCTGGAGTTTTGATCACTTTCTTTTAAAAAGAACCAAGCTGTCTGATGTCCGACACTGTTAGAGAACAACCTCTGGGAAGCTGACAGCTTTACAGCCTGCAGCACTTTCTTTCAACAGTAATTCTATACAGCAAATTAAATGATACAAAACATAATGAACCAAAACAGTACGTGACCTTTATGATACCACGCAGAAGTGAAAAAAGACGTAACAGGATGTTGTGAGTCATCCATGTTTTGTATGTGCTGATAAGACTCACCTTTGCTCAGTGACTGTGTGCGGGAGGGGTACCGCTTGCTCGGCCTTCTCTCAAATGTACTGGCTCTCCTCAGTCTGCCTCCATGTGTAGCCTGATACTCCGTCTTACCACTGAGATAAAAGGTAAATAGGTAAATAGTGAAAAACATTATTACAAAAATGTTAAAGTGCAACAAAGCTGCCATCTGAATGAGCTTAAGGGTTTTAAAAAGGCAATTTTTTTGAAACATTTGTTTACACTTCACTAAATGAGGCTTAAACACAACAAAATTCATCCTCACTTTTAAGGATTTATTGGAATTAGAGGTTTTAAGTTTTGACAGCTGCTGTTTTGCCGCCATCAGGAAAACTCTTAACATAGTTTAGTGAGCTCCATTGTCACTGAGGCTGAATATCTAACTAAAGTTTGGTAGTATAGACTATAATAAAGACTAGATTATATGTAACATTGTAATTTAATATAAAACCGTGATTTGAGGATTTAAACCATGCATTAATCTCAATCAGACCCGTTTTGCATTTCTTTTTAACTGGTGATAAATAGTAAACAATAAAGAGACACTGGTGTGCTTAAGATATTGGATTACCTTAAACACATGTTCCTGTTTTTACTTCCACCACCTGTAACATGAGTTTTTATCCACTGACTTCAGAGGAAAACCCACTGTGCCTTTCACACTGCTTTCACTCAGCTGCTCCAACAAATGACAGGAAGTGCCCTTCAAGTGTGAGAATTTGCTTTGACCATCTCTGATAATAGTCACAAGAAAACAAACAATATGAAGGGAATATCTCAGTCGCCATAGGAACAGATCCATGTAACCATAGATACACTGTAACCATAGATACAAAGGCTCTGCTTTATGTGACACATGATTCCCCATGTGCTAGTAACAAGTGGTGGCCACAACTACCTGAGTGAGCCAACTTGTGTGATCCCTCTTCAGTGCAGAGACAGCAGTCAGTGAGACACTGTGCTGACAGTAAAGTACAGGTGTGAGTCCGTCTCTGTGCTCTACCTGAATCTGAAGCGAGACCCGAGGCGGGTGAAGTCGCTGCGGTTGGTCTTGCCTGTGGTTGGCTGCCGTAGCCGAAAGAAAGCGTGGCTCTCTACGGCACACTTCCACAGGTGTTTACAGATCTTGGAGCTGGCCAGCTGAAACACAAACGTGTGCTCTTGCTCCCGACCCTTCACAGTCACAAAACAACCAGACACTGTTAATTTGCCTCACAGCTGATTGCATGGAGACATTTGTATGTGGGAATGTATTTGCCTGCAGAATATGAGGACACAAACCTGATCATCGTCTTCCACCACCGCCAACGTGAGTCGACTCTTTTTGAAGTCCAGTTGAGTGATTTTGGGCCTGAATAATACAGCAGAACAACAAAATCACACACTCTGTATTTTTGCCTGAAGAGTGAGATGATGAGAGCGGTACTTTGGCCATAGTTTGATCTAATAGCACCTTCAAGAGTGATTTTGGTTTTCGGGTCACGTCCCAAACCCATCCTGCCTCCAAGTCAATCATTCAATAATTAATCTACCCGAAAAGACCTGCTCTCAATCAATCAAATGTTAGTAGTTTTGTTATTCTAATAATCAGTTAATCTATTGATTATGTTTTTTGATTGACTGATAAATCATTTACAACATGAAATGTCAAAAAAACAAAATAATAACTATCACAGCTTTCCTGAGACTCAAGTGACATTTCCAAGTTTCATGTTTTGTTGAAATTAGTCCAAAATCACTCAATCTTTAATTTAATATGATATAATACTTTAAAAATTGTTTTGTAAATCGTAAATGTTTGTAGTCTTTACACTAATTCTTCATAAAAATTACAATAAATATAAAACAGTTGCCAATTCATTTTTTCTGTTGATCACTGAATCAATTACCTACCAAGAGTTTCAGCTGTAATTTATATACACAACAGCTGTTACAAACCTGGAAAAATCAGGCACCAGGAAATGTAATGCGTCACCATGACAATCAATAACTGAGTGTTGTTGTCGTTAGTGGATATATGACAGAAAAAAATATGATATTTTAATTAGGACATTCTGATGTTTTGTGCTAATGTCTGTTGTTTGAGTCACGAGTTTGAAAATGGAATATAGGTCTGTAGTTTATGTAAATGTCTTATTTTATAATGTGTAAAATGGACAAATATTGGGACTCACTAGATTAGAGATGCATTCAAAATACCTACCAAAAGAAGAGCCCAATTTTATTGGAGCCTTCAAATACCAAGATGCCAGTAGGCGTGAGACCCAGTGCATATTCCCCTCCATCTCTGCCCTGCAGACACAACATATACACATTTACTCCTCTAACACACCTGCAACGTAGTGACATATGTAGAGTAATAATTGTGTTTGTAAAATTCGCTCACACACCTTGACAAAGTGCATATCTACGCCGTAAAGTTCCAGCCACTTGCATTTGTTGAGAAAAGAAATCTCTGCTTGTGACGGACTCTTTCCCCTGTGGTTATAAAATAAGACACCATGTTGAGTTTTAGAACAAAAATATCACTCCTCCGTCACCTCAGCTCTGACAGTCTGTTGAGCAGCTCAGTCTGAAAAAGAAAACTATCAAAAATGACACTTGTTGCATGACCTCAACTGGTAATTGGTGTTTGCTCTAAGGCAACTACTCAGTGAGTAACCGTCCGGCTGCATCCCGGACTCAGCCTTGGTGTCGTGTAGAAGAATGACTGTGAACTCAGTCTGTCCTTGCGTGGCTCAGCCGGCCCAGTGAAGTGCAGCATATGTGTACGTAATCTAATCCGAGATGGGAGCAATCAGAGCGCGGCTGGGTTAAATACTGCCTGGAATCAATCAAGACCCTCCAGGGATTAATCCCATAATCCTTCACGCAGACCAGTGATAGCGAGGCCAGGGTGGAGGAGGAGAGCGCAGGGGGGCGGTGAAATTAGACGCCCTTGTCAGTGAAAATGCTGCTGCTGAAAGGCCACAGCAGAATGACTTCCTTTTCTGCTCTGTGTCGGCTTTTTGCCCCACTTGTTTCATCCAGTGAGGAGAGAAACTGGCTCAGGTCAAATTGCCGGCCACTGGACGCCGTCCAGTGAGGTGCTTTGAAACAGCAGAAGTATTGTAACAACTAGTCCAGATCACTGTGTAGAAATGTTTATGTGTCCTGGGTTGTAGTGCACAAGAAGGTCGCATTTTAGGATCAGTAATGTTCAGGATAAACACCTAATGTTCAGGATAAACCCAGATAAAACTCTGTGATTTCACTGATAACCTTTATTCTCACCTGAGGTCCAGCCATCTGCCAAAGATGTCCGCCTCCATGGTCTCACTCTGTTTGGGAGTGAAACGAAACTCTGACACAAGCTCAGGAGAGTGCTCCAAGGAATCGCAGTCTCCCATCTCACCTGGATATCGATACACACAAACACAATTCAAATACAGATGCATCAAACCAAGAAATTCAGGGATACAAATACGTATCAGGGGAGCAGGGACACAAACCACACAAGCAAAACAGTGACTAATGACTTCCCAAAAGTCTCAAATAAATCTAAAAGGTTACATGAAGCTTTGGAAAACTGTTGGTGCTTATGTGGTGTATAAAGGATCACTGGTGTTTTCCTTTAAAGAGTGAAAAATGTAACTATCTGTACATATATATGAACATAAGTGAGTACATGAAGTTGACTTACTTTGTAAACAATATGACGCCAGCTCTACTGACACATCGTATGGACATTTCAACCTGACAAGAAAAAGAGACACAAATGACGAGATGTTTTCAGTATGAGTGTTATGCTCATGATATCAAAACCTCTGTCCTACACATGGTGTGATGGGTACATGTTATCATGTGCCGGAGAGACATAAAAGTGGCTGAATGCCCAACACTGTGAGCCTCTGTGTGTGTGTGTGTGTGTGTGTGTGTGTGTGTGTGTGTGTGTGTGTGTGTGTGTGTGTGTGTGTGTGTGTGTGTGTGTGTGTGTGTGTGTGTGTGTGTGTGTGTGTGTCAAGGAGGAGAGGTGCAACCCTTTTGCTAAAATAAGCAGCCCTCTGCTGTTCTTGATCTTGAGCTTTATAATAGAGCTGGACTCTGGGGATCCGTGGCCCAGATAGAGGCAGGAGGAGGGAGAAGGGTAACACACTGTCTGAAGTGTGTGTTTGTGCAGGCGGGTTTGTGTTTGTTTGTAAAAAACGGACTCCGCTGTACAGAAGTCCCAGAAACTCCAGTGTAGGTGACCTATGTTTATGCTGTTACAGGTGAGTGTGTTTCCTTCATGTTTAATGCTGCTGATGAGATCCGCACGTCCTCACAAATGAAGAGAAGGCACCTGAAAATGACTCGTGAGGAATTTTTTTTAAATATTTTCTGTAGCTGCTCCTCCCTCTTCCCAATTTTTAGCAGTGTCAATCTTCTCATATACCTCTCAAAAACACAGCAAATAATTTCCCAAAATGTTGAACTACTCCTTTAAATGTGTAGCAAAACAATACTGTTTATGTATGTACTCCAGATGTAATGTTGCCGTGTGTGTGACTGAGTTTCTGGGTACATAAACAGTGACAGAGAAACTTACTTGCCAGACAGAATGTCTTGTCGAAGCTGCAACACAAACAGATACCTGTTGATGAGACAAACAACAAAACAAATGAGTGAGAGATAACAATATAAATCAATTGATGTGTCACAGGCTTTTCCTCATATCTGACACATAATTTGTTTTAACAAGACTCTGTCCTTGATTTGAATCTGCCCACAGCAGCAGAGTAATTAGCCCTGCGTCCCCTTTGGCCCTCTACACAAGGCTCTAGAGAGAGGTGTGTGTGTGTGTGTGTGTGTGTGTGTGTGTGTGTGTGTGTGTGTGTGTGATTTTTACCTTGTAAATTCCTCACGCAGGTTGTTCGGCTCTGAAGAGTAAAATTTCACTCTGAAGAAGAGTCTGTATGGCTGACCGTCTAAAAGAAATATAGGCAGAGGGAAAAGTGTGAATAAAGACTGTGTGTGTGTGTGTGTGTGTGTGTGTGTGTGTGTGTGTGTGTGTGTGTGTGTGTGTGTGTGTGTGTGTGTGTGTGTGTGTGTGTGTGTGTGTGTGTGTGTGTGAGACAAAAAGAGCTTGAGGTGGAAAAGTAATTTATCGAAAATGTATTCAATCAAATAAAATCGTCTTATAGTTTATTTCATCTATTTAATCTCGTCCTTCCGCCGTTGTCTTTTCATCACGTCCATCCATCACGATCACAAGGTCAAAAATCTTTATCCATTCGTACTTGTCTTTCCCGTTTGCCTTAAAACATCAATCAGAGTGTCTTTCAGGCTCCACAGCAGCTACCACCCAGTGAATAAATGACCAGTGAAACACGTCATCCATCTCTCTTCCCCCTGCTGCACATTTCATTCCCCTTTTTACAAGGTAGAGCAAACAAGGGTAAGGCTCGTAATGCACATGCTAATCACCATGTCAACATTTGATAATGCTCCACCTGCTCCCCCACTTACCTGCTACCGTATACATATACTAAACACTGCACATTTTCCTGCACACAAGCAGTGCTAATTAGGAAAACAATCTGAGGCTGTCTGCACTTACCTCGGATCTGTTTCTTTATAAGCTTGGACATGTCCAGCCAGTGCTAAAAGAGAGACGAGAATAAGCAGGTGAGAATGACGTATATCAATTTGTGGTCCACAGTGATAGAAGTAAGAACTTGTGACTCACTGAGACTTGATCTGTGTCCATAAACTGCAACCCGAAGTAGTCTGTCTCAACCAGATCTATGTGATACATGATCTGGTCAAAGAGGTCCTGGCCTTTGGACTTGCTCTAGAACAGCAGAACACAAAGAAACTTATTTTTCACCTGTTTTGTATTTATCTCTTCTGCTCTTGTAACCTGATATGAGTCTTTAAAGGTGAGTCAGCAGTTTCACCACTGACAGATATCCCGGTAATTTGGGCATGAAAGTGGATTAGAAATAGATATGGTCTCCATGTCAGGAGTAGAATGACTTATAGTAGATGTGAAAGTGGCTGTTTGTGCGTGTGCATCTCGGTCAAAAGGAGAAGGACAACGGCCTCAGGGAAAGGCCCTTATTGAGGCCTTTGTCATAAACACGCAAACCACAAACACGAGTCAGTGCACTTAAACACAACATTTTTATCTTAAACTTTATTAAAACAGTTTACGAGTAGATGTGCCTCATATGACCCACATAAATCACAGTGGGTGTGTAGGAAGATAACAGCATTGTACAGTGGAGCCTGACAACCAGTCTAAACTTCCTGGTGAGTGTATGAATGTTAGCGGAAATCAGTGGTATTAACGGATTGGGGACAGGAAAGAAAATCGCTATTGCTCATTCTGCAGCATGTAGTTTAGAGAGGCTGATTGAAATCATAGCCTCTGTCACATGGGGGCATAAACACGATCAAACATTAGAAAAAATGTTCCTCACAAAGTCGCACACAGAGGCGAATATTTCACTCATCCAGCTTGAAGTGACAGCCTAATACACTTATATAGGTGAGTTTCAGCTCTGTTCTGTGCACCTGTATCAATGCCAATGGGAGAAGAAGAGAACATGAACAAACTTGTTCCAGCACACCTGTGACTAAGCCGCCAGCTTGACAAGCCGTGTGTCATTTTGAACTGTAATACCTCGGTAGAAGCTGTGGCTTTGTGTTATTGCTGTAATCTCCCTGCTGGACAAGAGGAGGAAGACTCTCTACCCCTGTTAACCCACAATACACCGGCCGTGAGCTTCACGACGCACGCACACAGCAGCAGCAGCAGCTTTGGTGACACACTCAACCTTCCAAACGAAAACATCTTATGAGGAGCCACTTACGCACACGTGCCCACACACTCGCTCATCATCCCACCTACCCCTCGCACGCTCGTAGCACTCTGTCTGTGACACAGAGTCCCCACAGTGGTAAATCAGATCAGGGAGTCAGGGAATAAGAGAGAGACAGAGGGAGATGGAGGGAGCACGGGAGGGAAAAAAAAAAAAAGAGAAGAAGGAGGAGGAGGCAGAGTGTGAAAGAGGAGGATGATGAGCAAGGGAGCACAGAGGGAGAAGATTACGAGGGAGGATGGTACTAGGAGGGCAGACAGGGAGAGAGCGGAGATTGGCTGAGGGTGATTATATACAGGCAAATAAGAGAAAAGAAAGGGAAGGGAAGATGCTGTAAACGAGCAAACAAGAGGAGGAGGCAGCGTCAGGTCTGTCTCAGAGTTCCCTGCAGTCAGAGCGAGGAAGCAATGTGATGAACTTGCTGATCATAACACCATCTGGAGCTGCACCTCTCACTGCACTGGAAGAGACATACTCACGCACACACTGGTATTATATAGGCCACTATGATATTACAGAAAGGGAAACTTTGGAAACTTATCTGTGCTGAACTCCAAACTTGTATTATCGCTCAGTCTGTTGATGCTATTGTTTATATTATTTGGTGCCAAAAACAATAACCTCAAATCCCAAAAGAACATCTTTAAGTTGCTCTTTGACATTAGAAATTCTACTGTCTTCATATTTGAGAAGCTGAATCCAGTAAGTTTAGGACAGGTAATCAAAAATCTACTGATCAATTAATCAATGAGGCCAGACGTTTGAGCCCTATTTGAACTGCATGCCTGCTAAATAAATGGAGAAATAAAAAGCTGTCACTTGAACACTTTCACTAACCAGAGTTGGTTTCAATTAAACATTCATTATGATAAAGTTAAGTTGTCCCGATTCACTATATTTTGAATTGAAAAGGTTGAAACAGAAAGCTACCCTGATCCCAGACTAAATAAACTCCAACATATTAAATTTCAGGGCAGCAGGAGACCAGCAGGAAGACCCACAAGGACTCCACTGTGTCCCCGGGCCACACTTTGACCCCCACTGATCTGGGCTACACCTTGTCCTGCTGCTTGTTCTCCGTTTACACACTCCCGCCGGCCAGTGTAAACAACACACTCACAGACAAATCCACGTTGACATCCGAGCCGTCCAGCAGCAGGACGCGGCAGGTGATGGTGGTCCTCGCCGTCCCGGCCGCTGGTATGTGAACCGAGGCTCCCCCGGTGACCACGGCGGGCGCGTGGACGACCTGCTGCTGGTGGGCCAGGAGCAGGGGATTCCCGACCACCCCTCCTGCTCCACCACCTCCCCCTCCCCCTTTACCGTCCCGCTCGTCCCTCTCTCTCGTCTGGAGGCGGCTCCGGGAGCGGCGGCTGAACGTCCGGCGCAGAAAGCCCATCATCTTCCTGATCCACAAAGCGAGGAGGTCCGTGCCGTGTCCGTAAAAAGTGCCCCACACAACAGTCGCGTCAGCCGGGGTCCTGCTTCGGCTGCCACCGCCTCCTCCTCCTCGTCCTCCCCGGGGCGAGGAGTCACTTAGCAGGCACAGAGGAGACTTCAGGGCTGCCGATCAGTCCTCGGGCTGGATGTCGGCAGCAGCGGGGGACTCCAGTCGCATACTAATGAAACTAACACAGATCGACCACTGAGGCGCCAACCAGTTGATTTCCAATCATTTCTGTCCGGTGTGAAGGGCAGGACTGTGTCACGGAAATCCAAGCAGCCCTCCTCCTCCCCCTGTCCTGTCCTCTCCCGTGCACCTGCCTCCTGCTTTGCTCGCTGTTGTGCACCGACTCTAAAATCCCGGAGAAATCCCGTCAACGCTCCGCAGTGGGAACCCTGAGTCACACGGTGCCGACAAGGGAGGAGGGGAGTCTTATCACCTCTGGACCCGACCGGACCCCGGCGGTTGTTGTTTCCTATTCACACCGGCCAACAGAAACTAGTTTACCCCACAGGTGAAAGTCAACCAGTGAAACTGGACAAACAGCATGATCTGCGCCTGCGTAAAAACACAGCGCAGAACAAACTTCTGTTCCTGCCGACTGGCCGACCCATCAGCGTCAGTGAACCAGCGCCACCTGTCTGTCTTTTGCCCGCCTGGGCCGGGAATACATTAGAGCAGATCATTACTGGTTCCCAAGGTGGGGTCCTGGGAGCCCATGCGGTCGTTAAAAGGTTTCCAAAAGGTCTGCAGTAGGATGATGATGATATATATCCCTATTCTTCAGGGTCCTACTTTAATACTTAGATACCAATCAAACGCTACATGCACTACATCTTTCATAGAATACAGTTTAGTTCAGAGCTTTACAGGTGACAAATTTAGATTAAGACAATAGCCTATAATGCAATGATGCACACAAGAAAAAATAAAGTAAAGAACGAGTGATTCTCTCCCAAACCACTTCTATCATAACTTTTATCTAATCTACTTCATTTTTCATATATTGATTTATTTATTTATTACTAATCAATTGTATATTTTTTTTATACATTCCCAAATGCAAAGTCCCAAAAATAATCTTCACGAAACCAAGGATAAAAACTCTGGCAGACAAATACTCTGTTTTTTTTTTTTTTTTTCTTGAGGTAAAAGTAGTACAATCAAAATGCAGTCAAAAAATTATGGAATTAGCTTATTCAGTACAGTTTATTTTGAAATCTAACCTGAATCAGAAAAAATACAGCACATTTCCAAACTCGCCTTATTTTTCATTCCCTGCCCACCCTAACAGAGAAACAAGAGGAGGAAGCCAAATAAGAAAGTATACCTTTTTAAAAAAAAAAAAAAATAAGAAAAATAAGTTTCCAATTCTGAAAAATATAGATTTAGAAAATAAACATGCTTTCCATCATATGCAGTGACTTTTGCTGTCTGAGTCACTCAGTCATGAAAAGGGACTTCTCCAGGAATCGTCCAGTTCTTCAGAATAATTTTCAGTGCAATCATTAATTTCATCTGGATACAGTCCATGTGTAAATTTTTAACAGCAGACTTAAAATATCACCTCAGTGGAAACTGCAGACTTGCAGAAACACACAAACATTCAGATGTGAACCTCCTAGATGAAACCTCTTACAAACGTGGGGTTTTGTGTGGTGATTTGTGGGTTCTGAACATGATCAATGAGCTTCTGATCATTCTTTCACATATTTAGTTGTATTAACTTCATTAGTGAGCACTATAATTGCATTATACTGATGATACAGAATATCATCATAAACCTGCAGAGATGCTGCAATCCTCACAGCAGTGTTACATTTTGTTTTAGTACCTTTCTTTAAGCCAATATTTTGTCATAACCAGACTGTTTGGGCTGATTTGTGATGGGGAGATAGTTTCACCGATGTCGCCAGCTTCAGAGGCACTCAGCTGAAGGTTAAGGAAGCACACTACTCTTTATTTCAGTAAGCAGCTTTGTTCTGCGAGGAAATGTGGAAACATAAGAATATCATCACAATGCAACATCTCATTTAATGATCATGTTTATATTATCACCGGAAATGACAAAGCAGAGCCATCAGTATAAATCAGTGTGTTTATTTAGTGTCTTAATAATTTAAGAGTGATGAACAGTGAGTTTGGATCTCCTCTGGCAGACAGCGTGCAGCGCTGCACCACCATGACCCAACAGTATCTGATGTAGTGATCTAAAGCCGGCCTTGCGCCTTGTCTTACAGGACACACAGATAAACTACAGATTATGACAATTCCCAGTCAGCCTCTGCTGCCATGTTTCATCCATCGACTGGGAAACGTCCGTCTAAGGCACAGATAGCTTAATAAGTAGAGGCGTCATTCCTGAGTGGCCTCTTGTATAGAAATTAGCAGCTCACGTCAGTCTCTATGGAGACCGCAGTCTCTATATGCTTAATGCGCTTTCAGCAAAAACTAAGGCCGACGAGGTGAACGATTCATATTCTCACACAGCTACACATATCACAGACGGCTGTACTCTGAAGCTAGTTATACTCTCATTATCCCGTCTGTGTTCTAGTTCCTTAAGAGTGACAGAATGTAATCTGTTGTAGCTCTGTAGGTCTCTCTGCGCAAGTCGAGGCAGAAAAGTGTGTCTGTTCTGGTCCTGTTGCTGATTTGAGTTACGATGCTTTAGACGTCTCCTGTTTCTCTTTGTACACTTGCAGAATAGCCTCACACACAAACTGGAACTGACACTGAAACAAATAAGAAAACAAAGTATCATTAGTTATGTGTGTGTGTGGGGGGAGAGGGGGGGGGCTGCCACGAAAAGAACGTAAAACAGACTTTTCCGTAGGTTTCTGGAGGGTTGACGTGCTGTGGTAGAGGTGGGGGCAGTTATTTGACATAAAAGCTATGTGTCTTCATGTAATTTGGACGATAATCATAACAAAAATTATTTTAAAAAATGTACTGTTTTCCTTAAACTAATAATCACCAAACATGAGTAAAACAAAGCGTACTTATAGTGAAGCATCAGTGCTGTGAAAAAACATTTGGGTGCTTCAAATAAGTGTTAAACTGTCAGGAAAACCCTGCAACAACAAGGATTTGATCCTTCTAACAAGCAATTTTGAATTTCAAAATCCTGATACATGGTATTGAATTCTACTATTGTTCAAAACTATTAAAAACCCCGGTGATGTGTTCCTGCATTATGATGAGTAAGAACACTGTAGTCAAGCCGTCCTGCTGCCATAAGAGGAGCAAATGTGTGTTCATATTTGGATGAAAATAGTCCCCAAAACTTCTGTCCAAGAAGAATTTAGCATCAGCACGATAACATTCGTTAATTAGCACTAAACCCAAAATGTGCAGCTGAGGCTCATGGGAATGTCAGGGGATCATCAAAAATATTACAAGTTATTCCAAAGGGAACGTAAAGATGCAAACCAAATTTCATGGAAATTCCTGTAACAGCTGCTAAGACATTTTTCTCAGAACTACAAAAGTGATCATGCTGCTGACTAAAGATGAAAAGTCAGGGAATCTCCAAAGACTTTAGGATTCATCCTCTGGACACCACGAATGTGTGTATAAACTTTCATTGCAATCCACCCAGTAGTTATGGAGATATTTCAGTCTGAAGCAAAGACATAAATGTTACTATAAGGAGAGCTACTCCACTTGCAAGGCTTGAAAGGACGACTGGGCAACTCAGTCTGATGAGGAAGATGGTGTTAAAACCATCCTTGAAAGCTCCTAAACAGGAACTGAGCGGACCCTTTGGTGAGGTGGATTTGTCGAAATTTTTGACCTTTTTTCAAAGATTTACTTAATCAGTACGAACCAATTGGGCATGACTGTGTGCCACAAACCGTGAAGATGTCCGAAAGTACTGAAAAATAAAAACTTTATCCCCAACATGAAAGGACGTCCTCTGACTGCGCATGTTTCTATTACTGACACAGAACCATATGAGGGAAACCTGAGGATGCGCTCCATCAGCACAATAACATCAGAGAGCTGAAGCCTCAGGGAGCGGATCTCCTTTCAAAATAAAGGTGATAGCGGTAGCTGCAGAGGCTCAGAAGCAGGCTTGTGACTGGAGGACTGCCATATTATTCATAGAACTACATCCTATTGAAGCCATGAGTAACACTTTCCTCTCCCTCAGACAATTACCAGCGAGGTGAGAGAGTGTAACTGCCAGCCTCAGCTTGCTCCAGTGGAGCTGCTCATCCTCGGCCATCACTATAACACAGAGGCGGTCAAGATTTTAAACATAAAATGTGCATATGAACAACAGCCTATATTGAGGCAAGAGAAAGTATGTGGCTGGGACATAAATACTACAAGGAGATAGCCGAAACACAGTCGCTGAACTTTAAAAAAAAAACATACTGTCCTCTGAAGTGATACCACACCTTATGTCAAACCTTGTGGCTGAGAGAAAAGTTATAACACCGGACAGATATTCCTCCATGATAAACTGGACCTCATGATAATTAAATTCTAGTGTCAAAACTTCAGGTTATTATAATGAAATAAAAAAATCACTGTGGTCAAAAGTTTAATTTAACAAATAAGAGCTGAGTTTATGAGCATTAAATCCTTGTTGTGTTTCTCTGTACCGTGGTCTGAACCATCATGGCGCGCTGATCTCTCAGTGTTTTGACAATGTCCAGCGGGAACACCTGTAGTCCCTCATCCAACAGAGTCAATGCCGTTTCCATAGTGATCAGAACACCTGTTCGTCCAATCCCAGCGCTGGAAATGTCATTCAAAACAAATATGCCATTAAGTGTACAGGAGATGAAGGTACAGTATGCTGGCGGTGTATGGTAAAAGTATACCGTGTGTGTGTGTGTGTGTGTGTGTGTGTGTGTGTGTGTGTGTGTGTGTGTGTGTGTGTGTGTGTGTGTGTGTGTGTGTGTGTGTGTGTGTGTGTGTGTGTGTGTGTGTGTGTTTTACCTGCAGTGTACCATTAGTGGCTCTTCACCTCTCCTCCTCTCCCTCACTGAGCTGATGAACAGCAGGAAGTCTGATGGGTCATCAGGTACGCCGTGGTCCGGCCACGCGACATACTGCAGGTGTGTGACTGCACGCTCCTCACCCAGCTAACCCCACACACACACACACACACAGTGCAGTACAGTATAAAAAAAAAAAAACACACAAATGACAAAGAAACAGATAGAGACAGATAATTAAAGTATTGCATAACCATCATTTAACATGACAAACGTGCAGCCTTTGGGGAAATATATCACACCAGACCCCGCAGCACTACAGGCTCAAACATTATTCAGTGTGTGAGGAAACAAAACCAACAGCCAGAACAGTGGAAAAACAACAAACACGCACGTGACCAGTAGGTGACACTGAGATTAGGAAGCAGAGCGGGACACGGAGAGATGAAAACAGGTGGGGTGGAGAGAGGACGGAGGAAAACACCAGAGCTGAAAAATAAAGTGAAGGCGGGGAGGACGAGGAGTGGGAGGAGGACGGCCGAGTTTAGAGTTTATAATGGGCATGTGGCCTGTGACTCCATGCAGGGATTAACTCCCTCCGCCAGAGGAACAGATGGGCCCACACAGCAGTATCTGTGTATGCATGTGTGTGCATTCATACTTCATGCCTCCTTGAGCATTATCTGTTCATTAACCTGTTTGCTGTGGAAGTTGAGGACAGCGCCTTTAATCTGTTAATCTGCCATATTACAATCAAAACACATAAACTTCTCACACCAGCACATCTGCCCACTCACACCGACACACAGGACAGACCGCACAATTTGGAAAAATTTAACACACTAAATGCACACGGCCACCCACGCACACATGCAGACCAAACCGCCCACACGCAAGTTACTGTATGTTGCAGTTAGTCTTGCCAGGAGTGGCTGCTGCCTGCGGCGAGTGCTGATATGGGACATATGGCACAAACAGGGTACATGCTACTGCAACATACAAACAGAAGAGCTCAGAGTTGTGTCCCTGCGGTCATGCTTTGCTCAGGCTCCATGCAGACATGAAAGCAGGTATCAACTAAGGCCTGCAAATAATCATTCTTTTATTGATTATTCTGTCAAGCATTTTTTTCAAGTAATTGTTTGGCCTTTAAAAAAAAAATGCCCATCACAATGTCCTGAGACAAAAAACAAAAAAATACTGAATTTACAAAAATATTAAGATAAGGAGAATAAGAAAATGTATGTATTTCAGAAGTTTAAAGAAATGTGTGTTTAGATTGAGTACTTAAAAAATGACTAAGCAAATAATTGACTATCAGAAAAGTTGCAGATTAATGATCTGTTGAGTAATCAAACATTTGACTCATAATTACAGCGCTACATGTTACTGTACCTGTGTGTGTGTCAGGGTGAACTGCCGCGTCACGTACGCCAGGTTACACTCCTCCGAGTGACACTTCACCCGAATGTGCCCATAATGCTTCACTTCCGGGGGATGCGGCCAGTACTGGTGGCACTTGGTCTGCAACGTGTATGACATCACCCGACAAATTACATTACTGCTGACATGAGTCATCAGTCAGGATGCATCTTACAACTGCTGCTACATCAGCTGTGCTCCGCTCTCAAGAAATCAAACTCATATTCAACATTATGGCATGTTCCACCCGGCAGCCTGAAGAACAAAAGCAATTCTTCAGAGGCAGGATGTGAACTGAAAGTTAATATGACTGTGTGTGTGTGTGTGTGTGTGTGTGTGTGTGTGTGTGTGTGTGTGTGTGTGTGTGTGTGTGTGTGTGTGTGTGTGTGTGTGTGTGTGTGTGTGTGTGTGTGTGTGTGTGTGTGTGAGATCCTCAAGTAGAGAGAAACTCTGGACACTTGACGAATATCAGGAAAATGATCAATTAATGAGAACATCTGGTTACCAAGCAACAGGCAAGCTGAGATGGAGACATGTTCATTCAGCAAGACCTTGATATCTCACTGCCTCTGGCTCTGTGTGGATGTGTTTTAACCCTCTGGTTGTTAATCTGATTGGCATCCTGCTCACACTTTACATTTAGCTATTCTCCACACCGTGAAACCCTGTAATTACTCACAACTGTGCCAACTGATCATTTTTGTGTGCAAACATCATCGCTGAACCTCCTAATTACAATAATCATGTATCAGATTAAACCTATTGTAATGTGATAGTAGCGCTGCGGTAATTACTGTGTCAATGCATCACTGATATTGAGTTGTGTAATTTATGAGTGCTCCCCTCGCTGTTTACTCATTTTCATCCCATTAAAACTGTGGCTGTTTGCAGAATGAAAGTACAGAAGTATGTATACCCGTCCCCTCTCTGTTAGAGTCGTAAGCATGATGATGGTGTGCGTCTGTTGCTCCCAAACAGTCTGCCAAAAGTGAGTGCAGGTCTGTGGCAACGGACCCTGAGCCGCAACATATCGTAAACATACACCAGACACTGGGGGCGCCACCTAAGAGACATACAAATAAACACACACACACACACACACACACACACACACACACACACACACACACACACACACACACACACACACACACACACACACACACACACACACACACACACACACACACACACACACACAGGATGAGTTTAAATTAAATGTCAGACAGGGACAAGACTCTGAGTTTCATATCGGTGATGTTCACCATGATGTGGCTGGCGTTGATGTAGTCCTCCTGGCCCTGCAGCACCACTCTGGTAGCATCATCTGAAAGAAGAGCAGGACAGCAGCGTGTGACGGGTCATATCAGAGCTCAACGCACCTCGGGCTCAGCCAATTAAATTTCATGAGGACCCACAGCAGTGAGGTTAGAAAGGTGGCAGGGAGCTGGGGAGGAGAGCAGCAGGCAGCGAAGAGACCAACAGCAGGGCACTGACAAACACACCGTCATAATAAGAGGCACTTACAAGGCAAAACATCCTTATACCGATTCTTGTCCATGTTCTCAGGGAGCCGAGCACAGCACAGTGACAAACCAGGCTTCCTCCTGTATAAATTCTAGAAATTTCAAGCACGCAAACACACAGAAACATGCGCGTGAACACACACAGAAACATACACAAACTACAAATTCCAGGCCAGTCATGGCATCTTTGTTTTAGATTGCCATGAACCGAATCCAAGTGAAGATTAGGGCCAACATCTGTCCCAAAACCAACTCTTAAAGGGCTCATTATGATCCTACAAATAGCTGAGTGGGAAAAACTAAATCCTGCTTAAAAAAAAAGACTAGTTGTATTTTGTTCCCGCGTATAAATACACCTTTAAATACACCCCTCCTAATCAGCTTGAGCTTTCATTTTAAATACCTCAAAATGAAAACACATTGTGCCAGACTGTATCCCCCTCTCCAGCTGTCTCATCGATTCCTCCAGTGTCGTGACCCACTCCGACTGGCCAGCTGACTGCGGCTTGTCTTCCTGTGATTGGATGGTGAGTGTGAGCGCGGGAGGTAACTGCAGCAGGGGCAACGCCCGGCCAGGACCTGGATTAGAAAGACAGTTCAAGGCTGTAATAAATATTTTTTAAAAACAGGACACACACGTGGGGACACACACGTGGGGACACACACACACACACACACACACACACACACACACACACACACACACACACACACACACACACACACACACACACACACACACACACCTTTACGTCGGATGAGCAGGGCCAGTTCTCTGGAGTGCGACTCTCTGCTGGCTCGTATGAACATGACGACCTGGTCATGTGTGTGTTCAGAAATGTCTCTACCGTTGATGAGCACCACAAGGTCTCCTTCTAGGAGTTGGGGCTCACATCGACCTGCCTACAAACAATATATGATCATTTCAAACTTGATAAGTAAACAAGCACAGCACAGAAATACCAAACAAGTTTTAAGGCCATTCAAAAACAGTTTCAGTTGGATAGTTTGTTCACCAGAGCGCTGAAAAGTGAATTTTTCAACTGTAAAATGTCACAATTCTTCGATCTTCTGTCCAAATCAAAATATTTTGTTTATGTTTGATGACCAGATGACCATTACCAATAGATTGTGATCTAATTTTTTGAACTGACAAATATTTGTATCAGTAGTTGCCTCAAAGAAAAATTTTCATTATCATTTCAATCAATTGACTCATCGACTGGTCAAAAAAAAAAGACTCCAAATACTGAAATATTATTTTTCTGAGCCAGATATCTATGTCTGTCCAGCATAGGATTAATTTAAAAATTGTATTGCTAGTTCGAAAGTGCTTAAATGGAGCAGCCCTGGCTTATCTAACTAACTGTTGCTCCACAATACCCCGCGTCGTCTGTTCAGGTCACTGAACCAGCAGCTTTCAGTCGTTCCCGGGTCCAGACTGACTCGTTGGGCCAGCTTTAAAACTTTGGAACAACCTCCGACTGAAGATGTCAAGTGGCAGTACTGCCAACTTCACTACCAGTATTCAAATCCATTTATTCTCACTGGCATTACCAGACAACGCCCGATTTTTTTTTTTTTTTTTACTTTTACAGTATTAATGACTTCTCGTACACTTTTCAATGCTGTTTTGGCTTGATACTGTTTTTAACTTATTATTGTTATTATCTTTAATACATTTTATTGCTTCATTTTGTTTTTGTTGGCCTAAGATGATTTTGTTTGTTTAAATGAGCTACATAATTAAACTGACTTGACTATCCATCAGTCCCTGTGAAGCTATGTCTGCACTCTGTGTTTACATATCATCACATTTTGATACAACCTGGAGACAACAGATTGTTCGAAAAAAACAAACAACAACAACACATCTGAGTCCATTCTTACCGGCGAGCTGGGTTTAACGTGGGATATGGCTAGAGGCATCTTCTGATCCACCCCACCCTGGGAGGAGTTACAAAACGAAACTGAGCAAGAGCGGAGGAGTAACAACACAAACATAATGTAAATGATGAAACTTTCCATGCGTGTAAGAAGCACGGACAGAGTGTAAGGGAGAGACCTACTTTAACATTAAAGCCAAACTTGCCCTCATGATCAGGGGCGATACATATCAGCATCAAGTCTCCGTCGCCGAGAGCACCCTGCATAGACAGAATCAACACACACACTAAGTGCACACTCACAAATGGATATACAGTGCAGTAATAAACATTTAGAGTTGAAGATGAGATACCGGACCTTATCGTAGTGCGGTGAGCTCTCTTCCTCTCCTATACTGTCATCAGTTTGCAACAAAGGCTCATCTGGACCTTGATTGTAAGTGCCAGAGAGACTGAAAGACACGAAATCAAGACGTTTCTATTTTTACTGATTTGTAGCACAAAGGATGACATTCATGCATGTGATAATAATAGTGGCCACTCTCATATCTTAATGTTTTTTCCCCATGATGGTTTAGATGCATACTTCGACAAAAGTTAGGGCAGGATTTATTGCAGGACTGTCGTAATAGACTGTGTTGAATTTTAGCTAAGTGTACCTAACTGATTCTGTTGTAACTGATACTAACTGATGAGGTGAAGACTCTCCCTCACTGTCCTTGGCACTGCTCAGAGACGCCCTGTACGTGTAGAAGACGTCTTCCCCCTCCGACATGTCTTTCAGCTCATTGGTCAGCTCCATTGAGGACGGGCGAGGTTTACGGATGCCGTGGCGAAGTCGAGGACTCCGCCTGCCGGAGAAACAAGAGCGGTCAGGTTTTGTCCAATGACAGGACACAATCAGAATACAAAGAAGACAAATTAGTGATCGATTTTTGTTTTTGAGTGCAGCCAAAGCTTTCGATAAAATCCTGGTTGGGATTGATGCTGGCAGTCGTACCAGTTGGGGGTGTTAGGGGGCGATCTGGAAGGCAGACTCTTGGTCTCGAGATGCTCTGATGAAAGCGACCGCTGCAGGACCGGGTTCCACACCATCCCTCCGACCACACGCTGGCACACTGGCCCACTGCAAACACAGGACACTTGGAAAATGCCTTATTCATAGCAAAAATGTGTGAATATATTCAATAAATAAAAAGCTCACGTCTCCGTTTTACTGTTGCCGAGGCCCAGGTGTTGTGTTATCAGCTTTTTGTAGGACTGAACTGTGCTGTTGTTGTGTTTGGGGCTCCTGGTGGTTCGGCTGGAGGAGAAGAAGGAGTGATGATCCACACAGGACCGCCACAGGTTCTTACAGCTCTTGGGGCAGGGCAGAGCTAGTGACACCTCACAGTCCTGGGTCTCCCCCTGCGACATGCAGAGTTAAGGGTCTTTGTAATCCTTTATAATGTAGCTCCAACATTCAAGGTCACATCATCTCTGTTATATAACTGAAGCTGCTCAGGATGCAGATGTAGCTGGCAATGAAAAGCAGTCTATTCTCATATGTTTTATGATTTATTACTTGTTACGGACGGATGAGAAAATGTGCAAAAATTGTGGACAGAAAACTTTAAATTATTGCCATTCTTAATGGCAAGTGAACCATAGAGAAGAGACATAATAATGTTCAGCATAAATCAGCATGTCCCATAAAGAAAAGGCATTTACCGCCAAAATAATGAAACACAAGGGTTTATTTCGAGCACATTTCTGAACTATTAGTAACAAATAAGTGATAGAGGGACTCACGTGTTTACATTTCAGGTGTATAAGAAAGCGTTTCCTCTTAAATGAAATCTTGATGATGTTCCCCCTGCATGGGAAAAATACAATTGTTCAAATGCTGATAAAAAAAATTAAAAATTTTTTTAAAAAAAGACTAATTAGCAGCACTGCCACTTACCAGGGGAAGAAACTGGAGCAAATCATATTACAGAATACTGCAACACCACTTGAGGTCAAACCCACCATCAGAGGGGTGTTGTTGGTGTTCTGACAAACACAGAAGAGGAAATGACCAAAAAAAAAAAAGGTATTAAAAGGATGCAAATGAAGATCTTGTTCAACATTTTTATCTCTTTGGCCACACCTGTGGTGATAAGCAGTGATCGCAGCTGTGTTTTTGGACTTCACTTCGATGATTAGCACAGTGGCATCTGTGTGATGTTAGTCATTTTTGATAGTTACGATGTTTCACACACAAGTGAGTTGAAGATTGGGGCTGCTGCTTTAGCTCCGCCTACCCTATCTGGTAGAGCAACCACAGTTGGCTGATGGGAAACACATCACTAGCAGCGCGTATTTTTGCCGGGAAAACCGCTTTCATCAGTGGGCTCAGTCACCACTGTGTTCCCTCATTCAGCAGAAAATTGTCCAGATTATTATTTGAAACCGGAATACAAGATATTGAAGTTAAGAAGGTTTAATGAGGGGAATCACACTACCATGGCAGCATGTAGCTCCACTCCATACAACTCCAGGGTTCGTGCTGTATTGAGAAAACACAGCTCCGCCTCGCTCTGCTTCAACCCCCTGGGGAAACACACGCACCCACAGAGTCACACACAACAAAGGCGCACAGCAAACCAGTTGTTTTCCAGTGGCAGTGAGACGTAATGAATTACTTGTGCTGTGGATGCAGATCCTCTACTTTAGACTGGAAGTCTTCATCCTGTTCGGGGATGAAGTGGCATTTGGAGAGGTAACCAGGGAGTCGGGACGGACAGTGATCCCCCATCTCCACTACAGGTGACGGAAAGAGACTCTGAACATCCGCACAGAAACACATAACAAGCAGCCGTGTATCCTGACATCTGTAAGACAGCTGCTTATTGAGAGGAGTGAGAACATCCTCACAGGAATAATTACACTCGTAGTTATTATTGAGTCATGAATCATTACTCTCTGGGAGGAGGTAGGACTTACACTGCACGGCGTAAGAAGCCAGCACGACAGCTGCACTCAGCGGACACGGCAACCTGCAATCACATTTGATGATTACACATTGTAACAGCTAAACATAAACTGTGCAGAAGGGGGGGGTGGATATCCGAGTTTGTTACTGACCGTCCTTCTCTAATGTCGCTCCTGATCTGCAGGAAGTAAAGGTGTCTGCAGGGACAAGGCAAGAGGAACTTTAAAAACCCACGCATGGACTCTACATCCTGCAGAAACCTCTGTAAAGGGGTTTGACATATTGGTATTGTGAGCCATGCTAACGGCCAGGGCCTCGCTGGTCTGCCGGTTAGCTGAAATATCTCAACACATATTTAATGGAGTGCCACTAAATTTTCTAAAGACATTCATTATCCCCCAAAGACAATTCCTTCTGGTTCGGTTTACCCCTTGTTTGTTCTAGTGCTACTGGCAGGTCTAAGTTTTCAACTTGTACAAACATTCGTGGAACCCAGACGACGGCTGCCAGTTACTTTGGTTCATCTTGCACTGCAGTCATTGTTTGGAGGGAATGTCTCAACAGCTGTTGGACGGATTGCCCTAAAATCTGGTTGTACGTTGAGGTCGACTTCATTTTTCCTTTTTGTTTGAACCACAGACTTTTCATAAGGCGCCATCAACAAGTCAAAACTTTAATTTGTCCAATACTTTGCTTTGTGACCAAATACCTGCAAAACTAATGACAAATTAGCAAACGTTAGCATGCTAACACACTAAACTGAGAAGGAAAACATGTTAAATATTATACCTGCTTAGTGTCACTTAACGGGGCATTGTCAATGTGAGAATTTTCATGTTGCTATTGTAATTTTGCTCAAAGTACAGCCTCCACAGAGCTGCTCGAATGGCTACTGTTTGACATTTGAATATGGAACAGCCACTGTTTCTCAAAAACATGAATTCATTTATTTTACCTGGAAGTGAACCAAACACTACAAACTGTCCAAAAACACATTAACTTCTAAATCCTTAATTTTTTATCAGTACGTAGTGGTGTTGGATTTCTGGGACAGAGAAGCTCATACACTAACCTTGTTTGCTCATGCTGCAGAGAGTTGGGATCAGAGATGAAGAATCGTACTCTGAAGTTCAGATAAAAAGGGGATGCAAGGCCTGCAGAGAAACATCATCTTGTCAAACATGGCATATATCTATGACCACAGGTTCACCTAAGCTTAATACTGCACCCCTTCGCTTACACATTCACTTTATATTTGCATTCAGATTCATTTTAAAATGGCTCGAAAGGTAAATCTCAGTGAAGACTGAATTTGTTGGAGCCAGAACAAGTCAGATACCTTTTATTTGCTTCTTCAAGGGCTTCTCTGGCTCCAACCATCTCTGAAAGAAAGGAATTCATTAAGTATAATGGCTGACTGGGGCTAAAAAAAAAAACTTCATGTAAGTGTACCCTGTGGTTATCATCAGCAAGCGCAATACATTACACTCTCAGCCCAAATGTGCAGCAGATGAACAGTGAGCTCACAGGCGAGTGTGTGTTGGCTGTTATGGAGGCGATGGCTGTGCGGGATTCTCTGATCTGCAGACTGAAGAGCTGCCTCTCCTGCAGGCCCAGGTGGTCACATACTAGGTCCAACAGAACCACACCTTCATCCTGCTTCTGAAAGACGGAAACAACAAACAACATTATGACCAGCCAAACGTTTGTATTTGTGAGATAGAACTTAACATGTTGTATCAGTGAGTTTGACGGTGCTTAAATATTAAAAATGCCTGTAATTTAGACACAAAAAAAACCCATTAATAATATATATATATATATCCGGGTGAAAATTCCAATTTCCAAAGGGCCCTCGGCAATACAATATTCTGTAGTTTAACTATTCGTTGTTTTATTATTCACTCTGAGGGATAACCCGCAGCTCGTCAGCATTTATCACTGTTTTCTGCCCGGAAGGTTATATACATCACAGGAGGAGCTTGTTTGCTGTAAACTGCATCACACACTTTGTTCTTGCAGAAAGTTTGATGTGTCTGGACACAAAATCCAGGTGATGATGAGTGTTAACCGGCTTACAATGTAAACAATTAGCCTTATCTAAACATGAGAAGCACGTGGAGCCACATAAAGCGAGTAATGTGGAGTTTAATAATGGTATCTCTTTCCACATTACAATCACAGCGCTCTCCCTGCTCTCCCACACTTCACATAAAAATGCTGCACAGACGCTGTCCTAGAAAGCAATTTTGTGATGGTCTTTTTGGTGAGTGTATGCTTGTGCCATCAGGCTGCGTATGACACGATATGCTGTTAAAGGCTCCAGAGTGTGACAAGCACTGTAAGCCGTAGGAGGTGAGTGTGTCCTTCAAACCAAGGTCGCAGTGTTGAGTGAGAGATGTGGATCAATGGGAAAAGGAAAGAATAGTTCACGAGTATATCATGCATGACACTACAATCATTAGCGGAGCACAGAGACAGATAGGAGCAACATATCCTCAACGCCAGAGAGGAAACAAATGGGCTGGCTTGCTGGCTTGCTGCTTGTGTGTGTGTGTGTGTGTGTGTGTGTGTGTGTGTGTGTGTGTGTGTGTGTGTGTGTGTGTGTGTGTGTGTGTGTGTGTGTTACGCACGCTGACTCTGAAGGTCTCAATAGTGCCGTCCAGCAGCTGAACTAGGCAGAGCAGGTCCGGTTTTGGCATGTCTGTTACCACGGTAACTTTGCCTCCCTTTCAAGACAAACACCTTGCCCTCAGCTCGTCACTGACAGGTGACCTGGAAACACACACACACACACGCGCACACACACACACACACACACACACACACACACACACACACACACCACAAAACAGTGTCAGATGTTTCCAAGCTGTTGTCTTCCAATGAAAGTACCTCCCTCAGGATGACATTGTGTGTGATGAGTAATGTATGTGCTGAATGGAGTATCAGGCTGCTGTGAGTAATGCACTATGAATGTGAAGGAGTGACTGTGTACATGTGTGTGTTTGTGTAATTATTTGGCCTGGGTCTGAACATGTCCCTTCCTTCTCCCTTTGCGTCTCTCCGCCTTTTCACAAGCAGAATGATAAGAATGTTAAACATTTTCAGAGTTAAACACGCCCCATCCACAGCACTACAACTGATCCCAGACCAGCTGCACGCACACAAACTCTTACAATACAAATGCATGCATGCACGTATGTACTCAAAGCCTAAAGTGACTCTGAGAATACTGTACTTGCATGCATGTGTGTGTACGTACATGTGTCCTGTCTTGATTTTCCAGGTGAACGATCACACAGCTTCTGAAGGGACACACAATGTTTGAGTTAATGTTTGAACACGGTAACACACTCTGAATATGTTAAAACAGAGCTGGTCCCAGTTTGATGACGGGTTTTCCATAATACCCCATTCACAGGCAGGCTTCTGATGAATTTACAAGTCAATGCAAAAGCCGACTCATCATGATGTGGAGGCATGTTGCCTCTATTTCTGATATGTTTCTGAGGAAATTCAAGATACATTTGACCTGCTTCACCGTGCCGTTAAAACAAACTTTATCATAACTTTATGTGTTGAAGTGAGAGGAGCAGACTGTTGGACACACAGTAAAGAACAAATCTACAACACTGCTTCATATAAGTAAATAAACAGGGCCTATCTCAGTGTATTAGGCCCATATTTCTGCTCTCCAACTGTCGCAGTCCGATAATGAACTCTGCCGTGACCTTCTTGTACTTTGAGCCCCAGCGCGAACAAGGAACCTGTTGACAGCCTGTGGTTTTCTACAGCTACACCCAAAAGGAGGAACACACACCGCTGTGGCAAAACTTTCCTCCAACCACAACTTCTCCTCGTAAACTACAGCTTGGCCAAGTTCACGTTTTCTGGAAAGAAACGGGTTTAAAAGACAAAGAAACGGCGTTTACTACCTCCGTCGTCCCGCTTCAGAGGAGGCTCATATACCCCAGGCTGTGAAGACTCCGGGACGGGGCGAGTCGGAAGAGCCAGGTATAGTTACTGGAGGTAAATATCCGGGACAAGTTTCTCATCCCTGGCTGCGCTGACTCCGCGCGGCCCCGCCCCTTTGCCGCGCGCGCTCCCGCCCGAATGCGCGATACAGGAGGCGCGCGCGCAAAGCAGGAGACACAATCCTGAACAAAAATAAGAATATTTTGTGAAAAATACATCATTACAATTAGAAGTTCTGCATTAAAAATGGTGTTTAGGTAAACGTTTTGAAGTATAATAAGGAGAACATAGTTTAAGTATTAAAAACAAAAGTCCTCAAAGCAGAAAAAGGCCCCTGTGACTGTTGTGATTTATTACAATGTGTTTATTTTGTAAAATTGCAGAAAATAGTAAGAAATTCCCACATGCAAATCATTCAAAATACTAATTTTCTTTTATTTAGTCATTTTATAGGCACTTCATTCATCAAATATTAATGTTTTAGTATAAAGTATAATATTTGCCTATGAAATGTAAAGTGACCATGAAAATAAAATATTTGATCATATCAGTCAAATTGAGAGATGAAACTATAACCATTTATTTATTTTTTTATCACGGATTAAACTGTTGATTCACTTTTCAATTATCTAATTAATTATAGAGTCTGTAAAGACTTGTGAAAATCAAATTGTTCTTTTTGACTGACCAACAAAATAAAATCTAAAGACATTCATTTTATAATGATTTAAACCGGGTGCACAGAAAATCCTTATATCTGAGGATGAAACTTCAGAATATTAAACGTCTTTTATTTAAAAGCGACTTAAATGTCTAATTAATCATTAAAACCTTTTACTGATATATTAATTATTAGTCAAATAGTTTCAACTTTACTCAAAGAAAAATAATAATTGGGGGTCTAACTCTGCTTTTTTTTTTTTCATGACCCACTTCAGTTTTTTGAAGTACACTGAGCTTTCAGGTAAGAAGAGGCCCTACAGCAATGTGTAAAATATATTCTGATGCTATTATCAGTACACCATACTCGTGTGTTTTGGGGTAAAAACTGTTCACTGACAGTGGGCTGAGGGTATATTATATAATTTATGACGATATAAATTCCTACAAAAAGAAAAGCTTCACAGAGTCTTCTGGTTTGTTGTCGCCATCTACAGGACATCTGAAGTACTACTGCTCTGTCATGAATGTTAAGCATTAAAAATGTACTGTACTTACTGGATCAAAATGTTACATTAAAACAGTCACAATGAATCCCAAAAAGGAAAACTTTGTTGACTGGTCTGTAATAACCTGACTTAACTCTTTATAGCATCTTAAGATTCAACAAAAACAGAACACAAAAAATCAGACACAATTTACAGATTTTGTTTGATTTCTGAAAGGCAAGTGATCTGATACATGGCTCATTTAAAAGTTAATGATGATTCAAAGGGTCAAGTCCTGCTTATTTAATGCTGAAATTGAGACATTACAGTTTTTCTTTATAGTCAATCAACATTTTTCAATACATAGTTCAGTCCTCACATGGTTCTCTTTAATTTTATAGTCAGAAAAGAAGATATTTTATTTGACAAAGTTGTTCATTGCCATTAGTTTAATTGTGCTTTATATGTAAAAATATAAAAAATTGAAACGTAAAAATTTGTTCTCTGGAATACTTTGCAGGTATTTCAGAAAGAAAAGCTTGTATCCAGGGATCTGAATCTCAGAGTAAGAGCATTTCTAAATGTGATAATCTGACACATTGAAAACTGATTCCAATCCAAATTAGAGCAACCATCACTGAGCTTTCTCCAACTCATGGTTGGAGAAAGCTCAGTGGGGGTGCACATTTCTATGGTATGGTAACTCAAGTCAAATTTACTCAGATAGCTGTATAAAACATGATTTCCTGAGAAAAAAAAAAGCCTGGTTTAATTGGTAATCTGGACTCATGAAACACCTGTCCTGGCCAACGGAGACCGGCTGATCAGCTGTCTGCTTGGTGGGTTTCCTGTCTTGCAAGAGTGCTATTAGAGTGCGGAGATGTGTGAGCTGGGTTCAGTGTCACCTGTTGTATGCCTGGAGAGGTAAAACTAGCTCTGGCCAGCTGCCATGCTGTCAGAGTAATGGGAGGTTTCTGATCGAGGGCGGTCGGTCAGACTGGCAGAGGCTGGTTCATTTTGGGGGGAGGTGTCTTCTCTCTGTAAGAGACAGGACCCTGCCCTGTTGCTGTCCGTGGATCAGCTTTCTGCAACAGTAACCAAGACATCCTGTACCAAGTCTACCCTGAACCCGGCTCCAAATTTAGACTACAGGGACACAGGGACATTTCAGTATCTGCACTTCATGTCCCATTCATCTGATTCACACCCTCTTATTCTTATTTCATGCTGCATTCCTCTGACGCCTCTCTATTGCTCATTTCCAGTTTCAGACAACAACTCAGGTTACTGTAAACATTTGGACTTATTTTATCATGTGGAACTGTCTGCTTTCTTTTGCAATATGAAAGGATTTTCTACTTACCTCATAAGAATTTGTTCACATCACCTGTGCCAGACCCGTCCTCTCTTTATTTCGATCACACGTTGATGTCAAATTTCACACAACACAATGTCTTCAGTAAGTGAATGAGCTCCTCTGACATAGAATGACCAGTTACACATGTGTGAAATCCTACAGGGCTGTGTTCGTTTATCACCAGCATAGACCTGGGTCTCCAAAGTTGTGGACAGGCCCTAACAATTTCTCATGACAGCCACGAGACGGGGTGACAGATGTTGGAACATGGTCACGAATTTACACAAGAAAGAAAGAAAGAAAGAAGTTGGGTTACGTCACTAACCAGGTGGCCACCAGGCTCTCTACACTGTCAGCTCGAGAGCCTCCAGTTCCACAGTTTATCATGCTGCGTTGGCGTTCCAGCAGCTCACTGGTCTCTGTAAAAACATAAAATAGTGACAGACAGTGGACTGACTACATTTTGTGCCTCTCTTGGTTCCCTTTTTTTAATCAATTTGTATTTATTTGAGTCATTGTGTTTATTTGTGTTCATTTTTTTGTCTTTTTATTCATTGTGTGTATTTGTGCTCATTTTGTATCTTTTGTTTGCTGTTGGTTCAGCCTCTTTGAAGCTGTTTTGAGTACATTTGAATCATCTTGTGTTTAGTTTAAGTCTCTTTTCAGTAGTTTAGAATCATTTTGAGTCTATTTGCCATCTCTTGTGTGATTAACTAATAAGAAGTGTTATCTGTCACTTCAGACAGAGACTCTAGACTCAGCTCAGGGGCCTGTGCCCGGTCAGCCTGTCCTATCCTTCCCGGGCTATAACCTCCTGTAACTACAGTCTGTAAAGCACCTGTATGTGTTTGTCTGTCGGTTGAGTGCTTGTGTATGCATTTTAACACCCAACACACCCATGTGATTGCAATGGAATATGTAGGCTATAGATACCTTTACATTGCCTTGGCTTGCCATGTCAAAATTTTCTCCACCCACACACATTAGAACAACACCTACCTTTAATCTAGCAGGAAGAATGCCTTTCCCAGATGCTGCATTGGTGGAACTACATTTACTCAAGTATTTTAATTAAGTACATTAAGTCACATTTCAGACGTGTATGAGTTGTTAACAGCTTCACCAAATAGTGATTTTCCCTTCTCTCATGGTTTGATTTCAATAAATGTTCAAATGATCAAATACCTCACCAAAAATAAAAGATGAGAGGAAAGCCCAAAAACTGAAAATAGATTTGTGTATCAGAAGTTTTTTTTTTCTTCTATCCTCTACTAGTAATCTTCTCAGGTTTCACCTACAGCAGCTACAACAGTAACATTCTGCTTGCACACTGATGATAAGGCATTAATAATATATTGATGTCATATATAATAATATATCAGTCAGACTGCTAAAAGTTAATGTTGGCTATGTAGCCTATTTGTACCTAAGAACGTTTTTTTATGTAGCAGTCTTACTTAAAATTGAGTACTTTATTGTAAAGGGTCTAAATACTTATTCCACCACTGCTGACATGGACAAATTAAACATAGGTGTTAATTACGTCAGTACATACTATAGTTTTGACATCTTCGACGGCACTTGAACGCAGCCACGCTGACGCTCAGCGTCGCCTGCTTGAGCGCTCTTTAACTGAGCAGCAGGACACTGGAAGTTGCAGATAAGTGGGGCGACTCTGCTGCTGAGGACAGTCTGCCTGTACCATCCGCTGCTTGTCCTTTACCTCTGCGATTTTAATTACAAAACCAGTCAGCTTCATCCAGATGACCGTGACCCAGGAGGGGCCTATGACCTACGCCAAAATGAAGGGGCTCGTGTCTTTTCTGTCAGGTAAGGACAAACGTTATAAAGGTTTAAGTTACAGGGTTGGATAAGTTTCAGCGTTAACTTAAAGTAGCTACTCTCGAAAAAGATCAAGTTAAAATCTAATAGACAAAATGTGTGGTGGGTAATGAGGTAAGCTGTGAATATATCATATTAAAATGATTAATGCAAGGATGGTCTCATTAAAACATTAAGAAAAAATCAAGACATGGGCTACCTGTCAACCCCCAAAATTATTACAGTAGTTTCATAACCTCAGTGAAGTATCAGTCATGGCACCCACCTAGTAATTAAATCCAGCTGTTGTGTTCTTATGTAAGGGACTAACCCCCTTGCCTGTCTTACAGCTCTGCTTAAAGGGAAGAAAGTTGGCTTAAGTGACTTCCTTTACAAACTTGTATCCAGTCAGCAACTCTGCCAACCGTAAGTTAGGAAGAAGAAACATTTTTAAAGCTTTTTTACTTTATATTTTATCTTATAAAACAAACCCACATGTTACTGTGTCTGGCTTCCCCATTGAAGCCTGGATGCACAGAAAATCCTGCTGCAACCAGGCAAGCTCAGGAGAGAGAAGGAAGGCAGACCTCCTCTGGTGAGTTCAGAGGGAAGGTTTTTAAAACTGTCTTCTGAGTGCTGACAGGAGATGAAACTAAATCGGACCTCCTCCTGACCATCCTGTCCATCTGTCTTTTCTTTCCTCAGAGCTCATTGAACACAGGAACCTCAGAGTGAGTCATTTTCCCCCTGACACCCAGAAATATTCCATGACAGAAGTTTTACTTCAAATTACTGAGCAACTTTTTTTCTTTCTGTAGAAGTCTATTGAGCTTTCACATTTAAAAAGTAGCTATAATATGTCTCTATGGCTAATGATGGTCAGTGCTTTATTAGTCATTAATGAGGTGTCACAATTTAAAAAAGAAAGAAAAATCAGACTTACTTATGTGGCCAGAAGGTTTGTTCAGGCTGTGGCCTTAGACTCAGAAAGCTGAAGTATTTGGTGATCACAACGTGGCAACCCAAAAGTTAATTCTCTTCTAGCACTCATTATCATAGCCTATTATGAAGTGATCTTATTTCTAATCACTGTTCTATTAACCAGGATGAAACCATCGGACTTTGACTACGTCAAGGTTATCGGCAGAGGAAGCTTTGGAAAGGTGGGAATTTATTCTCCTTCTAAGTTGCTGTGTTTGTTCTTCTGAACTTGATGCTGGGATATTAAATGTAAAAAAAAACAAAAAAATCTAACTTTTACAGGTGCTACTGGCAAAACACAGAAAACAAGGAGGCTACTATGCAGTGAAAGTACTGCAGAAACAGATGATTGTCCAGAGGAAAGAGGTAGTCTGTCTGTCTGTCTGTCTGTCTGTCTGTCTATCTATCTATCTATCTATCTATCTATCTATCTATCTATCTATCTATCTATCTATCTATCTATCTATCTATCTATCTATCTATCTATCTATCTATCTATCTATCTATCTGTTTTGTGTCTATAGCAGAGGCATGTGATGGTTGAGAGGAGTGTGCTGCTGAAAGGACTACAACATCCATTCCTGGTGGGACTCCACTTCTCTTTCCAGACACCAACCATGCTCTACTTTGCTCTGGACTACGTTAATGGAGGGGAGGTGTGTGTAAAACTGCATGATGGGTAGAAATCAGAGGCAAAGCTATGGGATACTGGCACAGTTCAAAACAGTATGTGACTTTTATATTGAGTAAAATGGAATAAAAAAATTAAAAAAAAGACATCCAGCATACAAACATCCACCAGCAGAATTAAAACAGTTGTTGTAGTTATTTGTCTAGAAATGGAAAATAACTCTCCTTTTTGTTGCTCTTTTATTGAATTTCATTGTCATTAATGAACACTTTGCATATCTCTGCGTCCTCAGCTTTTCTACCACCTGCAGAGGGAAGTGTCTTTTCCAGAACCGAGAGCTGCTTTCTACGCTGCAGAGATGGCTGCAGCGCTGGGCTACCTCCACTCTCTTGACATCGTTTACAGGTGCACATCCTGTACATATACAGATTGAGACTGGCCACAGAGTCACTCTTCCAAATCTTTCTTGGCTCGCTGCTTTCTCACTTTAGCTGTTCATGTTTGATTTAAACATGCTGCGTATGTTTAATTTATTCATGCATGGAAATCCCAATGAATGATTGCTCCTGAAATCCACTATTGCCAGTAAAAGAAAGCAATGTAAAACCAGAGGAAACAAACAATAACAACACAGAGTGAAGTTCATGCAAGTTTTTGCCGGAACCACCAGACTAAAGCAACACTTTTGTGCCATGTGTATCTGTGCAGAGATCTGAAACCAGAGAACATCCTGCTGGACAGTGAGGGCCATGTGATGCTGACTGATTTTGGGCTTTGTAAAGAAGGTGTACCCATCGGTGGTATAATGCATACCTTCTGTGGGACTCCAGAGTACCTCGCTCCAGAGGTGCTACAAGGCCAGCCCTATAGCCCTGCTGTGGACTGGTGGGGACTCGGCACAGTACTTTTTGAGATGATTTGTGGACTGGTGAGTGTAAAGGTGAAATAATCTTTTCCATCATCTCACCTTTCTCCTCTGCATCTTCACCTCACGTCACCTCCTTGCTCTCTCTCTCTCTCTCTCTCTCTCTCTCAGCCTCCATTTTATAGTCGTAGCAAAGCAGAGATGTTTGAGAAAATCCTTCACGCTCCTCTGCAGCTCCACAGTAGGGTTTCTGAGGCTGCCTGCTCACTCTTAGAGGGATTATTGGAAAGAGATGTCTCCAAACGCCTAGGGGGGAGTCGAGACATTGTGAGTGCAGACACTAAAGAGAGATAAACAGTGATGAGCACAAAGACACAAAACCACAGACAAGGAAACTTTGTTGTGTTTCCAGCTGGAGCTCCAGGAACATCCCTTCTTTGCCTCCATCGAATGGGAAGAGCTCCTGGCCAGAAGAGTTAGACCCCCATTCATCCCGAATGTGGTATGAGAGAATCAGAAATCAGTCCAGAGCACTGTTGTTGTCAGTTTATCTGCACATATACGTACTCCTGTCTCCTCTCTCCTCTCCAGACGGGTCCTTGTGATGTCAGTTACATCGACCCCGAGTTCACGCTGCAACCCGTACCTGCCTCAGTGAACGGGAGGTGCCAGGCAGCCGGGGTCGGTGAAGCCTTTCCAGGATTCTCCTTCATGAACCCGGCGGAGTACGAGGCAGCAGAGCCAGTTTCATAATCCCCCCAAACCCTCTGGGACCATGCTCTTTCCAGTATTTATTTTTTATGTCATAAATTATTAAATAGAAATCTATTTTTAAGCACCTGAGGAAAATATTCTTACACTAACACTGCAATTTGCTGCATATTTAGTTGCATTTAATTCAATTAAATTATGGACTATTTTTAAGTAGCATTGTTGCTGTTATTTCAGTTCATGATATGGAATAGGCTGGTCACTACTTTCCTCATTAATTCCATGGAACAATAAAGAGTCTGAGGCCTTTTTATTTTATAACACTTTGCATTTATATTTAAAAATATACCATGTGTATTGCAACATTCCCATTCTGCTTTTACTTTCACAGCTTACAATGGTACTGAAAATACGGCTTTTATGCCGCATAGTGACAGAGCCAAATACAGAAAGCATCTCCTTGTGGCATTAACATAAAAACATCAGGGTGCCAGCCTATTGGCAACACTTTAACACAAATTGTACTCAGCTATGACTTAATGTGTGATAGGTGAGGAGTCTTTCTTTTTTTTTTTGTCTAGTGACAAACAGAAAAATCCCATCACCATGGAGAATCCTAATGGGTGTCTTGAGGACACGAGCATCTGGTCTGATCCTTTCTACCTCACTTCATAAGACTGATTATGGAACAGTTTAGACACAGGGTTGCTTTCGGGCTGTCAGTAGATGCTGAAGGAGGCGTAGCTCTGCTCACTCTGGCACAGGAAGTAAGCTATCAGCTGCCCGTTGCAAATCATCAGAAACAAGCCGCTACCTACGGAACAATAAGCATTTGGAGCAATAAAAAGAACTCAAAGTTAAATGTGTAAACTTGTAGATAAGTCGCCAGTGATGTTTGTCTTACCTAAAGCCAGCCACCACTGCCACACCATAGGGAACTCCAACATTACTGCAACATAGTGGGAGAAAAGGTGTCATTACACAACACATTTGGACATTTAAGTGTGCAGTATTGAGATTTCTGCTCACCTAGGCTGGTGATCATTACATGCAGGAGTGTGACAGTGAGGGCATAGTCCCAAACCCGCCTCCTCACCACTGCAGCAAACAGAAGGCCGCTGCAAAAGTAGGTGAGCTCCAAGGACAGCAGGTTCACTGAGAGGGAGACCAAAGCATGTGAGAAAATACATTATCTGTACAAAGTTCACACTCATTGTTGATCACGTTGGAAGTATTAAGTGCGCTCACCCAAGTATTTAGAGTTGGATTCAGTAGGTTCGGTGTTAAAGTCGAATGGAATCAGGCCATCAAAGTGCTCCAACCTAAATGAGGAAAAATGAGCAGTGTTGAGTGTAAAAGTATCTCAGCTTGCATGAGTCTTGACAAGAGGCCACGGGTTGTGGGTTAAGTAATGTCAACATTCATAAAAGAGAACTTTAATTTTGGCCTACTAGATCTCTCTCCTGTGCAAACACCAGAGCTCCTTTTAAATCCTTTGGATCAAGTCAAACACTCCTAAAAAGGTGGATCCGAGGCCAGATTAACCCACTGCACGGGGTAAATGTTTGCTGCAGGGCTATGAGCTGTTCCTGCTGCTCGCTGTGCATACTGTTACCTCCAAATGACAGTCAAGTACAACACGCTGCAGACTACACATTGTTGTTTTTATCATGTTAAATACATTTTTATTTCGTAATATTCCTCCATGTAAGGATAACTGAAAAACTAAAGGAATAAAGTTCTTAAAAGTCCATTTTTACTGACAGACCCTCTACATTTGTGACCTCAGGATGAGGTCAAGTAAAATGTTAAAACACCGTATTGTTTGAACTAATAGTGTGTTTTGTGATGCATATTCAGAAAACAAATTTGCAGTTTATTAATTTACGACAAATATATTTGCATATAGTGACTTGGTGCTCTTAGGGATCATTGTTGTCCAACGCTAACTTGCTTGGTTGCATGTCCCTGTGCGCATGCGTGAGGGACTCTCACCTGAAGGCACCGAAGCACACACTCCCAATCATGTAGAAAAGAGCGTAAAATATAAGCAGACACAGCAGCAGGTTGAAAAGCACGGTCTGCGGGATGGAGGGAGAGAAGAAGGTATTATTTACATGATCTCATTTGTCAACACCGCATATTTTCCACGCAACGCAACATGAGAAAACAGCAAACTGCAAGCTGAGCGTGCAGTCCTACAGTGTTATAGGCTAAAAGGCTGCAGTGGGAGGGATGCGCAAGTAGGCAGACTATATCTGCCGCAAACTGACCTGCTGCTGGATTATAATGAGTGAGAATTGTTGGATATCGCCTCAGACACGGCATGTCAGTCATATCCAAGTAAGCACATCATTCGCAGTGTCGATCCACGCTGACTTGACAGTTCACAGAGACGCCTAAAGCAGACGGGGGTGTCGAGTAAATCATGACACATTATCTCATCCTCTTACCTTCGAGTCGACCGCTTTGCCATTGAATGCCATCTCATGGTTTTGCACTAGATGTTATATTCCCAAATAGTGCAGGCTGCAGCAGGCTGCACGACAGACATCCACCGCTATAATCCCCCACAAACTGGACTCCTTCTGCCATCTAGCGACAAGACACGAAGCAGCGCCGCCGCTTTTCTTACACAGCTCGGGCTGAACTCCCTCGTATCAGCACGGCCTTTGTTGACTGGGAAAAAAAAAATTACTTCTCTCAATGTGTTGCGGCTACTCGGCGTATCAAGTTGAGTTTAATGGATATTTAAGAGATTTCGTGTCTCAGGTCGAGTCCAGTTTTCAGGGAAATAGCCCACATCTCTAGCCTTATCATGCAAGGAGACGGCCACACAATGTGGGAGGGATTACTGCAGGTTAGCTGCTGATTATTTGGATAAATATGACTGTTTGTGCCCCAAAAAATACTTCAAATTAATCAAATAACCTCCAGACAAGGAATTAGGACCCATGTAGTCCCATTTCAAACGAAAAGCATCAGCTGTCACATTAAGACCATAAAACATGCGTACAGTAGCTCAGAAGTGCGTTGAAATGTATGAATACTCGATATTTAAATGCCTTTGCTAGACGTGCAGTCAAAATATAATGCTATAGTGTTGTTTTAGTGCATCAAATGTGATGATATGTTAAGATTAAGGTCGGCTAAACACAATATGTGCATTTAAACAGCCTCGCTTCATTAACTGAGACAGATATCGTACACACCAACCAACAGAGCCGCAGATGAATTTAAGGGCAGAAAAAAACCCAGTCCCGATACCGGTGTAGCGATGTGTTTGGTTTAATTTTGGGTTTAAAAATGTCACTTCGGGTGATTTTGCACAGGCCTGCGCATTTAATCCTAACAGTTAGCACCGCTGTAACGAGACAGTTTAAAGCCTGTGCTCGGACTGCATCCAACACAAAACTATTTATCGATCGCAGTGTTGAAAACTGGGGAGGTAAACAGCCAGTTTGACCACCGGGGAACCGACCGCTCCTCAGCGGTAATGGAGACACTGCGGTCCCTGCGCTCCATCGACACACACTCGGACTTCTTGGGGGGGTGGAGGTGTGTGTGTGTGTGTGTGTGTGTGGGGGGGGGGGGGTGTACATACTTCTGAGGCTGTTTTTGGGGGGGCAAAGGGGAAATACGAGCCCCTGTCCGGCGGGTAGTATGTGTCGTATCGGCTCCGGACTGAGTTCTGGGCGTGTTGTGAACGAACGCGGGCCTGGTATTGAACACCGATAGTGTTCTGAACTTTTCCGAGACCCAAAGTTGTCGGGCAGCGCATCTTGCGCGCATGCGCATCGTTCTATCCAGCTCTAAATAAGAGTTAAAACAGAAACGAGGTGAGTTCCACAATTTCTAAACAATCCGGCCGTTAATACTAATTTATTGCCGTTAATAGAGATAAAATTTGGAAAAACTGGCCCGCGTTTTGCCAATTGGCGTTAGTTTGCATTATTTTCACTCTGATTTAAAAACGGGGAGAATAAATCGGTTTTTTTTTTTTTTTTTCCAAGTTTCTATTGAAGAAATTAAATGAAGCAACAATGTTGACGCTCGTAACAGTCGCGCGGCGTGACTGCGACCGTGCGGGATATTCTGCGGGATATCGGCGTTTTGCAAATGCGTTTTCCTCTTGTTATTAACCGGGAAACTTATTTATTACAGATTGTCCTTAGCTGGCTGCATCCAGTCACAATGCTACGGCTAGCAGCAGCCCCCCCCACCCACCCCTCCTCCACCTCCTCCGCCTCCTCCACCGTTCAGATGAACGGGAGTCCAGCTAGCTGGCTGTTAGCTTTCATGTCCAGCGCTAGCTAGCAACCCGGGCTTGACATTCCGTGACAAGGGGAAAGTGAAGAAAAATAACCAGAGTCAATGAAAACACCGCGTCAGGAAATTACAGGGCAAGCGTTTGCCTCTGTTCGACACATAGCGGCTTTGCGCGATTTGTTTAAATTGCTAACTTGAGTAATTAACATAGTTTAAACGTGTTGGTGGCCTCTTCCTATGCTCCGCCATTTTGTATAAGACGAATGCTAATCATGGGCGCTCTTACGTACACTTTTATTTATGGCGAGAATAAAACTGGTGGTACTCGGTGCAAAGTCAAAACTTCGCCGACGTCCACCGGCTCTGACTGTTGTTTACTTTTCACGTGATTTATAACCACGGCGCAAACAAAAAAAAAAAGCCTCCTTAATTTAGTGTTAAACGTGCGTCAAGACTAAAACGTTATATCGTAATATTAGACGGATTAAGACGCTCTTAAGTTTGGCCAGCCGGTGCAGAAAACAGTGTTCTCCTTAAAACTGATAAACAAATTACCCTCCCACTCACTCACGACCTGGCAAACGCTGGGTTTTAAGAGATACTGTTAAAACAAGGAAAAGATGGACTTGTGTGGTAAACTTAAAGTTGAGACGTCTTTCCTCGTGTTTGTCAATGATCTTAATGAAGGTTTGCCCTGATGAGGCCGTTTGTGCACGTATTTCCCCGTTGGTTGACCAGCAAAACAATATTATTATTGACTGTTTTAGTCTGAAATCGAAGTGCATGGTGGATCCTGCAAGCCAGCACGCAGTCGCCATCTAGCGGTGATGCAACGCAACGCTGTTTACAAGTGCAGGTAGAAGCTGCATTTGTAATTTGAATCACTTTGTAGATAAAGCCACGCAGGAGGGCTGCCTCACTGAGATAGTCGTGTACAGTCAACACAACCAGGCTAAAGAACGGTGTAATAATAGTCAGAAGTGTCGACTGATCCTCTTTACTTGGACTTTTTTTTTTTTTAGCATTGTTCTTGTGTGCGTGTGCGACGGTGTCTCTGATGTGACGGTTATGTGTTTGCAGGCTGGGGATATTAGCGGAGTTGGAATGACTGACACTCCACCCAGTGATGGCCCCTCCCAGGGAGCTGAGTTTGACATGATGGGTGCTCTGGACTGGAAGGATGGTATAGCCACGCTGCCAGGCAGTGATATCAGGGTACTTAAGAGATTTGTTTTTGTTCCTGTCTGGGATTTTTTCTTAATTGTGCAAATATTTCTTTACAAACAAGATGAGGGTTCCCTGTTGAGGCTAGATGGATCAGGATCATGGTGGCACTTCTCATATTTTCCTGGGACAAACCCTGATGAGCATATCTGTTTATTCCCTGTGTGTTTCAGTTCCGCATGACAGAGTTTGGGACTCTTGAGATTGTCACAGACCCCGAGGTCAAAGGGCAGGAGGCACAGTCTAACTGTGAGACCTTGGACCCAGCACCTTCTCACACTCCCACCCCTCCACCAGAGGGCCAATCACAGACCAGCATAGCCACAGCTCCAGCCAATCAGAGTAAGCCAGGATCATCTCAAGCTAAAGGTATGACAGCACACGTTTAATGTTGTTACTATAAATAATTGCAGTGTTTAAGTTTTATACTGTATCCATGTTTTGGACAGTGAACAGTATCAGTTTCAGCCTGTCTTCCTCCTCTGTCTTCTAGCTCCTGGTCCGGTGCTTTTGTCGTTAGAGGAGGGCCCCAGTGTGGAGGGCCCCAGTGTGGAGGGCCCCAGCGTGGAGGTTGGCCCCAGTGTTGAAGTTGGCTCCAGTGCAGACATGGGCCCAAATGGGGATCCGTCAAGGTGCCGGGCATGTGGTGGCCGGGTTCCTGGAGATGCTCTCCTGCAGGGGAAATTCTGTAGCTCTGTCTGTGCCCAGCCCTCCAGTGGCAGGTAAAGTCACACACCTGGTATTCCTCAGTGACTTTTTGTTACCTTCCAGATTGTTTTGCTATCTTGTTTCATCATGGACCACATCTTTTTTTTTTTCTTCTTCTTCTTCTTTTTTTTTTTAATTAATTTTTTTTTTTTTTTAAGATCTTCTCCAGGGGAAGCACGGGAGAGTCAGGCAGTAGAAGGTGAGAGGCTTGGCAAACGTGTCCGCAAAAAAAGAAAGATCTACATGGATTCTGGCGATGAGGAGGAAGACAACCAAGAGGAACCAGAGGTGAGGAGCATCCTCTTAATGTTGGTCACCAGTATTGTTCCCTTTCAGAGCTACAGGCCAGTCAGGTGTCTAGGTCCACCCTACTGTAAATACTCAAGCTTTGCAGTGTCTTCTCATAGAAAAGGGCAAGAATTGTTTTCATGATGCAGCTTATTAACGTGCTCTTGTTATTTTCTTTTGTAGGAAAAAGCCAAGACTACCAAAGGCAGGAGAGGAGCCAAAATGGCTAAACTGGGTATGTTAGACTGTAAAAGGAGGGATGGAGAAATATTTAGCTTGTCCCACTGTAACCATTAATAACATCCTCTTACATTGTTACTTGAATTCACGACTGCAAAGGTCTTAAATGAATCTAAAAACAACATTTATGTTTCAGATTCAGGTTTGTGTCTTGGAAAAAAAACATGAATGGTGCTCATGAATTGCCAGTCATTGAGAATATCATACACTTAACTGCAGCACATAATGTGTAAATATTTGTCTGCTCAACATTCAGTGACGGCCCCATCCAGTAAGAAACGGGCATGGAGCTGGCCTGCTTACATCGAGGAGGAGAAGGCCATTGCTGCTCCTGTTAAGATGTTCAAAGAGGTGTGCACCCCTACATGCCGGCCGCTTTTATTTTGTTAGGTATAACCTGATAGTTATGTTTACCTAAACTGTGCTGTGGTGTCCATTTGTCTTGCAGCACCAGTCATTTCCTCAAAGCAGGAACAGTTTTAAGGTGGGAATGAAGCTGGAGGGACTCGATCCATCTCACCCGTCTTTGTTCTGCGTGCTTACTGTTGCAGAGGTATGAGCGCAACTGTTGGTTTGTGACCATATATACGTGGATCCTTTTTTAGAGTTAAGAATTGAAGTCACGTGTGCACGCCGTCCCTTTGTCCTCGTAGATCCAAGGTTACAGAGTGAGGCTCCACTTTGACGGTTACCCAGAATGCTACGACTTCTGGGCCAACGCTGACTCGTGGGATCTGAAACCGGCCGGCTGGTGTGAGAAGTTTGGACACAAGTTGTTGTTGCCAAAAGGTAGTCACAAACACACTGTCAGTCAATCAATACCACCCATCCAGGATTTTATAATTGAACATAAATTTAGAGGGTGAACATGAATATAGATTGGTCCTAACGGCCCTGGCACGGTTTGTGTTGTTGTAGGTTGTAAAGAGGGAGAGTTTAATTGGAGCATGTATGTGAAGAACTGCAGGGGTCAACTGGCCCCAAAACACCTTTTCAAAAGCCTCAACACAGTGAGTATTAACTACACTATGTATTACTGTGATTTGTACATTGTCTGACTGTGTGTTTCTTTTATTCTAGTCGGTGACTCCATCTGGATTCAGAGCGGGGATGAAACTGGAGGCGGTCGACAGGAAGAACCCTTTGTTGATCTGTGTAGCAACAATTGCAGCTGTTGTCGACAACCGCCTGCTCATTCATTTTGACAACTGGGATGACACGTATGATTACTGGTAAGAGCTTGGTGTAAGTCTGATAGAAAGCACGTAACCGAAAGGTATTTCTAAAATCCATGTGAATTCCACACTGGTTGGTACGATGTCAACATTGTTCCCTTGGACTTAAGATAGTGTGGAAAGAGTATCACAAATGGATGAACAGAACGTCTGGACAAACATACAGTACATAGTGTATCTACAGGGTTGCTAAAAGTCTAAACATTTGTATTGTTAGTATTTGCTGGTTAATCACAAGCTGATGTTACTGTGTGCCCGTTTACCTGTTTTTGTGTGAAGGTGTGATGCCAGCAGTCCGTACATCCATCCGGTGGGTTACTGTAAAGAGACTGAGCTCACTCTGACCACTCCGGCTGGTAAGACACAGATCAAAACACATGTGGGTTAATATAGTGGTGGACCCAATTTATGTAAAAATCAAACATTATCAGAGATAAATGGCAATTAAATCTGTAACATTTGCTGATGAAGCTTTTACAATTATTGTTACCTTGTGCCACAGATGTATTTTTCCATTGAAAGTCTTCTACACATCTAAAAAGAACAACACAAAAATACATTTCATAAGTACGTCAATGGTAAAATGCGTGCTGTCACTTCCTGTGGATAGCCATATTGTTGTTAATCCACAACATCACAGAGGTGGCTGTGTTCATGTATGGTCTGTCTGCAGTGACTGATGCATCTAATGAGTCTTCATTTCCTCTCATTAGAATATAAAGAACCCAAGAGTTTCTCGTGGGAGAAATACCTGGAAGAGACGGGGACACAGGCAGCTCCTGCACGAGCTTTCAAAATGGTATGATTCAAGTTCATCAATATTTATAGTACTAGAAGTACTACAAAAGTCTGAATGCGGTCATGTGATTATTTTTTCTCCTCGTGTTTGTTGGCAGCGACCTCTACATGGCTTCCACATTGGGATGAAAGTGGAAGCTGTTGATAAGAGGAACCCCATGCTCATTCGAGTTGCCACTATAGTGGACACAGAGGACCACCGACTGAAGGTGCAGGACATCTCTTCGTCGAGATGCATTTGAACTTGTTCTGTGCTCAGCTTGTGCTTAATTTTACTGTTTTCCCTCTCCATCTTCTCTTCTAGATCCACTTTGATGGCTGGAGCTCAGAGTATGACTACTTTGTGGAGACCGACTACCCAGATCTACACCCTGTAGGGTGGTGTCAGAAAACTGGACACCCACTACAGTACCCCAACGGTGAGACACACTTTTTGACTCTCTCACACACTGTCCCTTTCTGTCCTGCCTGGTTTTCAACAGACGAGTGAGCAGACTTAACTTGTGGATGTGGTGTTGGGATGAATATATGATGAAATCAAACGGGTCTGTCAGTTGTTTGCATAGTTTTATTAACACTCCCTCATGTGTCTGTGTGGGTATATTTCAGGCTCCAGTGATATATCGGCTGCCCCAGGACAGGGGTGTCCTACCCCAGGGTGCAACGGGGTTGGGCACATCAGGGGGCCTCGCCATGGGACTCACTACAGGTTAGTGGCACATACTCAGGTTTATGCTTTCAGAGTCGCTCTGTTTTCTTTTGTTCCTCCTCTGTTACATATTACTTCTCCATTTTTATTTCATATGGCATCTAGATTTCTAGATTTCCCTTGCTGTTTTCCTCTGTGAATATATGTCATCTTTTTATTTCCATGCAATGCCTATTCTGAATTCATTTTAGCTCTTGCTGCTGTTACCTTTTAGTCCTGTTTTAGAAATACATTTCCATCCTTAAATGCTCGACCTTTACATTTGATTTCTATCAAATCTAATAAAAACAAAAACAAAATCATTAGGGATGGGCATTTTTTTTAAGCAAAAATGCAACTTTTCACTGGGAACTATTCGACTTTTATTTGAAGACTGTTGTATCTAATTACACACAGCACAGACATTTTACTGGCAACAGTTAGCAGCATTTTCTTCTTCCTCTTCTTTTGTTGTTTAATGGTGGTTATCAGCTCTTGGGTGCATTACTGTCACATTCTGACAGTAGTATTTGAGACAATAGGTGCATAAACTGATTTTGTTTAATGACAATACTAAAATGTAGAAATCCTGACACATCCCTAGGTTTTATTTAATTCTCAATTTCTTGGGCATCCTATCACTCCCGATCTTTCAGTTTTCATTTTTGAGCTCATTGTAGTGTAGTTTTATTTTATGAAAGCTCAGTAATTGTGTGTGCAATAAATAAAGTCTGAATGTTCTCAAATGTCATTATTACTGTGCTTGTGTGGGCTTCCAGCAGTCTAAACGTGTTGTTTGTCTCTGTGTGTGGGAGTCAAGGTGATATTAGTGGCCTTTCCTTCCTATTTGTTATATGCTGTTTAATTGTATAATACCAGAAGTAAAAAGTGAATTATTCAAGGTTTTAAAGGGCTACCTGTTTTAGGTCCGAGTAACGTTAGTGTGTCTCTGTGTGCTTAGTCAGGTGAGCTGCCCCTACTCAGAGATTAATCTCAACAAGGAGGGTTTGCTGCCGGACCGTCTCAGCGGAGAGCGACCCATCACCCTCAGTGGACCTCATCCTCGGGGGCGACGCCCCGACCCTCACGCCAACATTACAACACAGTCCTCCTCGACGCCAGAGCAGCCTGAAGGAGCCGAGGACCCCCAGAACAAGTCAGTCCACAAAAACAACATGACCACACTAACACTCCTAACAGGGTTTTTCATGTAACTCTATGTAGTCATTCGCACCCGAGTGAAGGTTATCTGTGTTGCTAGGAAACCGGTGACAGGGGAAGCTGAGTGCTCAGGACGTAACAGCCAGCCGGAGCCACTGGGTGGAGCCAGTGAGCAAATCCACAATGGAACGAGGCCTAAAAGGTGGCTGTCACTCATGATACTCAGCTGTGCTGAAGTTCAATGGTGAGGATGTTTGTGTCAGAGAGTAATTTCTGACTTGTACATTGTTATTTCTTTCAGGACCGCTCCAGTTCCCAAATACCTGAAAATGCACTATGTCAAAGAGGAGATTGGTGACAGTAAAGGTGAGTGGGAAAGTGTAAAATGGTGATATGAAGCCTGCACGTCACACCTTCATCCCACTCACTACCATGTCCCTCTTCCCCCCCCCCTACTCCTCAGCCTCTCCAGACGCCATCTCTCTCCAGCAGGCCCTCCACGAGTCTGTGTTCTCCCCCGGCATCTCTGCCTCTCCTCCCCATCGGGTGGCTCTCTGCTGGGACAAACACTGCCAGCTGCTGCCCGAGGTCCTGGGGCTGACTGCCAAGAGAGTGGCCACTTGGAGCGCCGAGGAGGTCGGACATGCTTACACACTCCCCCTGTGTCAACACATGAAAAGCAGACATACTCCTCATTCACTAATCTAACATGAAGGCAACTTGTTGTTCAGGGAAACTGCAACTGTGCATGAATATTCAAGGGGAGCTTGTCTGGTCGTTACGGTGAACTGGTGCCTTCTTTCTTCCTGTCAGGTTAACACCTGGCAGTCAATAGGGGCATGCAGAGCACTTTGATCAGTAGATCAACATTTATTGATGGACGTGCTGTGTTTGACTGAGTGTCCGTAGCTGATTGCTGTGTGTTGTTTCTCGTTGTTAATCAGGTGGCCAGCTTTGTTAAAGGACTCCCAGGATGTAAAGAACATGCTGCTACGTTTAAAACAGAGGTAAGCACGTCACTGCTGAACTTGACTTCAATTGACTGACAAACACAGCAAGTCTGAAGACACAGGGCCTCAACCAATAACAGTTTTCAGTTTTTGTTTTTTTAGGTTATTTATTAGGGTTGTTTTTCATGCTTTATCTTTTACAATGTTGATGTGTTCTAGCTGTCAAGATTGGAAACACTGAGTCTTTTAAATTACTGATTAATCAACTAATGATTTTAAGCACTACTTAACCGACCAGGGTTCAACCAGTTAAATTTACCAATGCATCCTCCTTGTTTGGAAAATCAAACATGAGCATGACTCTGTGTTCCCCTACTGATACTAAAGAGGTCTCACTGATTAGTCTTGTTCGTCAGTGATTCGTCAGAAAACTCTCACTCGTTTCCTGTGAAGGCAACGAGTGAGAGGCTCGTGTTTTGCATTTGAGAAATCGTGAAGAAAACACACACGGTCTTCCTCGTGTGCATCGCACGGGTGAAAAATTGTACGAGACCCCAATACGCACAGATGGCAGCAATAAATAAGCATAGACTTAATCAATTGAATATTTACGTTTTCCTGCCATCTGTGTGTCGACTTGAAATATCTGCACGTTAAATTATATTTTTTTTATATCAGTCACAGGGTGCAGACTTCTCAGATAAGTTGTTTTTATGTCTGTTTTGCAACTGGGCTTAATTTTATGCCATTTCAGGCATTTTCATAAAACCTGCATACATTTTCACATAATTAAGGAATGTTTTTTTTTGTTTTTTTTGTTTTTTAAAGACATTTTAGGAATCAATTTCAGTTCCACCGAAACATTTCTTATGTCTCATAATATGCAATTATTTGTAGATACACGGTACAAACTATTCATTACATGTTGCAGGTTAATCTACTGCAGATAAGCCCTGAATGACGTTTCACAGAGTTTTAGTTATACTGAAATTCATGAAAGCCTGAGAGGTGCAGCCAATACATAAAGTTCAGTGGGTTTTCGTTTCATTATAAAATCAATAGAAATCCAATCATCCACAAAAAAAAGTTTAATCTTTTTCTTATGGATTTAATTAAACAATGTTTTTAAAGGGGGCATGCACAGTTAGAGACAAGCTGGTGAACAGCCGAGTATTTCCCTCAAGAGTTGGTTAACAGTTTACAGACAGTGAACGATGCACTTAATTCATCATGTGGCCAGAAACTCCAAGTGAATGCTAATATTTATTCATATCTGCTAGATGAGAACATAATAAAGAGTTTGTGAACAAGTTTGTCATTTTAGTTTAGAAGATGACACGTCATTGTTGTTTTTACAACCTGTTTCTACTGCCCTTCACTCAGAAATAGTTTTTTTTTATTGCTGGTGTAGAAGATTGTTAGTTAAAAGAAGCTGTACTTAAAGTAATCTCAGTTTTTCAGAATCTCTACTTGTCTTTAAAACAAAGGTATTTTCTCTTTAGCAAATAGATGGCGAGGCCTTCCTGTTACTCACCCAAGCAGACATCGTTAAGATCCTGTCAATCAAGCTGGGACCCGCTCTGAAGATCTACAACTCCATCCTCATGTTGAAGAACGCCGACGAAGAGTAAGACCTGACTCCGTGAGGACTTGCTTCTTCGTCACAGGCCCTTCAGCTCCACCACCATCAACACTTAACTAAAGACACTAATAAATTTCAGAAAAGAACAAGTTTAATTTGTTGAGCTCTGCGACGGTGCAGCTACACAAGAGAAACAAGTGGGAGCCATCATCTCAGAAACGTCCATCTTTCCTCCCTCTGCCTCCTCTCTCCAACGATGAACAGAAGTGGTCGACCTGAGGGAGAGTTTTTCATGATACCATGAGGATTCCTTGACTTATATCGTGTTTGTTTACAGAATAATTTAAAAAAGAAAAATGAACGACGGGCACCTTCAAGGCTTTCTTAACATCTTGCAGTCGATGAGTTGGATTTAACGTCACAATTCTGTTGTATTTCTCATTTTATCTGAAATGTTATGAAATGTTGCTTGCACTCAGAGCGGACGGAACAAATGTGTTTGTGTTGCTATTTACTTGGGAATAGACTTTAAATTTTGTAAGGAGCAGTGTGCAGGATTTAGGTGTATCTAGTGGTGGGGTTGCAAATTGCAATCAACAGAACACCCCTCATTTCACCATCTGCTTCCAAGTCTGGAAGAAAATCTACGGGGGCTGTGAAACTCACAAAAGGCCCCATCTGGAGCCCGTGTTTGGCTTGTCCCTTCTGGGCTATGATAGAGAGCATGGCGGTGCAACATGGCGCACCTCATGAAAGAGGACCCTCTGTCACTGCCCGATCGATGCATGATGTCAACCCGATTTGTTCTAAGCATGATTTTTTTTTTTTTTTGACAAACAGGCATCTGATTGGCTTACTCTGATATTCTCCTAGCCTTGACCAATAATGCTGCGGCACGCATGCGAGGTCAAAATAGGGTTTTGATACCCGCTACTTGTGTAGACATGAAGGTGTTCATTGTAAGGTAATGAAAACACAACTTGGTATGTTAATTCTTAGTTTCAGGTGATTATCCACGAATGAAAACCTAATTATTAATATTAAATGTCAGTTCTGCCAGTAGAACCTCCTCAATCTTACACACTGCGCCTTTAAAGCTGCAAAATACAATCGTGAGGCGGTGAGAGTTTTTTTTTTTTAAATGTGAAACTCGGTGGAGTAGAAGCACTACATAGTTCAGCTTTTCTCCTGCAGATGGAGAAAGTGGGCCAAATTTGGTTAATTTGGAGTTGGCTGGAGCTGAGATTGAATGGGGGATGGTTAAAACTCTGTATGTTTGTGTTTGTGTGTGTGTGTGTGTGTGTGTGTGTGTGTGTGTGTGTGTGTGTGTGTGTGTGTGTGTGTGTGTGTGTGTGACTTGAGTATGTTTGGGAAATGAGGGTGTAATTTCCTCCCATCCCGTGTGTGTTGCTGCTTCTCTGATTGGAGGATTGTTGTGTGACATGCAGGGCTAAGGGCTAACTGTGTTAAATCAAGATCCAACAAGACAATGAACCAGCTCTGCTCTTCTCTCTCCGCTTCTCTTGGGAACGCCCCATGAATATGAATGTCAAACAACAGCTTTCAGTTGTTTCGTCGATATTGATCATCTTGTTTTTGGCTCCGATAACTTCTGTCATCCACAGTGTAAATATTATACAGCTACCTACCAGAGTTTACTCCTGCTTGGTTATGCAAAGGCTTGACATCTGTCTACAAGGAAGGACATTGTGGCAGTGAACTGAGAAAAAAAAAAGAGCCTCAATTCATAGATTTTGAGAAAGAAGAAGAAGAAGAAGAAAAAAAACAAAAACATTTGTCAGTGTCTTTGCAAATCTGCGTGTACTTCAGCAGGTTGGAATGTGTACATCAGCAACTGTTTATAAGCAAACAGCTTTTATTTATGTATTGTAAATTACGGGGTAATGGTACGCTGTTCTGGCTCTTGAGGTAGCTGTGGCTGTCTGATGGAATGTGTGAATGGGTGAAAATAAATGAGATGCACACTGCTTGCCGTCCTCGTTTGACCTCAGCCATTTTACCACACGTACACACACAGACACACTTAGTCATACTTGTGAAATGTGCTTAGATAAATCTTGAGGAGAGTGTATCTATTTGGTCATTTATACAGTTTGACAGTTTCTGGCTTCAACATTATTCTGGAGCACAATCGTTACCGGTTACTAAACTTCAATGAACATTCACACTAATGCTCATCATCATTGGATAATCTCGTCAGTCTCTCAGTACCAGAAGAGACAGCAGGCCAGAGGATGGTAGCAGGCCCAGCTGCAGCACACTGTGGAAGTTAGTAGCCAACAGGACGTGAGGAACATCCACCAGACCCTTTCTCAGCCAATGAGAGATCGACGCAGCCAGCAATGATAGTCCATCTACCTGAAGGGAGACATTAAACCAGCGACTTTGATTGTGAGTGAGGATGAAGCTGCTCTTGGCTAAACTCTTCAGTTCAGGTTAAGCTCTTCTGCTCAAACTCTTGATAGCCTTACATTTAGTAGCTGTAATGAATAAACCAATTACAAAGACCTCCTTGCCAATCAGTCTGCGGATAAAAACGTCCACCGGATTTCCCTTCTTACTCTTTGATTGAGCCACAGCATGCTAGAAAAACATGTCAGCTTAATTGATGCTGAAACAAATTACTTGCTAATAACTGTCAAAAATCATGCCACATATTAAAGTAGGAATCACAACTCTTTGTATAAGTAAGCCGAGTCTATTTTCATTCTAACCACAAAAGATAAATTAAAAAATTTGATGTTGACTAAGCGTCAAGAGTCAAAAGGAGTTACTTTGTACTTCACTACATTTTAAATGTATGTATTGCAGTTTTCAGTCCATTATCTGACATCTCTAGTTCAAAGCTTTTTCCAAAGCGCCCACCTGTGTTGCAGTCTTGAAGATCAATCTGTTAACATGTCGGCTGAGAGGCTGCACCTTAAGTTTTCCAAGTTTTTGAACTTTTCAGTTCATGCAGACATTAGCTTCCATTCATTTATTTATTCAAATTAGACTACAGACAAAAAACAAGTTGAATACATGACAGTGAGCATCACATTTGAACTACTGTCAAAGTTGCGTTGTACTTTTGAGCTTATTGGCTACAGACAACCAAACCTGTGATGGAAATTTTAAATTGGATCAGCACAGTCAGAGCTGGCCCCAATTTTCTGTAAAATGTCAGGGCCATCAGCAGCATGTTGCAGTCGGGTCGGCGCTTCCCCTCAAACCCAGAACTGTCTCACTGTTTATTGCCCACATTTGGCCCACATACGTTATTCTCACCCACAAACTAGTGGTTATGCTGTGTGGGCCACACCCGACCCATATGCAGCAAGCATCACACAAAACCACCTTGTTGTATATGGCTCACACAAATGGCTCGTGGCGGCCCATGTCACAAACTGTGATGACTAAAAGTGGCCAAGATCAGGCACACGTTAGTATGCTTTATGTCGACAAGCAATACTAAATAAACTAAAGACAGATTTGATGTGAACTTTGATAACTTTTGAAATTTTAACTTTAAGAATACCTTATCTTATCTTAAAGTATAGCAGCTGAACCAAAGTGCTTTTTTTTTTTCTTTTTTCGTTATAGCATTTATCCACCAAGACACCCGACCACTGACAAAGTGGACCAAACAGGCAAAGTGAACTGCTCAAGCGCTCCAGACCCTGAGGGACAAATTCCAAATGTTACAAAAGTTATTTGCACCACTAAAACACAATATTACCTAATGTGGGTCATGCACCATAAACTATTTAACCTTGTGTTGTGAAGGGACTCTCTGTGTAAAAATTTAGTTTAACTTTCATTAGTTTGCTTTGTCTTTGTGCGTAATTCGAATGATACAAATATTAAATATTGTTTCACCACAGGAGTTCTGGTTGTAGGTGTAATGGATACTTGGAGGAGGCAGGGTGTATATTCAGAGGGTGGTAGAGATTGGGGGCCACCGGGGACTCGTTGCCACTTTCTGCCCAGGGGCCCCTAAACAGGTTTATCCGGCCATGCCTGTAATGATCGGAAGATAGTCAGCAAAATGGGAAGAGCACATGATTTGTAGCCTAATAAAGTGGAGGAATGGATATTCTTCATCCTCACGTATTTTCAGGTGCTGGATTGGGAACAGGAAGACTGCTCTTTCAGAAAACTTCTTTAAAACACTTGACGGCTGGTGATCTCGAAGAAATAACAACCGGGCTCACCGTGGGACTGGCCGGGACGAGCCACAGATTCCCACGACCCCTCCTCTACACACACAGACACACTCACGCTCACACACACACACACACAAGCTGCAGAGACGCACGAGCAGCACGGAGACAGATAGGCTGAGCAGCTTTGCACCACTTTTAGTAAGACTGTTATTTACTGTAAAAGCTTCATTTCAGGCTCCGCTGTTGCGCTGCGCACCGACTCCCGCCGCGAAACCGAGGATGAAAAACGTCTTAATCTGAGGGGGAATGAGGTGAAAGTGGGGATTACCCGCGAATCAAAGTGAAAGAGTGGGAGGAATAACGCAACTCAGGTTTATACAGTTTGATAATGCCGAGAAGCCAGCTTTTTCTCCGGATTCACGTCCCAAACCAGGCAAGTATCCACTCTTGACTGTATGTAGACTGCGTTAAAATAACAGGAAGTGAATTATTGTAGTGATCAACAGAGCTGTCGAGCAAAAATAAAACGCTAAAGATGTATGCGTAAAAGCACTAATTGGATCCAACTTGAAATGTTTTCGTCTTCGTTTGCGTCCTGTTGGGATCGCCCGTTGTGTCCACTTGCCTCAGGGGGTAATTAAATTACGAGTTCAGTTCAGAGCAATTACCACGGTGGCGTGACTTCATTTCTACGACTGCAGTGAGATCGTGAAGTGAAATCACAAGGTTTTTGAAAGTGGGGCAGTCATTAACGATGGCGAACGAGTGGTTCAATAACATTTTAGTCCGGGTTCATGAGTGGAGAGTGTGTTGCTCCTCAGAGACACTGGGAGAGTAGCTGCAGAAGGGTTGGCATCTCATTAACTCAGCCACATGTCTTATTAAAGCAGCTATTTCCTGTTGTGTGCAATGCAGAGTAAACTGTCTCCAACACCCTACTGATGCTGCATTCAGCACTCTCTCTAAGCCATCTTTTCTGTGTCTCCTCCTCTCTGTCCAGTCTGAAGCCAGAGGATGACAGCTGCCAGTCCCACCTGCAGCCCCGCCTCCTCCCACTCCTCCCACTCCTCACCTGTTTGCCTGCCAGCATGCCACGGACACCTGAGCAAAAGCAAAGCCTTCCAAACCAAGCTGCCCCTGGGTTCTGCCCCGGGTGTGTGGCTACTGCTGGGTGTCATGGTGGTGCTGGTGGGGATGAGTGTAGCGGTGGCGGGCTACGTTTCTGCAGCACCAAAGCTCGGGAGAGGACGCGTCAGCACTCCCGCTGATAGGATGAAACTGGTCGGTCCTGTGGTCATGGGAGTGGGCCTCTTCATCTTCATCTGCGCGGCCACGCTGCTGTACGAGAACCGGGACCTGGAAGTCCTCAGACGAGAGACGCCTGACGACCTTGAGGATCTGAGGGGAGACAGCTGCTGGGAGGATTTGCAGGATTGTCAGGAGCAGTGGAAATGGAGAGATGGAGAGCAGGGATCCTGGGTCACTCCAGCCCACATTCTGCCCCTCTCAAACCAGAACCCTCCTCTGCCTCGCTCGAACAGAAACAACATTAGCGGCAGACCGTCCCCGCCACCTCTTATGGATGCAGGATGTAAATACAGAGAGGAGGTGGACAAAAAGGAGGAGGAGAAGGAAGAGAAGGAAGAGAAGGAGAAGGAGGGTAGGTCAACCCTGTTGGCCCGAGTTCTGCACCACCAGGAACCGACTCCTCACCCTCCCTCCCCCTGCCTGTCCATCTCTCTCTCCTCCATCTACTCAGACTCCTGCAACTCTAGTGACGCCAACTTCAACGTACGGACAGACTTTTCTGCGCCGCCTCGACACTGAACCCCCCCCCTCCCGCCCGACTGGTTCCACTTGTACGGTCTCATGAAATATGCATGATGGGACACACTTTAAAGTTTCACTTGCAGACAAGACTATGCATTCCTCAATAAACCGATGAAACGTTTGTTAGTATGTTTTAGTGCCTCGGAGTGGCGCAGTTACTCTGAGTCACTGTCTGTGAAGGGTGGTTTTGTCCTACATCGCTCTCTGACTCACCCACATGTGAAAGATTGGAGCTGCGCTGTTTGATGTCAACTCGCCATCATGTTGCAACCATGCCCAAAAAAAAATAATCTCTAAAGTCACTTCAGGTTTGACCAAATATGGACGTAAGGAGGTTTGCTAAAAAGTTATTTGGGTGCCATACTGGGAGATGGACACACTCCCTCCCTCCTTTTCCTCTCTCTCTCTCTCTCTCTCTGACACCCACACCCACACACACACACACACACACACACACACACACACACACACACACACACACACACACACACACATCTCTGCAGAGGTCTCACATTTCTTTGCTAGAGAAGTTCAGTTAAGAGGATGAGCCAGATTAGGTCTCAAATGAGTCTTTATCTAATCACACACATGGTGTAATCTCCTCTCTATCTGAGGAAATTGTGTCTCAGTATAAACAAGAGAAGCACACAAGGCCACACTCCTCTCACTCGACACCTACAGCCACGCTATAAATACCAGCTGGAGCTCTGAGGACATGCAAGATCTCCTATTTTTGAGACTAATTCAACTTTTTTTTTTTTTTTTTTTAAGTTCTCTGTGTCAGCTGCTCAGTTTTCTCAAGTGCGGTGAGGCGAGATCTTTACGCATTTCAATCAGACAATTGAGAGAAAGAAAAAAAGAGCAACAACTTTAACAAAAGAGCAAATTCTGGTGAGGCTGCTATGAGTTCTTTCTGACGTGGTGTAACTGAGAAAAGCAGTCCTGTGAGTTGAGTAATTGAAGCCTCGCTCTCCCACCATCCCGACCTTTCATCTCGTCTCTCTTCATCATCGGATTCCTACGCTTTATTCAAACACTCCATCCTCCATCTCAATCCTTGGCTTCTGCAAAGCTGATAAATAGTGAAAACAGGGAAAAACAATGCAGAGGAAAATATTCGCAGATACAATTAAGCCAAAGCGAGCCTGTTTGAACAGGCGGAGAGGAAAGAGGGGCTGGATTTTATTTTAATTATCGCCAGCATTTTCTCCTCCACTCTCTAATTACACAGGGGATCAGTCTGCAGGTTTTTATAGGTGCTTCAGGACTGCTGAGTATTTCCTTGTTGTTTGGGCCCATGCTGGGATCCTGCCATCCAGATGACGACTGAGACCGAAGTGTACAGTAATTTGCAGCCACACATTTCACTCACTAAAAACGGTATCCATCTGTCTCTCCCGTACACGCACAGACCCGGTGGAGGCTTTTGTGTAGGTACAGTATGCCATTTTAAGATGCTGGATGTGTATTTCAGCAGCATCAGAGATGAGTTGGGGAGACGTTTTTTTGAATCTTGCAACATGCTGCAAGCAGCCTCCTTCGCACTTATTGCTCCCAAAAAAAAGAGAAAAAAAGCAGCTCTCTCTTCAGTCTCGCATGCAGCTAGTCCTTCTCAGTGTAAGATGATGTGCTCACATTTAGGAGGGAACATGCTGCATTGTAGGATTACTTTCCTTTCTGATTAATCTGCACATTATTGTACTAATCTACACTCAGTTGCCAGTTTATTAGGTACACCCATGTTGTCTTAACACGACATTCCTGCAATAAATTCTCCCTTCACGAAGGTTATAATGTCTTTAATCGAGAGGTTTTGTGACATGTTCATTTCAGTGGCTGCTGTTTGTTCTGCTCTTGAGCTGTATTGTGTTATACTGACAGGTGTTTCTACTATTTGTCCACTTCATTTAAATAAGTGAAGAGAGGCTCAAAAAACAGAAACAACTCTCCGTATGATGCAACACAGTACCACAAACTGCAGCCTTCAAAATATTCAGTTGCCTGAAGCTGATGCTTTTACTTAGCTTTTGCTAGTCCAAAAGCTAAAGATATTACATTTACTGTCCAATAATCCAAATAAAAGAAAGAAATTGTTTAGACTCTGGACCCAAATGTTTGATATTGTTGCTTGTTCAAAGATAAATACGATTAATTAATAATCAAAATTGTTTCATATGATTTTTTTTTAATCAGTAGCATGAATAATGTTGCTCCTGTTTTTTTCTTACATGTTACAAATATGTATAGTTTGCTTTACCAGGCTTTAATTCTGATGATCAGGTTAAATTTAAATGCAAAAAAAATAAATAAAATCGATTTGAATCTGACAGTAAACTGACCAGAGGGAATAATTTCAGCACATTTATTCGCCTGCAAACCTCACTGCAGCAACACAGAACTCGAGGAATCTCCTCGTGTGTACATCTGTGTTTGTGTGTACACGGCAGTGTTACATAAGACAGCTGCGCAGGTTTTTATGCTGCATTGAGAATATAACTGAATCTAATCCCCCCCCCCTCCCCGCAGGCAGTAGTATGTGTGTGTTTGTGTATTGATACACGTGAGCAAACGGACATGAAGCCATAAGCTGCTTAAACCTGCGCTGACTCGGGACATGTGCAATTTGCTCCTTAAGAGAGGGATAGAGAAGCTGTGATCAAAATTTTCTGGAGTCAGTAAAAAGATGTGTTACTGAGGATCAACGAGCACCAAAGGTATTAGCCTGAAAGTGCGGGTTTTTTCTTCCCGTTCCCCCCCCCCACTAACAACTACAGCAGAAAAAGGGATTTAGTTAAGATGTATTTCTGACAAATGAGAAGCATCACATGTTTCCCAGCAATGAGGGGGAATTTGAACTTTTGACTACTTCTGACACCGTTTGTTCCTCATTAGAAACAGAGAAGTGTCACCAGCTTGGTTTTACGTGTGACATTCATGCTATATCTTCTATTAAAACGTCTGAAGGAGACACAAAATCAATCAACCAATTGCCTCTTCCCTTACAGATTTTTTTTTTATACTATGGACTAATCCCCAACACTTCACTTTTGGTGACCTCTCAGCACCCTTTTAGCAGCTCTGATTGGTGCCAAACAAAACGGGTGCTCTTCACACTAATCCAATTTCAGTCCGGCGTCCAGCTGCTTAACCAGTCCGCATTGAGCTGTCAATGGAAGAGGCATCCCACTCAAAATGAAAGGACTAATATTCGGTGTTTTTACCATCATGATGCTCACATCTGCTCGAGGTAAGCTGGCGTAGCGCCTGTGTTTTACAGTAGCTGGAGATCCAACAGTATATTCTGTCCTACACGTTTAATGGCAATTTACTCTACCGCAGAGTCAAACAACTTAGCCTGAAAATCGGTTTACATCCTACTTGATACTGACAAACAGATTCTTGCTGGTTTCATGCACATATTAAATGGAGAAACGTATTGATTAATATCTAATTAACATTTATTTGATTTGTAAAATATCAATGATGACCTCTTATGGATTTTATTTTGATATATTACATCCACGTGTCGTGTCATGTAATTTGATTTGTAAAGCTGTCGGTCTAATTTACATATATATAAAAGAATTTGACTGCGAGGTAATACAGAACTGTTTGATTATTGGGCACCCCTAAGTAAATCTAACATTGTCTAATACAACTGATATATAATTATTATTTACCTTTTTGATTAATCTATTGATTTGTTTTAATAAATTGATTTTTAGTCTACAAAGCATCAAAATATCTTGTCTACATAGTGTCTTCTAGAGCACAAATTGCTTGTTTTGTTCTACCAACAGTCTAAAATCCAAATTTAATCCAATAGTGTAAGACAAATAAAATGGGAAAATGTTAATGCTTGTAAACATAAAATGGATACTTGCTCATTAAAATATTTGCTACCGAAGCCTCCCAGTTCAACTGTAAATTCCCACTTAATGAAAACATTTTTTGAGAAACTTTTAGAGATTCAATTTTAGGGTCACTTATGGGGGACAGAAAATATCAAAGACAGCATGCACACTGATGCAATAGTATGACATACCGTTTTAAATCCTCAAAAATTACCATAAAGTTAAATCAACACCTCAAACAAAGACCATTATAACCCTCATTAACTTACTGCATGCAGGGCTGTTGTATCACACTGCATTGGACGGGATGGACCCGACCAAAGACCGAGACCATGCGGTTCCGTTCTTCCTCCACAAATTCACCTCACTTCACTTTAGTGACCTGAACCAGCTCTAACAGGATGACAGGGGATAAGGGTTGTGAGTCTCAATACAACACATTAGGCCAATAGATGTATACTAATACGTTGTTGTCCATTACTTGCATGTCTTTTTTGAAAAGAAAATGACACGGGTAACATGAGCTTATAAAGTCATTTGCAGACCTATTTTAATAAGGATCTAGAAAACCATTTTTGGTAACAATAATTTTTATAAAGTATCTTCCCGCAGAACAAGTCCTATCTAATCTGTGACGCAAGCTGAATTACTTTCAGGATTTGAGTACAGCACAGTAGGAATAACTCGGGGTTTGTCCCATCCCTGCATTATGTTCTACTGCCAACACTTTCTATTAATTCCAGTATCTGTCTAGTTCATAAAAACACGATGCTGCCCTGAGACATGGAGCTCCCCCTGAACAAACGCGAGTCATCCACTCAAAGAAACAAATTCCAGACTGCTGCAGAATAAACAAAACATTTCTGAGATGCTCCAGTGTTCAGCCGAATGTTGTCATGTGTTTAGCAAGATGTCCTCTTACAGCCCGAATAATAAACGTGCAGTGAACGGGGCTCTTGAATAAATACTTTAGACTCTCAAAGAGTTTAAGTTTTATTGACATTAATTTGATCCGGTATCTAAATGTATATTCTTTTCACTTAGGCAAGGAAGGGCAGCAGTCGGAGCAGCTCAAGGAGTCGGTGGTGTTAAAACTGGAGGAGGCGTTTCTGGAGTGTTTTCGTTGTGACCTGGGCTTCTGGGATGCCTGCTACACGACTGAAACCAACTGCAGCCTCGGGGAGCGCTGCTTCACAGGCCGAGGGATGGCAGGTGTGTCAGACAACACCGTGTTTAGTTGATCATATTTATTGATTAATATCCAAGCATGAAAGAGACTGATTTATAAAATGTATATTATCTACTAAATATAGTGAATGACATGAACTTGTCTCCCCAGGTGATGTTCTGGATATAAAGACGCTGGGCTGTGCGAAGGTTGAGGAGTGCGACATGGAGACGACAGTGGAACTATTCTTTAACAACACCGTCTATGCCGTGACCAAACACTGCTGCAACACGCCCTTCTGCAACTCAGCACACAAACCTTCTATCTGCACACTTTTGCATCTCACAGCGGCTTTCTTAACTGCCTGGCACCTCAGTAAAGCCTCAACGGGACCATGATATACAAGCATTTGTTTATTTTTATCAAAAACAAAAAGACTGTGTGAAGTAATGCTAAAAGGACTTCAACCATATGGGGAGGAAAACTTGCCAGTTTTACAATTGTTTTGAATTCTCTAATGAAAAACCAGAAACTAGATCATTTTGGTATAAAAGACAACAATTTATTAATTAACATATTCAATTCAAACAATTCAGTTTTGTGTCACTTCATATTTTGAAATATGCAAACAGTACTTTTGAACTGAGCCAAATATTTGTTTTGCTACAATATAAACCAACAGATGTAGGACAACTTTCTCAGTGTTACACTTTGTTGTGTTGTTGTCTTATATCCTGCAGGTGAACCTTAGTGAAATCCTTTGTCCCAAAACAACCCAGAACATTTAGAAAGGAGTGAACAAACTGACCACAGTGGTGTAAAAGCATGCTGACAGCAGCAGCGGAGTTCAGCTGCAGTTCAGCAGCTCTCCAGCAGAGGGCAAGACCTCATCTTTCATGAAACTCTGCAGATCCAAATCTTTGTCCTCCAAGTCGAGGCTCAGGAACTTCTCTACCACACACCTGCACCTATAAGGCATGCGCACGCACGCACACACACACACACACACACACACACACACACACACACACACACACACACACACACACACACACACACACACACACACACACACACACACCTGTGTGTTACCCACATTGCTCTTTACTCTGGGTTTTTGTCGTCACTCTGTACAGTTAAAGTTTAACAAACCTCATTGCTTGCTCGTCCGATGATGCTTTGTCTGTGCGTTTGATGGGCCTTCCTGTCCTGTACAGTTCAGACACCTAAACAAACACAAAAACACAGTCAGTCAGTCTGTGAGCATGCTTGTGTGCATTTGTGTGTACTTGTGTGTGTGTTTACCTCGACTCCTCTCTGTACAAGGCAATTTGGCAAGCCTGCCAGTGTAGCGATGTTGGCAGCATAGCTGGATTGGCAGATCCCTTCCTTCAGTTGGTACAGAAACACCAACTCATCTCCGTCCACTGCTGTCTCCAGGGTCTAACACACACACACACACACACACACACACACACACACACACACACACACACACACACACACACACACACACACACACACACACACACACACACACACACACACACACACACACACACACACACACACACACACAATGAAATGTGGTTAGATAAATCTGAGGTGGAGTGTCATTATCTATTTGGTCATTTGGACAGTTTGACAGTTTCTGGCTTCAACATTATTCTGGAGCACAATCGTTACCGGTTACTAAACTTCAATGAACATTCACACTAATGCTCATCATCATTGGATAATCTCGTCAGTCTCTCAGTACCAGAAGAGACAGCAGGCCAGAGGATGGTAGCAGGCCCAGCTGCAGCACACTGTGGAAGTTAGTAGCCAACAGGACGTGAGGAACATCCACCAGACCCTTTCTCAGCCAATGAGAGATCGACGCAGCCAGCAATGATAGTCCATCTACCTGAAGGGAGACATTAAACCAGCGACTTTGATTCTCTTCAGTTCAGGTTAAGTTCTTCACTCAAACTCTTGATAGCCTTACATTTAGTAGCTGTAATGAATAAACCAATTACAAAGACCTCCTTGCCAATCAGTCTGCGGATAAAAACGTCCACCGGATTTCCCTTCTTACTCTTTGATTGAGCCACAGCATGCTAGAAAAACATGTCAGCTTAATTGATGCTGAAACTAATTACTTGCTAATAACTGTCAAAAATCATGCCACATATTAAAGTAGGAATCACAACTCTTTGTATAAGTATGCCGAGTCTATTTTCATTCTAACCACAAAAGATAAATTAAAAAGTTTGATGTTTACTTTGATTTTTGTTGTCTTCATTTCTGACCACATCCACACTGACCAACCTGAACCACCAACAAGTAAGTAAGACTAACAGCAGCACCGGCTGAGATTAGTAGATGTGGACTTTTTTTTTAAGGGGAACTTAAATAAACACTTTTGGGACCAGCCAATTCTCTCCTATTGCCTCATTAAAGAACGTGCAGAGCTGAAGCCGTCTAACACGCACACACCGAGATCGGCAGCTCAACAGTCATTGTGTCTAAACTTGTAGGGTAAAGGTGGGGAGAGAAAGAGTGAAATATGCACCAATAGAACCAGTCCTTGTTCTGGTGCCTGATTAGGCTGAAAATGACACCTTTAATGCAATTAGAAAAGACGAGACGAGAGCTGCAGAGTTAAGTGGTAATTATCTGTTGATATATTACTTGTAATTGCAAAAACATTGATAATAGACATTTTAGGTTCTTGTCGTTAACATCTACAAACCGGGGTAAGATTAAACTTGTTCAACCTACATGGGTGTTATTTTTTGTTATTGTTTCTTTTGGACTCTGCTTTTTCCTAGAGGTAAATATAATTGCTTTGGACCCTCACCGTCCCTCGCCAGAGTAACCTGTCGGACAGAGATGGATGAAACTGAGCAGTAGGGACTCCTCTCTCTTCTACTCTCCCCAGAATTCAACAAGAAGTATGTTCCAGTTACCGAAACTACACACTGGACATCCACACATAAAGCAACTAAAGGATGGTTAGAGAGCAAAACTCCTGGGCATAAATTTAATCAGCTGTGAGTCTTCAGTTTGATTTCTTTTCCGCTGGAGCTTTACTGCATGTCGTTCCTCTGCTCTTTTCCTGTCTGTCTCTACCTCTCCTATCTAATAAAGACAATATGGCAAAAAATAATACATATAAAAAAACAAAACACTTATATAAAGGATAACACTCTTTGTCTGGTGGTTGTAGAAGTCTCATAAACTGCCTGTAGGTGGTGCACACTGACACTTAAATATCTGTAGATCTTGACAGCTGCTGCTATTTTCTTGCTAATAGGTGACACATGTTGAGCTGAACTGCGGGTCTGTTCGTACTGCAGCTTTAAACTGAGTAATAGCTAGTTTAGGGTGATTCACATTAATGACACTGTGTGTACTTGTTACGTGTATGCATATGTATTTAATTCACAAAGTGCTGTAACAGTTTCTTCTTACTGTATTAGTTCCTTTTCCAAATTCATCGATGAGGACTAATGAGTTGCCAGAACTGCTGTTAAGAGCCTGGGCCATCTGGAGAACAGAGACACAAACTGTTAGACTACATTTTGTTGTTTTATTGTTTGTGTGTGTGTGTGTGTATGGTGGTTGTAGGCAGCAGTTGCTTTAAAAAAAAAAATCTCAACAGGTGGAGAGTGGGAGTGGGAGTGGGAGCTGGAGGCCAGCAGTGTTGGAGGTTCATAGATTTAATTTGTATACCCCCACACAGATACACACATAGCTACTTGTGTGCATAAGAATGTGTGTGTGTGTGTGTGTGTGTGTGTGTGTGTGTGTGTGTGTGTGTGTGTGTGTGTGTGTGTGTGTGTGTGTGTGTGTGTGTGTGTGTGTGTGTGTGATGTACCTGGTTGAGGTCTATGATGAAGGTGCTGAGGCCCACAGACACAGACTCTCTGCTCTGCATGCGGGTGAAGATCCCGTCCACCAGACCGATTTCTGCCTCCTTCGCCGGCACGTCTGAGCCAATCAGAGCCATGAACACAATCAGACCCACCTTCAAAAATCAAAACAGAAAGAAGGTGATGTGTCATGTCAGGGTCAGACAGGAAGTGCAGTGGTATAAACTTGATGAGGGGACTGGACTCACATCAGTGATTCTCATCTAAGGTCTAAGCTCGCCATAGTGTAAGATGGAAACACTCCCATTAAGAAACTTTACTGTCCCTTTAATGATATTACAGGGGTGTAAATGTGTTTTTCTGTGGAAGTTGTAAATTACAGCTTCAAGGCTTCTTCTCATTATTAACAAAGTAAAACAGTTTGGAACTGGAAACTGCAAATGTCGTACATAATGACTGCTGTTGATGGAGCAGCTTCTGCAGCTTAAGAAAACAGATGTAGATGATGTATTGTCATGTACATTATGTATGATTATGATGGTAGATAATGTGCAATTTAAACAAGTGTTGTCTCCACTAGGATAGCTTCACTGTTCTATGTTTCTTTAAACTCTCTATTAGTTTTGCAGTAAGTGCTTGGGAGGAGTAAAAGACAAAAGGTACATTCAGCCCTAAAATCACCAAAACACAAATGACAAGTCAATTTGAGTTGAAACGGAAACTGACTGAGGCACGAACACACTGGGTCACAGACAGAAACAAATATGTCAAAACAGTGCCACTGATTCGGCAGCAAATCGCCACAAAAGGTCGAGTAAAATGTAGTAAATCAAGAGCAGAATCAGTGTATTATTATATGTGTTATTGAAATTATCACACTTGTTTATACTTTCTTAACAGGGACTGACCACCCCGACCTGTTTGAGGTAGATGCTCTTGCCAGATGAGTTGGGGCCGGTGATGATCTTGACTCTGCCCTCGGACTCAGAGCTCTGGAAGGAGTTGGCCACAAACACAGGCGAGCACAGCTCCAACAGCGGGTGTCTGGAAAAAGATGGAAGATGTACAGTCTTGTACTGCGATGATTTCCGTCTTGTGTGCGAGTGCCTACCTGCCCTGTGTAACGGTAATCTTCCTGTGGCTGGCTAGCTTGGGTGAGATGTAGCTGTACTCCTGGGAGGCACTGCTCATAGCCATCAGACAGTCCAGCTCAGCAGTGAGATCAAGAACCTCCGTAAAAAAAACACACACATTGAACACACTGAGTGTCCTGGGCAGAGCACATCTCCGATACAATGACATACACAAACCAATAAAGCTGCCTACTTGGAGCCTTGACACTGCTTTCGATGAGGATCGAGATGAAACTGTTTATTTAACCATATTTTAGCAAAAATATAACGACTTGGAACAAACTGAGCAGATGGGCGACAAAGACATAGATTATGTTGCTGTACCTGCTGTGGTTTAAGACCTTTCTCTTGATGTTTTAATACTTTATGATACTATGAAAATGATGAAAAGGTGAGGATGGGTGAATGTGTTTGATTCTGAAAAGAGAAATTTTGGAAGGGGCATCGCTTTCTTAAAGCTGAATCTGAGATAAATGCTCATTCTGCTCTCAAAAATAACTTATAACATTTGCAATTGTAGCATGTAATACGACAGGACACGGATCTATCAAGAGAAAAATATCACAGCAGTTGAAAAGAACTCGTACATGGGATCAGGACCTGTTTCATAATCAACATCAACAACTCAATCCAACTGGAAGAAACATAGAGTTAATCACAAAATCCACCTACACATTAAAAACACTACTTTGATACCAACAATCATTTTATCAGAGTGGGAGTCATGTTTTAAACACTGGAAACACAAAGTGCCCGATGATGAAGACCAACCTTGTAGAGGGAGGTGCTCCTCTCGAGGATTGTGTTCTGCAACTCTGTCATTACTGCCGTCTCCATGTCTGAGAAGCAGGAAGTTTATTGTCGGTAAAGTGTCTTGAGAATCACACAGTGTTTGGTGTAAAAATATCAGGAACACAGCTGACAGCTGATTGTCTTATGAGCGAGAGTAAAAGACCTCTAATGTCACAGTGCAAGTCTCCTAGGAGGTCGTCTAGCTCTCTGGTTCTCTGGCTGCGGTAGTGGAGTCGGTCCTCTGACAGAAACTAGGCCACACACACACACACACACACACACACACACACACACACACACACACACACACACACACACACACACACACACACACACACACACGGTTAAAATCACATACTTTGTAGATAATTTAGACTACAAAAGCATTTACGTATTTTTATTATCAGACAAGATCATAAACCCACCATAAAATCAAGTCCCTCTATCTCAAAGTCCTCTTTCCCCATCATACTCGGGAGCCGAGGCACAGAGAGCAGGAATCCAATCTGAAAAGAGAGTGTCCAACTGATATATGAGCACTGATATAAACAGTATATGGTGTCCCAGAGAAACAATTTTCACTATCTGGTAGCACGAATCCAGGTGATAAAACACTATATGTGGGTACACGCCAGGCAAATAACTAAAAATCTAGTTTAAAAAACAACAACAACTAGAATTTTAGTTATTCGTCTGTGATCTATATGAGTCAGTAGATGTGTAGAAGCAAAGATTGGACCAGAGGGATGTAAATGACACAGCAAGAAGGGATCAAAGTGTCCAGGAGTTCAAGCTCTCCTCTGGCAACATCTGTCAGGAAGTCAGACAGCCCCATCATTGTCCTCTTCTCTAAAAGAGGAAGAGTGTATTTCTGAGTTAGGTTCAAAGAGCAGATAAACGTCACATTGGCCGAGAACTTTAAAAGGCCCATATTGTACTTACTCTCATCGATGGCAGGATCCACATTCGGTTTGATCGTGAAGCGGTTCTCTGCGAGGCTGGTTTCAAAATCCACCTACATGTAGACCGACAGTAATCACAAGCACCGTTCACTACGATGCACTGCTACAAAAGCCGGATATTGTGAAGGGGCGTATTTTTTTGTCTGATTATTGCCGATGGTGTGATTTTGGGGCACAACATACTTGGAAGAACTCACAACTTGGCTGATGAGGGAGACGATGTAGTGGAGGTCATCAGAGAAGCCTTCACTGATATCCCTAAATAGCTGAATGGACCGAGGCAAGTGTCGCACTGTATCCCTGATACACACTGCACTGCACACCGTCTGACAAACACACCATTTTGTCAACATTGAAGAAAAGCTATCACACGGAAAAGGTGCATATGGTGACGCTGGACATTCCTTCGAACCTTGTAGAGACTCTGCCAGTCAGTAACTTTGGTGTGAGAGAGAGACATGCGCCGTAGAAGAGTCTGACACACACACACACACACACACACACACACACACACACACACACACACACACACACACACACACACACACACACACACACACACACACACACACACACACACACACACACACACACAGGTTTTAGGTGGTTGACATGATATCAGTGTTCAGGTGATGATTCAGTAGATACTGGGTAGCCTCGTTACCGGTATGTTTCTGACGTTACGCAACAAGGACTGCAGGGTGCTCAAGGCGTCTGAATTCCGGGGCGACGTGAAGAAACGTATCACTTCCTGCCTCCTGTGTAACACTTCCAGGTCCTGTGTTGGCCGCATAAACCACTGACTGTCAGAAGAGAAGCTGTCACTTACACAGATGGCACTTCTATAAGCAAACAGTAACTTCACCTCACCCAGAGCGACTACAGTGTGTTGTATGAATACAAAAAGTGATGGTTTTATAAAGAAAATATGGTGTGTATATTACCACAATATACTGATTATAGCAAATAGTTGAAATCACATTAATATTATTGTAGACAGCAACAAAAAAACAATAATGCATTATCCCGGAACAGCTGAGACAAATTTTCTGACCGGTAAAACTTTTGTTTCATAAATACGTAAAAAAAAATAAAAAACTTACATTTTAAATTTTTGTTGCCTTAATAATGTTTGTTTCTAATGAAGAATTCCAAACAATAAATGTACATTTGTAAAGTTAACTGCTTTACATTATAACTTCAACCACATAGTGTTTTTCTTTTATAATTGTTAAATTTAGTATTATTGTCTTTTATGTATTATGTAAAGCATTTTTTCACAGCTTCCTCTGTTAAATAAATTAGGTATGAACTAGTCCTGCCTACAAGTAGTAGTGATAGTTATACTAGTAGGGCTGGTGGTACAGTGTATAGCATTACTAATGGTATTTCACATCAATTTAATTTATATCTGACACAACTTTTACACAGAGATTGTTTAGTTTTACCAGGAACTGTTGATAGAAATAACCTGTTTTTCAATAAAAGCCCAATATTTTCTTTTGATTATGTAAAGGCCCCTTTTGGGGTTTTGTTTTATGTAATTGTTGTTTCTCACCGCAGCAGTTTGGAGCCAAACTTGCACCTGCAGCGGTTCAGTATTCCTGTGACGCACAAGAAGAAAAGGTAGTTCATGTAAACACTGTTAGATAAGATAGAGTGATAACATCCTGGATTGTTTACCGTAAAGACTGAGTCCTTCCTTTTCACCAGAATGCAGCTTGTACACTGACGGGTGGAGCTCTGATTTGAAGATCTGCAGTACACTGGAACAAACACTAAACCCTTACTTCTTTCTGTATATTTGACAAATTTTGTTGTCCGATTTGATTTGTGGTAGTTTACACGATACATTACATTCATTTGAATTGATTTTATTTTATTTTTTTACTCAACTACAATCAAAAGAAAATGAAGATATAAAACAAGGTCAGGACAGTAAAAGTGAAACGAAAGATTGAGGTCTCAAATGTTCTAAAAAGCTGCATTGTCGGTTTAGTAGTTCAACAAGGAATAATTCATGAGAGATTCAGGAGATCAATGCTTTGAGCTTTGAGGGACATATGATGGAGAAAGTTCATGTAAATAATAGAAACTGTGCTGGAACGCGTACCTGTAGGTGTCTCGGTCAATGCACACCACACTTTTACTATATAGGGAAGAAACAATTGACATAGACTGAGAGGCAACATTTTTCATTCATGAAAACATGTGAATTACATGATGCATGTTTGGTTTGCTGATAGATAAACAGTTGATATATTATGAAAGCACAGTGCTACAAATGCATACATGTTTGACTGACTAAAAAAAAAATCTGTGTGGTGAAATGCTGAGCAGTAAAAAGTGACTCCTGGTTAAAAAAAGACTCTTTCAGGGTCCTCATTATGGAAAATGTGTAATCACAGTCCTGTGTGTGTGTGTGTGTGTGTGTGTGTGTGTGTGTGTGTGTGTGTGTGTGTGTGTGTGTGTGTGTGTGTGTGTGTGTGTGTGCATCACTATATTCATGTGTGTCTCACAGCGTGTAGGCGTGAAACTGTAGGATCGGAACTCCAACACTGCTGTCTTCCAGCTCCACGCCCACTCTCCTCCTGTCCAGACATTTTAGCAGAGCGCCCACTGCCCTCATCTAACCAACAAATGTACACACACACACAATCACAGTCAAATACAAGAAAGTGATGGCCATATGGAGATCAGCTCCTGCAGAACCAGATGGATAGGATGCTATTCAGACAGCTGGTTTACCATTAGGGGCGAGTCAAAGGAGATACAGGAGGAGAGGTAGGACATTTTGTCTCGCTCTGAAATGCAGGCGGGGAGGAAAGGCAGGTGGGCAGAGAGAAGCCTTTGCTTACTGACCTCCAGACCTGCAACGTTCACAATAAATGCGAAATCAAGTCAGCTTTGTGGAAAATCCTGCAATTTTCATGGAAAAATCCTGCGAAGGGATACGGATGTTATGGGTGGGCGTGTGTTTACCAAAATCAACAAATGGATAAGTGACCACCTCTGGTTTGTAGTGTGGGTTTAAGCCTGAAACACGACAGAGAGCGCTTTAGAAAAATGCTATTGTCAAAAGCATTGTTTTCCCATTAGATTACGACAGTGTGCTCACTAAAGGGTACATAAAGTACTGTATAACAGCTTTACAGTCTTCTTCCCGGTTATCACGCTAACTGGCTGAATCCCTAATCTCATTTAATTTCCTTGACCCAGAAACTGCTTGTCCCACACCACATCTAAACAAAACTTTCTTCGACATTGCCCATGCTTAGATAATTTTGTTTTCCCAAAACTCACCCAGTTGCTGCAGGTAGCGAGTCATGCAGCGCTCCTGCTTTGCACTGGTAATGATTACATGGGGACTAACCTCCTGGATGACTGAACAACAGGGAAAAAAAAAAAAAAGTGAGTTTATAAAGAGGATAAACATTTTAATCTGAAGCTTTTCTATTCATAAAAACCACGAGCCAAAGCCTGTCTGAGGATGACGCTGATGTCTTTGTCAGAGGCAGGTACATAGTTCACCTCTGGCCAGCAGGTGGAGCTCATGGTTATCAGGTGTGTCTGCCATGTAGTGTAAAGAAGAGTCCGCACTGTCGTAGAAGCAGAGGCCCACCTGTCCACGCTGAGCTAAAACACTCAGTAAAACCTTGAAAAGAGACACGTAGATACAATAATGGACATCTGACTGTTGGAAATAAAAGAAATAAGTGGCGGACTTGGGCTTACTGCGGGCGAGTCTTCCTCCTCTTCTTCATCATCGCCGTTTATACCGAAAGGACTAAAAGTCCCGTCTCCTCCTCTTGGATTTTCCAGAGCTGCTGCCATTGTAGTACCAGTCAAATGGAGGTGATTTAATACTCTTCGGTGCTGTGTTTTTGGTCTCCGGGGGAAATATCCGGTTGTTAAAGCTGCTAAATGTTTTACGCCCCAGCGCGGTGCAGGTGATGAGCGTCGTCTAAAGTCCGCATATTCAGGTGGTAATTCTCTGAATGTTCGTCCTTACGATCCTTACACTTAATCAAATTGGTATTTGATGTATTATTATTTAAAAAAAAAAAAAAAAAAGATCATAAACAATAGTTGCTACAGCTAGCTGGTTAATGGTAGCGAGCGCAAACTAGCGAAATAGTTTTTTACTTCCTTATTTTAGTCAGTCAACATATACTCACAGGCTGTGTTGGGACTTTAAAACAACACGCATTTATATAGTTGGTAAAGTCTGCCCGATAATAGAAAGGAGGCAGATAAAATGTTGACAGGTGTCCCTGCTGAAAAATGATCGTCCGCCCAAATCTAGTTTTTGTACGCGGGAGTGCGCGCGCACCCTGTTAAAGCTGTTTCCTCCATTTTATTTTTGGCCCACCTAAATGTTTACTGCTGCTTTTATCTGGGTCAAACTGTCATCACCTGCAAATACATATAACTGCGTGTCAGTCAAAATAACAAAGGTATGTCTTTATTCAACTATAATGTTTTTTATAACTGAAAAATTCCAATTATGGCCAAAGAACCCTTTGTAGTTTATATCGATCATGATACCATATTATCCTAATGTTTCTGATGTGTTTGGTATTTCTGATCCTTTTGTATATCCTTTTTTTTTGTTTGGAAACTAGACAGAAATTCACATGACTTACGGAAGTCTTTATACATATATATATAAAATAAAGAAAGCAGCTCTTTTCCAATTATACTCTATTAGTTTACCTGTTATGTGCCCGAGATTGTAACCATTCTTTTTTTTATTTTTTTATCAGTTTAATTTTCTTTGGCAATTGGTCTGCAACCCATAAATGGCAGTTTTCCATCTGCTAAAAAACTTCATCATCCACCTTGTCACTGAAAGGTTATTTCTACCTTTAATTGTCTTGATTTCATTCATGAAGGTTATATTTGAAAGATTATCGCTCACTCAGTCCTTTTTAACAGTTGAAATACATTTAAAGAGGCAATGCAGCCCATAAAATGGACATGAAGTCATGTGTATATCTGCACTTTAGAACTCTTTGAAAAATCTACATACATGATTTTACTTTTAATGCCTGTGTTAAAGTAGCAATACTAGAATATAACTAAATTATCAGTAAAAGCATTACATTTGTTTATTTATATACATGTAGTACAAGTATAGCACTTTACTGTATAGTATACTTTGTACTGCATACTTATTATTATTTTTGTTTTCAGTAATTCAGGATGAGTACACTCCTTCACCTGTGAACCAACCAGGCTGTCAGTCTGGTCAGCAGATGTAAGTTTACATTTACTTCTTCAGGTGCATTAGGAGGTTTTGGCAGCTTAATTTTGTTGGAGACCTCGGATCACTTTTTCTTCTCATCCATAATTTTCTCCTCAACTGAATATAAGCTTTGTTTTGCCTAATCTGAGAACCTTTACGACACCACACAACAATATTAAACTGTCCTAGTTTTCGTTTGTGAAAGGATGGAAAAACTGTAAAACAGCAATTATAACTTTAGTTTATAATGGGAATCGTTTATTATATGCACAAAGGTAGAAACAGTAGTTTTGCCAAACAACAGTACCCTCAAAATCCCCAAATTTCCTACCAGTTCAGTGTTAATGTTTTAAAATATAATCAATTATATATACATATATTTATAATAAATAACATTAGCAATGAATAAACTTCTTTGGATATAATGCCACATGTATTTAAATTATTTTCTTCTTTGGTACACTGCCCAGTGATTGACACAAAAGCATCATCATTGTGGGTTTGTGTGAAAATTAGGCTAATGATTAGAAAGCAGGTAGTGCTGGAGAAGAGGGGGTAGAGGCAATTTGTCCATTTGATTTTGCCTTTGCTGCCCTAAACACTGACGAACTGACAGTCCACATAAAGCCATCAGGGCCGGGGGATCACCTGAGAACAAGCGAGAAACAAAAATGTTACTATTATGATCATTATGCACTGTAAATATAATTTTTTTGGGGGTATGTAAGACTATGATACTCACTTGTGGTACCGTTCAGGTAGCGTAGCCGTATGCTCGCTCCCCCTCTCACACTGCTCACCGCCGGGAACAGCTCCGACCCTCGAGGGAGGTCTTTGAAAGCTACACCAAGGAAGCTGCCATCAACAACAAATCCCAGAGTCCCTACGTCGGCGTCCAGGACCAGGAGGATACGCTCAGGGATGAGGAGAGGGGTTTCTGATACCTTTATGTTTTGCGAAGTGGAGGACTGTGGTCCAAAATCCTCTGCAGCCTCAGAGTGACGTCTCTTCCTTTTTTCTGGGTAAAGCCCGAGACTTTGTCCACCATGCCACAGCTGATTGGTTTTGAGCTCCCAGCCCCAGGACCCTGAATCCCCACCCACCAGGACATTGTACCCTGAGGCCTGCAGAGGACAGTCCTGCCTCGAAATACCCAAGACGGCATGACTCCCTCTGTGTTTGGGGCACCACATCACCTCCCAGACGTGAAGGCCATTCTTCACTCCCATCTCCGCCCTCGCCCCATCGCTGCTAAGCTCAGCAGGGGAGCGGGTCACTTCCTGTTTGCAGGGCGACAGCAGGAAGTGAGGAGAGCGTTGTACTGAGCTCCAGTGTGAGCGGCTGTCTCCAGGAGAAACTGGAGAGGAGTTCAGGGTGACTGCGAGGCGAGAGGAGGTTGGAACAGCCAGTGATGGGAAAGCTGATGATGAAGAGGATGGAGGACTGTCGGCTGCACTGCTGTACCTCCAGACTGACAGTAAGAGACCCATTGTTGCAAACAGCAGGGTCACTGCGAAGTGCTGTCAGATAAGAACTGTGAAGAACACTAGACAACAATGCATGTTTATACATGGCAAAAAAACAATCAAGTCAAGTCACCAGCTTTTTTGTGCCAAAAGTACCTAAAAATAGAACCTGTTGTATAGATGCTCAATGAACAAAGCCCTTTACAATATTACATCAGTATTATACAAATGTTTACGTGATAAACATTATGCATTGTCTTGGAAAATAGGGCTGCAACTAGCGATTATTTTCTCGATTAAATGATAAGTGGTTTGGTCTTTAAAATGTGGACCAGTGTTTCCCAACCCCTAGGGTGAAGCCTAAAATGTCTTGTGTTGTCCCGACTAACAGTCCACAAACCAAAGATATTCAGATTGTCATCATGGAGGAATGAAAGAATCAGAAAATATTTACATTTAAGACACTAGAATTAAAAAAATTTTGGGGGGGTTTTTCTTTATAAAAAGTGACTTAAAAAAATGATTAATCAAGTACCAAATTTGTTGACGATTGATTTCCTGTTGATCTACAAGTCAACTAATCTATTTGTTGCGGCTCTAATGTAAACAGAATGTTGTAGCTGACCCAGATGGAGCTACTTCTAAGTATTTATCATACTGTTTACTGATGGTGGTTTCAATACATCATCACATTTGACATGCTTATTATTGGTTTTAAAAATCCCAATTCATAAAGTGGTGGTTGGATAGAAAGTAGCCTACAATAATTCCCTCTGAAATGTAGTGTAGTGGAAGTGTAAAGCAGTTTTGACATTAAAATATACAATATCCTACATCAAAACTATCCCAAGGTGTATTTTCCATTTCTGGATAAAGGAGAGTAGTAGAATATAAGGTAAGGTAGAGAAATATGATGGTTCAGGTTATGTCACCTGTTGGAGCTAGTCAGGAAAACAAGCAGTGTCCTAAATAAATCTTTAAATCTTACCAGCTGTGTTGAATCCTTCTCTGTGGTGGTTATGAGCAGGCAGTTCCCAGACATCCCGTGTGCGGCCCCGTCAGTTTATAGGAGTCCCTTATCAAGCAGCTCGCACGTCTTATCGCTTTTCGATAACGTAACCGCTCCGTTGGTGCGGTGATGCTTTTCGGGACGACCTCCGCGACGGGAACAGCACAGTCCAGTCCGACACAATTCAGAGTTGCAGACACAAGGACGAAAGAGCCATGACGTGATTGTAAACCGATGGAAAGCTGAAAAGAAAATCACGGGGAAATTACAGCTACATCTGTCTTGATTAATGCCACCGTCGGCCCGCCATCAGTTCCACTTATTCCCAAATTCAGGTATCTCGTCTTTTTATCGCGTCCGGTAATGGATGTAAACATAAATGGCGAAACACAAAAAGAGAATCAGACTCGGGCTTTTTACTAATAGGAAGAGAAAAATAAAATAAAATCCAAAGCGGCTCATTATTTCAGACAGCACATGCGCGTCAGGAGCAGCACTGTAATGTGTAATTAAGCCCTGGGCACTGTTTTAGAGAGAAAAAAAAGTGACGTGGCCCACTGGTTCCAATTTTTGGGCAAAATAGATTTATAGAAATTAAGCCATTTGATTTTGTGGTGGAAAGAAGATAGTGGTTAGGTATGCACGTTAGAGTTATTGATGAATTCGATAACATGATATAAAATACTGAAAAACAATAAGTTCCTTGAGCCTAAGAGACAAATGCCTTGTTTTGTCTGACCAACACTAAATCGTCCCAAAGACGTTCAGGTCTCGATAATCACTAAAGTACAGGGAGAAAAACAAATTTAACACCAAAAAACAAAAGAGAATGTAGAGGCAATAAATTGTGGACCGTTTTTTTAAAAATATATAATTAAAAAAAACAAGTAGTTTACGTGGATTAATTTTCTGTCAATGAAACTTGATTAATCAACTAATAATTTCAGATCTAAAATTATAGTAAATTAACAAAAAAAAGTGCACATTCATCAAATGATGAGAACAAAAATGATATAACCATTAATATTCAATTCTTATGGACAATGTATGTTCTCCCACCCTCTGTCCTACCTCATTTTGTTTGCATTATATGTCCATGTGTCCAGTCTGCAGCATTTCAGAAGCCTGCAGCCCAAAATGCTATTTCTTGTCTGTAAGACAATACTGAGGGAAACGCTGCCCACTGAGCTTTTTGCAGGAAAGCAGGGATGAAAGTGGGTCACATCATGTTATTTACTTTTAAGGAAGAAAATCACAGGGCTTCTAGATTCATTTTTATTGAGCTGATGAATGTGTTTTGTGTTGTAGGTTTGTTGGGTGAATATGAGGAGAGTGTCAGTCACAGACTTCTCTGACTTCAGTTGTCTCCTCTGCACTTAAAACTGTTGGGAAGATGGATAACTGACAGACTAATGACCACAAATATTCCAGAGATAATCTAAGATAAGGTATAAGCACCTACCTTACAATACAGACACAAGTACAGTCACAAAGGTTTTACAGTCCAGAACCATGGAACGAATTGGCTGTCTTTGATTAAAATTAGCACAGGTGATTTTGCTATGGATGGTCATGAAAAGCATTTATATGTTAGGATTATATACAATATGCCAGCTGTTATAACAAAAGGCAATATAAGTTTAAAACTTTTCTTTTCTTTTTATAGTTGATTTAATCTTACTACCTAACAGCAGTCCTGTCTATATGTGTCTGATTTGTATATATTTGTTGGTGTTTAGGTTACCTGTACCTCAGTGGGCTTTGAATTATTCTGTGGCCATAACCCTGCACATGAGTGGAGTGATGGAGGTTGGTTTATGCGCTGCCTCCTTTTGTGCTCATGCATCATGATGTGGATCCAGCTGATGATGACTCATTACTTTATGTACCACCGGGGTCTCCAACCCGCAGCTAGCAAACTACCAGTAGTCCGCCACCCGGTTTTGAGTAGATCCCAGAAGGTTCGAACGAAATAAATTAGATAACCCAATGTCTCTTGGTAAATCTCTTTGCATTTCTGTTCAATCAAATTCACAGACATCTCACCCCCTTGTGACACAAAGCGATTCACTAATGTTCACAGCAATTTTTCAAGAGACTATCCAGCTGGAAGCGCTCTTTGAACAGAGAAGGGGAATGAGCTGAAAACCGCGCTTATAAGACAGCAGTCTCTATTTACCAAACCAACAAAGAAGGCCAATGTAGCAACATAGGCTTCGTTTAAAGTGGCGCACATCTTTACAAAGCACAAAAAACCTTTCACCAATGGCAGGATTGTAAAAAAGGCAACGACTGCGGTGACTGAAACATTCAATTTTGTCCATTATTGCCGATTTACAACTTGGTGCAAACACTGTGGCAGGGAGAGAGTCTACACTGGCTGCAGATGCAGCGGACCAGTTAAAACTGAACGTGGACAGGCGCAAATGGTTTCGATCCAGTGTGAGTCAATTGACTCCAGCAATACAGCCCACCTGGCTGTCTTCATTTGGATGGTGTTTGATTATTTTCTACAAATGAAGATTTTTGACCTTACTTCCACTGAAAACTACAACCAGAGGAGTTGATATTTACAATGTTGTGAAAAGGACATCTCTGTTCAAAAAACGATCCCCCTTAAGCAGGTGTCAGTAACAACTCGGGCTTTATTGCTCACTGCAAAACAGACCTGGACTTTGCTACATTTGTGAACTATCGTAACATCCATCAACAGGCTGCGGATGTAATGGGATTTGATCATGTCACAACACGACACCTGTTGTTAAGATTAACTCCATACGAGCAAGGCCAAACAACACGGGAGCTTTAAGCTGTTCCTGTAGGAATTTTCTGCTGAGTATGGGGATCTCCTTCTCCACACCGACATCAGGTGGCTAAGCATGGGTAAGATCCTACAGCGCTTTTTTTCCCGCTGCTGAGTGAAATTAAGGCTTTCATGCAATCGAGGGAGAAGGATATCACTCCGTTGTCTGATGCTGAGTGACTATTTGATTTTGAGTTCCTGAGAGATGTAACTGAGAAACTGAATCACTTGAACCTACAGTTGCAAGGTAAAGAAAAAAAAACATATGTAATATGATAGGTGTGGCGAAGGCGTTCAAAGCAAAGCGATCATTTCACATTTAGGAAGTGAAAATCTAGAAGTTTTAGCACTTTCCTCTCAGTCTCAAAGATGTTGAAAAGCCATGCAGTGTCAGCAGACTTTTTGAAAAGTATTGTGACCTACTGTCCAAGCTTGGGCTGGGGTTTGCAGAGAGATTCACTAACTTTGAGAAACTTGAGCCCTGTGTGACATTTATTGCCAACCCCTTCACGGAGATGGACTTGGGTGAGATTTCAGGACAGATGGCTGAACTGTTCCATATCAGTCCTGTGAAGATGGAGGTTGTGTACCTCCAAAATGAAGTCCAGCTAAAATCTCAAAAGCATTTCTGGAAACTAGTGAAGTTACAAATCAAAGTAAACACTAATGACATTAGTTTTCTTTAATTTAGTTGAGACATTTTATAATTCAAATATCTCTCTTATACCATCGTTTACTTTTTATAAAGTTAACATCACAAAACAAATGATCTGATGTAGCATAATGTCATTTTTCAACCTGTGTGTAAAAACCTTTTTTTTTTTATTTGCTACCACTTTCTTCCCAGCTTTTCGATAACTTTACATTTTTGTTGTTATAACATGTTTTTCACAAAGGAGCAGACAAAATTAATTTGTAGGCACCAACTCCCGGCCTAGAAAAAAACAAAAAGAAGAACAGAGTCACAAATTGTTGATTAGAAATCACAATAACCTCACAGGCTCCTTTTATAAACTACAGGTGCTACATTAACTCAGACACAGCTGTGTCTGTAATTAGGTAGGTAGGTATTTACTTTATTAATTCCCGAGGGGAAATTTTTTAATTGTGACTGGTAGTATTGACTTTCACACACTGTAATTTAAAGAATAATAAAACAGTAAATAATTTCTGACAGAAATACCTTGATTACTCCAGGACTTCCAACAGTGCTGCCATTTATGCAGAATGGTGAAATTTTAAAATGCTATTTAACGTACAGGTATCATAAACACAACTTTCTGTTTGTGTGATTTTGGTCCATTAATTAACTAGTAGGATTGTAAAAGTTACAGACCAATGATAGTTTTGAAAAGAGCCTGTTCATCGCTGCACACTTTTCGCCTACAGCTGCTAACACTAAAGGCCCTAAAGAATCTGATTTTGTTGATACTATTGGGGATTAATTTTGCCCTTTTCTCACCACGTTTGTTCTTTTTGTAGAAAATCAGCCCAGCAAGTACAAGGACCAGACCGAGCAGCAGCCCTGCTGTCCCAATCGCAATCTTATTCACCCCTGACTCAGGCATCGGGTCTGAAAACATATTTATCCCAAACACATTTATTTACTGTATATTCATGTTTATTAATATATCCTTCCATAACTCTGTCATAACAACAAGATGATTGTTGCCTCAGTAAAATAAATCAAAGTTAATTCAATCAATCCCCTCCACCTTCTCTCACTCTCTTACCCCAGTCATAAAGCTTGGGCTCCATGAGGCTGGCGTGCTCCACCATGCAGCTGATTTTCTCTCCATGTTCGGGTGTAATCTCCAGATGGGAGTGGAGCTGGTAGAGCCAGTTCCCATTGGGAAGCTCCTCAGTGGATGTCACGTCAGATGTTACTTTCTTTCCATCTCTCAGCCAGGTCACTCTGATTTCTTTGGGATAAAAGCCATAAGCACTGCAGACGAGCATGCCTGAATGTTTGCTGCTCGCTGCCTTAACTGACCTCAGCTTGACAGAGGGCTCGGCTAGAGGAGAATACCCAAAGACAAAACTGTTAAATGTCATTAATTAATCCACTTATTATACACTTATAATGAGAAGTTTCTGTAAGACTTTAGATTACAGCCTTGCAATTTATTGTGTAAATATTTTTGTACATCTGATGTACCAAAGAAAATGAGGGGAAGAACAGTTCCAGTGTGACAAGTTTACTTATAAGAGGGACCTATAAATACAGGGTAATGTACACTTAATATGACATACATACATAATTAAATAATTACTATCTTATTAACAGTAAAGAAGCAACAACAAAAAAATGCCTTGGAAAAAATTGCTGAGGCTTGTTGCTTCAAAGGAGCAGTGTTTAGTGGCATCTAGTGGTTGCAGATTGCAACTAACTGAACACCCCTCGCCTCACCCTCCCCTTCCAAGCATGTACTAGAATCTAAATTGATTGACAAAATGATTTGTAAAGGAGTATTTGTACAGCGTAAATATAGTTCCTCATAAATTTTGATCATGTCTGTTTATGCTGTAATTTAGAAAATATGCAGTTTTATTTATTTCTAGGTCCCTCTTCAACACAAAGTTGTAACCCAGTTAATCTCTCATCTCTCACCTTCTTTCATTGTACTCGTACCCAGTAAGTATGACATAGACTAGACTAAGACGTAGTAAATTTAATTAGAAGGCTTTGTAATCTGGAGCGTTATCAGACTTTCAGTTTTGATCAGAAAATCACCTGTTTTTGATAACAAATCAAAGATTTGTGGGAGGTGGGATTTGCACGCCTCTTCATTCGCTTTCTCATGTTCAAAAAAAACTTTGCTTCTGTTGAGTTCGTCGGCAACTTCCTTTCCTTTATCCGTGTAGCCGATATACTTTCCCAACGTGCTGTTGTATTGGCCTAGAAACACCTTGTTGAAGTAGATTTGCTCCAGATAAACGTAATCACGGGGCGAAGTGAACTGGCAATGAATCAAAGCATAAACATAGAGAGCACCTGTAACATGAAACAAACAAGTGTTCGGTGATGTACAAAATATTCTTGTTCATTACTTATTCACACACAACAGATGTCAGAATTTTAAAAAGTCAATACTTTTTGTCTTAAAACTGTAAGGATAGGCAGTAGCATTCCTGTCTATGTTTTACTTTGACTACAGCACAAACAACAACAACAGCTTTTTGTTTTAATGGTACTTACTTGCTCTTGAAAAAAGCAGGGACAGACACGACAGAGACAGGAACTTGTAAATATGCATGGTTGACAAACTAGAAAGGACAAACTGAAATGGGAACCAAAACAATGTCGCACTGGAAACACAAGGAAGTGAAGAATGGGATTGCTCAACGTTCTTATAAGCAGGTACGGTATGTCACATTACGTAGGCGTGGTTCCCTGGGTGGAGTTATTTGTTTTCACATTTTTTTTTTTTTTAAACATAAACAACGCAGTCACATGTTTCAAGTTTTCAATGCTATTCTGGGAATTTCCCCTGTCATTGTTCAGTAGTTATAGTTTGTCCAATTTCATATCAATGAATTATTGAAATAATTTATAGTTAAAGTCACCTTGAAACTTTGAACCTTATGAAGAATGGATCACACAGCACAACAAAAAGCCTTTACAGATTTAATTTCCAAGCAATGGTGCCATAATCACCCATTTATGAAAAGAAAACATTTAACACTGATTTGTTTTTCCGGTTAACAGTGTGCTAACTAATAAGACACCAGTAAACATAAAAAAAAAAAAATCATGCATTTACATTTCATACAGTGAGATCTATACAATTCACATTTTCACTCTTTGCCAGTGAAGAAAGAAGATCATTTTTACAAGCAGAAACAATAATAACTAATAATACTAATAACAGAATGCATATTAAATGATCATGTTTAAATGGATAACTCTGCAGCAACCCAGAGGATGAACAGAAACACCAGTACATGAAGTATAAAGGAAATTAATGAATTATTAAATGCAAAATAAAAGACCCTGTAGCTTTCACTGAAAATCTAAAACACTTCTAGACTAACTAGAAGAGTTGCCGAGACCAATCGTCCACTTTTCTAAGATGTGAAAATCTGCAACCATTGTGTATATGTATGACTCAATGCCCATGTATTTACAATTGTGGCAATGTTATAATTGTTCCGGTACCGGTTCCACCCTATGGAATCAATGTCCCTGAGTACTCCATAGTGGTGCACTGGCCATCGGATATATCTCAGTGGGTTATCAAAAAATTCACTGTTTTTCTTTCCCAGGACTCTTCTGGTGCTTGTTATATTAAGTTTGAAAAAAATGCATGTGTATCCCAGAAGATTACTGATACCTGTGACTGTGGATTGAAATATGGATTCACCGTATTCCTAGAACCGCCCATTTTTTGTTGCTATTAAACTTTGCTATCTACTGGATTGCAAAATATTTGGGATTTAGTAGGCCAAACGCTGTAATTGTCATGATAAAACACGACCGATATTTTGTTTTCTTTTCTGTGTGGTGAGCAAATAGGTTTTTTTTCCTGCTTTCAAATCCGACCCATATTTACCTAAATTAGAGCCCCTGGTTAGGTTTAAGATAATGGGTTTGGTTAAAATTTTGACGTGACCCGCATTGCGTTTCAGAGTTACTATTTCCTTGAGGTTATGCAACATCTGTTGTCATGGCAAAAGTAAACACAGTTTTAAAAAACTGTCCTCCCTTGTGATTGGAAATGGGATGCAAATGTACACTAGATTGCTGCATTATCAAACCATCCATCCAACCCACTATAGGCATAATCCGAATTGAGTCTATTACAGTACCAGATTAATAAAATGCTTGCATAAAAGGCCTTTGGGGTCATTTGGAGGAGGACTTGTCTTGAACAGAAATAACCACTGCATCACAGATGTAAAAACTGCTGTTTAAGATTAATGTCTATAATCATTTTCTTGTGTGTAATCCGGGAACAAAAATCTGCTTTCTTTGGAGTCCCTTGACAACATAAAAATGTTCCAGTTGTTACTCCCAATAAGCCCAGACTCAGGGCCACTGCACAGAAACCACAAGCATAATCTGAATCAAATCACTCGTCTGCGGTACCAGATTGTTTATACAACCGCAACAGGTTGCTTCATTTCAAAACATAGCTTTGGGTTGCAATAAGATGCTTGCACAAAAGACCTATAGGGTCATTCTGTCTTGAACAGAAATAACCACTGCATTCCTCATATTTATACCTCTTTCAAAACCAAACTGCACTCTATAATTATTGTGTTTCTTTAAGATCAATGTATATAATCATTAACAATTTCTTGTGTGTGATCCGGGAACAAAAATGTGCTTTCATTGGAGTGCCTTGACAAATAAAAATGTTCCAGTTGCGACTCCCAATAAGCCCAGACTCAGGCCCACTCCACAGAAAACATCGAGTCCAAGACTTTGATGACTGAACTCAGGTTCTGTGGAAGAACAGAAGAAAAAAAACAATAAATAGTAACAAATATGTATTTTTACAACACGTCATAAAATAGTTTTTATATTTAAAGATAAACTCAAGTCACCCCATATTCTTGTTTGAGGGCTCTCCAGTGCTGAGTGCTCCACAGTGCAGCTGTAAATGTCCCCCTCGCTCGGGGTGAACGTCAGGGTTGAGAAGTGGTGGAAGGTTTGATCATTGTTGGGATAATATCGGCTGAGGGATACCCCCTCCGACACAGGATGGTTATTTTTGGTCCAGCTGACTTTGATGGAAGGTGGGTAGAAATGATTCACCAAGCAGATGAGGCTGTTTTCAACTCCCAGCTCAACTTCTTCTGCTGGGTAGATCATGCTGTCAGGAGAGTCTTTGGTGGGTTAAAACACAATTACAAACGATCAGGAATTTATTGTATCAATCCCGTCACAATAAAGATCAATGTTGATGTTAGCACAACATTAAATAAATATCTTTTACCTTTCTCTTCTGGTGGATTACTTGTCTCCAATTTGCAGTATTGCAGAATGGGTGGACATGCTCTTTTGGCTTTTAAACCATTGTTATACACGTTCAAATTTTTAAATACTTTACTTGGGTCAAACACGAGAAACACGGGAAGAGTGTATTCGATTGAATGTCTTTCGAAATCTATGTACAACATCTCGTTACCGTCATATTCATACAGTACCTGAGCTGTGCTGTTTTCAAAGCAGCCTATATAATAGGTGACTTCATGGGCAACTGAAAAAAACAATAAAATACAAATACAAATATTTATAAATGAATTGATGTGGCTCTGTTACAATAAAAAGCTCTGCTCTTCATACTGTCTACTAAACGATTGGATTTTTAATTATCATGCATTTATATAAGTTCCAGAAACTTTAAAAAGTCTCCTGTGGAAGGTTAAGTTTTGATCTGAACAAAGGAGTAAATTTAAAACTTACTTTGTGAGAAAGCACAGAAGCTGTTGACCATCAGGATTATGACAGCAAAGCACTTCGTGTGTGAGCTGTGGATCGCCATGTTGGGAGACTTGCACTACAAAGTGTAGACAAAGCAAATGGTGATCTCACACTCGATCAAAAACGTCCTTTGCTCCTTTGGTGAATCATTGCAAAGCTCTGTAATCGTGACTTATCAGAAGTACTGGGCTGCTGTAGAACCACAACTTCCTTGTTGTGTGAGCGTTGATGGTAACACAGCAGTCTAACCTATTTTGCAGAGGGTGCTTTAAATCTGGACGTAGTTACATAAATAAAGCTTTTGAGCCCACATCATTCAGAAATATTGATTATGAGTAAGGATGGCACATATGAGGTTGTTTCATGACAATCAACATGGCATATCCTTTATTCTGAACCCAAAACAAGTCCATGTCTCGACACTTTCCAACTTCCTTATCCTGTTATTGGCACTCATCCCAAAGCTATTTGTTCTTACTGAAAATATAAATCTGTTTCACATGTATAGTTTTATTAAAGAAAGGGATTCTCAGTCTACAAAAAAGCATCACAAAGAAGCTTAATAATAATAATAATAATAATAATAATAATAATAATAATAACAACAATAAACTTTATTTGTATAACACCTTTTATACAAGAAATGCAGCTCAAAATGCTAAAGACTAACCTCTAGAAATGAAAAGTAAGTCAAAATTTCTTCTTGCAAACTTTCCTGACAAGAAAAAAAAATCCTACAAGCCTTTTGTTTCCTCCAATAAAAACTGTTTTGGTTTAGCAATTTTACACCTTTCCTTCTTGTAGTTTGTGGAAAACATACCTGATACAAACTCTCTTACATTAAATTAAATCACAGTTGTTTCTATTTGGTGTAATGAAAATATAGCTCACAATGACGGTTTCTGTCCACTTTATTCCACGCACTACCGTTGTTTTAAAATTGGAAGTAGCTTAAGTCCCAAAAACAGAACTGATTTGTTTCATAACTTGTGTGCAGTGACCTGTGCTGCTGCAACAGGGTTCATGGTTCCCTGTGGAGTTTCCTTGTTCACAAAAATAGTTGTGATTATTTTCAGTGTTACTTGACAAATTGCATGACGGTATTTCCATCCTCAGAAATATTTGCAATGGAAATTTTAAAACCTACGTATTTTACGTCCATGTTTTCTAGCTTCTTCTCTGCTTGCTGTATTTCTTGGCATGTTACACGATAGATCATACAAAAATAGCAGGCCTGAATAACAGGCTAACCTATAAGGCTTGTTGTTTCAAAGAAGCAGTGTGCAGTGGCTTCTAGTTGTGCAGTTGCAGATTGCAACCAACTGAACACACCTCACCTCACCTCACCTCACCCTCCCCTTAAAAGCTTATGAGAATGTACATTGGCCACGAAACTGAAAACACAAAAGACCCTCTCTTGAGCCAATGTTTGGTTTTTCTGCTCTGGATTACTGGAGAAACTCAGTGGTGCAACATGGAACTTACTTAACTTTAATTTTGTTTTTAATAACTTTGAGATTTGAGCTGTCAGTTGGACAAAATACATTTTGCTGTATTGTAAGGTCTCACTTTGGGATCTGGGTAATTGTGATGGCAATTTTCAGATATCTACAAACTAAGAAAATCTGTTAACCACAGAACGGAACAGTAGAATAATCCATAATGGAAATAATAATTATTTATACAAAATACTTAAAACTTACCTCAGCCAGCAGATTTTTTTCGATGGTCACAGCGGCCATTTTTCTGCATGGATTACTTTTACTTCTAATACTTTGTGAACGTTTACTTTAGTAACATTTTCAATGCAGATCTTTGATTTGTAAAAGAGTACATTTACAGTGTGAATATATTTCCTCATAAACTTTGATCATGTCTGTGTATGCTGTAATTTAGAAAATATGCAGTTTTATTTACTTCTAGGTCCCTCTTCAACACAAAGTTGTAACCCAGTTAATCTCTCATCTCTCACCTTCTTTCATTGTATTCGTAACCAGTAAGTAAGACATAGACTAGACTAACATATAGTAAATGTAATTTGCAGGCTTTGCAATTTGAAGCATTATCAGAGTTTCAGATGTGTCAGCACAATCACCAGATTTTGGAAGGTGATCAAAGATTTGTGTGAGTTGGAATTTGCACGACTCTTCATTCTTTTTCTGTTGTTCAAAAAAAACCTTTTCTTTTGTTGAGTTCATCGGCAACTTCCTTTCCTTTATCCGTGTAGCCGATATACTTTCCCAACGTGCTGTTGTATTGGCCTAGAAGCACCTTGTTGAAGTAGATTTGCTCCAGATAAACGTAATCATGGGGAGAAGTGAACTGGCAACAAATCAAACTATAAACATAGAGAGCACCTGTAACATGAAACAAACAAGTGTTTGGTGATATACAAAATATTCTTGTTCATTACTTATTCACTCACACACAAAAGATGTTAGAATTTTAAAAAGTCAATACTTTTTGTCTTCAAACTGTAAGGATAGGCAGTAGCACTACTGTCTATGTTTTACTTTGACTGCAGCACAAACAACAACAGCTTTTTGTTTTAATAGTACTTACTTGCTCTTGAAAAAAGCAGGGACAGACACGACAGAGACAGGAACTTGTAAATATGCATGGTTGACAAACTAGAAAGGGCAAACTGAAATGGGAACCAAAACAATGTCGCACTGGAAACAGGAAGAAGACTGCTCAATAGTTTTATGAACAGGTATGTCATGTTGGTGTGGTTCCCTGTGTGGAGTATTTGTTTTCACATTTTAAGGTGGATAATGGCAGACAGTGAGGAAAACCTTTTTCAAACATAGACAAAGTTGTTACAAGTTTCAATTTTCAATGCTATGCTGAGAATTTTCCCTGTGTCATCGTTCATTAGGCTACTAATAATTTTTCCAATTTCATATCAAGTCAATGATGATTAATTTAATTATTCTATTTTATTGTATATACTGTGCATTTTTATATTTAATATATTTTACTCTGTTTTATTGCTTTCCTGTACTTATAATGCTGCTGTAGCGCAAAAATTTCCCCTTGTGGGATTAATAAAGTAACTATCTATCTAAGTCATGATTTAAATCATTTATTACTGACATGTAAAGCATTTTAAGTAAACTTGAAGGAAAGTTCAAATCACTTTGAATATCATGTAGAATGAATCACACATCACAACAAACGTTTTCCAAGCAATGGTGCTATAATCATGCTAATTTATTAAAAAGCAACATTATCTAGTAATGTTAATTGCTCTTTTTGTACAGACCACACACACACGTCCACACATATGCCTGATGTGTTGGATTTATGGACTGTAAGCAATCGTGCCTGTTTACCTGATGCCTCCCACTTCCATAAAGTTCTGTTAAAGAAATTCCAAGTCTCCGTGTCCTGACCCGACACTCCATATTGGTTAAGTATCCTGAGCCAGCTAAAAAGTTCACCACACTGGTCAGCAGTGTGCTAACTAACAAGACACCAATAAGCATAATATATCATGCATTTACATTTTACTTATTGAGATCTATAGAATACATATTTTTATTTAATTTCACATGTAAGAAGATAATTTATAAAAGTAGAAACAGCACAGTACTAACAACAGAAGGCATGTTACATGATAATGTTTGAATAAACAACTCTGCAACAGCCTACAGGATAAACAGAAACACCAGTACATGAAGTATAAAGGAAATGAATGAAATATTAAATGCAAAATAAAAGACGCAGTAGTTTTCACCGTGTAAAATTAAAACACTTCTAAACTAACTAGAATGGAGAGCTGCCAAGACCTATTATCCACTTTTCTATAACACATGCAAATCTGCTACCACTATGTATATGTATGTGATGTAGACGGCTCTTTGTATCTTTGAAGGTAAATATAGTCTGGCATATGCAATGCCTTATCAACGCATGTCCTCCTGTAATTTTCATTATAAAACACTACTGATGTTTTGCTTTCTTTTCTGTGATGAGGAAATATTTTTTTCCTGCTTTTAAATACAACCCATGAGTAGTTACCTAAATTAGTGCCCCTGGTTAGGTTTAAGATAATGGGTTGAGTTCAAATTTGGATTTGTCCCATGTTGTTCTTTAAAATTGCTATTTCCTTGAAGTTGCAACCTGTGTCTTCATGGCAACTGTTCTGACTCATGGTTGGAAATGAGGTGTGAAAAACACAAGCATAATCTGAAGTAAATCACTCGTCTGCAGTACCAGATTGTTTATACAACCACAACAGGTTGCTTCATTTCAAAACATAGCTTTGGGTTGCAATAAGATGCTTGCACAAAAGACCTATAGGGTCATTATATGACCTTTATTTAACCAGGTAGAATCAATTGAGAACCAATTCTCATTTACAATGATGACCTGTCATTTGATTTGAACAGAAATAACCACTGCATTCCTCATATTTATACCTCTTTCAAAACCAAACTGCACTCCATAATTATTGTGTTTCTTTAAGATCAATGTATATAATCATTAACAATTTCTTGTGTGTGATCCGGGAACAAAAATGTGCTTTCATTGGAGTGCCTTGACAAATAAAAATGTTCCAGTTGCGACTCCCAATAAGCCCAGACTCAGGCCCACTCCACAGAAAACATCGAGTCCAAGACTTTGATGACTGAACTCAGGTTCTGTGGAAGAACAGAAGAAAAAAAACAATAAATAGTAACAAATGTGTATTTTTACAACACGTCATAAAATAGTTTTTATATTTAAAGATAAACTCAAGTCACCCCATATTCTTGTTTGAGGGCTCTCCAGTGCTGAGTGCTCCACAGTGCAGCTGTAAATGTCCCCCTCGCTCGGGGTGAACGTCAGGGTTGAGAAGTGGTGGAAGGTTTGATCATTGTTGGGATAATATCGGCTGAGGGATACCCCCTCCGACACAGGATGGTTATTTTTGGTCCAGCTGACTTTGATGGAAGGTGGGTAGAAATTATTCACCAAGCAGATGAGGCTGTTTTCAACTCCCAGCTCAACTTCTTCTGCTGGGTAGATCATGCTGTCAGGAGGGTCTTTGGTGGGTTAAAACACAATTACAAACGGTCAGGAATTTATTGTATCGATCCCATCACAATAAAGATCAATGTTGATGTTAGCACAACATTAAGTAAATATCTTTTACCTTTCTCTTCTGGTGGATTACTTGTCTCCAATTTGCAGTATTGCAGAATGGGTGGACATGCTCTTTTGGCTTTTAAACCATTGTTATACACGTTCAAATTTTTAAATACTTTACTTGGGTCAAACACGAGAAAGACGGGAAGAGTGTATTCGATTGAATGTCTTTCGAAATCTATGTACAACATCTCGTCACCATCAAATTCATACAGTACCTGAGCTGTGCTGTTTTCAAAGCAGCCTATATAATAGGTGACTTCATGGGCAACTGAAAAGAACAAGAAAATACGAATATGAATATTTATAAATGAATTGATGTGGCTCTGTTACAATAAAAAAAAGCTCTGCTCTTCATACTGTCTACTAAACGATTGGATTTTTAATTATCATGCATTTATATAAGTTCCAGAAACTTTAAAAAGTCTCCTGTGGAAGGTTAAGTTTTGATCTGAACAAAGGAGTATTTTTAAAACTTACTTTGTGAGAAAGCACAGAAGCTGTTGACCATCAGGATTATGACAGCAGAGCACTTCGTGTGTGAGCTGTGGATCGCCATGTTGGGAGACTTGCACTACAAAGTTTAGACAAAGCAAATGGTGATCTCACACTCGATCAAAAACGTCCTTTGGAGGTTTTTCTTCCTGATAGAAGGGAAGAAAAGCTTCGCATTGGTCAATGCAAAGTTCTGTAATTGTGATTTATCAGAAGTACCAGGCTGCTCACAACTTCCTTGTTGTGTCAGTGTTGATGGTAACACAGCAGTCTAACCTGTTTTACAGAGGATGCTTTAAATCCGGAAGTAGTTACATAAATAAAGCTTCGGTGCCCACATCATTCAGAAATGTTGATTATGAGTAAGGATGGCACAATTCAGGCCGCTGTATAATAATAAATACTGAATATATTTTATTGTGAACCAAAAACACTTTCCAACTCACTCAACACACTCAACCCAAAGCTTTTTGTTCCTGCGAAAAACATAAATCTGCAATGTGTTACATATGAATAGGTTTATTAAAGAAAGGAGCATTATGGTTTTCATTCATGCAGAAAGAAGCTAGAGACAGAGAGTATGTACCACTTCAGATATAGAAACAAAAAATAGGTCCAAAGTTTATTTGGCAAACTACAAGAAAAGAATATTTCCTCAAATAGAAAAATATTTCTGGTGTACAATTTTTTTTATACCTTTTCTTCTTGTAGTTTGTTGAAAACATACCTGATCCAAACTTATGTGTCTCTTACATTAAATTAAATCAGACTTTTCTGTTTGATTTGACAAAAAAAAAGAAGAAGCTTGCAGATGAAAGGTTATATGCACTTTATTCCTTGTTTACCAAAAATAATATGGAAGTAGATGAAGTCCTAAAAGTAGAACTGACTTATTTTGAAAATTGTGTGCAGTGACCTCAGCTGCTGCCACAGGATTCATGGTCCACTGTGGAGTTTTGTTGTTAACATAAAAGTGATGATTATATTCAGTTTCACTCAACAAAATGCTCATCACAACATTTCCATCTTCAGAAATCATTTGCAAAGGAGATTTTCAAACCTACATTGTTTACATCTATGTTTTCTAGCTTCTCTGCCTTTGCTGGCACATTGCTGTGTTTCTTGGCGTGCTGCACTATACCAGTAGAATCATCTCATACCATTGTTAAGTGTGTATTTGAATGACAGGGGAGCCATCTTGAAATGCAATATCCACTTCTACTGATACAGCCATGCATAATGCTTGAGTGTGAACCAGCTCTGGAGAAAAAGTGGCCCAAGCAACAAATTCCTCACGACTATGACTTCAACTGCAACTTAAAATCTGCTCTATTAGTTTTTCAAGTTCAGTGAAATTAGCTCAGTTAGATTTACATTATAACAACTCTTGCAAAGGATTTAGACAATTCTTTCACGTTTAGTTCCATCAACTCAGCTTTAAAGCAGCACCGCTAAATTGAACCAGTTTACAATGTTACAGTGAACTTGTCGACAATATTAAAGTTTCCCTCTACTCAGCAATATGTTACTTCCTCTCTTTCATGTTCAACTTTCATTCTGCAGTGACATGTGTTCAGAGTTTGACACAAGAAGACTGTTTTCAGTTTATGAACTTTGGCTCAATAGGGAACTTACACTGTTATATGTGAAGCCTGCACTGCGCAAACACAGGATACTTTTTGAGGTGGGAGACATCTTATGTCCAGTAGTTCAACTTTTTATTCATATATTCTGTGTTTTTAAACGACAGAGGCATAGACATCATTTAAAAAAAATTGTAAACAGGTAATTGAACTTGCATTTAATTGAGAAAAAAACATATCAAACACAAATGACAAAAGCACAATTGTATATATCCTTAAACATGCTCTGCATGGGATCTGTAAGCAAACACCATATGTGACAATTAAATGTAAATCTGTTTTGCAAAAGAGCAGTGTTTTAGTTTAGGGAATAATATCATTAACAAGGTCAAAGATGTAACCTATCTGTGGTTCAGTCACTGCAGCAAAATAATTTTGTGACCTCAAATCTCTTGAGTGTTTTGTTAATGATTTTCGTGTACTTGTGAAATTCCATTTACACAGCCTAAATGGCCAGAGCCCAACACGATCAAAGAATAGTGTATGTGGGCTGTTCTTTCAGTATTTAGATTAGATAGATTAGATTAGATTTAGATTTGATTAATCCCACAGTGGGGAACTTTTGTTTCATACGTGCATGTAATTAATTCCACCTTTTCTCTCAAATTCACAATTGTTAGTCAGGCTTATATATATATATTATTTTTTTTAATAAACTGACTTCTGCACAAGACGTTTATTACTACAAACTGCATTCATATATTTTTGGCCACTTTTGGGCAATAGAACAAGCTATACACACAATATCTGAGATCCATTTTATGAAGTCCTGGCCGTTGTTAGCATCTGTGGTTTGTAACCAAGTACATTAAACTCAAGTAAGTACAAATTTGACCTTTTTTGCCTTGCAGCATTATACTTCCACTTCACTACAACTCAAAAGCAAATATTTTACTTTTACTCCTTTATATTTGTCTTACTTTTAAGAGTACAGTTTTTCATACCCGGCTGGAAAATGTATTTTGTTTGTGAGCTTGTAGACTTTTTAGAGATACGTGGTTCTTATAGAACAGAAATGATAACAAACACATTATAATCTAATGAAATAGTCTGCATTACTGTAGATTCAACTAACCAACAGTAAAGTATTCAAAAAAGCACAACCTCAAATAAATACAGCACTAAAGTGCACATTCATTAAAAAGTAATATTAATCCATAAACATCATTCATAATATTAAAACACTGGCAGAGAGCATTTACACTTTCACTTTTAGGTACTTTAAAAGTAGACAATAAATTTCACAATTCCGACGGCTTTTTTAATAACTGCAGCTACTTTTACTTTTAATAAGTGAGTTCATTTAGTATTAAAAAAAAAAAAAAAAAAAAAAACACTTGAAACTTAAGCACAGTAAATATCGGGAGAGCCAAGCCTACTTTATAACTTCTATAAAGTCATTTTTAAAAGAGTGACTTTCACCAAAGTGATTTTCTGGTCAGATATCTGTACTTTTACTCAAGTGGGGCTTTCAGCTACTTTATACACCAAGCAGCTGCTTATTTGCACACATGCTTATGTGTTGTGCAAAATGACCCAAAACCAGTGACCTCAAAGGTCTGCAAACCGGAGCTCCCAGAAGCTGAGAAACGTCCTGCGTTCATTTGCCCGGCAGGTGGCGCTGAAGGTCCGCGGGGAGGTTTGCGGTGCTGCGTGCGAAGGAAGCCGCCTGTTGGTGCTGTTCTGGGGCATGTGGCTCAGAGGAATGGGGCCGTCTTTCTCCCTGACCCCGGCCCGTCGATGAAAAAAAAAAAGAAAAAAGAAAGCGAGCGACGGAGCCGTGAAAGGGCTGGGGATGCACGACAGGGCAGAGGAAACGCAGCTTTACAGGCAGAAAATCAGGACCGCTGATGCTGCTAAACATGGAGAGTCGCCTCCTGTGCGCAGTAAACGCTGTAGTGGGCAAACTGTGAGTTTATAAAAGCGGAAAAAAACCCACAAAAAACAAATTTGGGTTTCTACTTTTGTTTCTCGAACCGTTTTGCGTTGACACACACATCTGCAGTGATGCGGGCTGCGGAGCGGAGAGGGACCGCTGCGATTGTACTCTGCCTTTTGGGATACCTCGTCGCCAAAGCTGCCACCAAAACGTTACCGGAGGACGCAGCCACACAAGGTAAAAATAAATAAATAAAATAAAAAATAAAGTACATTTTTGTCCGGTTGTCTTGTCTCGAAAGCGGCTAAAGCAAAGGCTGCTCTCGGAGGCTAACAGAGCCGCTAGCCTGCTCGGATGCTGATGTGATCTAAACTCGGCTAACGTGTTAGCAAGTTAGCCGGTGGCACAAACGAGCACGGAAACTTCGCCGTCTACAAAAATGCTGCTAATGCAATGCGTTGTTGTTGTTGTTGTTGTTGTTGTGTGCTCGGATTAAAACCACATTTCGGGGCAACTTTGTTTCACACTGCTGAAGTTAAACGAGTGGAAAATAATGCCCTCATATTTGCCCCGGTTAATTCAGCAGTGAGTCCAGCTGCTGTGATTTGTCTTTTTTATTGATTTTTATTTTTTAAAGCGTTGTTCTGTTTCAGTAAACACAGTGTTTGAGGGTATTTGACCACATCTCTTCTATATTCCACATATCTTTTACATGATCAAATTTAACTGGACAGCTTTTGGATGCTTTTGTGTTGTTTGTACTTGAAAAAGTCCTGCTTCAAGGTATTTGACTGCAGCACTCAGGTGTGCCACAGCAACTGAGTCCCTACAAGCTCAAATGTTATACTTAGTGTTGATACCTGAGCTCAGACTTCAACTACTTTACTTACTACTTATGTTTTTTTTTTTTTCCTGATTTGCATGTGTAGAAATGGTGGAAACTGGATAACAACAGAGCACATGCAGACATGTTTACGGATTCCTTGTTTTGTCCAACTAAGTCCTAGCACCCTAATTTAGTCTTCTTTTTTTTACTGTAATAAACAGAAAATGTTAACATTTAGTCGGCCTAAGTGTAAGGTATTTAACATTTAGCAGCTTTTTTGTTTTTATTTTTTGTTGTTTTTATTATACTTATCTAAAATAAAACAAGATGTGATTAGATGTGTTCCAGCAGATAACACAGAAAAGCAACTTTAGATAGATATATAGATAGATCTAATGTTGTATCATATTAAACCAAATGTAAATATTTACTACAAAGTACACTGGGTCGAAAAAGAAGTTGCATAAAAAAAAATTACTATTGCATTTTTGGGCAAAGTGTAACAAACCTTCAGTCTGCAGATAACGGTGTTAGCAGCCACCATCAAAGAGATGTGGAACATGAAAATATGGATTTTCTCCCCAGTCAGGTCTGTGCAGTAAACTTTGCAACATACAAGCTCACGTCTGCAGGTCTGTGAGAGGGTTTCCCGTCCCACAGCAGCAGACACATGCAAAGTTTAAAGGCAATTATGAATCACCGTAATCTTTTGGCATCTCATTCAGTCACCAACTTCAAAGCTGCCCTGTCACAGTAGCTACAAATGTGGCGCCACATCTGTTTTACCCATCACTTATATCTCTCACTCCCATGCACGACACATGGACATCGCAGTAGTTTGTGTTCGCTTTCTTTTTTTTCTGGCTGGCTTAGATTTGGTCCTTTCACTACAAATGAACGTAAACATACATTAACTATCGCTGAAAATCTGCGATAGTTGGAAAAATGCATCATGCTGGTTTTCCTTTTAAGTTGTACAGTTAGTCCCTGGTGTTTTAAGCTAAGTTTTTAAAGTACTTTTCGTTTAAGACTTGTCATCAGTACTGTCATAAGTGCTCAATAAAAGCTCACCTGAGGGCATTACAGCACAAAGTAAGCCTCTCCAAACAAAACATGCATTATCAACAAAAATAACTCCTCATTTACTGTCAGCAAGCCTCTTCAACCTCTCATCATCATCATCATCAAATCAAACCACTGGCTGTTTGACCCCAACAAATTAAAAAAGACTGGAAGTGACGGGGTTTATGGGAAATGTGGTCTTATCATGAGAATTAGACTGCCAGTCATTGCACTTCCCTTCAACATTCTCATTGTACAGTACAAGTTGAATTTCACGATTTTGGACTTTGTACATGCAGTATATGTTGAATATATTAAAAAGCACTTATTTTTAATGGCGATGCAGTCTTATGTATTTTGTACTGCAGTCTTATAGTATTTGATTTGTGAAGTCACATTTATGACTTGAGAATTTTGAGCCAATGCTTCTTTATGTTAAGAAAATGTGAAAAAGAAGAGAACTTCTATCCTATTTACTGCCCTTAATGTGGTCTGTTTTGCTTATCATCATAGGAAGTGATTACTCTGGTGACTGACTCTTTCTTTATTAGAAGCTGTATTTATGAATTTTTTGTGTATATAGTTTGTGTGTGTATTTATTTATTGGTCTTACTTTTTTTTCTCTCATTTTTATTGTATACGTATTTGTAATTTTTTTTCTTATTGTGTGCACCTTTTTTTTTTCCTACCCGTGTTTCCATACTGCTGTGAAAAAAAAAAAAAAAAACACGTAAAAAATGGATCGCAATTTTTGAGAAAAGCTACTGAAGTATTTTTGATCGCAAAGATCCCAGAGAAACTCTGGAGGGAGATCCTAGAGGCCCTGATCATGCATGAAAACAGGTTACCAGCTGTGTTAAAGCTAAAAACAGGCTATAAATGCCTTGATAATTTGCAAGATTGTGGTGCTTTGATGTCGGTCCCAGCCTCTATCTGCTCTCTGTTTTCTCCTTTCTCTCTCCTGCCGTGGTGTTCACTTCGCCTCAGATTGACCTTCGGTTGTCCCTGAGGGGGTGTGTTCAGGTCGATACTGAGGACTTCTCCTCGCCTGTCCGCCAAACAACATGGATGAGTGGAGCCAGACAGACAATCTACCCGCAGATATAGATCTCACTCGCATTACTGCTGCCCATAATAGGCATGGCATTGCATCTCCAGTAGAAAAACATTCGCTGAAGCTGGACTAGGACTGCCAGGAAGTAGAGCGATGAAATCATATTGTCACCAGCTAGCCAAACTTGATTTTAATCACAAGATGCTGGCGTGAGTGCAAACATCAGCCCGCTTTGAGGAGGACGCACCAGGTCATGAGAAAGCACGGGGTCAGCAACCTCCGTAGCCAAAGAGCAGACGCTGTAATGGTTTACAGTACCCTATTTTGACTGGAATATTTACTGAGGTAAGATGAAGGGAATCCATTTGCTCTCCAGCTTAATGATGTCACCTAATTGCTCTTTCCCCTGCTGAGTTAATGGGATTGACAATCGCTATCTAATCCTACTTTTAATCCAGATGAGGGAAAATAGCAGGCCTATTGATAGCCGTTTCTTTGCTTGTAATAGCACGGCTTTAGTTCAACAGATAGGAGTGCGTGTGTGTTTATAATTTTCCTTCTGCACCTGACTGTTTTCATGCTGTGACATGTTGAGGACCGGTTTTCACCATGTTGTGTGTCCCTTGTCCCACTGGAGTATTCATAGTGTTTCTTGTCTAGTCATACATATTTTGTTTTCTTTTAAGATCACCGCAGATATTTTGTTTATTCAAATGGCAAAAAAAACCCTCAGTAATTGTGATGTGTTTTTTTGCTGTGGTTGAACAAGTTATTAAATCCAGAAACACAAGCAACAGTGTGCTGGTGCTTTAGGTTAAAGAGGCATGCATGGTGTAGTTCTCATAGTCTTGTCTAGTTTACTGCAGTGCTTTGTTTCTGCAGTCTTCAAATGATGAATTGTTGTTTTGCTCGTCAGCAGGGTTTGGTGATATTGTGTCATAACAATACGATGATATTGCTTGGTATATTTGTAGTATGTTTATTTACTGTATTAAATAACTCTCCAGAGTTTTGGCTATCCAAAGCTGTGCCAATGCAGTGTGTTTTTAAAAAAAATTGTTTACACTCCTGCTCTTCCACTAATCACATGATTTCTGGGTCTTCTTGAAATCAGCCACATGCTTCTGCTTGAGATGGTAAAATTGCCCCCTCTTGTTACACTGCTGTCGAGCTGAGTCAGTTTACCAGACTACTCAATTAGTGGTTTGTCAGAAAATATACCGGCAACAGTTGTTATGATTAATAAGGTAATTGATATGGTACTCCCATTGTCCACAGAGGATTAATTAAATTGACTCATTAAAAGCATCTATATTCAGTAAAAACACCAAATGTTTACCTGTGATAGCTTCACAAATGTGAAAATTGTGTGTTTATCTGTCTAATGCAATTCATGAATTAAATGCTTGTTGTTGTTGTTGTTTGTTTACACTGACATCCCTTTGGACCCCAGTAACGTGCGAGTAAATGGCTGATTATAATGCAGCAGTGAGCGTTAGTGTGGCAGCTATTGTTATACTAAATATTGTATACAAACACGCCTGCCACTCAGCCTCATGTGCAGAAAGCATCTGCTTGCCCCCCCTGCTATGCGTGGCAAAACACCAAACCGTCTTCTACGCCCAGTGGAGGCCAGCCATACCATCCATTTCCAGTTTTTCGCACCTCGTGGTGCTGAAATGATTGGCCTCTGAAACTTAACTCAAGCTGTAGTGGGGAGACAACATGCACACACATTTTCTCTCTCTCTCTCTCTCTCTCTCTCTCTCTCTCTCTCTCTCTCTCTCTGTGGTTTTCTCCTCTTGAGTGTGTTTCTTTCTGCTTGCCTCCAAACACAGACAACCACCCTGCTGATTTGGCCGAGGATAATTGGTATGAGATCGCAGCGCTGGGCAGGCAAAACTCTTTGATGCCTCTATTCTCCGTATGGTGCTCAGTACACACACAGATAAGGAGTCCATTCTGCAGGTTTTGCTTCAGAATCAGGGTCCCGATCACCTCCCTCTTCCCTGTGTGTCAGAGCAGAGAGGAGACTCCCAGCTTGTTTAACAATGATGTCACCTCAGTACTGATTTATTGGCTCAGGACTGGGAGGGGACTGCATTTATATATGTGTGTGTGTGTGTGTGTGTGTGTGCGCGCGTGTGTGCGTGTGCGTGTGTGCGTGCGCGTGCGCGTCAGTCTGAAGTCTCCCAGGGGAGGTTTTTATTTTTTTGTATTTTTTTTTTAAGTGAGCACAGCTGGTACCCCTAGCAGCATATCAGTGGGAGTGGGAGAGGAAGTGAGCTCAGGATCGCTCAAGCAAACACACACACTCTTAACACACACACAATCCTAATGCAGAGAGGAGTTTCTGTCAGAGGGGGAAATCCAGTCTTCTTGTTTTCCAATCCTTCTGCTGTTAGGTACAAATGTAATAAAGGAGAGGAATGAAGTGAAGGAATAGCGGATCCAGAGCATAATGATGTGTTTTGGTTTGAGATTGGCAGGTTGTTCTGCCAAATCTCACCTCGCACTGAGCTATCATACACCTTCCACTCATGCAAAGGTGCCATTTGGTGCAAAACTCCATTTTTAGGTGGAGCCTGCACTCAGGCTGAACTCTCCACTCAAGATTGTCTGAGTGGTTCCTCGTTGACCAGAGGATCCCTGAGAGGGGGGAGGGGGATTTGACTAGCCAGGGGTATGTATGTTTTAGCGTGTGTGTCACAGTGGGTGGGGTTACAAGGAAGAGTTATGGCAAAATTCAGTTGCAGTGAGTATGGGGGAGGTGGGCATGTTTTGGTAAAGGGGGAAACCTTTCAGTCATGATTGAAAGGTCACCATGGGTCAGCCGGCAGCATGTGATCAAACAGGGTCCACGTTGTCATGTGTGCAGAGACAGAGGGACAGCGTGTGTTTGTGTGGTGGTGAAATTATAGTGTTTTCTGCCAAGTTTGTTTTTATCATGCCTCTGGGATATGAAGATGAAATTGACCTTTTGTTTGTTTTTCAGCCTGGGAATGTGCTGAAACGTATAGCGTTCGAGTTGCCTGTTTATTAAACAAAACTACATGAGGCTTTACAGGGTGGTAGTGTCAGTGTTCAAATTTTCAAATGTCAATTAAGACAACTTTCCACTGAGCAATTTTAAACTGTCTCAGACAAAAGTTGAGCTGCAGGGAAAGAAATCTGTTTGAAAACATCAACAGTGTCAGAAAACTAGGACGAAATTTTCACGACGAAACCGGTGCTACTAGTCATGTTTGAAAACTAAGCAATCAGAATATAACAACAAATGAAACCCAATGATAGGTAGGTAGGTAGGTATATACTTTATTAATCCCCGAGGGGAAATTTTTATTTTTTTATTTTTTTAAGGTAGGTATATACTTTTTTTTAGGTAGGTATATACTAATATGATATAATGATGATAGATATGCTACATATTTATCTCAAACCCACTCGGCCAAATCGACATGACAAGTTTCTCTCTTTTCGCATTGTATGACCATGTTCTGCAGCTACGTCAATGTGTGACCCTGTTGTAGGTCATTCTGGTTTTATTCAGTATTTAAAGAAAGTGTCTAACTATTGAGCAGTTTTGTTTTAAATTTCCAGGTAAGGGTCATCAGAAACGCAGCAGAATGAGAGTCACAATTGCTGACACAGACCAAAAGAAAATGTTTGCAAATGCAACAATATTCAGTATAAATCTTGTCAGGTACTTATACTTATTTTACCCGGTTTAAAGACAAATTTATGTTACAACAGTCACCTCTTCTAAGCGTCCTTCAAACAACAGCGCTGCCTGCGGCCCTCCTTAAAGGTGACCAATACTTTAATTCCACTCCTCCTCCTCCTCTTTGAGGTTTTGTAATACCTGACATTGCCAGAACTTTATTGTTTTGCTTCATTTTGAAAACAAGTGACACGTCCATTTTGGTGGCTGAAGTTCATGGGTCGTGCAACTTTTTGGGTCTTTTATCTCTTAATTGACCAGTGATTTGTTCTATATGTGAAATGCAATAAAGTAGTACAAAATGATTTCTGTATTTTTCTGTAGTTGTATTCAAGTAGCTTTTTACATTCTACAAATTGTCCAAAACTTAAAGCTATTCAGGTGCTATCATATGTGACAGGAGCTGAGAAGGTAGACCATGTTGCTAAAAAAATACTTAAAATGATCAAAAGTAATTGCAGAATAAATATCTGTGCATTGACTGACCAATTAACCATCTAATCGCCGCAGATCTATTTTATATTCACACTGCAGCGGTCCGATTTATTAGGCGTTCTTTGCTCTATCTCACATACAGTACCTTAAAACTTGTATATTGTATCACACAGATTGGGACCCAAGATTTATTGTTAGAGATGTTATTGTGCAGTCCATAGGGACATTGGAACAGACGATGTGTCTTAACATTTCTTTTATTCCTCGTCTCCATCAAAAAAGGTGTTTATATGTGGAGTTGTTTTTCCCATCAGGTCCAAGGTTTCTGTGAGAGAGGGAAATGGTCTATTGTTTTAGAGGGGAAGTGTCCTTGGTCAGAGTCCAGGAAATGGTCAGGCGGCCATCCCTTTGTGATTGGTTGGGATGTAGAGGCAAAGGCCTGGCACTGAAACTAAACCCAGTGAATGAGAGGACTGTAATTTAGATGGCTGTAATTATAACAGCACTGTGTTTCAGGTCTGTATATCACTGCTTGTCACTGCGGTTTAGACTAAATGCAGTGTTTTGTTTTCACATCAACCCGAACAGACACTGTGCACATGGCTCACTAAATCCTCTGTCTGTTCACAGAGGTGACTCTGAAGGTTCACCTGAGCGACGCCAGCACTCACCAGCCCCTGGTTGGAGCCGCCGTACAGCTCTTCGCCAATCACACTTCTGTAACCACGGAAACCTCCTCAGCTGATGGCAACACCTACCTGCGCTTTCCGTACCGCCTTGGGACACCGCTAGTCGTCACCGCAACCAAACAGGGATATGTGCCAAATTCAGTACCCTGGACTCCTTCCAGATTACCTGGTAGGTAGGTGTGTGTGTGTGTGTGTGTGTGTGTGTGTGTGTGTGTGTGTGTGTGTGTGTGTGTGTGTGTGTGTGTGTGTGTGTGTGTGTGTGTGTGTGTGTGTGTGTGTGTGTGTGTGTGTGTGTGTGTGAGAGATATTTTAGAACCAATGCATAAGGGGGATTGTGAATTAGCCTCATTTAGAAGGGTAGTGTTTCCTTAAAGTATGCGCATGCATGTTATTGATTTCATGTGCGCTCCCAGTTTTGTGTATGTGTGTGTGTGTGTGCATGTGTGTGTACTAAGAATTGTGGAAGTTTGTGCCAGGTGTGTGAGCTAATGATGAGTGGAGTGCTCCATTACTAATTTATTACAGTAGATGCCAAAACCCAGCAAGGGGGACGCTTAAGCTTCCCTTTCACTAACACGCACACTCGCACACAAAATACCTCCCAGTAGTCTGAGGTACATTGTGTGCGTGTGTGTCTCAGCGAGGAGGTGGACAGGAGGGGGGTTATTATGAGCCAACGGAACGGCGGCCAATTGGATTATCACGCTTACCAGCTCTGAACAATGGAGGAGTGAAAAGAGGGAAGAAAGAGGAAAGAAGTGCAGTTTGCTGGGTCAAGCTTCTGTCCTGCACAGCGGACAGGATGAAAGCAGGACTATTAAAAATGTATAAAGACGCTTTAATGACTTGTTATCTATGATAGTGATCAGTAAAGTGGCCAGGTGGATTGCTGTCCGTTTTTAATCTGATGTATTCATTCCATCAGTTAATGCAGTGTGTACTCTGTGTGGTTTTGTTTCTCTTCTAGTATTTTCCTCTATCAGCCTGGACCTGCTACCAGAAAGAGCTGCTACCCTTATGGTGTACGAAGATGTTGTTGAGATTGTTTCAGGCTTACAAGGTAAATACACTGTGTGTGTGTGTGTGTGTGTGTGTGTGTGTGTGTGTGTGTGTGTGTGTGTGTGTGTGTGTGTGTGTGTGTGTGTGTGTGTGTGTGTGTGTGTGTGTGTGTGTGTGTGTGTGTCTTTATAGCTATGCAAACAGCACATTGTTTTTGTTTTCGGAAACCATTTTCATCTTAAAAACGTAGTTTATAGTTTAATAAACTAATTTCCCCCAGGTAGCAAAACAGTCTGATCACGAGGTCAGTCGGCCGTAATATCACAAGACCTTCCTGATCAGATGAGGGAGGTCTTGTGATGTGATGAAGTTAAAATCTCAAATATTACGCCAACATTGGTGAAATCCTTCAAAAGCTCTGAAAAATGTCCATTTCAACATTTACACCTCCATTACAACTGGGCAAACTCCATCTGCTGAGGAAGATCATGTGATGCAATCAAAAGCTCCAAAACAGCTACTAAAGGACTTTGTGGTCGGATTGTTGTGCCACATGCTTTAGTGCCAAGAATGAAGTTTGAATCTCAATTTTTCAACCAGATTTTGTTTCCATGCAGCCAAAACTTGTTGTGTTTCCCTTTGCAAGAAGATTTAGATCTGCGTAGCTCTCCAAACGCTGTGCACATTTTTCAGTGGGTACAAAAATAGAAAAATCCACCGTCTTCCATCATGTATACCTTACAAATCTAAATCATGAGCGTGGCTTTGTTAGTCAGCCTCTTTGTTAAGATGTAATTACATTAGATAAGGCTTTCTCACTCAGACAAATCAATTGAGCCTCTTTGTCTGCTGTGTCTTTTGTGCGTATGTGACCGACAAGGGAGTAATTTAACATGTCAGCTGTGTTGTCTGACTAAAAAAAACTTCTCCCATAAATATACAGGCGCCATTAACATGTAAACCTCCTGAGTACACACTGGCCATAGCACGTGCCTGAGCGGAGCGCAGTCCTGCCCTCTGTCCGACACACTCCGTTTGTCACGATGCTCTGAACTTGGGTGCCCTGGGGAGTGCTAAAGCTTGGCGTGTGGCACAAGGAAAGATAATAAAAAGAGGAGGTGGATACAGTATGTGCTGGGAAGTGGGGTTTGTGGGTGGAGCAGTTGGAGAGAATAGGGGAGAAAGGGGGATGGGCAGAGCAGTGTTTAACAGAAGGAGGAACAGATGAGGTGAAAGAAAAGTGGAGGGAAAAAGACAAGAGTTGAGGAAGAGAATGCACAAAGAACAGAAACGGTCATTTCCTTTCACAAAAACACCCACCGAACGGAAATAACATTTAACACCTGAACTTCTGGATGTGAAACATGAACGTTTCACTCAAACTGCAGGCCCAAAAATCATGTTGCGCACAAGAAGAACACTCGTGTACAGCTGGGCCTGTGTCTCACTGATCAGGAATGTGCACTCGGCACAGTTGGACCACAATGACATCACCTTGCTGAGTCCAGCTACATGCAATTTGTTTTTCTTTTTGTTGCATTTAATGTACAATTTGTTAATGGCAGGCAGAGACTGGATCAGAGGCAGCGATGAAGAGAGATAATAACGAAGCAATGAATTGCAGAGCAAAATATTGTAAAGATGCCTGGCACTGGCTGAGAAACAGTCGAGCAGGCATTATCTTTACCGTATCGATTCGGAGTTTCCTCCATTAAGACTAATTTGATGCCTGAATTTATGAAAAGGCATTAGGTGAACAGGAGGAATAGAGAATTGCCGAGTAAAACATGCAGTAAAACAGTAAAACAGTCCCATCAGCCTGCTTGATGGGACTGTTAATGTCAGGTGATCCTTTTTGGCTTTTAGATTTCTGCAGTGAGTTTAAAAGGGAGATTGAAATAGAAAATCTCTTAATAGTTACATTTATTTCTGTTCTGTTGTGTATATTGCGTTTATGTTTTAGCTGAGATGTGAACATTTTACATTTTTATACACTGGAAAATCCCATGTGCACATCTCACCTAGTCACTGGGCCGAAATTAATACTCATAGTTACTAAAGAGTTACTAAAGGTGCGTGTTTAAAATAACCTGCAAACTTCACCTCACCCGCAAAAAAATTTCCAAGTTGATCTACTAACGACGTGCAGTGAGAACTGCGTCTTTCAAATGTGCAATTAAACACATGTTGTCCATTTTGTGTGTTTGCCTGAATGCACATGTAATATTGGGCGCTTCTACTCGAACGTCCAAAATACTGGGAGGGGAATTGCAAATACATACATTTAGCATACAATGATATTTACTAAACCTGAAAGTAGAAATAGGAGAAGTGATTGCGTGTGTATTTCAGTACGACTGAGCAGGAGAGACGGCTGCTCTTATTGTGGTGAGAAGGAGACGCAGGGAAACTAAAGAAAACGTAGAGAACGTGGTTTTCTACGCGTTTAAACATTTGTCAGAGGCAAACAAATATTTTGACATATCGTTTATCCAGCAATGACATTTCTGAGTTATTGAATGAAGTGACTGATGATTTACAGCCAACAACATAGAGGAGCCCCATAATACCAGCAATTAAAAAAAAAAAAAAATTGCGACTCAGCGGTTTCCTCCCTCTGGGTCATTCCAGCGTATCGCTGCTTGATATCTCACCACGTCCTGTTATTCAGGTGTGCTGTTAGAGGTCCTGAATGTGTCCGGCAGAATCCACAGATACAAAAGGCTCCCGAGCACTCGCGAGTCACTGAATGAAAAGTCACCTTCTCATCACAGAGAACTGGACCTGCTGATCGGTGTTTGTTAGAGGATCTTATCCACCGTCCCTCCTGTTTTATTTGCTAATGTTTTATTAAGCTGTTTTTTGCACCTTTTTGTTTTTCCCACGGCATAGACTTCTTTGCTGATAATCTCCTATAAAGCGTTTTGTTCTTGTTATTTTTATAGTTCTTCATTTCAATGAGATCAGATTTCCTTTTCCTTTTGCGGTCGCTCTGTTTTCCATTGCTGGAATCACTTTAACGCACGCAAATCCCTCATTTAAATACAGCGATTTGCACCTGATTTCAATGACGCAATTACTTTTAGTAAATCACCCGTGAAACAGGTGCAAAAAAATTTGCAAACTTTAAAAAAAAAAAAAAAAAAAAGTTTTAGTACTCTTTATTTGAGATCTTAGTAAATCAGGCCCATAGAGCTGAAAAGATGAGTCAATTATTTGATTAGTCGATCGACACATTTTGATAATTGTTTTATTATATTGAGTCATTTCTAAATTTAAAAAAATGCTCAAATTCTCTGATTTCCAGTATCCTAAATATGAATATTTTCTTTTTTTGTTTAGTACTTTTTTTTTTAATAATAATCGAATTATATTTTGGTTGCTGACAGTTAGTTGGGACAAAACAGGAGATTTTATGCTGTACCCCGGGCTTTGGGAAACACTGGTGGATATTTTTCACCATTTTCTGACATTTTAAAGACCAAATACCTTATCGACTAATTGAGAAAATCATCGACATGTTCATCTACAATGAAAATAATCACTATTTGCTAGCCTCATGATTGCAACATTCTGGTTTGATTTCAGCTAGTGACTTGTGTTTGTCTCATCCCCCTTTACCCACATTTCCTCCCATCGACTGAAGTGAGGGTAAAAGGGCCAAAGATATTTTCAAAAATTCATTTGAAATCCCACAGCTGGATTTACTTACACATGGTTTCTGACATTTGTCTGTGTCACTCTCATAGGTTTAAGAAACCAGCCCAGTATTCATTTCCAGCGCAGAGCTCTTAGTCTTCCTTCCAACACGTCCTACGCCAACCTGACTGCTCTGCTTACCGTGGCAAGCTCCCCATCACACATCCAGCACTTTCCCCACCTGCAGATTGTCAGCGGCAATGGCACAGGTGAGGTTCAGTGCAAAGAACTTAAAGACTCCATCAGAGAAATAGCGCCAGGCAGAGCCGGGCCCAGACGACAGGGAAGGAAGCTGCTGAGAAGGGGTGGGGAGTGAAGAGCAGCAGCGGTGGTAGATGACAGAGACGCTACCCTGGAGAGGCCTTTCTATCTGACCTCCTGAAACACAATAACCCCTGTGTGTGCTCTCTGACTGAACACAAGCCCCGTGCCCGCACATTTTCAGGCATCTTATCCACGTCTTGATGTGCGTGTGATTTTATGTGTCCTCCTTTATCCTTCAGCTTGAATACTCCTCCATAGCTTCCCAACCCCACAGCATGTACCTTCTCCCTCCGTGACACTTTCCAACCTCGTGTTCTCAGTTTTTTTCACTCTCCCCCCCTGTTTCCTTCTTTCCTGTCTTTCCTGTCTTTCCTGTCTTTCCCTTGTTTTCTTTCCTGTCTGACTTTCCCGACTCTCCTTTATCTAAGCTGTTTTATGTCCACCCCCACTCCCCACCCACTGTCTCCTGCTTTCTCCTCTGCTCCCCCTCCTGTGCACCTTACTCCCGCTCCCTTTCCTTTCCGCTGCATTTTCCTCTCTTACACTCTCATGCTTGTGCTCTCACAAGGTACCGAGAAGAAGTTTGAGCTGACTCCCGTAGCAGCCATCTCTGTTCACCTATTGGCCAGCGATGGAGGGGAGCTGCAGGTGAATGAGCCAATCACAGTCTCTGTGCCCCTGCCGGCTGACAGTGGCCTGAAGGAAAATGATCACATCCCAGCTTGGAGATTTGACCCGCGTTTGGGTATGTACTGATTGAAATACACGCATAAGCTTTCTGACTCTCTAATCCAGGTAGCCGTTGTAGATATATGTGTAAATACTTCTGAAAAGTAACATCAGAAACCCTCGGTAATATATTTACTTCTGTGTAAATGAGACCTACTTCCAAAGGTAAATGATTTGTTAAACAAAATCGCAATATCAGCATTTCCACAAACCACATGTGTACTCACACAGTGCAGCAAGGCCACAGTTTGTAGCTCTGTATCACACTGATGAATGCAATTATTCATAAGGTTATGAAAATGGCCAACATAAGGCGCCACATTAATCTGCAAATCGAAGTACTGCTACAAATCACAAGTTTGGGCTATTGATACATAATTTCCTCAGGCTCATTAAAATCTTGAACATAATTGAACAATGGCAGAAAGAGCTCTGCGGTGTTGCCTCTCACACCAGAGACACTTCAAGCCCTTTTGGACCCACTGATTTATTTCAGCAATTTTGAATCTGTGTTATGAAACGTCCCGCACCGTGACACACCCAGTTCTCTTGGACGGGCTCCATTGAACAAGTGATTAGATCATCAGTTCAGTCAGATGTCTCTGCTCTACTAAACATCCCAGTGCATGTACATTAGTCTCAGTTCCAGACCAACTGTGTATCTACGTTATATTTGTGTTCTGCCAGTGCGGGAAAAAGGTCTTGTATGACCTATTAAAATTCTTCTAGTAAAATGACATTTTCAGTGTTGCTTCATTTTAAGCTCAGTCAGTTAATCATATGGTAGTTCTGAAAATGTTGCAGCAATTTTGATAATTGATTAATTGTAATTGTTTCTGTTGGCACGTAGAGGCAGCAGAAACAAGCTGTAAACAAACATTGACGTGTTATCGAACAGTATTTATACATTTGGCAGATACCAAGCACCATTTGTATTTATTTTAATGTGTGTTTGTGTCAAAATATTCACTTTCCTTTTCGTTTTGGGTCTCCACCAGCTCCTACAGTAACTGCTGAATGTTTCACTGTGTTCACCAGCAAGTTGTAGTTTGTCTGCTGTTTGGTGTTGTGCCAGTAGAATTACTTTTTTTTTGTTTTGTTGCTGAAACCAGCTGTTTGCTGTGGCTGAAAAAGGGATGGATTAGAGCAGAGAGAACGAAGCCGAGCAGTAAAGTTTCAGGCCTGAAAACCAAAATAATGAACTGAAAGACGCTGAAACTCTCTGTAGAGCTGACGGTAACGCCAGAAATGCCTTCTACATTAGAAATTGTTAGCACTAGCTGTACTTGTGTTAAGACTAGCAATACAGGCTTCAAATTTCCCCATTAATCATAAGATGCTTATTGAACAAGGTTTGGTTACCAAACTAGTAAAAAAAAAAATCCAGCTCGCACGTACACGTCTCAAACTCAGATATGAGTTGAGCTCAAAGAAACGTTCTCAGCACATGTTTTTAAAAACAGTTCTCCTGTGTGATGCTCTGCAGAGTCATGGATAAACTTCCAAGAGAACTAACAATGACTGAAACACATCTTTAAACAGAGACCTTTAAATCTGGTGCATGTTTGCTCCTTTGACGGTTTAAGGATTTCAGAGCTATGTTGTAAAGTGCCCAAAATATCAACATCCAGAGCTTATAAAAGGGGCTTTGATTAAAACCTGAAAGCGCTCACACACACACACACACACACACACACACACACACACACACACACACACACACACACACACACACACACACACACACACACACACACACACACACACACACTTGTAGCCTCCACACAGCCTGTAGCAGTGAGTATTTCCACAACAGAAGCCATCTCCGGACCACTCTCCAGGCTACATCTCATGTTCCTTAGCAACCCACCAAATAAGTAACACAACAGAAAGGCCCGGCTGATTGAGTTTCTTCACTGAGCAGTTAAGTGTGTGAAATGTGTGTGTGTGTGGGGTTATGAATGTGTTAAACTGAGGATAATAAACAGGCACAATGAAATGTTTGAAATCCATCTAGTGCCTTTGGTGGAATACTTCAGGCTGCCTCACAAAGAAGCCAGTTTTATTTTTAAAGTGTGCACATGGATGACACACACACTCGCACATAAACAGAAACCTGTTTCTCTTGTGTAACTGACAGCCTGTCATGTATTGTTAGACGTCAAGCAAGCATGGAGCAAAATGATGTCATATACAAACAGATCAAGGTCATGTGTATGTGTGTTATTCATAAACAGACACACCTTCATCCCGACAGGAGTTGAATGATGCAAATAGGCGCTGCTCCTTCAGATGAACTGACCACTATCTTTGGTTAGCTGTGTTGACTTTGCATGAATGGGCAAGAAGCAGAAGTCATATATGGGCTATATTGACATTATACATGTTTGCCTTGTGTTTGAGCAGTTGCCGGTCTGTCAGCGCTGTATTGTATGGAAGCGTGGGAACAGACTCACTAAATGTCACAGAGAGGACTCCTGTGGAAATAATTCAGACATAACCAGGGTGAATCCGGGCAGGAGTGCGTGTGTGCGTGCGTGCGTGTGTGTGTGTGTCAAAGTGTCAGAGGTGCTGAGTCACGCTGCCTCTCTCATTTCTCTTTGCCTCTGTCTTGTGCCTTTTCCCTTATCTGTCCTTCCACTCCTCCTGTTTGTCCCTTCTTGTTTCCTCTGCTTGTGATGTGGTTTTCCATCTCAGCATCTCTTGTATATTTGTCTTTCCTCTTTCAATATCCTCTCCCTCGTCGTGCCCCCCATTCTTAATGCCGGTGCAGATTCTTGACCACTTGATGTTGAGTAAGTAACAATCTGACTATTGCTGTTTAGCCCTGAGACCCAGAGGATTGGAAATGTAAGGGCACAACTAAATGTTTTCCTGTCGGAGCTGACCTGATCAATCAATTGTATTTTGGCTTTGTAAGAGTTTTTAGTGCTGGAGCTGCTATTGTGCTCAGTTTTATCCTATTCATAGCCTCCTACTGTTATTTGCATGCTGCCTCCCTGTGGGTGAGCTAAGTACTACCAACTCACATTAAACAGTTTTAGTTTAACAGTTTTCCAGTTGTTAATCAGAATATCCGCAAGTCTCGACAAGACAGAAACAAAAGCAGTCAGTTGAGTTTCTTAAAAAACATCTTCTTGAATTTCATTTTAAATGTTCTCTTGCCATAGACAGTTATAGACAGAGACGTTAGTTTTAACAGTGGGTTTTGCATATTGGAGGCTGGTAAATCTTTTGGTTATTTCAAGTTTCAGTCTGCAACGTCAGCCCTGTATTCAACACTGTTGCTACTGTTAGCCACAGTAGCTAGTAAACCCATCATGAAGTCTCATTAATGTGAAGTAAGAAAATACTTAAACAAATTAGGCATTTTTCATGTTCTTCCATACATCCATTTATACATCCATCTGCTGCTTATCAGGGTCCAGGTCCATATGTTTCGCTTCCATCATACTTTCATTAGTTGGTCGGCATGATCCTTAGAAAGGTGTTAAATTTGATTTAATATAGTATTTAAAAGTCTCAAATTAAATCAGATGAACCCTGCAGAAACCCTGTTAATTAAGTTTGCTTTTACAAATTGTAAGATTTTTACATTCATTAATTTACTCTCAGCACGTTCAGTATCTAAATGCAACTAAGTGTAGTGCTGCTTTGTCTAAATTAAGGAGCGTCAGATGGGAGCCTGCTGCAGGACATGCAGTTGTTACTTGTTCTCTAAATTACTCTGTTACGGTTGTCCTCACACAGAATAATTGTTGGGAAATTAGATTTTAAACTGTGTGATTGTGCGTGCTTGTCTGCAGGTGCCTGGATAAAGAGCAGTTGGGGTCACGTGCAGAGGGAAGGGAACCAGCTCAGTCTGACCTACATTGCTCCTCAGCTGGGGTATTGGGTGGCCGCCATGTCCCCTCTACACTCGGGTGAGAAACTATGTTGACACAAAATGATGTTTACTTCATTAAGCATTACACTTATCCAGGCAGGTCTGATATGTGGTCATACCTGCACCTACTGTTTGTTGACGGTCTTGCAGAAAGCTGTAAAATATTAATACAATCTTAACAAATACCCCCCAAAAATTTTTTTTACCTACAGTTTGCCAAGCTTATCTGTTTATGTTTCTTCTTTTATACGACGCATGTCTTTCAAATAGGTCCAATGGTTGCAAAGGACATAAGCACATACCACACTGTGTTTCTGCTGGCGATACTGGGAGGCATGGCTCTCATCCTGCTCTGCCTGCTCTGCATCCTCTTGTACTACTGCAGGTATGTGAACCACTGAGCCAGTAACATGTCCCATCCATCCACCAGGAGTTTACAGAATGAGGAAGCACATGCAATATATTAACAATGTCGATGATATACTGCACAATAATATGAATCACTTCTAATGTGGAAAATGTAAATGTGCCATTTTAGGCTTTCACAAAGATGCTGTCATTGTCTTAATATTGAAAGAACAGGAATGCTTGTATGACAAATGTAATATAACACTGACTTCAACAAAGCTTGTTTTTAATATTTTTGGTGTCTGACATGCTTAGCAACCTATTATTACATCATCTAAACTTACTGATGATACTCTTGTCTGCCTGATAACATTGATATAAAGAGCAGTTTTAAAGGATTAATGGCCTCCTAAGCCTAAGGCTCATTCTTTTTATACTTGAATCAGTTCTTCAATTGTGGTAACAGTACCACATATATCGATTACCATGTAAATACAAGCTGACCGTAGTCACATAAGCTGTCTGGCAGTAGTTTAGGTTTTATGTTGATTAAATGTAAACAAAGTAGACTGTAACTGCACAAACACCAGAGCTATACTGCAACTATAAGCAAAAACTTAGAGAGATTTATTGTTCATTGTTAAAATATGTGTATGGAAGAAGCTTCAAACTGATTTAAGATGAAATTATAACTTCTGCTGTGTCTCTGTGTTGCACAGACGTCGCTGTTTGAAGCCGCGAGGGTCTCACCGCAAGCTCACACTGTCCTCTGGTCTGGACAGCAATAAGAGAGATCAAGCCACCTCCATGTCACATCTGAACCTCATCAGCAACGAGGTCTGTCTCACTTTCAGAGAACAGCTCAGTGGCCAGACTACTTTACTCTGTTTAAAAAGGAAACTCCACAGATTTTACACATCTGTCTGTTTAATGGTGCCGTGACAACATTAGTTGCTTCAAGCATAACACAACTAAATCTCTGACAGAACTTCTGGTGCTTAAGATGAATTATGGGTAATGTAGACCTCAGGTTTTGACAAGGAAGAAGAATGAGTATTATGTTTTTCAACCCTGTGGTGGGCAGAAAAATCACAACTGAATTTCTCAAACCGCTGTATGATGCATGTCATGTGTGCGAATCAATTTCAACACTTTCCTTTGTTTTTGGCTGTTGTATACTTTCTTTTTTTTCTAAAGTTTCTTTTATTGTTATGTTTAGGTGCAGCTGGAGCTTGTTTCCACAGCAACTGAACCTGACATGACCACTCCGATGCTGAAGCCTTGCTCGTATGAGCACCAAGACAATCAACGTCAACACAGCCTTATCCATCACAGCAAACACAGCCGCTCCTCTCTTGGCAACAACAGCCACCACGGATCATCTCTTGGCAATCTGACGCCTCGCAGCAGAGACTACCGGCAGTCTGTGGAGACGTTCCAGTTGAAGGCTGCACTTTCATCCGGGACCGACCGGGTCTACCGTCAATCATACACCTCCATCTGCTCGTCCAGCAACCAAATTTCAGATGCACTGTCATCAGCCAATCACGGTCAGGTTTCAGCTACACAGCTGAGCAGCATTGGGATTATTGATTGCATCTCCCCTTCCTCTCCTCCTCACTCCCCCAGTCGAGGGGAGGGATGTGAGTGCAGGGCTCCTGACCACCCTCTGTCCCGCTCTGTGGACCACCTGGAGCGTACCAATCCCCACTTACTCTCCCGGCCAGGCCAGCTGCTCTGCTGCGGCTCTGTGGATCTATTGAGTGGAGGAGAAGGCTACCCGAGAGTGCGCCCCACATTGGTGATCCCAGCGCATTACATGCGCCTGCCTGGAGAGCACCCTCTGTCTGGTCAGGCCCTCCTGCTGCAGACTGACCAGCAAAGTGACTTAGAGACCATCCAGGCTGAGCTCAATGCCTCACATTCCCAACAGCCCCTGGGGCAAAGCCCCACTGACTGCACCCCAGGTCCCTCCAAGCAGGGTGACGGAGAGGGTCGGGGCTTGACGGAGTCTCTCTCTATTCCAGCAGCACTCGGGGAAACGGGTCTCATGGAGATAAACAGTGAGGACACCTTGTTGGCTGAAAAGACTTTAATGGAGCTGAGAGGAGGAAAGCCTCTGCCTCATCCACGGGCCTGGTTTGTCTCATTGGATGGACGCTCCAATGCTCATATCCGACACTCTTACATCGACCTGCAGCGGGCGGGGTGCCACAGCAACACGCCAAGTGCAGGAGGTCAGCAAGGTAGCGGAAGGCACGGCAACGGCAACGATGCTAGTCTGGACTCCGGTGTGGACCTGAACGAGCCAAGAGTGGGACGCAGGGGGAGAGATGCGGAGCGGGAGGAAAGAGAGGTTAAGAGAGACAGATCAAAGGGCGCAACACCAGCCATGGCCTACACCCAGCTGGTGTATGTGGATGATCTGGATGGGGGAGGCAGTGAGGAGGAGAAGCTCAGCCCTGAGGACAGCAAAACAGGACTCATGCTGTCAGACAAAGCGGAGGGTGACATAGAGAATCAGGGGGATGTGCAGCGGGAAAGAGCTGAGGATCCACCCTCACTTTCCTCTGCATCCCCTGCTTCTCCCCCTCCCCTGCCGACGCCAGAGGGAGTGACTTTCAGGACTGACCATGCGCTGCTGTCGGTCTCCCCTGATGACGATGCAGCACATGAGGAGGGAGAGGAGGAGAAGAAAAGCCCCTGGCAGAGGAGGGAGGAGAGACCCCTGCTGGCCTTCAACCTCAAATGATTCACAGATGCCCGTTACAGCAAACGTTCACATATTTTTTAAGTCTGTTAGTAGAACACTCACATGCCAATATCGACATTGACAGTGTTTTCAGTTGTTGTTCCTCCTGTCCATACTTTTTTTTTTTAAAGTGATTTAATCCAGTCCTTGTGCTGTGCCAAAATGAATAATTAAATCAAATTTAATATTGGTTCATCAAGTCAAGTGGGATATAACTAGAGTACTTTATTAATTCCGTTGTGAAACAGAAGTCAAACATAAATTATGAAATAAAAACAAGATTAGATCATTAAATTGAGTTATAATATAAATAACCAAAATTGTGCTGGAAACTTGACTAAAACTAGAAACTACAACTACAGTCTATATATACAAAAAACAATTTTAAGCTGTGAAGCGGCATAGTTGAAGAAAAACATGGTTCAAGAGATGTGAGCCAACGAAGCTGCATGAGGTCAGTCTTGCCAGTGTGAGTCAAAAATCATACCTCTTATCAGAGTCCTAATTCAGTCACATGTAAACACAGTGACTCACACTTTCTTATGTCACTATATCTGATCTTCATCACATATATGTCCACAAATCTGCTTATAAATCATTAGGAAAAAAAATGCTTCTTATAACTCCTAACGTATTCCTGCCTGAGCATTATCACATTGTGAAGTTTTCTTCAGTATCATAGTAATCCAGTGAAAGGTGTCTGTATATCCATGGGTACATGGCAAACAAGAACTGTTAAAAGATTACGCTTTGAAAACATGCAGGCCATAAGAAGGAGGTTCATTTTGTCGGTTTTTAGCTGGAGATGAGGCTTAAAAAAAAATAAAAATAAAAATCACCTGATTAACAATATTAGTGCAGGGTAATGTTCTGTACATGTTTATTTTACACAGTGTATTATAATTCATTGGCTGTGGCAAGGTGCTTCATTTGAATTGCGTAGTATTGGAGCACAGCTATAGAGTGAGTCTATATGCACACACAGTTATGCACTGGTATGTAATGAACCTTTCAGTAAGTTATTGGAAGATAAAGTATGGTTGTACTTTGAAAGAAGTTGAAATCATCCCACTTTGTGTTCCTGGCTGTCTGATAACTTAGCAGGGAACACGCATGTGTAGAAGCAGGCAGGTTTATACTTAAAAGACTATAACTTTGAAGATACTCACGTGGTGTGTCTAACTCAAGACTTGTATTGGCTTCAGCTGAACTTTAAAACTTAAAAATGCATTTTGTTTCACGGAACAAGGACTGTGGATTTTGTCCCCTGTCTCCATGAATCAGGAAGAGATGTCTTTGTAGCCGGTGTGGACAGGAGAAAAACTCTTCAGGAAACATACGGGCACGTCAGTTTTATTTTGAGACGGACTCGGAAAAAATGTGAAACTCTCCGTTACTCACGACTCCTCCTCGGCCCCGATCCTATCATGAACGATATATCTGTTTCAATTGAAGCCCTTTGATCTTAAAATAGCACTGAGAAAAATATTTTAGCACTGGGATTCCTTCTAGTCCAGAAATGAACAATTCAGAACCTTCATGAACTTCAAGGACCCTTAATGATACGACCACTGTTGTACTCCACTTTGTCATCCTCACGGCACACTACGTAAACAGACCACTGATCAGGCATGATATCAGATGATGATCGCCTGAGGGAAGACAAACAGACTTTGGGGGCAAGAAATTAGGATATTTTATGCACAACAAATATATGCCTTTTTTTTATAGATAGCAAACGTGATGGGTGGTTCTCAAAAATCAGAGACTACAGGAACTTTTTTCACTTGAGCCATATTGGCCTCAGTCCACAGGCGCAATCCAGGAATACACTGCACCCATTTAAAGCGAGATTATAACCCCAATTTAGGCCAGTTTGCTGACTGATTTTTACAATTGCGGATGATCGGTGCAAACCTTGGTTGGTGATTCTGCTCCTGTCACAGTGTTAGAAATTAAAAGTCTTCTGGTGTGTTTCAGGGTTCAGTTTAAGCAGTACAGCAGTATCGCCCCTGATATAAACATGTAAATCCTGTAGTTTTGAATGGTTTTCAGTATGTTGCTAGAGTTTAATCTAGCCTGTCAGAAGGCTCTGTGGTTGCTTCACATGAACTCCACAGAGAAAATTAAACCACTATCTGCTCTTTAGCATAATCAGATAATGTGACACGCCACTCTGCTGGTGGCTAAGGATGTTGTACCACTACGATACTGTAGTTCCACACAGAATAATAGTGAGGTGTAATGATATGAAGGGTTTTTGTAACTGTTGAACCACTGACTGGCATATTTTTTGCTCTAAAGGCTATGCATCACTTTTATACGGCTGCTTGAAATGCCTTTTTTGTAATTTTAATCACTTATGATTTTAATTGCCAACATGAAGTATTTTACCTAAAAATAGGTTATTTTTTATTTCTTTAAATATGTTAAGGGCTTTTCTTCCTTACACGCCTTATTGTTATAGCTACAAACAACAAACACTACATAACCTCTTAACTAAAAACAAACTCATTTTTGCTTGCTGTGTTTCACCTTAACTTTTACCATTTTCCCCTGTCATGATCCAAGTGCCTTTGAACAACCTGACTCTGCAGCAAATTTGTGGAACAGATTACCTTATTTATTTCTCACCTTCTTTTGCCTTCAGCTTTCCTCCTCTACCTCAGCCCTCCTTTTCTCTCCTGCTTGTGAAAGGAAGCATGCAGTAAACTTTCCTCAGCACTAGCGTGTTACAAGCTACACTGCAGAAATCTCAGAAAATGTCAGCTGCTGCTATTGTAAAAATCCTCCACAGTAATCAGCAATCTGTCAGCAGTACAGCAGAGTAAGCAGTAAAGGAAACTGAAGTTTTCAGTGTAGCACAGGGTAGATAAAGCTAAGTGCGAATGTATGTGAAGCTCAACTGCAGGTCATTTCAGTGCATTTTCTTTTTTTTGTGTGTGTTTTTGGGAGGGTGAATGTTTGTCTTGAATGCGTTTATAGTGGTGGTAGTGTCCCTCTGTGACGCTGCTGAGTCTGAGAAATGATCAAAATACATCCAATCAAAGGTTCATGTAGTCATAGCAATCATATTACACAGTGTGTATAGTTCTTTCCTTACCTCTGCCTGATCAAATGGTGAGATGGTGTTGTGAATGGCCTTTTCTCTCTTAGTATCCCATAGCAACCCCCAGTTCTAGGGTGGAGTAGCAATACAGCATCCTGAGTGTGTAAATTGGTTGCTTGCATTATTATATTTGAAGCCTATTATTCTGAATAAACAGCCAAACTGGAATCATGCGCGTGTGCGTCTGTGTTTGCGAACAAATGTGAAAGAAGTCAGTTGCAGCCCCAGTTTTTCATGTGTGGTCAGTAAGTTCACTTTTTCAACCTCAGACCCCCTTTTACTGATTGTCTTTAGGAATGAATGCCAGCAAAGGATGAAACGACTTAATATTTCTGACCAAATACATTTATGTGACAGTACTTTTGGGGCAGTGCTTTTAAAGCCAAAATACTAAAACTTTCCATTGTATATTAATTAGATGTTTTATAGCAGTAGTTTCTACCTCTATTTAAGTAGTTATGTTGCTCTTCCTTCCAGTCAGGCTTCACTGTTTTATCATTACTACATTTTTCTTGTTATTTGTACTAATACCACAATGATAGGTCTGAGTTTTGAAAAATATCCACTGACAAAAAGCATTTGCAGCATTCTTGTTTTCACTTAGCCCCATTATTTAAGGCAATTTAACATTGTATGTATCATTTAAGCTTTAATAAGGCACGAGTACCCTCTGACCAGGTGAGAAGCTCTCTTGCCAACCGCCCAAAAAGACCCAGATTCACTGCATTTCGGTTGTATTTTGCAGTTCGATCAATTGCAGATACGCTTGTGCTTTTGCACCACGGAAGTACAGTATCTTGCTATAACAGCGTCTGCATTATTATTATTATTATTATTATTATTATTACCTGATGTAATGAAGCTGTCTTGTACAGGAGCCCTGCGCGTGTGTTAAAATATCACTTACACATTTGAAACCTGGGAGTTTTATCAATTGCAGGAGTATTCAAAGCTGCAGTGTGCAATCTAAATAAATATGTGCATTGTACCAGTGGACTTGTAACCTATTTGACGTTACCAAATGGGGGGAGTTTAGCGCTGCACTCCCTCATTCGGCCGCCAGGCGGCGCCGTTTCTTTCTCCCTCCCTCCCCCCCTCCCCCTCCCCTCCCCTCCGACATTTTCTTTGTTTTTCCATCTCTCGCCGCTGCCCGTCAGCCTTTATAACACGGCGGGTTGACTATTTAAAACACACACACACACACACACATTTTTACGATGGCGGAGGACAGTGAATCCGCGGCCAGCCAGCAGAGCCTGGAGCTGGACGACCAGGACACCTGCGGGATAGACGGAGACAACGAAGAGGAGAACGAGCATATGCAAGGGTGAGGGTGGCCCAGTCCGTCCGGTCCGGTCCGGTCCGGTCCGGTCCGGTCGGGAAACGCAGCGACGTTATTTCAGGCAGGCTTGTTCGCTGTCGGCTAGCGTAGTTAGCTTTCTTAATGCTAGCCGACACAAACAACCCCGGGAGGGGGGAGGAGGAGGAGGAGGGGGGGGGATTCGCTTAAAGGCCGACGTTTAAAAAAAAAGAAAAAAAAAAGCGAAAGAGCGGTGCTTCATTTGAATGGCGTTTTGACTTTTTGTTTTGTTTTTAAAAACCGTGTGTGTATTTAAAGTCCCGCAGAATGAAATGACAGCCAGCACAAGCCGTGAGGACGCTAACGTTAAAGTAGCTCGTGTTGTCAGTGGTCGGTGTGGTAGCTAACGTTAGCACCGTGTGTTCAAGTCGGCGGTGTGCTTTTCTTTTTTTTCCTCTTTTTTTTTTTTTTTTTTTCTTTTTCTGTGTGTGTGTGTGTGTCATATCTGTAGCAGTCCAGGAGGAGATCTGGGGGCCAAGAGGAAGAAGAAGAAGCAGAAGAGGAAGAAAGAGAAGCCGAGCTCGGGGGGAGCCAAGTCGGACTCTGCCTCTGACTCTCAGGAGATCAAGGTGTGATGATCACTGAAACCCTGAAACCCTTCAGAGGTGCAGAGTTACTGTCCAACTTGAGGTTTATTTACTTAAGTACACTTTTTATTTTTTATTTTAATATATATATATTATTCGGTCTTGATTTTCCATTTTAATCTACTTTCTACTCCACTAAATCTCAAGAGACAAATTTCGTCTTTTTTTTTTTTTTTTACTCCATTAAATTTGTCTGGCAGCTTTAGTTACTTTTAAGATTACAGTTTTTCTTCGTACTCTTTCTGTCCTGGGAAAACCACGTATCTCCAAAATTAGTCGTTTTGAAATAATAACAATTCTGATCAACTAAAGCACGAGATGGTTCTTTAAGGGTGAGAAAAGTCTTCTACTTTTTAAGCTTAATAAACTATAATAAAATCGTCTTGGATTTGCTGGACAATGCATTGTTTTTTGCATTTGATGATATTCTTGAATATGATGCATTAAACATGTATATAATAGTAAAACACCGGCGGGCAGCATTTACTACATAGTGTGTACTTTTACTTGCGTACTATTTTGCTGGTGATACTTACATACTTTAACTTAAGTATGGTTTTGAATGCAGGACTTTAACCTTGCAGTGGAGTATTTTCACAGTGTGATATTAGTACTTCTCATTAAGTAAAGGATCTAAATACGTCTTCCTCCACTGCTTACGAACATAAGCGAGAATGCACCTGGTTGTTTGCCATCAGTGTGAATGGGTTAGTTTGGGTTGTCCAGCCTTGACCTTGACTCTGCTCCTGGTTTATAGGAATGTTCCCGAGGTTCCCCTAATCACTACGGTAGCAGCGTCTAGCACAGACTTGGTGGACGTTACTTTCCCAGTTATGTTTTTGCCCATGTGCAAGTACAATGTACTATTGTATGTAAATTGGTGCAGAGGTCAGTAATTTGTGCTGATAGGATGAAGAAAAGAAATCGAGCAGAAGTGTAAACAACAGAGACGTGCATGTATCTTCATCATGTATAACGTGGACACAGACCAATTTCAAGTTTCATTCATGAACAAAAGAACAACACTATTACAGACATTGATTTTGTGACAGTCTGAATGTAAGGACACGATTAAGCAGGTTTTCTCATGTTCGCTGTGAACATTATTTCACGCACAAAATCAAAACCAGGATAAGACTCAAGACAGGAACACGTGCATGTAAACATAGTACACGTCCACGATAAACTGTGTTATTGTGACCGGGTTACAGTTGTGGACGTTCAGTTCCCGACGGTCTGCAGTGAGCGATGAAGTAAAACTGGAACCGGTGCTCATCCCCTGTCTGGTACAGGCTTTTATTTGAACAGGGCATAACTCTTACACATGCCCTCTGTTGTGTCTTTTTATCTGTTCTTGGACTATACGGGACATTAAGTCTTTAGCTTATTGCTACATACAAACTGTGTGCTGTGTCACACATTCAGAGAGCGGTTGATTCATGTCGTCTCTGCTCTGATTTGTGTCCTTTCTGTACTGTCAGAACCCTGGTTTGCCCATTCAGAAGCTGCAGGACATCCAAAGAGCCATGGAGCTGCTGTCCTGCCAGGGTCCGGCAAAGAGTATCGACGAGGCAGCCAAGCACAAGTATCAGTTCTGGGACACCCAACCTGTCCCAAAGTTAAGTAAGTACCTACTTAAATTGCGAGCAAGTGAGAGCAAGAACAATGTTCACCTAATTTATTGAACTTAATTGAACTGAATTGTGCTGCTGAACGACTCCATGCCAAGTAAAGCTTATTGAGGAAAAGCTTGCATTTGGTACCTCATAAACTCTTAATGATTCACTGATTGTTAATCTCTACTGTGTAATGGATGATTACAGATAATGATATTATCTCTGGCAGTAGCCAGTTGTTATTATCTTTCTTTAACACTGTTTTTGCGCAGCAGTGCAATCTTAATAGTTTCATCTCATCAGTATGTGATGCTCAGAGCCAGCGTCCCAAAAAAAAAAGCGTCAGCTGTTGGATGCAGTTGGAGTCCAGGCGTTCTCACTGGGCATTTTTAACGGCGTTATATTAACACGGGACCAACGGGAGCAGATTTTTATTGTGTGTGATCAATGCTTTCAGTAAATTTGTCTGTTTGAAGACATTTCAGGATGCTGAAAAATGTGAGGACAGGAGATTTCCGGGCCCACTGAAGGAGCGGTGATTGGAAGAGTTTTATGTCTCTGACCAAAGCCGTGCTAATTTTGCAGATGAAGTTGTGACGAGTCATGGGCCAATTGAAGCTGACAAAGAAAACATCAGACAGGAGCCATATTCTTTACCTCAAGGCTTTATGTGGGACACTCTGGATCTCAGCAATGCTGATGTCGTAAGTGCATTGTTGCTCTAAAATACTCAAATAGGAATAATAATAGAAATCACACAAAAAAATTCACCATTTATTTTTCTTTCTTTTTCAGCTGAAGGAGTTGTACACCTTGTTAAATGAAAACTATGTGGAGGATGACGATAACATGTTCAGATTTGATTATTCACCGAGCTTTCTCAAATGGTGAGATTTCGTTTTGGATGCTCCTCTTGTTTGTCAAAATGTTTTGTTCTGCCGCTAAGCATCCCCTGTTGTTCCCTCTCAGGGCTCTGCGTCCACCCGGCTGGTTACCACAGTGGCATTGCGGAGTGCGGGTGTCCTCAAATAAGAAGCTCGTTGGCTTCATCAGTGCCATCCCTGCAGATATACGCATCTACGACGCGTAAGCGCTCCTAACTGATCGCTTGCATTTGGAGCAGGAGTGATACGAGCCAATTAAGTCACTTTAATGCTAATGACCTGTCCATCTTCTTAATTGCTGTTGTTTCAGGCTGAAGACGATGGTAGAAATCAACTTCCTGTGTGTTCATAAGAAGCTGCGTTCAAAGCGTGTTGCTCCTGTGCTAATCAGAGAGATAACACGGAGGGTGAACTTGGAGGGAATATTTCAGGCAGTATACACGGCAGGAGTCGTACTGCCTAAACCTGTGTCTACATGCCGGTATGCTGTGCAACATTCAGACACAACATACACAGGATATGGTGTCAATACTGCTCAACTCCTTTCCCCCCCCCCCCTCCTCCCTCCTCCCCCTTTTTCAGGTACTGGCATCGTTCTTTGAACCCTAGAAAGCTTGTGGAAGTTAAATTCTCCCACCTGAGCAGAAACATGACCCTGCAAAGAACCATGAAACTCTACAGACTACCAGATGTAAACACTCACATCTGACAGCCCGGCATCTTTCTCTACCGTTCTTATTAATGGCAGGAACTCATTTCCTCTCACTCTCTCCACCGCACACAGAGCACCAAGACTCCAGGTCTGCGGCCGATGGAGAGGGATGACATCCGCCAGGTTACCGAGCTGCTACAGAAATACCTGAGACGTTTCCAGCTGGCCCCTTCCATGGGAGAGGAGGAGGTGGCTCACTGGTTCTTACCGCAGGACAACATAATTGACACATACGTAGTGGAGGTATGTGGAGTCAGCCTCTAAACCTGAAGACACCAACTCTCTCTGACTCTTGTGTCCGTTGAAACCGCTGTCTTCTTGTCTCTCTCTCTCTCTCTCTCTCTCTCTCTCTCTCTCTCTCTCTCTCTCTCTCTCAGGGTGCTGGTGGCGTACTTACGGATTTCGCTAGTTTCTACACGTTGCCATCGACCGTGATGCACCACCCTCTCCATAGGAGCCTGAAGGCTGCTTACTCTTTTTACAACGTTCATACCCAAACCCCGCTACTGGACTTAATGAATGATGCACTGATCCTGGCCAAACTGGTACGCTTACTTTCTACTGTAAAACACCAATACCAAATAATGAAACCTTTCTTTTGTGTTTTCGGCTGTTCATTTTGAATTCAGGATGAAGGGAAGGTTCCTGCAGACCTTCAGTTACAATAAAAAAAAAAAAAAGGGCAGAATCCAGAACAAATGAATTACAGGATAGTCTACCTAGTTGAACCAGGGTTTTGATCGTGTTCTTGCTGCTGTGTGAGTAATCATGATGTTCGTTCTGTTCGTTTAACAGAAAGGTTTCGATGTGTTCAATGCCTTGGATCTAATGGAGAATAAGATGTTTTTGGAGAAGCTCAAGTTTGGCATAGGAGATGGGAATCTGCAGTATTACCTCTACAACTGGAAATGTCCCCCGATGGACCCCGATAAGGTCAGCAGCATGATTTTTCACCACATCAGCTTTAAGTTAGTGTCCTTTAAAATCTAGTTCATTGATGGGATTTATTTTGCAATGAAAACTGTCTGTAGTTATCATCTCGGTTTTAACTGAAGCGACTCTTTGTTGGACCATAACGCTCTGCAAGCTGCACATATTAGTTGGAGTAAAATACTGGAGTCAAAGAAATAAGTAGTAATTTTGCTTTAAGGTCCACACAGGCTCAGTTTTGAGAAATAAGCAGTATTTTATATATATATGATGATTTTTTTTTTTTTTTTTTTTGGTTCTTTGGATTGATTTGCAGCAGCTATTTGTAAGTCATTCACTAAGTTTGTGTGTGAAGGCCTTCATCTGACCTTAGGAACTATTAGCTGGTTTCAAACAAGTGATTTACCAAATTAGGTTGCACCATCAAAAAGTCAGTAATGTCTCCACCGTAGTAATTTATACATAAGTACAACAGAACTGACCAAGGAAAAGCAATCACCTCTGTAAACAGGGAGTCACCGCTGCTTCACAAGCTGTGATAAACCTTCAAATATAACATTTTAAAGAGGTCAAATCATACATTAAGTTGAACTATTAATCCTGTAAGTGTAGGTTTGACTGTTTTATTTATATATGCTTACACCAAGAAATCTATAAATGTGTAAAGAGTGGAAAATATCAGATTAAGCTAAACAAATGCACAGTATTTGGACATTTATTTATTTAATTTCATGTTTGTTTGTGTAGGGATAAGTATGGAGCATAAACAATGCGACACACCACAGCATTTATAGTTTAAGATAATTTGCAATGCCCGTTCTTAGATGGGCCTTTAAAATACAGAAGATTAACAATTCACAACACATTCACAGGAGACAATCCAAATCATACACTCAACAATAGGTATACACAATCAAAACACAAAAGTTAATGAGAAATACACAGATAGACAGATTATATGGAAAATGTATATAAAAACGCACCATAAAAAGGAGCACCAGATCATTCATTACTACATGACTGCTCCCTCTTTAGATCATTATTATCATCACGCTTTTCAAATTTCGACATACGGTGGGTTTTTTTGTGAAAAATATTTCAACATTTTCCATCAATACATCACATCATTTCCTTTTTAGCCATCATGTCTGTCAGGTTGTTAGCTTTACAGTTACAACTGGCTGATGGTGTGTGTAAATAGTTAGTAAAAAGTCATCTATAAATTTTGCCCATTTTAATTTATGTGCATGACTCTCATCCTTTTTAAACACTTACCTGGATTTGAAAATGTTTCTTTTCCTTTTATTTGAACTGGTGTGATAACAGGTTGACCTCTGTGTTCCAGGTTGGCCTCGTCCTTCAGTAGCAGACCTCTCCCCGGCTGCTACACAAACACGAGAGGTTGTAAGTGACCTCTGGATATTCCTTACCTGGACATACAGGTAGCCCAAGCTAGACAATGAGAACTACAACAGTAAAAACCAACCTGGTGACCGGGACGAGGTTCACTCGACCCCTGTGTCATCACGAACACTCTCAGTTCACCTGGAGGTGAAAAACTCTTAAATCATCAACATCCTGAATGTGAAGTCATGCTATGCCTGAGATACTCATACAGTACAATGCTCCTGACATGCGCTCTCACATTTAACACACACCAGTTTGACATTGAAGAGGATGCCTTGACATTGTGAATTTTGTTTAGCTCTTCAACAGACACTTTGTCACAAGGGACTGGCATGTTGTTTAATTTCATGACATGGAACTATGTAAATGATAATCAACAAGTAAACATGACCAGATATAATTACCAACCATTCTTATTTTGTTGATCCCATTCAAACATTTAGTTATCGCGTGCCCGCTCCATTTATTATTGCTCCTTCCCCTTTTCATATCGTTGTGGTCAGTCGAGCGTCTCTGCCGGCTGCTCTGGGCCTCAGTAGAGAAGCTTTATTCCCCACAAGAATCCCAGAGAAAATATATCTTGACTTTAAACACTACAAACTTCAAACATGTTCACATACAGAGAATCATAAACATGAACAAAAAGAGTGTCTTCACAGAAGGACTCATCCTACTGGTGCATTGATAGACATGTTTTTGTTAAAAACTATATAGTTACATGTACATTTAAAGCCAGATCATATTTATTACTGTAGTGTGAGTTTGGGGTTCGGGAGGGCTGATCCAAAGTATTTTCCTCATACGTAGTGTAGAAGTCACTGAGTTTGTTCGATGTGGGTTGAAGCGTTTTTTTATTGAAGAATGTATTGCATTGATGAAGCACAATTTTTGAGTTCCTAAAACGAGCAAAGGGTCCTTACTTAAAGGGTCAGATTTCAAAACGGACGGGTTGCGGTACAATCTTAGTTTTTACAAACGATGGGAGCTGTTTTCACGTTATAAAGCTGTTTCTAGAGCGGGTATTTTTTAATACAACATTTAAACCTTATGTGTGGTCATATTTACTGTTTGTAGTAACAAGCACAGCGTAGGGTTATTTGCATGTTGATGGTGTGCTGTCCAGTTAGCAAATTAGAGGCAAAAAGTAACAGTAGCTGAATAAAGTGAAGTTGAAGTGCTGAGCGCACAAGCAGGTTAGTGAGAATGACTCCACTTAACGCTTGAAAAGGTCAATTTGATTTGGATTTTGTACAAAAAAAAAAAATCAAAATAGTTTCTGTCTAAATACAGTTTTATAATGTAAAAATGGCGTATTTATTTTGAAAGGGTAAAGTTCTCAGTTTAGTCGTGTTTGAAGCAACCGAGGTCCATTTTTTTGGTAGATTTAGTCATTTCCACTCAGATCTCTTGCAGAGCAACAACCAGTGTTGCAAAGCAGTAAATAAGCTGCTCCTGTGAAAGGGCTGATTAGTCAGATGTACAACACTGAGCTTGGAAACATCTGTCTTATCAATACACACATTACCATCCATCCACTCACCTACAGGAGGATGTTTATTGGGAATAACTAGGTGGTAGATACAGCAGCTGAAGAATCAAAAGCCTGCATCAGCAACCACATCAGCTTCAAATTTGAGCTCGTCCTATTTTCCAGGTCCATTTTTATTGACTTCTCTGGATTTATTTTTTAATGGTACTGTATTTTGTGTGTCATAAAAATATACTGTAGGTCATTTTTTTAGTGTGTTGTGCAGCTAAATTCATGAAACTGTTCTCATATTTATATCTGTACCCTTCAAAATGTCTTAAGATATCATTTTTGTTATTTAAAGTGTTTCCCTAAAAATTCCAGTTTAAAAAGACGACTTCAGAACATAATTTTTGAGAGTATTTGGGCAGTTCTCTGTGCTCCAATGAGCAGATTAGGATCTTTGATGAAGAGCTGTTGTCAGACCGCTCGTTCTGTGGCAGAGCTGCCACTTTACTCAAAGCTTACATGTTTTAAATAGTCTGTTTGCTCTGAGTTACTTAATGTTTGATGTTTCTGTTCATGTGGCTCTGCAGAACTTAAAGAGGTAAAGGCTGCTTCCGTTTGTTTGTTGTCAATCTTTTGGTATTAAATGCAATTTTCTTCTCATCCCTTTATAGATTTGCCAGAAAAGGACAAACAGTGGTCAGTCTATGCTTCAGGGTTTTTTTTGTTTTTTTTAATTCTCTGGAAGGTTGAATGAGTTTTGTTCACTAAAGACAGATGTTATTGGCATTTATTTAACTAATTTAAAGTGGGTTACTGAGTCAACGGCGTGCCTCATGGATGTTGTTGTGTCCCAGGATGTTGTGTTGCCTGCAGCTGTCTGAATGAAGTTTGAGCATGTCAGTTTTGCTGCTGTTTTGATTTTAGCATTGATGTTACGAGCCACACCCTTTAGTGAGAACTCAACCTGAAGTACCTGCCTTATTTAAAAGATGTTTTTTTTTTGTTTTTTTTTTAAGATTTCGAGGTGGGGTGAGGGGGGGTGTACTTTTGAAATGTCATACAGCTTTCTCTAACTGAAGAACAATATTTTTATTCAATTCCATTGTAAGCTGTGAAAAAGCTGAAGAACTTGTACCAGCATCATTTAGACATGACCCCATGCAAAATAACAATCTGTTTCAACACACACGTCAGCTATACCAGCATGGATATTTGATTGAATAAACTCACTTTAAAAAGGAACACGACTTGTGAGTAACTTCTTTATAAAGCTTTCTTGATTAATCATGAAACAAAAAATTGTGTGAAAACCAACAGTTCCAACCACAAATATGTTCAATTAATTCTCAAATATTAAAAAGAACAGAAGCAAGTCCTCACCCCAATTTTTTTTCTGACTTTTAAATTCCATACTTTCAAATCCTCTTCAGACTTCCAATTATCTTTCAAATAAAACAATGTGGTGAGGAAAAATTAGCATAAACTGTGATGGGGCGTCACAAGAAGAACACGCCTTATTTTAAATGGTCAAAAGCCAAAAGAACTTTAGAAACCAAAGGGATAAAACGTGCAAAAACCACAGGAATGGTCCTTTAACTGCTCTCCAGAGTCTCTTTTTCATTTGACAGGCTTCTTCTTTTTCTTCTCAGTGTTTTTTTTCTTTGCAGGGTTCGCCACTATTTTCTTCACTTTAAGAGGCTGCAGCGTGCAGGAGGAGGAAGACTCGGATACGTTTCCAGATTCACTCTCTATTTTCCGTTTTTGGCCTCGCCTCTTTTCAGCTTCCTCCTCCATGGCAGCAGGGTCCTCAGCTGTCACTCTGTGTGCTGCACCTTGTAGCCATGCTACGTCCAGTGGAGACACTCTGGCTTTGATGGCATCGACAGTGTCGGTGAACACCTCGTGGTCTTTGGGGGAGCACTGTCTGAATCCCAGTGCGAGGACGCTCTTCAGCCCCAGCGGCGTGGACACGCTCTGGCTCAGACGAGGCACCTGGCAGGCCGGCACACCTCTCGTAGCGCTCAGTGCTATCAGGTGATTCGTCATGTGTTTCGGTTTGACAGACTTGCACACGAGCAGCAGTTTGAGCTCATTCCTCTCCAGAGCCTTGGTGACCTCGTTGATGCCGATGGCCAGCTGTCGCCTGGCTGCCACATCTGTCCAGCCGTTTTTGGTGGGCTCACACACCTGTGCGTCCTGGCCCACCTGGGGAGGAGCAGGTTCTGATGAGGCAGCAGGCTTCTGCTCCTTTTTTTTCCTCCACAGGCGAAACACTTTTACCTCTCTCTTCTCCAGACCTGTGGATATCAGTTTATCCCTCAGAGTTTTAAGGATGAAATGCATGTCTTCTTGGGGAAGTGGGTTCCATTTAGGGATGAAGGGTGAAGTAAAGGAGGTCTTGGCTGGAGTCTGATGTTTGGTTTCCTTCTTTGCTTGCTTTCTTGGAGTCGCCATGTCTCGTCTGGACTTAAAACAAGAACAACTATAGGGAACAAGAGAAAAATTGGCTTTAGAAGTAGAATTTAGCGGATATATATTGTTTTTGGCAAGAAATTACTGCACAGAAATGCCAAAGAAATGTTTGAGATGATGTCCACCAAACATCCAACTCACAACATGTACAAATCTGTAAAGGACACTTAAGGAAAGAACAAAAGTTAAATGGATAAAAATGAATTAAACACATTAAAATAGGTTTTTAGGATAGTTTAAAACAGGAGGGAACAACAAATAAAGATTAAGACAACCAGACAAAACAGTGATCAAAACAAAAGCTGCCACTATATCGTTATCTGATTTTTTGTTTGTTTGTATCGGTCTACACACATCAGCATAGATCAGGCTCTTCAATTGAAAGCTTTTAAATATTTGAATGATTTATGAATTTTAGGTGCGAGTATTTCTGCCTCCTTGCAGTAAGTAAACATGTCTGAGGGGGATAATCACCAGTAATGTGTTTATAGTGGCTCGGCAGAAACATGTATTCACCGTCAACTTCCATTCAGATGATCTTCGTCTGTTCTCGTGTCAACATTACGACAGTCAACAACATGCGACATGGTATTTAACTGACGTTACTTTACCCGATTTATTTGCAGCTGCAGCACTTTTTCCTGTTCTTATGACATTTATATAGCGTTCACGTCTTCAGTCCAACGGCATGGGAGAACTACGGGGCGCTGCCATCTTGTTGAAATTCAAATAACTTTATTTAAAAACACCTACAGCGCCTACCAGCGTTAAAGAGGCAGCACGACATCCATACCCCACCACCACCACCACCACCACCACCAACAAAAACATCCAAACGTGATGCAGAGTTCCTGCTAAAAAAATAAAAAAAATAAAGAGAAAAATACATGAGGTACTCAATTTGATAGAAACGTATACACATCTAATAAAGCTGTATATCTGGCACTAAGTCACTGATTTTATGTGGTGGACGAAGATCAGCCAAAGTAAAAGCAACACCACAGTAATACTCCACTGCAAGCCATTTTGGCTTTAATAAAAGCACATAACCTAGAAAAGCTATTTATATTTTCTTATTATGGAGTGACTAATATTTGTTCATTTGCTCTGAATTTGGTATTGTGCTATTTTGTTTAATTAGTTTAGTGTTATGGCTGTTTAATTTTGGTTAACTCGTTTTTTTGGGGGTTTTTTTTAAGTTCTGTAAAATGAGTAAACACTATGGGCACCTGAGGATATTCAGGTCGGTAGACACACAGGACCAGCCTGCAGTGTTGTTGGGCCAATGTTTTTGATCTTTTGTTTTTACCCGAGCAAGAGAGGCGGCAGGAAACATGCTTCCTTTGTTCTTCTATTTGCTTGCTTTCTTGGGATAAATACATTAAAAAAAAAAAAAAAAAAAAAGTGCAATGGTTTTGTGTTAACAGTGAATTATTTTTGCCTTACCTCATGCCCATGGTGCATCAATGGGTTTTTATAACAAATATGTTTGCACACTTTTTGTGTGCCAACTAATATGTAGTGGAGGAACATTTTCAAACTGCACAGAATGTAATACTAAATTCAGGTTGATTTACCTTAAAATTCCCCTCAAGTACAGTACAATAGACTGCTATTTCATTAACCCACATTATTACTGTGTCGCAGTGAGTGAGGGTGACAGACAACAAATCAGCTCCTGCTCAGCTCTCTGCGCCCGCCTCTGCAGGCCTTTGATTGGCTGACATTATTGCATTGATCAGCTGTGTCGCAATTACAGCTGCTGCTGCGTAAAACCCTCCAGACCGGGCCGACACTTTAACCAGCGCTACGAGCTTGCCTCCGCGAAGATGTCTCTTCAGGTAAGATATTTAATGCGTTTGTGTTCATTTCATGTCTTTATAAGACGCCTCATTATCGCCATGGAATGAATAGCGGTTGTGGCGGTGCTGTGCGTTCACGCCATCTACTGTAACTAATGTGGTTATCATCCGTCTTTGACACTAGGCCTAAGCATATCTATCCTCTGGCTCTGTGGTCCTGATGCTGCAGCCACAGTTAACTTTTTGACAGCAGGTTGCGCAACGAAAAAGGAAACAAGAGAATATCTATATATATGATGTAGGGATGAGAATATCAAACAGGATCTTCCTCTAACTGAATTAAGAAGATGATAAATACTTGACTTTCACGCTTAACTCTCATTTCGGCTAATATTAAGGTTTAGAGATGAATCCTTGTAACATTTAAAATGGTTTCAAGAACATTTAAATTCACGCAATGAGAGTTCAGGGGTTTTCGGGGTTTTGTCTTTCCTGAAAAGGTCTCCTGTGGTCTATAATGATCTGTTCTGAAATGTCCCAGATCCTTTGTAAAGCAGATTATTCAAGTAGGCACAGAAGCACTGGAGTCTTGAATAAAAGCCCATTGTTTATCTCCAACTGGTGCAACAATCGGTCTCCCGGGCAATGCCCCATTTTGAGAATGCTATGCTCTGATTTCTTATTCAGTGAAACTAATTAATATGTTATATCATGTAATTACTATATATTCCTGCTGCACCAAATTTTACTGGTTCATCTGTCTGACTTGGCAATGAGTGGAAGCATATCCCATTGCTTTTCCAGAGCAAACAATGTTCTCATTATTCATAAAAACAAAACTGTTTCCTGTCTTATCCATGTATTCACCTGCAGGAAGAGTTTGAGAAGGTGGCCGAGGATGTAAAGAAGGCGAAGACAAGGCCTTCAAACGAGGAGCTGCTGCACCTTTATGGTCTATATAAACAGGCGCTTGTTGGAGACATTAACACCGGTATGACAAGATGCAGGAGAACAGAATCACTTCCATGCGGTGTTCCTTAAATTCAGAACATATCTTGCTTTCTGTGTGCTCGCACAACTGTAGATAGTCCAGGAATGCTGGACGCAAAAGGAAAAGCCAAGTGGGACGCCTGGGACTCCCGGAAAGGTAACAAATTATCAATGTTTGTGAGCGTAAAAGGCTTGTTACCTGTTGTGTTACTGAGTCACTGTGAAATAAACAAAGATACCAGCAATCTCAACTATGTTTATACAATGTCGGCCATTCATGCTAAAATGTTCTGATAAGCACACAAACTGCAACTTAAAGTGCTGGGAATTCCATCCGTTTTTTTTGGGATATTTGATTGTACACCAAAGTATTGGACAAATTAAATTTTTGCCCTGGTCAAGGCACTCAGGGAAAAGTCAAGAGATCATCAAGGCAATTATTGTGTACTCTACTCAAAGCCGTTATTGTCTGTAACAATTTTTTTCCCAGTCCATTCAGATGATATTGAAATATTTCATAGAATACATGATAAATTTGACCGAGTGTTGCTGCTAGAGGAAAAATGGGCAACATTGACATCTGGGCCAAATTTCCCAGCAATCCCTTCAACAGCTGTCAGATTATTTCAATCTGGACAGAAGTGGTGGATTGACCAACACATTGTCATTACCATCCCTGTTGTCATGCTGCTTGCCCGGCTAAAACAGTAACAGCTTGATATATTGTGTGTTTAATTTAAATCAATTTACTTTTTCAGGAATGTCCAAGGATGAAGCCATGTCAGCCTACGTTACTTGTGCTAAGGAAATCATCAGTAAATATGGAATGTAAGGCTTAAGATAAACTGAAGAGGCAGAATTAATGCAAAAACAACAACAGACTCAGACTATGAATTCAATTACTTAAACAAAGCGTCTGTTTATAAACAAGCTGCCCTTTGCTTTCAGAGACAATAATGATACTGAATAATGAGTAATTTTAAATATATTCCTTTACTTGATATGTTTTTTAACACGGTACCATTAATTTATGCAACTGAGCCACTTCTATGCATCCTTTAATGTTGAAAGCAATAACTTTTCGAACTAAATATATGCTGCATACTGCATTTTGATTTGTAACTTGAAACTAAATGCTGTTAAATGTGAACATCCACATTTGGAAAAATTAAACCTCTTTCTGCAAGTTTTTTTGTGTGTGTTATTTGTGCTTCTTTGTTATCTTGATATGAACTTTTCTTTGCATTTCATTGATCTGTTATTTTTTGTGAAAAGCAATGTTGATATACATTTTGCTCCAGCCACAGCTGTGACAGAAGATGTGGGAGGACACAAAATGACCACAAATAGACTCAATTTGTCAAAGAGATGCAGAATGACTGCATTTAGATACTAAATGACTCCAAAAAGATGCAAACAAGTAAAAGCAGAAGCAGGATGACTGCAAAGAGACAATATAAGAATACACAAAGATGCAAATCAGTAACAAAGAGATCAAAAATGACCAGCAACAGTCACAAAACAGAGAGGCAAAACATCTGCAAACTACACAGCTGGAGACACAAAATGACTACAAACAACACAGCTGCACGGTCTGTGGTTGTTTGTGTCACCTTCTGTCTCAGGGTCCTGCTCCGCTGTAGGAGGGTTGGGGGGCCTTTTACCGGTCTGCCCAGGGGTCCCTTTTTTTCATAATCTATCCATGGTTGTCTACAATTAATTAACTGTCTTGTGTTTTAATATGAGTGTGATTAACAAAGAATTGTGAAAAGAAATGCTTCATATTTGGCAGACCTTTGGTGGTCATTGAAATACAATCAGAAGTGGCCCATTGAACTCGTTAAATCATGACAGTTTTCTCTCTTTAGCTGCTTTGAGCAATGATAATGATAGATGCTGCTATTGATATCAGTGATCGTGGTACTGTCATTACTATGTATCGGATATACAACAGATTTTGTGGTATCTTCAACCCATCCTATATTGCGTATTTGTAAGAATTGTTTGATTTTCTTGTTGAGGAAGGTCCACTGCATCACTGACCTCTCAATCTGTTTGTCCACATTACTCAGCTGTTATCATTATTTTACCATTACAAATCCCCATTGGATGCATGGTCCATATTTTAGGTCTCATCTACTCTATCCTGGTCATGTGGTTGTTGCCACAGCCTGTACATTAATCCGCTCGACACCTCTAAAGCATACAAACTCACATCCAAGGGCCTCATTGTTCCACTAATGTGGAGCGAGACGACAGCCCGCGCATGCGCAGTTGAATGTTCCGGGCTGGCTCTGGGACAGTAGTTCAGTGGGGTAAAGGTGAGCGGTGAGCAACAAACCAAACAAGTCGCTCCTACGCACTTGACAAACCGACAAAACAAACCAAATCCCCTCTATTTCTGCTGGGGCAACGTATCCCGAAGAAGGTGAGCTAACAGTGCTGGTAATGAAGTTTTGTCGTGAAGTTAAACACTGTTGTTGATTTAGCTTTAGCAATTAGCTAGTGCGCCGTAAGTAACACGAAGAAAGTAAGTGACCGGACACTGGCTGAATTAATAATGAGCAGGTGCATTTTGAATTATAGAATAATAATAATAATAATAATAATAATGCCTTGTATTTGTATGCAGTTATCTGAGTAAATCGAGGAATCAGTTTAATCGTCTACATTTCTGCTAAACTGGGTATTTAATAGCCAAGTTACATTAACGGATAAATAATACAGAAGCTTTGCGACAGATTGGGACATTTATAGCTTCTTAAAATGTCACTGTAGGACATTAAAACGGGCAGAAAAAAAGGCATTTCCTTTTTGTTATTTCCGCTTGTTTGTTTGCTGCTGAAACGGACAGAGAGCAGTAGACTTATTAGTAAAAAATTAAAACTCTTGTTGTGTTTGACCTGCTCGGGTGTAATCAGCCTCACTGGAAGCAGCCTACCGTCAGGTTTCACGGTTTCATTGCTGGAGCAGGGTTTTCCTGGGTTTCTAGAGGGCCTAGATCCTGTGGTGGGCAGTTATCTGACAAAATACTATGTTTTTATAAAAAAATTTTTTTTATAATTACAGTGTTTATTTAAAAGTCCTCTGTTTGCCATAGAAATAATAATTACCAAACATTGGTAAGCAAAAAAAGCTCATGGTAACGATGTAGGTCAGGGGTGTCAAACTCATTTTAGTTAGGGGGCCACATACTACCCACTTTCATCTCAAGTGGGCCAGACCACTAAATTCATAGCATAATAACGACAATATTTCTCTATGTTTAAATCATTGGTGAATGTTTTTGGATGATAAACCCTATTTTAAGGTCTTTCTACAATAAACTAGAAACACAAAGACCAAAAACTCAGACATCAGCCCACTGTTTATCTGCCCCGGCTCTCCTCTGCAGATTCCCTAACAGCGAGCGCTGCTGCCCGTGGCAATGAGCGCTTCTTCCTCCGGAGCAGACATCACATTTACGCTGTTTTTGAACAATTACTGGATCGATTAAAAAAAAAATTACAAAACGTTTGTACTCATAAACCTCCATATTCTCATAGAAATGCAATTTATGTCTTTCTGTAATTTTCACACTTAGCAAAGTCATCCGGCGGGCCGAGCTGGACCCCCTGGCGGGCCGGATCCGGCCCGCGGGCCGTATGTTTGACACCCCTGATGTAGGTGCTATGAAAAAACACGTTTGTGCTGCACCTCGGTGTTAATAGTGGTACAGAAAACCCTACAGTCGCACTGTTTACTCCATATATGACTAACATTGAACCCTGAGCCACAACTAACAATTATTTTCATAGTTGATTACTTTGTTTATGTCTGTCATATCTCAGAAAATGACTTTAAATGTTGACTTGTTTTGTACAACCAGTAATCCAAAGCCAAAAGGTATTACAAGGATGTATAGCAAGATACAATCCTCACATTAGAGCTGCTGGAACAGCAAATGTTACTTAAATGATAAATGTCCAGTTAAAAATAAAAAAAAAATATTGATGCCACATTAAAGCTCTATAAAAGCGCCATCATCTGTAAAATGCACTATTTAATCTTTTCTATTCATTAAAATGCCTTTTTGAATATGATTACGGCCAAATTCAAACAGATTTATCAAAATATATATATGCAGTACTTTACATGTGCTTTACATGTGCATGTTAAAAGTAGTTGTGTTTGTTTCTAAAATATATCAAATCTGTTTGGAACCAAATGTGAAATCTGTGTGAAAGTTCACAAACATCTGCTCAAAGCAAGACTTTTGATATTGCACAACCTGTACAGTGATTATGTAAGTGTTTTAAAGATATAATGGCCTCATTTTTCACAGCAAAACAGTTCCAGACACACTACACCTTCGGCATTTGGTCATTTGTCTTTTTTAATTTTCTGTATCCATATCATATATGAAGCGTTTGATGTTAGACTATTACAGAGGTTTATTTTATAAATGTACCAGCTATGGTACATTAGTAAGGAACAGGGAATAATTCATCGAACTCATCTTCGAGATAGTGTGAGCTGCAGATGAGTCGTATATCAGAGTCATGTTTATTTGTGTTACAGGGAGAAGAAATGGTGACTCATTTGTCAGAGTCGGTGCCAGAGCGGACCTTCCAGCACCAAAGCAGTCTGCCGCCCCTGCCTGTTCCGTCCCTGGAGAGCAGCCTTTCTAAGTACCTGGATGCAGGTAGGATGCCTGGTGTCACAGAGTTACTCTATTTCAGGCTTTCTTAAATATTTGCCATAAGACTCCAAAATATTTAATACTCAAAACAAAAATTCATAAATAATTAAGGACATTTCTGCCTTTATAAGCAAAGTGGCTTTGTGTAAACTAACAGTGCAAAGGTGTTCTGCAAATACCTTATCTTTGCTTTTAAACCGCCTCCAGGTTGAATTGGCCAATAGTGAGGACAAGGAAATAAGCGTTGGACACTCCTGAAAACCATTGAATTAGACCAAACTATGAACTCACAAGTTTTGGTAAATGAATGGCTGCATTTATGTTTTAATGAAAATATACAAACAACACCGGAAATAACAGCTTTTTATCAGCTCTGTGCGTGTTATAGGTACAACTATTTTTGTCTATCAACCATATGCTATACTGAGTAGGTTTTTAATTCTGAATATTAGATATCAGTATACACATGCAAGTTTGTCAGTACCAACCAAGTTTGGGAGAAACCTTATTTTTTTCCTATTTTCTAAATGGCATAACAAAACTAAAGACATCAAAACTATAAATGAGCTACGTAGTAAACAAATAAAGATATATTTAATTTTTTTTGATTTTTAAAAGTAGGTTCAAGGATTACTTTATTATACACCGGGGGCAATTTGTTGTCCAGTCAACAGTAACAACACAACCATTTGGCAAACAATAACAAAAGGACAATAAATACAACATGAAAATCACACGGGGTTAAATAAAGGCCACATTAAGCTTTGACTGTAGCTTTGCTGCTGTTTTACTGCTATTTTATTGCTTTTCTATTATTCTATTATTATCTTATTGCTTCTGTATGCTGTAGCGAAAAAATTTCCCCTCGGGGATTAATAAAGTAACTACCTACCTACCTACCTTGCTCACTCTTCATGCTCTCTACCACCTTCACTGTATGCTCAGCACTTGTTAGATGCTTTTCCTTCACTCTGCGGTCAAACTCATCTCAGACCATCTCGGTTCAGTTAAGGTCGGGTGATTATGGAGTTAAGATCATGTGATGCATCCCTCTCTTCCTAGTCAAACAGCTCTCGCATAGTCGAGAGTGGTGTTTTGGCTCATTGTCCGGTTGTCCGGTCTTCCTTTCTGGTTACGTTTCTCATTAGAGCCAGTTTACTCACAGGATTTAAAAGCTTTGCGAGTGCTCTTGAAGAAACATTTTCTTGAAGTTGTTGCCATTTTTCCAGAGAGACTGTCCTAAAGTAATAATGGACTGTTGTTCCTCTTTAGTTCTGGCCATAATATGGATTATTGGACTGTTTGAATACATTTCTTTTTCTGTATACTAACAATACCTCAGCACAACTGATGATCTCAAACACATGGAGACGGCAAGAGATTTGACCAGTTAACCTTTGACATGACTCATCTGTTAACTGAAAACCACTGAAGATAGCAATCTCATGATATGCTGTATGTTCACAGTGGACAAATCAAATCTACAGTTTTTACAGCAGAGGCTGGTACTCTCGGCTAACAGACAGACTAATTTTGTATTTTCCCGTTTTCCATTCAATGTGCTCCAGTTCATCCTTTTGCATCTGAGAAAGAGTTTAAAGCTACAGTGGACATTGTGAGGAAATTCCAGGAAGGTGTTGGCAAAGAGCTGCACCAGAAACTACTGCAGAGAGCCAAGATAAAGAAGAACTGGGTGTGTAACTGTAGTTGGCTTGTTTTGGTCTATAACAAATCCGCTGATGTTTTACTGAGCTGACTGTTTTCTTTTTACTCTCCAGCTGGAAGAATGGTGGTTAGACGCGGCGTATCTGGAGCCCCGCATCCCCTCCCAGCTGAACGTGAACTTTGCTGGCCCGGCGCCCTACCTGGAGCACTGCTGGCCGCCTGCAGAGGGAACTTCCCTGCAGAGAGCTAGTGTGAGCGCATGGCACACTCTACAGTACTGGAACCTGATCCGCACGTAAGACATGCTCACACACATTTTCTACAAGCTGTGTTTTTTTGTGGTGTGTTGAGCACAAGTTGCTCTACTTTTTTAAGGCGTACGGTATATGTATGTAGTTCGTTTCCTTATTTGTATATTTCAGGGAGAGGCTGGCTCCCCAGAAAATTGGCAAAACTTTGTTGGATATGGACCAGTTCAGAATGCTCTTCTCCACCTGTAAAGTACCTGGAGTTGAGAAGGACGTCATTCTTAACTACTTCAAGACGGGTAGAATAAACTCTGCTCTTATCTTATCTTACCTTCAGATACAGCTGCAAAACTTTGATCCACGTTCACGTCACCATTGTGTAATGTGCATTTTGTGCTGTGTCACAGAGCGAGAGGGTCCGTGCCCCTCCCACATGGTAGTAATGTGTCATGGACGGATATTCACATTTGATGCAATTTGTGATGGACAAATCCTCACACCTCCAGAACTTCTCAGGTAACGATTACACACAAAAACACACACACACCACTCAAGGACAAAACCCAAATCTGAAAACCTAGTACCCAAGAGACAACAAACTTCCTGTTCACACCATGAACCGTCAGCTGGTAACACTCCTAATTGATTTTTTTTTTTTTTTTTTTATAAAACAAGGAAAAATATACATCTTACTGTTGTATTTCAAAGATTTAACATTACAGGAGGCCGCTACACTTGTAGTATTTTCTGGGAATAACCAAAGGAGTGCGCTCCTTTTGATAACATGGCACCATGCATCTCTTTTTCATGTCAGAAAGAGAGGAAGACCGAGAGATGCAATATAGTGATGTGAGACACAGCATCTCAACTTGCCTATAATATGTAGAAATAATCCAGAAATACACCCTTTAAGAATCCACTGCTGCACCAGGGCATCTCAGAGTGTGATTGATAGAAGTGTTTGTCCTTTTTTCAAATGAATATTCATTTTATGGATCAACACGGATGACGTTCAAGCTGTAGCTATCATTCCTGTTTCAATGGGTAGTTTGAATATAATTTACAAAAGTCCTAAATATGTTTCCTGTCTGTTGCAGGAAGGAATGATAAAACGTGTTTTGTATCCAATTGCGGGCTGTGAGATGTTACAGCTGTAAACTAGAAGTAGAATGTTTTTTACACCGAGTTGCGCTGCAGGAGGATGTTCAGTCTCTGTTTTTGTTGCATTTTATGTATCACCATTCGACCGGTATGTGTCAACACGCATCGGGTTAATCCATCCAGTCACGTTCTGCCACTGATCCAGATATCAAAATTAATTTGATTAACCCTGCAGAGAGAGTGGAAAGCATCCATGGTTGTTATGCGTGTGTTAACCCGTGTAGGCAGCTGAGCTATGTGAAGAAGCGCTGTGAGGGAGAGCCAGAGGGAGTCGGAGTGGCCGCTCTCACCTCCGAGGACAGGACTCGTTGGGCGAAGGTAGGGGCACTCACGAGAGCTACAACGGATTACAGAGCATGTTTGTGAATACGCTCTGACAGTATATCACCGTAGCACGTCTGACGATCGGCACTTCTCGGTTTCCCTGCAGGCCAGGGAGTATCTCATAAACATTGATCCACACAATAAAACCATCCTGGAGACCATCCAGAGCAGCCTGTATGTCATGTCCCTGGACGACGTGAAACCCTACTCTTCTCCACAGAACTACACAAATGTACGTGCCTCACGGATCTGAATTATTCATGACTTCACGCCTCACCCTTTACAGCATGTTTAGACCACCAGAAAAGAACCGTGTGACTGATTTTGTGACCTTTTTTGATTTTGAACGAAGATTACCAGGGAATCTCTTACAGGAAACCCCACCATCCGCTGGGGCGACAAATCATACAATTCAATCGTGTTCTCAGACGGCACTTTTGGCTCCACCTGTGACGTAAGTATGTATACGTTATACATAATATTACATTTTTTGTTTCAAGATCATCTCATTTTGCTGTCGAGAAGAATTAAACTGTTTAAAAGCATAATTCTTGAAGAGATAAAAAAAAAAAAAAAACACATGAAAACCCCCGTCCATTGTTTTGCAGCATGCACCGTATGATGCTATGGTTCTGGTGTCTATGTGTTGGTATGTGGACCAGCAAGTCAAAGCCACAGAAGGCAAATGGAAGGTAAAGACTGACTATGACTTTATTCAGTATATAAACTAGACTGATAGTGATATTTCCTTTCACTTTTCACACACCGATGTCGTTGCTGTTTAGGGCTCGACCACAGTCAGATCAGTATCCCTCCCTGAGGAGCTGCTGTTCACTGTAGATGAAAAAGTCCGCAGTGATATCAGCCATGCCAAACAGCAGTACCTGGAGTCGGTAAGCTGATGTTGGACATCAAAGTTCACTACAAAGAGCCGATGACCTGGTCATTGTCCCAGTTGTCTTGACTGTCAGCTCTTGTCTCTGGTTTTACAGACACAGGACCTCCAGGTTTTGTGTTACGCCTTCACATCGTTTGGAAAAGTAGCCGTCAAACAGAAGAAGCTGCATCCAGACACCTTTGTTCAGCTGGCGATGCAGCTGGCCTATTATAGACTGCACAACAAGTGTGCACATTTTCACACCTATTTACTAATGCGTTTACTAGTATTATTTAATTTGAAGCTAATGAATTGGATGAACCACAATGTCCCCTCTTCTCTCTCTCAGGCCAGGAAGTTGTTATGAGACAGCAATGACGCGCAAGTTCTACCACGGCAGGACAGAGACGATGCGACCCTGCACCCAGGAGACCGTGAACTGGTGTAAGGCCATGACGGACCCCAAATGTGATCTGAATGTGTGTATCTTTGAGAATGCTTTTTGTGGTAAAATCACAGAAAAGAAAGTGATCTGCAGTCTTTGACATGTTACGTAAACTTTTCTCTCAGGTCCGGAGGAAAGCCATGCTGCAGGCCTTCAATAAACACAACAAACTGATGGCTGAAGCCCAGGAAGGAAAAGGTTAGTTTATTCAACATTCACAGAATTATTTGATAATTGATTAAAAAATATATATATATATATATATATGTAGTCAGTTCTCATTACTACAATAATAGACATTACTATTCTCACTGTTTGTATCATCATTAAAAGAGTAACTTTGACCACCAGTGGTGCTATGAAGTAAAGGTTTTAGACGCGTGTCCCTGTTACCTCAGGAAGGGCACCACAGGAATTCATCTTGTAAACATACGCAGTGAGTCCACAAGAGTTAAAGTAAAAGGGTTTGCCACTAAAGACCCGTCTAAAGAGTCTTTGTGATGTCAGTTCGGTCTTTTTTGTGCCTTTGTTTTCAGGTTTTGACAGGCATCTATTCGGGCTGTATCTTATCGCCAAAGAGGATGGACATCCAACTCCAGAGCTATTCACGGATCCCCTCTACTCAAGGAGGTACTGACAGGAAAGCTGATTTATTTATTGGAGACCGTGTCAATAACGTGAGTTACATAATCAAGCAACAGATGTAGAAGCACAAAGATATACATTTACAGGGCAGATGGAAAAAGTACAGAGACTGCTCCTGTTGTTTATTGGGTGTAAACATAGCAAAATGTAACCTTTTGTCTCCGTAACAGAGTTGTGTTTGTGTCTGCAGTGGTGGCGGTGGTAACTTTGTGCTGTCGTCCAGTCTGGTGGGCTACACTACAGTTCTGGGGTCCGTGGTTCCCATGGTGAAACACGGCTATGGCTTCTTTTACCGCATCAGAGATGACAGGTGGGCAGACAAGACATGGATGGATTTTCATTGAGCTAAAACCTCTCGGGAGATAAAAGCTGTATGTGGGAACTTAAAAAAAACCCAACAACTAATCAGCCAAAATAAAGGCTGCTCATTCTTTGCTCTGAGATTTTCACAAATGGTAGAGAGTTGTCATGCATCAGTGTCAGTCAGTTTTGTAACATGATTTTAGTAGTTTTTACCATTACAGTATACGTTTTTACTTCCACCAGCGTGCTTGAATTCGTACAGCTGTTAAGTGTTGTATCTCCTCTGCATTTTCAGCAGCTGTATTAAAAGCCACACTTTCTTTCTTCCTTCCTTACAGATTTGTGATCTCCATCTCAGCGTGGAATTCTTGCCGTGAGACAGATGCTGTGTCGCTATTCAATAACTTCTCTAGCTCCCTGCATGAAATGCTGCACCTGGCCACCATGTCTCAGCTATAAGTGCTCACACCAACAGAGAGAGGAGAGGAACAGGTTCATTTTAGCATTTATCTTTTACCTCTGTGTCCTTGTGTGACTCTAAATATGCACGCAGTTCGGGTCGAGTAATATATATAGTAATATATAGATTAGCAAAAATCAATGCAAAGGTGCAGAATCTGTATTACCAGGTGATCTTAACTGGTTTTGCACTAAAAAAAAATTCCTCTTTTTTTTTTTTTTTTTTTTTCTAGCTGTATATATATTTCCTGATTTCAGTATGATTTTTATTGAGCCTGTTAAATTTCAAACCTGACAGTATTAATCCACTTATAAACTTAATGCTGATGTCTGAGCCGAGTGGCTTACAACTGAACCAAGCTGACTTTTCTGAGGTGGAGAAGAGTGGAAGAAAACTTCCATTTTAAATGGCTGACCTTAGTTTTAAACTGTGAAAATGCATTCCAATGAAACCCCTAAAATAACTTTGATATAACCTCAAATTAATTTGCCATGTTGTAGGTTTTGAATCATCTCCCTGTTCTGCTGAATTCAACTAAAATATGAAACAATAATACCAAGTTTTTGAATTTAAACTAAAAAAATAAATTAAATAAAATAGAATTATTTAGAAATCAATATTTATAGTTGTGAGAAAAAATAAGTACATGGCACTGAAAGTTTTTTGTTTTTTTTCTTTTTCTGATTCCCTTTGAAACAGCCCCGAGAGATAAAGGTGGTATACTTGAGCAACACCACACATAAAATGAGCTTGATCAACTGTTTGCTTGTCTAAATATGTTTAAAGGTCACCAATTTCTAAGGGAGGTACTTATTTTTTCAAGCCTTATTGTTTTATTTGACTTGTGTTTTTGGTCAAAAATAGGAAATAAGTGTGATTTAATAATTGATTATGTTGACAGAAGAATTTAATTGGTGATGTGTCTGTAGTTAAACATCACTGCTAATTTAGATGCATTAAAAAAGTCAGCTTGCACCATTGCCTAACAAAATGAAAAATATGAACAATAGCTGCAATATCATTATTGCTTTTAAACTTACTTAAAAAGTGTGACTTTTATAACTAATGGTTGTCTTCCACTATATTGAGGAACTGCAAATTATTTTGGATTACTTTAGTAGCTGCATGATAAAAATGTTGTTTGTTTGTATGGTCTCTTTGAACCAAAACCTCATGAACTTGTTCGCTGCACCATATATGTTCTGCACACTGCAGGTTTTCTGTCTGTCAAGTTAAAGACAACTGAATGTTCCCCCGGCATTATGAAGGACTAGCACCGTAGAATATCACTGAGAAACCCACGTTACCTCTGCACTTAAAGCCTTACATTATAATGTGATTGTCATCTAGCTTTTATAAATGAAAAATGTCAATGAGAATGTACTATTTTTATCTCTTAAAGATTTACGGGCAAAAATAAATAAAGTTGAGCGATTGCCAAACATTTGAGCTTTGTCCAGTTAAATTAATAAAACAATGCGATGGTTCAGAATTTGAATATAAAACTTTAATAGTCACATACAAGCACATTCTCCAAAAATTTCTAGACAGAATTTGATTCATGGTGATTGCAGCTAATGTGTGTGTGAATGAGTTCACGTTTGCGCAGCATTTGTGTAGAGCACTGTTTTTCGCATGCTAAACTGCTCGGGCACTTCTGCTCCATTATTAACTCAGTAACACTATTATCTCAGAATTTGACCTGAAACATTTCATACAAAACACAACTCATTTGTGATGATGATCCCATTGTTGGAGGCACACTTTATGATAGTAACCCAGGGCATTATTAGTTTTGATCACTGTACATTTGTCATTGTTTGTTTGCACTTCACAAAAAGTGGTGTCAGGAAATCAACTGCTAAGTTGGCGTTAAATAGCTCCACCCTTGATGAAGAAGGACTGGCCATTGTTTGGCTTCAAGGCATAACTAAGGAGAGAAATCGCCACAGTAACAAGTTAATTAAACTAAGGATAACTCAGAACATGTAGAGGTGCTAACCTGAAACAGCAAATGGCTTGAACAAAGGATAATCTCGACACCAAACCTGGAACGCTGGTGCCTGGGAGAGTGACATCTTGGGAAGGAACCATCTTTTATAGACTCCCAAAGCAGGTGAGGCCAATCCCAAAATGAGGTAGGTGGTGCGGAGGGCGAAAAGGAAGAAAAGTTGACTTTTAGGTAGGGAAGTAGGGAGAGGTCAGCTCAATTACGTGTCCCAATAAGCCAAGACAGTAAATCAGCATGCATGAAAGCAGGATCTCCCCCAAAGTGCAGTGCAGCCATTATTAGTGCATTTGTGCTTTCCCTACTGAAAGAGGCCAGAATGTCTCCCATGAATTAGGTCTCTAATGGGTTCCTGTTAATACAGCACAAACCGGGAGTGTATATTTTCAAACAAGGAGGAGCAGAAAGAAGACACAAAAGGTTTTTCCAGACAGGAGACATCATATGTTGTCGGAGTAGAAAAAACACAGGTGTTACTACTGAAACTGTCCCAGCAAGCCTTAAAGCATGTTAAGTAATCAACTTAATAATTTACACCTGCAGTTTTTCTACTGTTACAATAGCACAGAAGTTAGACTTTATAACCAAGGGTGAAACACACGGGACGCAAATTCAATCCCCCAACTGATCCGCTGAAGCTGCTCAGTCGGAGTTTGTATAACTGTACAAATGTGAAACGGGGACTTGATGATACAAGGCACAAGTGCTCAATCCAGCCCTCCTGAAATGTGAAGATTATGAACATATAGGTGCAGTATTGATCCCTGTGTCCTCTCATTCTGTTGCATTGCCCATCTGTGTGGTGACCAGCATGTGGTAGACTCCCTTCTTTGCCAGCAGCTGTTGATGTGTCCCCTGTTCAACCACCACGCCTCCCTGGAAGACAGCGATGCGGTCAGCGTTCTTGATGGTGGACAGACGGTGGGCCACGATGATACACGTCCTGCCCTTGCTGGCCTGATCCAGGGCCTCCTGCACCATCTGCAGAGAGATGACAGCATTGACTCGGGCAAAACATTTCGGGAATGATGGTGCCTTTTGCAGCTTTAGTTTTTAGATCAACAATACTTTTCACGAGACAGACCAGTGAGGCATGACACATGCTGAGTTCATGTTCATTTTGATTTGTTTTTTACTCACTTCCCAGTGACTACACTTTATGCATCAACTCCAAAGCTGTTGTTGAAATCTGAAAGTGCATACTGCCTCAAAATTCATATCTATATTTAGTTACTCCTACTTTTATTAAAGGGTATGAATAGGTGAAGTTCTGCTTTTTGCTCCATTTAACAGACATAAACTGATTTTCTACCACTAGCTACTTTTTTAACTCTTGTTTTTAGTTACTGTGATATATGGGCATCAAGAGTTTGTTTGTTTGGTTACAATGGAAGCACAGTAATTTACAATTATTTTATCCTTTTTTATCCATGTTTGTCCAGACTCGTGATATATGTAGTGAAGCCGATTCTCATTAAACACAAAGTTGTAGGCATTCAAGTTCGACACCCAAGTTTACTGCCACCAATTCAGTATCCCACATATGAAATATAAAGAAATTCTTTCAAGGCATTTCCAAGATATTGAGTTCACAAGAATGGAACAGACGGATGGGACGAATGTGAGGTCCCAGTGACCTTTGACCACCAAAATCCATCCAGTTCATCCTCGAGTCCAAGTGAACATTTGTGCCACATTTATAGACATGTTGAAGAGAATAGGACAGACATAGAGGCATGGAATTTATAATCTTTGCCATAAACCAAGTGTGGAGCTGGTCTGCAAACTCTTTTATGAACAAATCATTTATCTGTAATATTTTCACACATTTCAACAGGTAAAATTTTGTAAAAAAAAAAAAAAGCGTTTTGTTTACGTTTGTATTCCGATCTTCCTACTCACAGATCTTCGTGGTGTGATGTGGTCATTTGTGGAAGGCATTAATGTCACTCTTTTTGCCACCAGCGGCTTTGTTCAGGTTGAACACCCCTTTATTCATCAATCGATGAATCCCCACCCTGAGGAGCTAGAGTGGTAGAAAGAAGAAACACTCACCTTCTCGCTCTCGGTGTCAAGAGCAGAGGTGGCCTCATCCAGCAGCAGCAGCTTGGGCTTGCGGAGGACGGCGCGGGCTATGGCTATTCTCTGCTTCTGACCACCTGACAGCTGGGTCCCCTTATCACCTGCCTGTGTGTCATACTTCTGCTCAAGCAAACAGAAAGAGACAGCTTTGAGATCACGTTAAGATAACTGCAAATCAATATAAAGGCCCAGTTAATGCAAAACATTTTTTTTTTTAAAGGGTCTTTCTTAGCATTGCTAACTCTGCTACGCATTGTAATACATCTCTAATGCCTTCAAAACTGCTGTTTTAAAACCACTGTTAGTTATCAAACCTGGACCCATATCTGATGTGTGCAGCAACATGCTTGAAAAAGCACTTGATATTCAAGTTATTTATTTAATCAGTTTTAATAATGTCCTGGTGAAGTTTCAATCTGGCTTTCATGCCAACCACTGCAGAGAAACTGGTCTTCCAATTAAGACTCGGCACTAATAAAAAAGTGACTTCATTTATCGGTCTTTCAGTTTTTTTAATACTTGAGAGTATCGCAGAAGTGCAGCTGTTCTTCACTTTAAAAGATGCAGAAAATGTACCTGTGGCAGCTCTTCTATGAAGTTGTGAATGTTGGCCAATTTAGCAGCTGCCTGTATCTCCTCCATGGTCACAGTGCGGGTGTTGTCTCCGTAGGCGATGTTTTCGGCCAAGGTGCAGTCAAACAGCACGGGCTCCTGGGATACGATGCCAATCTGGGCTCTCAACCAGTGGATGTTCAGGTGTTTGGCATTCATACTGTCCAGCACCTGAAGGAGAAAATGGTAGCAGAGATTATTTCAGTCGGAGTGATGAGTTGATGTCTTGATCCTGCAATGACAGATTTTTTTTTTGGCCAGTTGAGGACAAAAAAACCCACTTTTATCACATTTTATGTTCAGTTAGGGGAACAGCATGAGCACTAATTTGGAGTTTTTAATTTTAATATTTAAATATTGTTACTCTTTTTTATCTCCAGCGACCCCTGAAGGAAATATCTGGTCCTTTAACTGCTAAATGCTTCGCTGTGTCTGCTAACGCTGTCCGTCTGCTGTTTGGTAACTGGACGCTAGTACACAATGGGATTTTAACTGCCTGCTATGGCCGAAAATAACTACATGAGAGCAGTGAGAGTGAAGTGAGACAGTTAAGTTGTGGGTCTGACAGCAACACAATAAACAGAGGAACAGCAGAGTAGGACGGTAATAATCTGTTAGTTTGTAGAGATCCAGTTCTTATACAAAAATACTGAACACATCAGTTTTGAAAAGTCACTAAGTGACCGTTTTTGTGGATTCAGAAATGAAAATTATATTTCAAAACACAAGGTTATTATTAAACTGTACACACTGACAAAGAGGGGCTTTGAAACAGAGACCTTCCGATAACACGGGAGACATTTGACTTCTTTCTGGGCCAACCTGTTCATACTAACAACCAGACCACTAACTTTGTAGGCTAATCCCATTTGTTGATGTAACAGATCCCTGAGTAGTTATACATTTGGCCACTATGCTGGGAGGAAAGATATCCAGATGATATCATACAAACATTTGGGATTGACAAATGAGTTGTCCCTCTAAAAACTGTTTTCAAGGTATGTTGGGGTTCACACAAAAACAATAACAGTAAAAAAGACAACAATTTAAAATCACACAGTATCAATAAGACAAGAAAAACCATGGGCTATAGAACATATTGTAGTAACTTGTAATGCTAATGTGTTCCTGTAGATAACAGTAATGATTCTTGTCTTTTATCTGTCACAGGCAACTGTGTTATTTATGGACATACTATGATTACTTTACTGTGCTCTGTTTCACAATATAGTGTGTTTATATAGTGATAGCAAGTCCACAATTTTACAATTTTTTTTAATGGTAGAAACATTGTCTTCAATGTCATGCAATCGGTGTGTCGCACAAATTGCTATGATGTACAGTAAATCATTGATGAAGAGATGTGCAAACTGTGAAGCCTGCAGGTGATTGTGTCACACTGTTGTCAGCCACTTAGCTCGCCATGCTGGGTGTGTGTGTGGGTGTGTGTGTGTGTGTGTGTGTGTTAGCTAATATTTTAGTCTGACCTGGTCCCTTACTGGTGAACATGTTGCTTATTGTGCAGCACTTAAATGTAGCTTCATCTATAGCCAGGGCCTCTCTCCTTTTATTTTTTCATTTTCTTCTGATCGTCCATTTCACCAGGCGACTTGTCTAAAATCTTCTCAGCCGAGAAGCAGGCAGACGGTAGAGATGAGAGCTTCCCTTTGGGGGTACGTAACCGCCATGAACACTGCAGTGTGAGAGTTGCGCCTGATGTATGGATTCTCAGAGGTTCGAGACCAGGAGGGAGTAATAAATATTCTCCTTCTCACTCACTGGTCTGGATAAATGGTGAGTGAAGTTGTCGAGATAAAAGCGCGCATTACATAGATTTCATAACACCTCAAGTTGTCATCAGCAACTGCTCGTAAAGCGGCCATAAACATAGTGGCCAGGTAACCATTAGCTAACTGACAGTAGGTGAAGAGGCATGGCTGTCAGGCAGCTAATTACATGCGTGTGTGTGTGTGTGTGTGTGTGTGTGTGTGTGTGTGTGTGTGTGTGTGTGTGTGTGTGTGTGTGTGTGTGTGTGTGTGTGTGTGTGTGTGTGTCTTCTCACCACTCTCCCGTCTTTGGGGTCGTAGAACCTCTCCAGCAGCTGGATGGTGGTGCTCTTTCCACAGCCACTGCTCCCCACCAGGGCCAGAGTCTCTCCCTTCCTCACGCTCAGATTCAGCCCTTGTAGGATGGGCACGTCAGGGCGTGAAGGGTAGTTGAACTTAACACTCTCAAAGTTCACGTTACCATCAAATTTGTCCTGCAGTTTTAAAAGATGAGACAGAAAAGTGATATGTTTTGTTTGTTTAAAGAGCTGATTTGTAATGATTGTGTTCGCTGTGTGGGGCTTTGTGTTATGTACCGGTGACTCTCCCTCCTGTGAGAGATTATCGATGGCAGGCTCTTTTTTCAACAACATCATTAGGTGGGCGGCTGACATCTTGGCCTTAGCGTAGTTTGGAGCGAAGGCGTTTGCCTCTCCAACGGCCATGGCACCAAACAGAACAGCCGAAATCACACTGGGAGAGAAAGTCACATTCACATTAGCTTTACCATTTGTGTGTGTACATGGTGTGTTTGTAGATGTTGATGACACCATAGAGTGCAGCTAACAGATCAGAGGTGTCATTGTCATTGTCACATCAAATCTGACCGGTGACAATTTCTGACTTTGTCAAACCTGGGTCATGTCTTGTGTTTCTTACATCAAAGTTTTGGGGAACAGAAAGCATCGGGGAGCCAAATCCTGCAACTACGATTGTGTTGTTGTGAACTGATGCACCTTTTTTTTTAGTCTTGGACAATGATGTTCTGCCCTCCTTGAAAGGTGAATGTCGCTCAATGTCACACTTTTAAGGAGACAATTATAGTTCCCAAATGATGTCTCTTGGTGATCGTTTCATTTTTCCTCCTCCTGCACAACTAGTGTCATTCCCATTAGCCTCAGCTATATATTGTGCTTGGTGCCAAATAGCATGCTAATATGTTAAACAAAGATTGTGAACATGGTCAATGTCATCATGTTAGCATGTATACATGTATATCTGCTTGTTTCTATATTTCTTATAGTACACCAAATAAATACTTTTCGATGTCCTGTCCATCACAAAATAAAATACATTTCCAAGAAGGTAGCCAGGCTTACTTGGTTTCTTTGGATGCTGTGTTGTGTTTTATATATTTGTGGTCGTTCAGAGGCTCAAGGTGCTGTGAACTTTGGACTTTCTCATTATATAGCAGATAGAAACTTAACAATAGCTATGGCTCCTCCCACCAATGACTGCTCAATAAAGCATAATCTTAAAACACGTGTATGCGTGTGTGTGTCCATGTGCTCTGGGTTTGGAGCCAGTGGCTGCTCACACGCTTCATGCCAGGGTAATGATTAACGGCCATATAAACAGCCTCTGCTCCCAACAAGAGTGCTTTGGGCAGACATTACCTGCTGTCACCTACAACTTCATGCGAACGGTCGAATATCTTCTCGATCATAAACTAAAACCCCTGACTGTTAAACTCCTGATTATGAGACATGACAAGATCTGGCTCTGTGGTTACTCACAGGAATACCCCTTCCACATCCATCCTTCCTGCTTGAAGGAGCCAGGCTCCAAAGCGGAAACAAGCTGCGTAAGCAAAGTAGATCATGGCCTGGGAGAAGGCGTAAGTAAGACCAAAGATATGGGCCTTTTTCTTGGCGTTCCTGCATAGAGAGTGAGAGAAAGGTGGCATCAGAGAGATTATGCCTCACATTAACTGCTTCTGATTAAAATACATAAATCCTTTCTGTTCATTTTTTATCATGGAGTTGATCTGTGGATAGATCATTTCACTTGTCGTACTTGTATGGCACTGTGAGGTTTTCCTGATACAAAGACTCAAACTTGGATTCTCTGGTGAGAGAGGCAACAGTACGGATATTCTCGATGGCCTCTGTGGCAATCTGTAGAGACACACCATGCAAACATGTTCTCTTATCACATATTATATTTTAACAAATATGGCTCATCCTTCGAAAATCGTAAAAATGAGTCAGAATGTGAGTCTTCCTCTGGCACATCTGACACTGAATATCTTACCTTTCCAGCCTTCTCTAGTTCCTTCTTGTCTTCGGCAGCGTGTCCGGTGAGCATCTTCATCTCCACGGCTCCAGCTGCTGCGATGAAGGGCACCACAGCCAGGAGGAGTAGGGTCAGCTCCCAGCCATACACAAAGGCCAAGATCACACCAGTCCCCAAGTTGGCAAAGTTCTGGGCGAGTGTCGCCATACGTACTCCTGCAGCCTGAGCAAATGGGAAAGATAGATACAAAGAAGACGACAGGATCATTGATTTGATTTGACAATCCATTGTAGTAGTCTAAAGCGAATAGCTTTATTTGTTGTTTGTGTGACTGCTGTCGAAACTAACCCCTTGTACTTGGGCTGCGTCTGTGGCCAGTCTCGTCGTGAGCGCTCCAACACTGTTTTTGGGGTCGTCAAACCAGCTGAGATCCTACGAAAAACACGATAAATGATTTTCATTGGCCATGAATATAAATAGAATACATTTACTTTGAGAAAAATAAGGCAACAGCCACCAGAAATAGGTTCACATTTCCAGCTAATAGTGGCCCATTGTTCGGATGTCAAACTGTTAGCTTTAAAGCCCCTGAAAACATTCTATACTAAATATTCAACAATTCAAGTTTGTAAAAAAAAAAACATACTCAGTCATGATTCATGAAGAAATAAACTTCGACTGTATAAGGACGGTGTGTGTATAGGCATGTATGGCTGTGGTGTTATCAGATTTTATACTGGCAGTGCTGTAACGTGAGCAATCAAATGTCATCACATTTAGGTTGAAATGTAGCTGAACTCTGATCGGTGCACATCCCCCTTTCATTAAACTAAACCATAGTGTCTGCTCTGTTAATGTCATCCTCCTGGTCTCTTCAAATAGAGACAGAAGAATCACCCAGTGGCGGATTAAAAATGTAAAAGTGGTCCCCTCCAGAACCCCAAGTTGGTCTCTCATTTCAGTTTGTTGCACACACCTGTCTCATCATGGACTTAAAGGCACAGAGTCTCAGTTTCAGGGTGAGAAACTCTCCAGATCTCCCAAAACAGAAACCCTATGAAAGAAAAACAGACATAAATATTATAGTATAGACACTGACACCTGTGATGTCACCTGCATGTGATCATATGGCAACACTGTCTGAAGTATGTCTGAGCAGGGGTCACTTGTAGAAGCTCTGTCTCTCAATATCTAACTGGATGTGTGATGGGCATTAAGGCTTCCACTTTTTTTTTTTTTTTTTTTTTAAACATTCTTGGTTTTACGTTCAAGATTCAGAGAGAGAAGTCAAGTAATATTATTGTTTGAGTTTCGTCATATATGGTTAAAGCCAGCTAGACATTTTAAAATGTCGCTTCTTATCGGGAGTTTGATACAGCAACAGCAAGAACTGCTTAGCTTAGCTTAACGCAAAGGCTGGAAACAGAGGGAAACAGCTAGCCTGGTTCTGTCCAAAGCTTTTTTGTTTTCTAATTTTATTTCATACGCTATTTAAAAATACAGGATGTAATGATATAAAAAGCTTTGTAGGTTACCAATAGACCCAGCAAGGCAGCTGTTTCCCCCTGTTCTTGGTGTAGTGAACTTCTCGTCTAACTTAATAAACTGAATTACCAAAATGCCTTATTTATATGAATAACTATTGTTTTTAGGCCACTGAAAACACCAGTCAACTAAATCTAAGTTAACATGAGCATGTGTGTGCATACCTGTAAAAACATGGTGATAAAGGATGAACCTCCAATAACAACAAACATGAGGGAGAAGAAAGTGGCCTTTTCCCTTACAACCTCTTTATCTGGCTCCGCAAACACCTGAGAGGAGGTAAAAACAATTATTTTGCAGGCTCCGACACTTCCTAAAAACTGTTGCAATCAACATGAAACACTAAAGTAACTTTCATGGTGCCAAGAGTAACTTACAGTGATGATCTTAGAGAAGATGATGGCGAACAGAGGCTGCATTACTCCATTGATGATGGCACAAATAGTCCCCACCAGAATGAAAGGCCACTCGGAAATGTTGAGACGCATCACTTTAAGAAATGACACAGGGGGAACATGTTCATCCTGCAGAGAGAGGGAGAAAGAGCCAAGTCATGTCTCTCTTTTGTTTGTCTTTGGGTAGAGATTCAGAAATGGAGACAATACAAGTATGAATGCAGGGAAGGATAAAAGGAAAGTGGTAAAAACCAAGAGCAGCCATCCTGTCAACAAAAATATTTTTCTAATTTTAGACCATATCTTTAAAAACTGTGGTAATAAGGGATAGTTTGGAACAGAAGTTTTGGAAGGCTATTCATTTTAACTATTTATCAGAGGAAACGGGGTGATGGACTGTATACAATATTGTACATCCTGTTTGGATAATAAATATCTACGTATAAGCTTCTTCATAGTAATGTAAATGTTGACCCAGCTCACCTCTTCTGTCTTGTCCTTGCCATCAGTTAACTTCTCTTTCTCCTCTTTCTCTCCTTCTGAGGCAGTGACCGAGGAGCCTCTTGTGGACTTCCTCCTGAAGACCCCAGACTTGACTAATGGGCTCTTCTCATCAGTAGATGGCTCACACTCTGCCTCCTTGTCTTCCTCAACCTTCTGAAAGGTCTGCGGTAGGAAACCAAACACACACACACACAATATCAAAGACTGTTCCGAAATAACAACATCCTGCCCTGAGAGCCATTCAAACCAACGTCTGTCCATGTTACCTGCATGGTGACCAGTGTGTGGTAGACTCCCTCTTTTTCCATCAGCTCGCTGTGAGTTCCCAGCTCGACAATTTCACCTCTCTGGAAGCCAGCGATGACATCTGCATTTCTGATGGTTGAGAGGCGGTGAGCCACAATTAGTGTGGTGCGACCCAGTCGGACCTGCACACAAAGATAGTTTTTATGCGTAAGCTTACATTGACAAGAAGGAATTAAATATTTATTTATGTGCATACAACATGTTTGAAATTTGCTAATTTTCATATAAAAGGCAATAATAATAGCAGTTTAATGAGGTTAAACTTTGACACGATGGTGCTTTGAGTTATATGCTAACATCAACAAGGTATCCTGCTCACAATCACACTGATAACATACTGATATTTTGCGTGGGATGTTTACTATTACTTTGGCATGTTAACAACTGCATTAATCACAAAGTACAGCTGAGGCAAAAGCATTGAACAAAGTTAAGTTTTGACTTGTTGGTGAAAAGGTGAGGGGATATAAAGGCCATTAGGATTAATCTTGTAGGCACAATGAATATCTGAACTAAATTTGATGGATGTAAAGCAGAATTTTGTCCATTAAGAGGAGCCAGATTCACGTGTGTGGGAGTTAAGATATTTCAGACAGCACCAAAGTGGAATAAAGACCAGTGTTATTTCCAGAGACACACCACTGTCTTCACGAAAGCAAGTAGCAAAACAAAGTCATCTGATTTATAATCTATTTAAAATAGCCGTGCCATGTCAAAGTGTGAAGTAAATCCCAAGTGTGTGTTCTGTATGAGTCGTTTGTGTGTGTCTGGACCTTGTCGAGTGCAGCTTGCACGATGGTCTCGCTCTCAGAGTCAAGAGCAGATGTGGCTTCGTCCAGCAGAAGGATTTTGGGGTTGCGGACTAAAGCTCGAGCGATTGCAATCCTCTGCTTCTGCCCTCCGCTCATCTGAGTCCCTCGGTCTCCGACCAGCGTCTCAAACTTCTGCTCCACAAAAAGAGTCTCAGAATTAAAAATGTGCTGGTCAGAGTTATTTAGAAGCCCAGAGTACAGTGAGTCATAGATAAAGTCCTACATCGGGAAGGTTCATAATGAAGTCGTAAGCATTGGCTTCCTTGGCTGCTCGTTCGATCTCCTGCTGCGTGACGTCGAGTCGCCCGTATCTGATGTTCTCAGTGATGGTGGTGGCGAAGAGGATTGGCTCCTGGCTTACCACGCCAATCATCTCTCTCAGGTAGCGGACGTTAAGAGAACGGATATCGTGATCATCAATATACACCTGCAACGATCAAGACAAAAGATGCAGCACTTAGTTTAAATCATTTACTACCATTTACTACAATTCATGTATACTTTATATATTACTTGTGTTTTTCCACAGCACACTGTAAGATTACACTTTGCACTTTTCAGGCAACCACTGGTTTCTCAGCTCAGTATATCATGACAAAAAATAGCAAATGCGAATCTGATATTCATGGTTCACTGCATTTTAAGCAAATCTTTAGAGTCTGCGAGTTGATTTTCCCCATGTTCTAAAATGAATTGAAACCATTTAATACCCCATAAGCAGGAAAAAACGAAGTCCTGAATAAAACACTTTCCTTAATTCTCTGCTTTATGTGATACCTGCTTGTATAAAATGAAAAATAAAAAGGAAACACACACAAAAAAAAAATCAAACAAATGTGGGCGACAGGTTTCAATTTGGATCCTCCCATCACTTTTTGGATTTATTTTAAACTGTAGTGAGTCTGATAATGTTTTTTGGATGCAAGATATGAGGACACATACCAGATCAATCCTTTGCATGAAGTACTTTAGAAGTATCACTTACAGATCCTTCCTGAGGATCGTAGAACCTCTGCAGCAGCTGGATGGTGGTGCTTTTACCACAGCCACTGCTTCCCACTAAGGCCATGGTCTGTCCGCTCTCCACACTCAGAGACAAGTTATTTAAAATCTACAAATTAAACAGCGTCGGTCATGAGATACAATTTTATATAACACGATGTCTGCAGATGTTTTTCTCTTTTAGAGTTCGGTAAACAGTCAGTGTCAGAGGGGAACATACTTTGGCTTCCGGCCGCGAGGGGTAGGTGAAGTGGATGTTCTTGAACTCTATGTTTCCTTTGATTAGGTCAGGCTTGAAGCCGGCTTCTGAATAGCTGTCGATGCTCGGTGTCTGTTCAGGAAAAAAAGAGTCAACAATATTCAAATTTTCCTTCTAAAACTCAGCTGTGGTTTGTAGTTTGGCCACAGTGGGATCAAGAATGTGATTCTAATCATAACTTCAAACAGACAATTGGAGGAAGGCTGTTGGACCTTCAGGTTAGGGTGAGCATATTTAACAAGGCTAATGTTTATTTACACAACACACACACACGCACGCACGCACGCACGCACGCACACACGCACACACGCACGCACGCACCAAACACGTCTTTTATTCTCCCTCTTGTGTTGTAGCAGACAAAGGTTGAGCTCTGTGTTCAGGGATGATTTGAGTCTGCTTTATGTGCTGCTCGGAAGCCTAACCTTTTTGGTATTTCAGACTAGACAATAAAATGTATCTATAAACCACCTTTATGCTTCAGAACAAAAGTCAAGAGCAAGACATTAGATTAATATACAATCAAACAGAAATAAAAGAAATAAAACCAAGCAAAACTGAAATCTGCTTCTGAGCTGCTTTTCAAAAGTGTCCACAGTGTGAACAGATTTTAGGTGCAACATGAATAATTTACAAGGTTTGGAAGCAATAGTCTTAATATCTCTGGACCATGAACCTGCTAAAAAGGCCTGAAGGGATCTCATATTTTTTCTGTTTTGCTTGAGGATGTGTGCATTTGTGTACATGTGCCAACAGATGTGCTCCGCTGCCTGTACTCTCTCAAATGCTTCTATCCTTTAGCTGCTTTTCTAAACTAACTCGAGTGCGTTATCTTATTTAGAGACTAACGTGCGCAGTGCAAGCTAAACACGACCCATATTTCTGAAGCTACATGGACAAAGCTTCTGTCTGTACAGTTTGCAAACCAGATATCGATTAGTGAATTTCACTATGTTAATAATCTCAATGCTCAGGTTTTAATTTTTTCTTTCTAAGTAAGTTGAATTCAGTCAGTGGAAGTTGATTCACAATGAGCGCAGGAAGGGGAGAGCCACAGCTGTGCCACATCAACCATTCAAACAGCGGGTGCTCCAATTAGAGCCAACGTATCATTACTGACTCCAGATTGTCGGCTGCATCAAAGCAGCTCTCCAGAGTGCCAGAGTACAGCGGTGCATGTTCAGTAATACAAACTGACAACTGTCCAGCAGAAAAAAAATCAATGGTATTTACTTTTAACGGGTGTACTTTGGGTCAGCAATGTTGCATTCCTTACATGATCAATGATGTTGTACACTTTGTGTGCAGCTCCCCGGGCACTGGCAAAGGTCTGGATGTTGGGAGAGGTCTGTCCCAATGCAAACGCTCCAATAAGCACAACAAAGAACACCTGGAGACACACTTCAGTGTTAGCAACACCAAAAGTCTTTTCCATTTTCAGGTAAAAATGAAGCAGAAATTCAGTCATAATGGTTCTACTCACAGTGAGCACAGATCCAATTGTGTACTCTTCACTCAGGATGAGGGTACTGCCGTACCAGAAGGCCAGAGCGTAGGACAGGTAGATCATCAGGAAGGTGAAGCCCATGGCGATGTTAGCAGAGATCGCCTTCTTTATTCCCATCCTCTTAGCATCCTCCAAGTTCCTGTGATATCTGACATGCAACACAGATACAAGCATGTAATCTAGTTCAATGGACAGCACAGCTAGGATCAAGTATGAACAGTAGTACAACTGAAATTAGAGTGCAGTGACAGCAGGGCTTGTCTGTACAGACAAATGTTGGGCTAGCATCTGTAGAAAACACTAATTCAATTTCTAACAGTTTTATTCAGTTACAGCCTTTTTTCTCCAAGACTACAATCACTTGATTGAACAATATTTATCTGCCTGGCACTGATGTTTGGATTTGTTGAGTAGAAATTACATTAATTCTCACAAAAACTCATCCTTTGCCAGACGATTTTAAAACGTAACAAGACTTTACGTCACCCACAGTATTAAATGTTGTTCTATTTTCAATACACACTTCTCAATCTCTTTCTCTTGACCACTGAAGGCAAACACTGTCCTGATGGCAGAGAGCACCTCCTCTGCCACAGCACCAGCTTTGGCATATGCAGTCTGCTCTTTCGTAGTGAAGGTCGCCAGCACCTGTTATGGCGAGGAGAGTGACACAATGCTATTAAGTATACCTGCAGAGGCTTCTGTGTTTATGATCAACGTCAAAACATAAGGACAGCAAGGCAGAAGAGAACATTGGGTTTAAAAGAGCAGCTTACCTTACTGAAAAGTGCAGCTGAAATGCCCAGCGCAGGACTCACAGCCAGGATGACCAGAGTGAGCTTCCAGCCTTTGGTGAAGCCAATGATAAAGGACACAATGAAAGCGGTGAAACCCTGGATCAGCATCGCCGCCTTGTCACCAATGCCCTCCTGGATCTTATAGACATCACTGCAAAAGCAAATATAAACACCAATGATATTCCGCGTATTGCAACATTTCTGAATCACACATGGAACGAGAAACATTTTACAAAAACTGTGCAAGTTAATTCATCCAGATTTTAATATTTTAACTCCAGACATAGGAATATAATATATGATTAAACAAAAAGTCATGAAAACAAACTAACTTTACAGTGTGATTAAATGAGTATTTGATCTGTAGAAAGTAATTTATTAAAAAAAAAAATATGCCAGTAAATCATTAGTACCCGCCGCCAATGTGAATATTTTCTGTTTTCTTTACTTTTCCATAACAGTAAGTCAATTAGGGCTCTGTGAAATTGCAATCGGCATTCTTCACTTTGAGCTGATTCTTTAGACTAAATGACTGATTAATAATTTGACAAAAATGATTGTTGCAGGAGTATGTTATCGTAAATGTCTCCATACATTTTCAGCAGGGCTGACAGCAGGTATGATCAGTGCACTGAATCAGTTACACTTCAGTATTTCGGTAAAAGGAGAAATGAAATGTGAAACAGAGTGTAATTTCTGTGTTACTCACTCAGTGAGACGCGTGTTCAGCTCTGCTGTCTCGTTGACATCAAACCAACCGATGTCTTGCTGCATGATGCGGTGGAAAAACAAGCTGCGGATGCGTTTGACCTGCCGTCCGGCTGCCAGGGTCCAGAGGGACACTTGCAGGTAGGCTGCGACCAGCACCCCGAATCCCATGATGGAGTAGTAGATGGCATAGCTGGGAGAAGAGAAATTGCGAACACAGTATGACTTTATTTGCATGATCTGTAAATGTTTTCATCCAATAAAAACAGCTTGCTCTGTTGTTGTGTTGCTGATCATATCAAATCTTACACTGTCATGTCGTCTTGTAATGTGCTGTTTGTCTGTATATGTGTAAAATCTGAAGAAACAGAGCGAACAAAAACATGGTTAAAAAGTGCTACATTAACATAATTATTTATTTATTACGACTGTGTCTGAAAACTCACTGGGGAAGGACACCTTGATGTGGGACCCCGTGGAGTCCGATATGAAGCTGTCCGTCATATCTCCAAAGACGATGCACATGAGAGGAAGCACTACCCCGTTGGCCATGGCCATTATCACCCCAACTGTGATCATAAAAATGTCCAACCTGTCTGCAAACCTGAACTGCACTCACATGAAAGAGAGTGAAGAAATACCAAAGAGAGCAGTTTAAATAAAGAAATCAGGAGGAAAAAACTTTAAACTCTAAGCAGCCATTATCCTTTAACAGCAGGAGACTGGTGGAGTTCAATCAAACAACAGGAGGATGTGTCGCACTCCCATCCTCACTTCCCCTACAGTGCTTCACACACACACTCACGCGAACCTTAACACACAAACACAAACACACACACTACTGCTATGCCTGTAAAATTATATGACTTGTAGCGCAACTATCAACTTTACCTGTTAACCTCAGGCTAATTTCAGACACACTACTTGTCCTGTTTTCTGTTCCAACACACACACACACACACACACACACACACACACACACACACACACACACACACACACACACACACACACACACACACACACACACACACACACACACACACACACACACACACACACACACACACCACTCCATAGAAATACGCAGCAGAAAAGGGAGAAATAAGCTGCTTCAGAAACTTGACTACAGGCTCTGACAGAGGGAGATCACAGTGTGAAGGCTGAGCTTACCACAGCGATGGGGCCGACCATGGGCATGTTTTCCTCCTTTTCTTTTTTCTTTCTTTTCGTTTTGTCTTCCTCATCACTCCGTCTGGAGAAGTCATTTATAAAAAAAATAATAAAAAAAAGATGTCAAACACATTTACATCGATTTTTTTTTACTTTTTGTCATACATGTAAAAGTGCACACACGTATTCATTAAAAAAAATTATACAAAATACTACTTCAGTATCTAAAATATACTTAAAATACTCATTATGCAGGATTTCAGGGTAATGGATATTACATCACTGGATTGATCCATTATGTGTACATCATTTTAATGTTGCACCTGATAAATGCGAGCCTAAATTCAATTACTTTATATAATGCTGAGTAGATTTTGATCAATAAATTAAGTCTTATCATAAATCATACTAGATAAGTATATCATATTTGACTCCTTTTTTCGATTATTTTAACCAAGTTAAACCTTATACCTTAACCTATAATTGTAGGCTAGTAAAGTAAAATGTTAAGTGTTTCCCTCTGAAATGTTGTGCAGAAAAAAATGTGAAGTGTCTAAGTAAAGTACTTCTACTGATGTATTGTGTTTCAAAGCATCACTATAGGAACTTAGACAAATAGAGAATCTAAAGAGGTTTTAGTTTTAGTTTTTAGTTTTTTTTACCCTAAATCTCCGTTTTGTTCGTGTTTGGCTTTGGGCAGCATTTCCATCTCGCCCTTCACCTCCATGTCTGGCTCCTGTCAGAGGAAAAAGAGCCTATTTACATTTTACAGCTAAATATAAACAACTGACATCATCATTCCTGAATTAAAGCTGAATCAAATCACCAAAAAACAGCCAATGAATGAAAGTGGGGGGGCTCAGTCAGCGGTAAATTTAAAGTAGCCCGGTATTACCACACATGATATAAAAAGCAACAGTATGACATTGAAATAAAATATAAATAGAAACAGTGTGCTCTACACAGAGCAACAGACCCACCATTCCTGTCCTTCCTCTCTCAGTCCTCTGGCCAATTTCGATAGAGGTGTTGGTCGCCTACAGTAAATTACGTCTCGTACCGTCCACCCTCCCTCCTCCCTCTTCCTCCTCCCAGTCTCTCCTCTCCTCACGTGGCTTTAAAGCTTCTGCTCTCCGTCTTCGGACGAGCCTCGGTGGGAAATGAAACTATTGAGCAGCTGACGGGTCTTTTTAGTCCCGAGATGAAAAAGCGTGCAAATTGTATTTTGTGTCTTCCTTTTTGATGGCCTGTCAGTTAGACTGTGTCCCGATCACGTTATGGGAACGAGGCTTCATAGGACATTGCATTATTGATTGGACTTCCTCTGTCAACATGAGACAGGGGCGAGGATTCAGGGTGTAGGTGTCGAAGTCTGTTTGCTACGGCAAACAAATTATGCCACCATGAAAAAAGGTATAATTTCCCCCCCTATCAGCCTTGTTATCGACGATCATTGATATCACGCAGGCGCACAAATACCCTGAAATCAGACAGTGATTTAACACCATATTCTTGTCTAACACCTTATTTTGTGAAGTAATGGGAACTTTTTGTGAGCTTGTTCTCTGTAAGAAAAACGTCTTGTAGCTATATTTGATAAATTGAGATTTTTAATATAAAAAAGAATAACGTGAAACGTATTATATGACGTCATATAGCCTAAATGGATGAAGTAAAAAAAAAAGTAGAAAAGTTTGTTATAACCTAAAAGTGAGGAAATTAAATAAAGAATTCATAAAATTAATTCATTAAAAGACCAATTCAACATCTTAATTGTTAAGAGGGCGATGAGAATTGCACCCTTGTCTCTCAGATAAGTCAAGTCAAGTTTTGCTTAGCTGATGACTAGATGGAAAACAGCTTCAGCTGTGTCTGAAGTAAAATCTATGCACCAGTGCTCCTAAAGCTTATTGATTAACTGGTTAATCTGATTCCTTTGTTTATCCCATTCAAAAACAGTTTATGTCAGGTATGTGATGACTGTTACACATGCCTGTTTACCTCTGCTGGTGGCCTCATTCACATTATGTCTTGTTGAGTGTAAATGTAAATTTTTTACCACTGACACACTGAGACAGGCGAAATGAGATCAACTTTCTTTCCAAACCATCTTGGAACCCAGTCGTTACCGGTCTCACAGATGCCACAGGCCAGATTTGTGTGTCAGATGCTAATATGCGTTTTTATGCTGATGACATTGTTATATCCTGCTGTGTGTGAACTGTACAGACCACTGAAAAATTGGAAAATGCTATAATTGTTGTCCAGCATGCCCTTCTTCAGGTGAAACTAATCCTGAAGAGAAGAGATGAAGAGATTTTTGATCTCAGTGGGACTCTTTTGGTTAAATACGTTCATGATAATATAAAATCTGACACTAAGTATTCATTTAATTGTGTGCATGTCCATGATTTAATAAACACAGTGTTCATCGTTTGTCCTCTGATGTTTAGTAATACAGTGATCTGACCCTTATACAATGTCATAATGTTTTCGCAGTGTGGGTTAAAGGTCTCAACACCACACCTCCGAGTTCACGGGTAACACTGATGTCAGTGAATGAGTGATAAAATCTTTGTGGTGTAAACCATGAAAGGTTGGAGTTTATTTGTTCAAAGGTCCCTTTATATATCCTTTTCAAGCTCTGATATAGCGTGATTTCATATTGTGTCATCATAAAAATGAGAAACACAAAATAGAAAAGTAGATATAGATTATAATGTGGACAATTGGCTTTTGTAATCCATCTGTTTAGTTTTGAATCATGTTTGTAAAATGTTCTCACGAGAAGAGAATCATTTTCTTATTTCCAACAGTATCACGAGCAGAAGTGACATCATCATATTTACACAAGTGTCACATTATTTTACTGTTGCTGACATCATTAGAAGAGTCACTCTGTGGTTTGTGTTTTGTTTCACATCTGCATGTACTGGCTGCACAAAGGTTAAAAGGGTCTGAGACCAAAACCGAGTGCTCTTCTAGATGTTTCCTTGTTTTTGATATGATAAACTTTTCCCAAAGAGATGACAAGTAAGCTATGTGAACATCTCTAAATAGTTTTTTCCAAAATCTTTTTTTCAAATCTGAAAGTTATTTACATTCACATCTCAGGATAAACTTATATATGCGATACTGCCCCAAAAGATTTGCACACCAATGTCTCTAAAGCTCGTACACACTATAACCTTCATGTTTTATAGGTTTAATTTGTAGCTGCTGAAAATCAGAAAATCTTTTTGCAGATTATCACCATGGCGTTGCAGGCAACCTGAACACTCCAGGAAGTCACTGCTTCCCACCAAGAAATCGTAATAGTAAGAGCACAATCCCTGTAAAACTGCAACATCACATTTCACATTGACATACATCGAGTCAACAAAAGAAAGATACATTTTGATAAATAATTCAAAATAAACTCCTTCAAATCAATGAGGATATGGAAATCAGCAACATCAGCAATGGCAGAAATACAGTGAGGTGCACAGCTGTATTGTAACTTTTCAGATTAACCACCGAACCTTACAGGCAATGTAATCAAAATTCCACCCTAAAAAACACTCAAATACAGACAGTAACAGCTCCACATCTGAGAGGCCAAAATGATCAGTCTTGAATATATATATGAACAAGAGAGACTCAGGGGAATTTTGGAATATGTCACTAGGCCAGCTTGAGATTTAAAAGCAGCATTTGTGATTTTCAGTTTGTTAACTTCATCAGTTGTTTTGATTTTTATCACATTTTTTGGTATGTTTGTGGGATTCAGCCTGACAAAATTGTTCTTTTAACTGGCATGTCCAACAAAAATGTCCAAACCTGAAACTATTTTCTTGTCCCTGTAAATAAAAAAAAAAAATGTTTTGCCATTTATCAAGAGTAAATGCCATCACAAAATGGAAGTACAAATACTTCTAAAATATACCTATACAGTAGGGGCCTATACAGTAGCTACATGCTCAGAGCTTTGTCCAGCACACATTCATCCACACTCATTAAGCTGTGGTGTTCATTTCCTTTTTATTTTTAAGAACGGAGGAGAAAATGTGAGTGAAGGAAGCAAGGACGCATATGGGAGAAAACAGAGTCTGCGATTTTTATTGGACACCTCTGGAGGGCGGTGTCTTCCTTCATGGTAACTACAGAATTTCAAAGATATTTAAAGGTACAATCAGCAGTCTGCAGAAAAATGTTAACAACAGCATACACAAGCAAACACTTGTGACTAATATTTGTAGCGGAGGCAGGCTATTTTATGGTTTAACAATAACTTATAGCTTAGTCCAAACTGTCATAAGTTTGTTGAAATTTACTGGGAATTTGATCATTTTAACTCACCATGATGAAAAAAACAAAAGTAGAACGGAGTATTTACGCCGAGCATCTTTTCCTGCATTATATTCTCTACAAAATGGTTTTGGCATATTATGTTACGTTATGTGTTCTTGTGTTATTTGATGAGCAGTTATTTACTAAAATTGCTAAATCAAACAAATATTGGCTACCGATTTTTTTTCTAAGATTTCGGATGTGAAGTCAACAGTAGTAGTTGCTGACCGTCTATACGAGCTCTTATTTTGAAAGCTCCAACAGGAAGTCCACTCTGTGTCTGACTTGTGTCACAGACCCCTCCTTCAACGGAGCATCTCGTGTTCCTCAGAGGTGACGGATGCGGCCGGTCTTGCGCCGGTGTACGGAGGAGCGAAGCGGGGACAGCACAGCACCACCACCGGGCGCAGCCACGGACACGAGCCCGGAATGGCGTCGCTCGGCGCGGGGCTCCATCTCACTCGCAAGCGCGGAGCAGGCAGGAGCGCCGTGGTGGAGAGGAGGAACCTGCTCACAATGTGCAGGTGGGATTTCCTCAAGGATAGATGAAACAGCATCTGCAGCTGAATTTATGACGGCAGATTTGGCAATTCATAACGCGCGCATTTGTTTGAGGTTAGCTTTAAAGGGAGCATCATTCGAACCTCTGCTCCATCCTTTATTGAAGTATGACTTAACATGTACACAATGCCACAGAGGAACTCACTCTTTGTCTGTTGGATGAGTTTTAATGAAAATATTATGAATGAGGTGGATGATTTTAGATAAATGTCTCCAATCTTCAAATCGTTCTCAATCACCAACACAGAAACACACGCCCACCAACAGCAGGCTGTATTAAACATTCATGCCATCACATTTCAGTTTTAGTTACCTTAAATTCAGCAGAGGATTAAAGTCAGGGTTTTAAAGAATATGGGTCCAAATTTACACCCTAAAGAGATGTGGGCCACCAAAATCTATTTGTAGGTTTTTTTCATTCATGCAACTGTGCCATTATATTTCACAATTCATGATTTAAGTGCAGAAAGTCTCTGTTGACTTTTATGAATCTCGAAAACACTGCACAAATTGGGTGTTTTGTAGAATATACAGTAAGCATAAGCAACTTGGTGCCCTCACTTCATTCCTCAATATATTTATAAATGACAACATGGTAAATGTGGAGTGTCTGAGATAGATAAGTGGATAGATGCTGCTGATTTGTGCACACAGTTGTCACCTGCCTGTTTCTCCTCCTGTCTTTGTCAGCTGGAGTGAGAAACACTGTGCTCAGAGTATTGATTTGCGGTCGTTTCGGTGCTGCTGGCAGATGTCAGTTACTGTCCCTGTGGTGCGTTTGAGACAGAACACTAGAACGGTTGACAGAAACGGCGAGATACACAGGTGTCTTTATTTTGGCACCAGAAAAGTGTATCGGTTCAGAAAACAAACTGATAACACACTACCTGCTCCAGCTGGTGTGTGCTCAGCCTTTTCTAAAGGGAACAAATCTGGCATTTTCAGGCTTGCGGTAGGTCAGGTGCGACTGACCCCCTTACTCCAGGAGCATTACCTGTCAGAGATGTAAAAAGAAAAGTAATTATAGACAGGTGCTCCTTGCTGACTAAGCTGATCTTTTTTTGGCTCCTGCTGCCTTTGCACCAGCCATCAACTCGCTGATTGGCACAAGCGGAGATGGAAAAAGACTGAAGAGAAAACAGTAATTCAGTGAGAACAAGGACTGAGAGAAAAGCTGATCAAAATACAACAAAGGGAGGCTGTTGGACCTATTGACTTCCTCTTTTGTTTCTCCTTAAATTGGCAAAAAATAATAATAATCTGATTTCCACACAGTCAGTGAGTTTAATCAATTTAGACAACTGATCAATCACTTGACAATGGCTGGAATGACGAATGTTATCTGGTCTCAGCTTGCAAATGTGAAGATTAGATGTTTTCCTTTGTTACAAATGAAAGTAATCTTTATTTCTTTTAGTTCTAGGACTGTTGCTCAGATAAAACAAGCCTTTTTGATACCACATTGTAGTCTGGGAAAGTTGTAACTGTTGTTTTATTCTATTTTTGACATTTTATGGCCAAAATAATACAAAAGAATGATAGTTTGCAGCTCTGTTAGCTTATTTATTATGTATTTGCTTGGTCCAGCTCTTTTTAATCTCATTTGTTCTCTGCTCTACCTAATAATGCAAATAGATTTTTGTCTGTTTTGTGTTTGTTGCTACAGTAGATGAGATCCGGTACGGGTCAAAATAGATAAAGAAAAGTAACTTAGTTATCCGCACAGAGCAGCTGTGACTGAAGACACCAGTTTCATACATCTTCAGACCTCCTGCAGGTTTTAGTGTTTGGACTCTGTGATTTATTTCTTCCTAAAGCTAAGACTGTAAGCAACATTGCCTTTTTTGTGTATGCTGCCATTCAGAGATTTTGGCTGTTGAAATTAATAGAACAGTAATTGCATTGTTGAGTTGTTGTTGTAAGTACTTAATAGGTAGTGAGCTGGGAAATGTTTGGCTTTGAAGTGGTTTACGATCCACATTGTTTCTGCAGCAGTTCAAGTCGTGTGTCTCAGGGCCACAGAAGTGTCTTAACTGGTTCAGTTTACCACTGAAAATGACAAGTTTTTATGGAAACTCAGCTGATTTTTTTTTGATGCGCTTTGGGTTTGCCAAAATTATTTTTTTATTATTTAAGATACAGTGCCCAAAGATGTTACTATAAAAGTTTTTTTTTCTTGCTTCTTGCTTAAAATTTTGATATGTCATAGAGGGACAAACACGTGTTACTGATGTTCATATTGTGTGCACTTTTTTTTGTCTTTTTCTATGCTACTGTGAGGAATAAATTTCCCCACTGTGGGAATAATAAAATAAAATCTAATCTAATCTAATCTAATCTAATCTAATCTAATCTAATCTAATCTAATCTAATCTAATATGACATCGCTAATAAAATTCGATTTTTGGTATATCAAATTAATTTAGCCCTGTTTGATTTTATTGTTTACACCTATGCTTTTCCCAGTGACACATCAAATCCTGCTTCCTGTGTTGGTGGGGATAACTATCAGTTTTTAAAATGTTTCATCTTTTGATAGTTCCCAAGTTGTCACATCATCAGTCCATCGAACATTTCTCATTCATGAAGCGTGGCACTGAAAACAAAACATTCACCACTCTTTGAAAACAAACCGATGTCAGTTATTGTTGTCAGTCACCGAGCAACAGGCTTCTCTCGACTTTGACCACTTCAACGCTAATACTGCGTGCTTGACTTTAAAAACACAACGTCAAGAGTCACACTTGAATGAAGTGTGAGTAAAAACGCATGTTGGGGATTTGGTGGTCGGTTTGACAGGACCACTATGTTAAAATCATCTTCATAGTTATGTCATTTTAAGACGATTTTTACGTTGTTTTTTTTTGCAGGGTCTCAAGTTTCTCACACTGACTCAAAGTCCATGTGAAAAGATTTTTGCTGTGAAATATCAAAAGTAGTTACAGTTGAAACCAGAAGTTTACATACACTGTGCAAAAAGACACATAACACTTTTTTTCTCACTGTCTGAAGTTAAATCAGACTAAACCTCTCCTGTTTCAGGTCCGTTAGGATTACCAAAATTATTTAATTTTTGCTAAATGTCACAATAATGAGAAAGAGAATTTCTTAGAGAATTTTATATTACTTTCTTTGAGGTCAAAAGTTTACATACACCAAAAGTACTATGTCTTTAAACAACGTGGGCAAGCACAGATGATGATGTCATGGCTTTTGAAGCTCCTGATAGGTTAACTGACAACATGCGAGTTAATTGAAGGCACACCTGGGGATGTATTTTAAGGCCACACCTCAAACACTCTGCTTCCTTGTTTGAAATCATGGGAAAGTCAAAAGAAATCAGCCAAGAAATCAGGGAGAGAATCGTGGAGCTCCACAAGTCTGGTTCATCCTTGGGTGCAATTTCCAGATGCTTGAAGGTGCCACGTTCATCTGTGCAAACAATTATACGCAAGTATAAACATGGGAATGTCCAGCCATCACACCGCTCAGGAAGGAGACGGGCTCTGTGTCCCAGAGATGAACGTGTTTTGGTCCGACATGTGCAAATCAACCCCAGAACAAAAGCTAAAGACCTTGTGAAGATGATGGCTGAAGCTGGTAAGAAAGTGTCATTATCCACAGTAAAACGAGTCCTGCACCGACATGGGCTGAAAGGCTACTCCGCAAGAAGGAAGCCATTACTCCTGAAGAAACATAAAAAAAAAAAAATCCAGATTACAGTTTGCAAAAAGACACCAAGACAAAGACCTTAACTTCTGGAGACATGTCCTGTGGTCTGATGAAACTAAAGTGGAGCTGTTTGGCCATAATGACCACCATTACATTTGGAGGAAAAAGGGGGAAGCTTGTAGACCTGAAAACACCATCCCAACTGTGAAGCATGGAGGTGGCAGCATCATGTTGTGGGGCTGTTTTGCTGTAGCAGGAACTGGAGCTCTTCATAAAATAGACGGCATCATGAAGAAAGAACATTACCTGGAAATATTAAGGCAACATCTCAGGACATCAGCCAGGAAGCTAAAACTTGGGCGCAAATGGGTCTTCCAAATGGACAATGACCCTAAGCAGACTGCCAAAATAGTTAGAAAGTGGCTTGAGGACAACAAAGTCAATGTCTTGGAGTGGCCATCACAAAGCCCTGACCTGAATCCCATCGAAAATTTGTGGGCAGATCTGAAAAGGCGTGTGCGAGCGAGGCGGCCAACAAACCTGACTCAGTTACACCAGTTCTGTCAGGAGGAATGGGCCAGAATTCCAGCAGAGTCCTGTAAGAAGCTTGTGGAAGGATACCCAAAACGTTTGACCCAAGTCATGCAGTTCAAAGGCAACGCCACTAAATACTAAGGAACTGTATGTAAACTTTTGACCTTGAAGAAAGTAATGAAAAATTCTCTAAAATATTCTCTTTCTCATTATTGTGACATTTAGCAAAAGTTAAATAATTTTGGTAATCCTAACGGACCTGAAACAGGAGAGGTTTAGTCTGATTTAACTTCAGACAGTGAGAAAAAAAGTGTTATGTGTCTTTTTGCACAGTGTATGTAAACTTCTGGTTTCAACTGTATAGCTGATAGGATAAGTGCAGTGTGACGTCTGACTGAATGTCTTTGTGAGAGCAGGGTTGTTTTTCAAAGTGTCTGAAAGTTAAAATATATAAGCCCTTACTTGTGGAAATGCACTGAGATCTATCAGTTTTTCACAGGAAGCTCATAGTCTGTGGTCACCTTGCTGCTAAGCAACGAAGGAGTGCGAGAGAAGCAGAGTGAGATATGAAGTGAGATTATTTAGTTGATGTTAAGGGCTGAACACAATTTGGCAGAATTCATGACACGCACGCACGCACACACACACACACACACACACACACACACACACACAGACACATCAACACATCGTAGCTTTGTCCATTAACTTTCCTTCCTGCGTAATTAGGTGAAACCAGATTAGGCGCAGCCGGTCGGCGCACACGTCAGTTATAGTGGGCTGCAAATTATGGCTGGTTTCATCGCAGCAGATTAATCACAGCATCATTACAACTATTTTCATTGCCTTGTAATTGATGACAGACGTTGCGTTTGTTTGTTAATTAAGATCATTCTTCTTTTTCTTTGTCTGTTCATATGTGCGTTTGGTAAAATGCACGTCACCCGTCCCGAGCTCCAGCCTCTGGCCCGAGCTTTGAAAGAAAATGATGTGACATCCGATAAGCATGTTTTGACAGAGTGGTTTAAGTGAGTGTTTGTCTTCAGGGTGGGATCAGACAGCAGCAAGAAAAGGGCTTTTCCACTGCTGCAAGTGTGGGAGAATGGAGATTCATCTCTCACACATGTAAAGGGATACTTAAGTAATTTATTAATACCAGTCTGTGTGTCTTCTTTAACTTTTGTTATTTTATTTGCTTGCTGTGTAATCTGTTCTATGTATTATTTATAATTGTACAGTGTATTGGAACCATGTGGGATTCTGCAGTTTAAATCGATTGATTGATTGATTGATTGATTGATTGATTGATTGACTCTTTTGTGTTCAGGTTTTCCGTGAAGACTCTCCTGGACCGCTCCTGTTTTGAGACGATAGATGACTCCTCTCCAGAGTTTATTAACTTTGTCTCCATCCTGGAGCACATCCTCAGTCATCGACTCAAAGGTATGCAAACCTCTTCTCATCCACGTTTCCCAAAATCCTGAACAAACACGCAGCATATCATAAAAACACATGCAAACAGGAGCAAAATTAGTAGAATATAGGATGCTCCAATCTGGAAAATGTTAGTGAAATTTCTGTCAGGTTTAGGTAGAAGAGCAGTATAAATGCAGATTCATAGTCGTACAAGTCTCAGTTTCTGTGTGTTTTTCTCTCAGGTCAGACAACTTGGTTTGGCTACGAGAGTCCTCGGAGTTTCTGGGATTACATAAAAGCTGCCTGCAGTAAAGTACCTCATAATTGCAGCCGAAGCATCGAGAGCATGGAAAATGTGCGGTCATCGAGAGCGAAGGTGAGGCCACAACCATCTTTGGGTTTGATTTATTTTCCTGATACAGCAGGAATAAAAGAAAGTGAATTTTCAAAACACCCAAGAGTCAAATACAAACTGATTATCTGATTGAAAATACATGTTTAATTTAGCTAGAAATGCCAAGATAAAAGCCAGTTTTATATACACGGAACCACATCAGCGGCTTTGAGTCTAAAAGTATCCTGACAGATAGCAAAATAATACACACATAATGCAGAATCTGGCATTTGTGCTTTTGGCTTGCTTTGCATTATCCTTTTAGAGCAAGAGCAAAGGAAACAGTCAAAAAGCGTTAAGATCTGAGCAAAAAATTTGACTCACCTCATGTGTAAGAGAGAAAACAACCAAACAGGCCGTCGATGAGACAGGACTCGCTGTCTCTCACTCCCTCAGCTCATGAACTCAGATACAGGAATAAAATCAGAAGGGCAATTTAGAAACTAGGCTATTTATGTCTTTTCCACATACTTTTTAACGACTGTCTGGGTTTTACAATCAAGTTGATCATCAAAAACACCAGGAAATGTTTCACATGGTTTCTACATGCTGGGTCATTAACAGCCATTTAATCAAGACACTTATGTCCAAATGGCATTTGTGGAATTGTCATATGGCTGGCAGTGTTGATTTCCCCTTTGTTTGGTCCATCCACCACTTTGGAAACTGAAATGTCTCTGCAATTATTCAATGGATAGCCCTGAGATTTTTCACAGACATTTGTGATTCCCAGGGGATGAACTGATCCAACAGGTTGAAGTTTTTGGTGTTCTGTGAAATAGCTCAACATCAAATAGACAAAAACAATGCCGTACAACGATGTGACTGTAACTCTTTGTCTGATTGTCTTTGATGGTTCAATTGGATGAAATAAGCTTCTGTGAACAACAGAGTGCCGTTTGTCTCTCTCTCTGCAGGGCAGAGCATGGATCAGAGTCGTCCTGATGGAGAAAAGACTGTCAGAGTACATCTCATTCGCACTGAGGGAATTCAAAACCACCAGGTCTCAATGTGGCACTTATACACACACACACACACACACACACACACACACACACACACACACACACACACACACACACACACACACACACACACACGCACACACACACACCCTTCAACGCAATTCTAGAGTTTTGATCAAAGCAAGTGTGGCTAGAAGTGCAAGACAGTTTATACTTTCTGTCTGCAGACCCCCTGCTCACACATTTTGCAGCTGTACCTGTCCACTTTGAGTTGAATGAAGTTCATTAATTAACACATGTTGATTTTAGGAGGTTTTATGAGGACGGGGCGATCATGCTCGGAGAGGAGGCCGGGGTGTTGGCAGACACTCTCATCGGACTCAACACCATTGACTTCAGGTACTGATCATAATCTCCTCCTTCTTCCCCGATCAGTTGTGCTTTCTCTCGCTGCTGCCCTTGTTTATGGTCATTGGATTGACCATTCCTTTTACTAATAGTAAGGATGCTCCAAGAAACTTTCATCTTAATGGAGGTGCAAAGATGAATGCAGAGGGAATAAGAAGCTGCAGTGTCTGCTTCCCTCGATTAAATTAGAAATACATTATATCAACACTATACAGGGATAAAATACCAGAAATACCTTACAATACAAAAGCCTATTAAGTGGGTTTTACTTCAACTGTATATTTTGGACCTCCCCTAGGAGCTCTATTAAAGCAGCTTTCCTTTGTAATTTTCTACATATTTTGTCTGGAATTTAAACATTTGTTTCATTACTACATGAGTTGGTTTTGCATTATTTGCAATTTTGTTTAAGAGGGACAAACCTGCCAGACAGTTAGTGCCTGAAAGTTGCATCGGCTGCAGAAGTTGCATTTTTTGATGGGAGAAAGCTTAATGAAACTCCTAAAATGATACTGAAGCAACTGTATTAGCAAAGAGGGACCAAACTCCTCAGTAGTAAATGTAAGGCAATTAATTATTACTACAGATGAATTTGAGTAGTCAAGTAGTCAAGTTCAACAAAGACATCTGACAGCCTCCACAAAGCCGGATTAAATTGTACAAATTGAACAGAACCTACTACAAATTGGTATTAATGGCAAGGTGTCTGGTCTGGATGTTTCTTTGTATGTACTGTTTCTTTTGAAAAATGATGAAATGAAATTTATATACTGAAATAAATCACAAGATATTAGTTACATGAATCAAAATCAGTGCATTTGGTACAGGATCATTAGTTTAGACATTTCACATTAAAGAAGAAATTATTGGATAAAATCAGAGTTGCTCAAGATAATAAATCATTATCTGACCATGATCTAATTATGTGGTATTTTACAGTTTTAAATAAAGTGGGTTTAATGTGCCTTTTTTGACACAGCTCAGCAGAAAAAGACCATTTTAATGTCAAAGTGATAGAAAGTGAGCAAAATTAATTACGAGTATAAAATAAACATACAAAATATTTTGTAATAATCCAGTTAATAAAAACATCAAAATCATGATTGGTGCAGGCAGTTGGTTTTAGTCATAAGTCTAATGGAAAGTACGTCTGTGTAGTTGTGGGGTAACTGTTATATGTCTCTGAGTGGAAGGTTAAACTTTTAATGAGGCAGTATTGTGGCAAAACTTACACCATGAAGAGTCCAAGCACCTGCAGAAAACATGATTGAAAGGTACAGCTGAGGAAGGACATCTTCACTTTGAGTCCTTTTAAAACAATCATTAAAGTTTTAAATCACACCATCTTCACCAAGGGAGTGAAATCACAGGGAGGAGACGAGTAAGTGAGGACATATGACATCTCTGAAAGATTTGACTTGCATGCCGTCACAAATCATTTGTTGGATCTTGTAGTCACATGCTAACAGGAGTGCTGTCTTCTTTGTTTAGCTTCTGTCTCAAAGGAGAGGGTCTGGATGGCAGCTGCCCCGCTGTGATCGACTACACGCCCTACCTGAAGTTCACTCAGAGGTATATGAGATCAAAGAACTCACATCACACAGTTCATGATTAGTTTACTGCAGGCCTAGTTTATATACCTTTTTATTAATTGATCAATTATATTGGAGGGCAGGTGTCATAATTGTCCTTTTGCAAATAAGGAATCGTAAATTTAATGTTCGTTGATGCACTTTGAAGGTACTGAAGATGTATGTAATACAGCAAACAGTTGCCCACTTAGTTTGTGGTTGAAAAAAAAGACTGTGCTGACGCAGATTATATTGTTTACCTGTGTTCACTGTCTTCCAAGTTTATTAGACTTCATTTCAGCACCATGCTCTGGTCAAAAAGCCTCTTTCTCCTCTTATGACGTCACATACGCTTTATATTTATGTTGTTTTCTCGAACAGATTTTTAAGTATAAAGTTCAAGACTTTAGTTGTGGTTGGGGGGACAAATAGTTTTGTCTAAGTCTCAGATTTTTGCCTGTTTGACAACAGCCGCTGTAGAGGCTGTGTTCTGATAAGAGGCACGCTGTGATTCCTTGTGCAGAACAGACAGCATCAGCAGTGACGAAGAGGAGATGAGGACTCTGGGGAGCAGCGGCAGCGAGAGCAGCACGCCCGACAAAACAGCCACCGCTGCCTCCATCTTCACCGAGCAGAGCAACCTGGTCAGCAAGTGCAAGCGCTTTGAGCAGAAGTATCGCATGGCTCTGGAGCAGAAGGTGTGTGTTTACATATATTTTAAAGGAGCAGGATGGCAGTATATGCCAGCGTGACATTTTCCTCTGTGTTTGCATGATGATTAGTGGCTTGGTTTGTGAAATGCCAGGAGGAAACTAGCCCTGTGAAGAATATGTTTTTGATGCAAACACATATTGAGCTCAATATATAATCTTGCAGCTGAAAAATCTCTAATGTGGCCTCCTCTCTCTGGCCGTTGGTGTCTGCTCGGTGCCTGTTTGTTTTCAGTGATAAACAAAGCTTTCGTGGTGCCTTTGTGCCATTGAAACAAACAAGTGAAGAGTTTGTGTGTGTGCCTGTGTGTGTTTGTTTGCCTCAGGGTTACCTGGAGGAGCTGGTCCGTCTACGAGAAGCCCAGCTGTCGGAGGCCGTGTCTCATACCAAGGCTCTTCAGCAGAGCCTGGCAGACACACACCTCTCTCACACGCTGGAGAAAGAACAGCTTGAGTACATCATACTGGAACTGCAGGACCAACTGTGAGTCATTTCTGCTGAGTGTGTGTGTGTGTGTGTGTGAGACAATTAGGTGGAGAGGTTTGCAGCAAGTGCAACTGTGAATTTGACATTAAGGACACAGTGAGAAGCCTGGAGGTTGCAGGTGGTTTGTTATTTGTGTGTTCTTGAATCAATTGCATTCAGTGCTGCTTTTAGCCCAATAGAAAAGCTGCATCAGGGTTGTATCTTTCCGTTAATGTTTTAATCAATGACAATGCCCTTTCTGAGGCGGATCACTAATTCAATGTGAGCTACAAAATTTGTCGGGGATTTGGTGTCATGATCTCGAGGAATGAAGCTGCAGCCTCAAGCCAGCGTGATGACTCAGTTAATGGTTTCAAATGCAAATACAGTGCAAAGCAAAATGACTGAGTAATGAGCTGAGACAGAGAGAGTGAGATGCTCTTATAGGGACTATAGTGAGAGAAACTGTGATGATGACAGTCTGAATCATTAAAATATGCAGTTTGAAACAGAGATGAATGAAGAAAAATACCTCAAAAATGGTGGATTCTTTTTGTAGAACTGATAACAGATGACTGTTGGAGGGTTTTTGAGGCCAATCTTGGAAGTAAAAAAAATCTGTAAACAATTGCTATCTGACATTCTTCTTTCTTACATAAGCTAATGAGAAACATTTGCTAGTCACGTTAGTGGCGTTGCTGTTTGGACGGCAGTGTTGGTCTGCTGGTTAGTCCACCACTGAAATGTCTTAACCCTCGTGTTGTCCTCGGGTCAAAATGACCCGCAGCTGTGTTCAACCAAGTTCTATTTTATTTCTATATTTTTTGGGATCATTGGTGACAAGGAGGCTGTGAGGGTTTCTTTAAAGAATGATGACCAATGATCCCAAAAAATATTTTAAAAAAATATAGAAATAAAATAGAACTTGGTTGAACACAGCTGCGGGTCATTTTGACCCAAGGACAACAGGGGGGTTAAAAATGTACTGGCTGGGAAGTAAATCATTAAGACATTCTGGGTCTCCAGAGGATGAATCAAGCTCACTTTGGTGATTACCAGAGTTTTCCACCAGTGCTACCTGCAGGTTGACATTTGTAGCATTTACTGAATTATCCTGACAACTGCTGGATGACTTGCATGAAATTTGTTCATTCATGTCTCCTTATGGAAAATCTCAGAACCCATCGTCTATCGGTCTGATGACGATTTAACTTCTGGGGGGCAAAAGTTGATATATTGGGTTTCCAGTGTGACCAGTGGATATCCAGGCAAAGACTTCCTGCACCGGTCGTTGTTTACACTCAGATACGAGAATGGAGTCGGAGTTGAGAAACGATGTCTACGACCTGATTGTTTCACAAGAAGCCAGATTACTGTTTAAAACCGCGGCAACAAAGCTATTAAAAAGCTCACTCGCTTTCCAGACTGGATTTCGGCCTGGTTGCTCCGCCCCCTTTGGCTCGCCACGCAATACTGTTCACCTGCATGCAACCAAAGCATACTCAAACTCTGTACTACTCAAGACTTCCAATATGTTGTCCAGATATCTGTTCAGAGAGAATACTTTAGGGATGAATTGTTAACAACTTTGATACTCCTTTAACATTCAATTGATTGCCAGTAGTAGGAGAACATTTCACTTTGTCAATTACTTTGACAAAAACCTGCAAAGCCAGTGACAATCCCATCACACCATGTTAATTACTAATTAGCAAGTGTGAGCATGTTAACACGTTAAAATACGATGGTGAACATGGTAAAAAAAAATATACTTGCTAAAGCATGGAAGCATTGTCATTGCATTAGCATCTAGCACAAAGCAGTACAGACTGACAGCTGCTCGCATAACGATAGACTATAAAACTGCTTTAAAGGAAAATAATGCCAAGAAGAAGACAGTTTGAGTTTGTGGGTTGAAAGTGTTACAGCAACCAAAACATTAAACAATCTCTATGATTTTGTTTGTTATATATAGTTATTTCTTCTGAACTTTTTGTTTCATGTCCGATTGCGATGAATAAATGTTACTAACCCCGTGACTGTCTCGTATTTTCAGGACGGTGCTGAAGAACAACGATTTGCGGTCCCGACAGGAGTTGACAGCCCATCTGACCAATCAGTGGCCATCTCCTGATACCTTGGATGCTAACGCCGTTGCCTTGGATACACTGCTGTACAGGAAGGGCACGGGACAGTGGGAGGAGTATGTAGATGTATTTTTTTTACATTTAAACATCAACAAGCACACAGCCATCGCATCTGTAAAAAACACAGGAAACAAATTGGGGCAGAAGGAATTTACAGATGAACACAGAGGAAGTAAAGGAATTAAAAATGGAAGAATCTCTATAGTGCAAATAAATTATGGGTAAATATTGTGAAATATAAATAAAGTAAAAAATAAATGGGTGGTTATGATTTTGACTGCCATCTGTTCACATAGGAGGAGTAGGCAGATGAGTTTGCTTCCTTCAGCTTCTGCATTATTTTCATTCACAAGTATCTTAAAAATATAATGAATTAAGATCTAATTAGATCTATATCCATAAATTTGAAAATAAATGTGAGAAAATCATGCTGTGTTCATACAAATAGAATCATCAATTGTCACATTCAGTGTTTGCGCATTTACTTTACTCCCCCCAAAGAAAAGGATGTCGATGAAGCACATAGTGTCTCCTAATTGTTTGTAATTTAAATCAATGCTGTTACAAATCAGTGCTGTGGTGCAGCAGGTGGATATATTGACAGTGGATTATAGGATCAGTGGAGAGCAACTAGAGGCCTGGCAGGGAGCATTTCAGACAGCACAATCTTTACTTTCATTTAAATTTGATACATTTCAAGAAGAACTTTAATCTTAATGCACTCGATTTATTTGGTATATATTAATTGTTAAACCACAAAACCAATGTACCCCGAAGATTGGATTGGAAATAATAGTTATTAATAATTGTTTAGTCCATAGGATATCTTATAAACTCAATTAAAATAACATACTTGAATGTTTTTTGTCTGACGCAGTCTAAAGGTACTCGGTCATATAAAAATGCAAGTGAGCAGAAATTGGTTGTGATTCCTCTTCTGTTCTTGTCAGCACTAATTATGCGCGTGTAGCCTTTATTGATCCTCTCTCCTCTCCTTGCAGGAAGAGTTTCCAGAGTCTGGAGCAGCTGTCTGCAGACATGAGCCTCTCCCAGACTTCACTTGAACCGTCACACACGCTGAGTCTGGAGGCGCGGTCGGCCGGCACACTGTGGCCCCACCAAGGTACGTCCCCTCCTACAAGCACAGCACTGCTCTCCGAGACGATCTCCAACCCTTTACATGAGCTGTGTCTACCATGTCATTCAGGTAAAGAGGAAACTCCGTCACTAAGAGGTCTGTGTGGCTCCCTGACCTCAGTAGCCAGCTACAAGTCTCTGGCCAGCCTGAAGTCGAGCGAATGTTTGGCAAGTCCTGCAACGGAGATCAGCAGTCCAGGCATCACTCCTTCGTAGGGAATGAGGAGCTGAAACCAGCTCACCACCAGGGCCAGACAATCCAGGAACTTTCTTAGCGTAGGTGATGTTGATTTTGTTTGTAGACGTCTTATGTTCTGTATGTGCAGCCCAGAGGTTTAAGAGACAGAAGTCATGTTTGCAAGCTGAGAATCTGGTGAAGCATGTTCTTTGTCTTATCACTGTGCCATGGAGCTGAAAGGATCTCTAAATGTAATGCCATCAAAGTGTGTTCGAAAGTCTTTGGTTTTGTTGATGTTTTTATCTGTGGAGCATCATTTCCTTCCTTTCTTGGAATCAAATTAAAATAGAGTTTATTATATGAATCATCATGTCACTATAGCGTATTTAAAAGACAGGAATGAGTTGGTGTGTCCCCCTCTGCTGAATATTCTGACTGTAGATCAGGTCAGAGTTGTGAGAAAACACAAAATGTCACTAAGAATTTTCTATTGTCAAAAGGATTCATTAATATATTCTCTTCTGTTTCTGCAAACATTGAATTCTTATTGTTTTTTTTATCCACTAATTTATTTGATTTATGACAGAGAATGTTTATTTTAAGTGTGTCATCAAGTCTTTTGTTATCGTTTGGTTCTCAGGTGTAAATGTTTTCCTTCTGTTTTTGTTCTCAGGTATCTCACTATGATTAAAATTTACTTTTTAGTCCTGGGTTTACTTTGAAGCTGAGCTTTAGACAGCGACAATATTCCCTTTAATTATTAAAATGCAGTATTTCACAGCGATGCTTCGTTACCACAAATAGATCATTCCTGAAACTCTGTATAATGATCTGTGTTAGGACTCGGTAAAGAACAATAAACAGCAGGTATTTTGAGCAAGAGAAACCGGTGTATTTGCAGCATATCAGTATGATGTAAATAGTATTCTTGGTGACTAGCCGTGTACCTCAACACTGAAACTTTACAGTTTGCCTTCAGCTTGTTCTAGCAGTTATTTGCACAGACATACAGCAGATGTTTCATTAGATTTATTTGCCTTTTCGTCTTTGATTTTCAATAAACTTCCACTTGCTAAAACACTTGAGAATTTGACTGTGACAATTGAGTTTCTTGTCAGCAACAACAGGTGCAGTGATAAAGCTTATATAATCAGTGAAAAGAAAATCAGGTATGAATATTTGACATTTGAAAAGTCACATTTTCATAAAGTTTATATGTCGGTCCTCATTTGGTAAACTGAAAAATACACTCACGCAATATTATAATCATTATATAATATTTAGTACGCAGCACAAGTCTTGAGGCATAGTGCACATGATCCCAGTGTAGAGCCATCTGCTGGCTGTTAAAGACATCAAACCTGTGATTTCTGAAAAATATTTGTGCACATACAATCTAACATTAACATAAAACAATTGAATTTTGAATATTAATACTATAATACAAATCATGTAATATAAACTGCAGAAAAGGATCAAGTGATTATTATTTTCACTCCTATATCTACTTGTTTTTAATTTGGCAATCTCAACCTTTTTTCATCCGGGTATAATCTAACAATATTCACAGTGGTGATTGTTGTTTTTGGAGATAAATCAATCAGGTGTTGCTGGTCTGCAACGGCCCAATTATCCTCTCCTGGTTGTGTTTGCGGAAAAAGGCCTTTCCAAACTCATAAGTGCTGATCATGATGGCACAGGCTGGGGCCACTTTAATCAGTCTGGGGAGGAAACCTGGCAGAGACAAAACAGAAATGTTTATTTAGCGCATTTATACAAAACGTCAATATCAGACAGAATTAAAAGACCAGAAAATAATTAACCAATTAAAAAAAAAAAATCACGCAATAAAACAATCATTCAAGAAATTAAGAACAATATAAGAGAAGCGGTTATACAGTGTATCATTTACAACTATGATTAACAAAATATGAGGAAAGACCGCACCTGCAAACAGTCCAACAAAGCCGTCCTGTGCCACAATCCTGCTCATCACACTGAAGGTGGAGGAGGAGACCTGACATGACACTGATGAGACAAGAACATGAACACTGAAGTCAATTCAGAAACATGACAGATGTGGTTTCAGCCACGTTCCACGTGTCCATCTGAACTGTTGTTGCACTGAAGGCTACTTTGTCATAAAATGTTTCCTAACCCCAACAGAGGAGGAGGCTTAAGACTCCTCTTATCAGTAACTAACATTGCTGCCTTTTATCCCAACTTATACAGGCCTTGATTTGTGACCGTGACCACCAACAGTCATGTTACCTCTGAAGGTGTGAATGAGTCCATTAACTGAGCCTAACCTGAACTTTGATCTGAAGAGGCCTTTTTGATAGGAGGCTAAATGATTCGAAGAGTCCCCTCTTCTGAATGTGGTTTGATCAGGTCTGGACTCAATGTCTCTTGGGTGTGTTCACTATACTTTTAGCGAACCACTTGTGACCAGATCACCCAAGATGCATATTAATGTAGGGTGTTAACAGAGCCTATAGTTGCCCTGATTTAATTATGCAATTCAATGACAAGAAGAAATACAAAAGACCTCCCAAATATTTGTAATCTAATCTATCATTTTTTTCTCCATAATTGTGACTAAATTAAAATTCCTACTTTAGGTTGGAAATCGCTATTGTTAAACATTTGCAATCTTCAGAAGCAGTTTTTTAATTTAAAATAATAAACAAATAATGGCATATTACAATTCTTTGCTTGAAGTTCTCCGACCTCGACCTGCCTTCTCGTTTTGACGACATCAAAAGGTAAAGTTATGATGGATGCAATCTGAAACAAATGAAATATGAATGAAAAAAAACTCAGAATACAGTTTACTGATTTTTTTTCTCTCAAGTTCTGCTTGCTGAATAATCAATATTCTTGTCTGCAGGCTGGAAGTTGAATGCTGTGCAGTTTCAGCGAAGAAAATAACTTACAGATCCTGACACAGCTCCAGAAATGAAGGTGATGGTTAACGTGGGTTCTCTGGTGTTATACCGCTCACACAGCCAGCTCTTTCCCAACTCATAGTTGTACCAGTACATGGCTGAGAAAGGGACGTCTCGGAGCAGCGTGGGCCCCAAACCCCTCCACAAGGAGAGCCAGCCTTCTGTCTCCACGGCTGAGCTGATACAGTGAGTCAGCTCCCTGTACGATTGTTTCTGAGACTGCAGTTTGGTGCGGATCAGCTCCAGGGGGCTGATCACAGTCGCTGAACCCACTGACACACACGGAGGATGAAGACAAAACAAGAGACAATGTGTTAAAACGCACACATCCTGTCCCATCGACTGTGCTGGACAGAAAGAGGCAAAAACCATAAGTCTGCAAAGAAAGACAAAAGGCACAGAAATCTGCACTAAAAGCCATTAATTAAAAAAGTAATGTATCTCATAATGAAATTATAATCACTGTAGCTGCTCCAGCAGGTGTAATCCTCCTTACCTCCTGTGCTTTTTTTTTTTTAATTCTGGTTTTATAATCGCTTACGGGCAGTTATTAATAAGAGAGACAGTGAGTCGGGCTAAGAAGATCTCTCATATTTCCAAAATGAAATCTAGAGAGGGGTCAGATTACAGAAAGCCAAGGCCATAAAGCAAGAAGTGTTGCCCTTCGAAATGAAATCCTCAGCATTAATAAAGTACCGTGACATATTAACCATGCTGACATAAACTCATTCTGTGATACTCATGACTCAAACGTTTATTAAAAAGATGTATTCCGTTCTGTAAATACCTGAATGCAGATCATTCACAATAATTTATGTTGAAGCTTGTAATGTTATCAATTTACTGAATGCTCTGTGAGAGCTGAGAAAGTTAGCTCACCTCTGGCGATGGCTCCCGCGAAGAGAGGAGCCTCCTGGGCTCGTTCTCCCATCCTGACCCGCAGCGCTGCGCACAGCTGGTCATAACACGTGAAATAGATCACAGTGGCTGGGACTGCCATCACACTGGAAGGATGGAAAGTAAACATAGATCATGCTTTTCATCACAAATTATTCCAGGCAGGGAAAAGTCAACCACAAGTACATCAATAAATTAATGAACACTATAATTTGTTAAATAAAATTCCATTCAATAACACTTATTCGAAATCAAGTTTTTTGTAATGATCCTTAAATAAATCCTGAGGTGACTTGCCACCAATTAGTACCACTTCAAAGGAAAGTGAGTGCATCAGCCACAGGCTAAACGACCATTGACCCACCACATGGGCTCAAACCTTGGCTTCAAAAGGAGGGGAGGCAAAATGTAACACAATGAGGGAGTAAAAAAGAAACGCAGAAGACTTCACACTAACAGGGTTGGAGGCAGACCGCTCCATAACGCCTTTATTCCCTCACGCCGTGCTATCGTCATGAAGGCATCCTGCAGAGACACGGAACGAAGAGGCAGTTTAGGGCGACGTGCTGTTTGGCAGCCAGAGGTTTTCTGACACAATATGACTTTTTAGTTCTATGAGCCACTAAAGCAAAACTCAATCATGATAGAGAACTTGTTTGACTACTAACTCAAAGCCTCTAGATGACATTATGTAAAAGAGTGGATTCTGAAATGCAAGGCGCATGTGGAATTTTACCAGTGTGCCACTGAAGTGACCCGGGGCTTTGTACCAGGCCTTGGAGGTGCCGTTTTCACACACACATAAGTGGTCCATAAGTCCATTGCAGTAGACAAAGCATTTTCCTGACAGATATTGAATGAACATATGTTAACATTTATATTTACATTTACTATATTATGGGGGCCATAGTAAACAAAAGACTCCATCAACACAATTTGAATCCATATCATCATACCATTGGGGAAAGGATTTTTTTGTGCTTGCAGTCTGATCTTCACAACGTCCAAAGGTGTGACTGGAAACAAAGCAACAACTCAACATGAGAGTGTGCACGATGTCACTTCAACAATAGGAACGTTTAATGGTACATTAACTTTATCACATGTTGTAACCCACTGCTACAAGTCCCAATGCTGTTTATTCACATCATCGTGTTAGTTAGCCCGTAAGTCTAAGATTACTGGCATTGTCCATTGAGGATTTCAACGACAGCCAGAATGAAATTTTAGCTTTACCGTACCTTAAACAAAATATGAAGAAAATACGGCTATTTGACAGTTTATTAGGGACATTGAGCTAAAACAGCTATGCAATAAAATATCTTCATTAATGCTATAATATTCTGTTTTAGTTCAAACTGCTTCAGAAACATGTCGCTTAAACTTTATGGTCCTTTTGGGAGAAGTATTTGTCATATATATTGTCATGTATGACACATGACATGTCAATGTAACGCACAACAAAAAGTAACATACATTTACATCGGTGTTCAAAACATTACAACAGTATTTAACGAAACTGCACTACTGCTCAGTTTATTAGTTATAAAATGCATTGCGAATAGGACGTGTTGAATTTTGGGGGGTTATCTGTATAATGGTGTAAAAGTTCTGCTGTAAGGACTTTAATGTGTTAAGTGCCATGACATAAACTGTTAAATAAAATTGAATTGAATTGAATATAAAGTAAAAAACAATCAGTATCTCACCAAGCAGAGACGTGAGGATGGCTCCGGAGCAGGACGCCACCATCTGCTGGACGGGAGTAATGCCATTACTGGCAGGAGGAGCAGGACTTTGACCACTCATGCTGTCTTCGTAACACTTAACAAAACAGACACAAAAGGACATTGAACGTGTTTTTAAAAAAAATAATTTTTAAATACGGATGTTGGTTAGCACACACACAAGAACTTGCTTCGCCAAATTGAGCTGCTTCGTGGGTACACGAGTCCGGTTATCGTGTTATGATAAAACATAACCTTAGGTAGCTCATTAGGTCATCTAACTTCCTACCTGCTAGAGCATCTCGGCATTAACGACGTCTTCCACGAACACGCACATTCCTCTCGGGTTTTTTTTTGTTTTGTTTGTTTCCTCAAAGCACGACAGCTGTTCTGAAGGTAAAAGTAAAGTAAAGGTTTAAACACGTGTGTGTGTTTGTGTGTTCAGAGGTTCGTAACCGGAACTAGCTGGTCATTTTACACCGCAACATTACGTGATGACATCATATTGATTTCAGCTGAGCACATTCTTGGATTTTTTTTTTTTTTTTAAAGTTAGATAAAGCGCAATGAAATAGTTACACGTGTAGCACATGCATGCTGTTGTAAATCAAACAATGTATTCATGTTTATTTAGTGTGTCTGTAATTTTAATTCATTTTAATTTAACAACAACGTGGAAACATCACATTCAAACACAAAGGGTATTTTTACTTATATCCGTGTTGCCAGATTTGGAGAGTTTCCCCGTTACACTGCAACGTTTTGTTTTTTCGAATGTACGGACAGGAGTTTCACGGTAAACTTCATCGAAGATAAAAGTTTTTATTAAAAACTGAAGTATGAACATAATATAGTTTTAAAAAACGAACAGTTAAACGGAACTCGAGAGTTTAGTTAGTTTGATCGCGAGAGTGATCACGTAGCCGGAAACGGTTCAAACCTGGCAGCGCAGACGCTCTCTCCCGGATTTAAAGCGGGAAAAAAAAAGAAGAAGAAGAGATGTTGAAGTTTAACTGCGGCTGATTGAACTGTTGTCAAATCACTCTTTGGACTAAAAAAAAAAAAAACATACGACGAAAGCTCGTTTATCGACGTTAGCTCATGAAACCATGTGAGCAAAGGGACTAACCGGCGAAAGCGGTGTGTCCGCTGGAGAAACCGGATTCAGAAAGTACGTTTATTTTACATTTAAGACGGTTAAATATGACGTATTTACAGCAAAAGTAACGTCACATTTTCCAATTAGTACAAATGACACCTTTTGTTTTGTTGCACTGTTTATCTTTGTAAATAACTCCCGTCTTTGTTTACACACAGGAAGACAAATAAGGACTTTCATGGGGTATGTTGACTCGAGACAGGAGGGCAAGAAAAACGCTTTTCTCGATGAACGAGAATACGATGAAGCCCAAACAGAGACACGCAGGACCTGACTGTGAAGGTACTTCAATGTTTATGTCCGTGTTACACTCACTTCACTTTTTAATAAACGGCTGAATCCATAACGGAGTTTTACAACGCTCATGATTTGTTTTCCGGATTTGTCAGCTGTAAATATTGAACTAATCGTCTTGGGGTTTGTTCAACTATAATTTGTCCTTTTTAAAGGGCTGACGTCCTTAACCCTCAAACCGTTGATTCAGATAAGGACAAACTTATCAAGTTAAATCATTTTCTTTTAAACATATTCTTCAGTATGTTGTATTTATGTTTATATATTTTATTTGATCACAACAATTTATCGACCAGTTTGTAAAATCGACGGGTTCATTTGTGATGATTCAGTTACAACTGAGTAACTTCATATTTACCGTGGGCCTTGTCTTTGTCCCTATCGCTCATCCTGTGACTGTAACGATTTGTCTTTTTAGGAAACGGTGGAAACACGGTTGATAAGACATCACTAACCCAGGCAAAGCAAACATCACAAGTGCCCTCTCCGGGGCTCGTCAAACCTTTTGCTGGGAAAGTGATTTACCTGGACCTCCCGTCAAACAGAGCTACAGAGACATTGGAGAGTGATATCAAAGAGCTGGGAGGGGTGAGACAACATCATGCTTGGGCCCCCACTTAAATCTGTGCTCTGCTTTTGTTACTCTGGAAGAATTTGCTGTGAAGGTCTACGGACCTGTTCGCATGTGACATTAACATTCATCGTGAGTGATTCAATCATGAGTGCTTTTGTACGTCATTTCACACCCGGCGTGTCTCGAGGGACCACACGTGATCGATTGCACGTCTTCACTCATTATGCAAATAGACACATTCATCACGTAAATATGTAAGCATGTAAAGAAATGGGAGGAAATAGGACTGGAGCCAGCAGTTAATTAACAAAATGAGACATGCGTGTGTACTTACGCCTCTTTTTAATTAATGCGTTGTCAATTCGCCGACTTAGTTCGCCTCTGTAAATTATTACTGTCAGGTGTTTTACCAACATTTTAGGTGCTCATTTAAGAAATACAATTAATCATCTTGTATCCAAATTGCCCAATTTCTGTTCCATTGTGAGGCACAACAGGATTAAAAAGCGCTATGCATATACACATTATTATAATGATGATAATCTAGATCTGTCGGAAAGCCTTCAGACCTCTGACCTGATACTGCATTTATGAAATAGTCTATTGTGGGTAAATATTTTCACATTATAAAAATGGCATGGATGCACAACAAAAGTTGAAAATTATTCTTAAAACATGTTATGTGGGAAAATGTACATTTCTGAACACTACAGGTTTCTAATTTTCAATCTGAACCCTGTCATGCGAGGCAAACCAAAAAAAGAAGAAAAGAACCCAGAAGAGACTTTGGTCAAACTGGCCTCAGGGAGACAGCCTCTGTCTTTATTCACAAAACGGCTGCTTTATAGCCGACCAGTTCAGTTTGCATGGAAATTTTTCCTACTTTCTGTACTGTTCAGCGTCACAGATATTCATTTTGTTGCTACTGCAAAAGATGTTCGCTGAGTTTGGTGGTCCTACAAGGACACATTTGTGTCCAGACTGTTAAAAGAACACAAAATGTAGTCTGATTGTTAAAAGCAATTAGACCACCTCCAACTGTGGTCGGAGCGATCGGATATCAGTGCGTCTTGGGTGTTGACACATGTAGAGCTGTCCACTTGAGATGGGATCATCCGGGCTTCATTTTATTGCCAGATGTGAAGGGGGCCAATTTGACTTAAATATGCAAACACACATTCATAGATTTTATCTAAACATTTTTTTCTGTCTTTCCCTTGTTTGTCACTCAGACTGTTGAGAAGTTTTTCAGTAAGGAGATTAGGTATCTGGTATCGAACAAGCGGGAGGCTCGATATGTGCACTGCCTCAGACAGGACTCTCCTGTCCCAAGTCCGGACTCCGGACAGAGTTCACCGCAGCCTCGGTCAAACTCACACCGCCCTGTCAGCCGTTGGGACAACCTCAAGAACCGGCCTCAGGCCCAAACAGACACGGTGAGTTCATATTTCATCAATCATAATGCAAATATGTTTTTAGGTTTATTTTGCGTGAGTGCTTTTTTCTTGTTAATTGTTTATTTAGGCATTAATATGCTTAATTTTCTGTTGCTTTGCAGTTTGTCACAAGTCGAGGGAAGTCTTTGGTGGAGAGAGTCGTGAAAGAGCAGGTCGGTAAAGTCAACACTATTGATATTAACTAACTTTAACTAACTTCTCTCTTCTGTGCTAATACTTGTTTGTTTGTTTTTAGGAGAGGTTACAAATAAACAAGATCCTGTCAAATGCTCTGGAGTGGGGTGTGAAAATCCTCTACATAGATGGTATGTTGCACATTTCTATCAATTCCTTTTTTACTTCAACCATATTTTACATTGTTTGAATTTGTGCTGTGCGTTAAATATTATTTAATTTTGGTTTGACTTATTATAGTTTTATTATTTTGTTGCAGATGTACTAGCATATGTTCAGAAGAAAAAAAAGATCATCAGCAGCCAGGTTCCTGTGACCACTGCTGTCAAAACACGTGTGAGTTTATGGGCTGAAATACTTAAATGCATTATTTGAAAAATGAAATAATATTATTTGGATTATTATCTTAAAAGTAGTTGTTTTAACGTTGTTAAATTTTTTAAAAGTTGTTTTTCTGTCATTCTTAATAGGTCAAAGCTGAGTCTGCAGCAAAGCAAGGATTTCATAAAGGCAAAGGTAGATGTCTCATCTGGGACTACACACGTTTTCTGAGATGATGTACCCATTAGTCAACCTTTTTATTTTCTTGTTGCTCTTTAAACACATGCTCACATGTAAGATGTTTGTTCCAGGGGGCCGGATCAGTAAACCTTTCATCAAGGTTGAGGATTCAAGCAAGTAAGAGACCATCAAACAAAAGACCCTGATGCCCATCTACTGTCTTTGATATTGTTTATGGACTGTAAAATGATTCTTTTCTGTTGTCAGACACTACCGTCCAATCTGCCTCACGATGCCAAACATGCCAGAGTTCAACCTGAGGACTGTTGCTCCCTGTAGTCCCTTCTTTGTTGAGGAAAAGGATCCTCCTGGAAACAGACAGCGGGGACAAAGGTATGGTGCTTCATCGGCAACTTACTTTTTGAATACCTCTCAACGAGTATTTACGTGGTGGATACAGTTAACATATGTTAACCAATATCCCTTTACATTTGACTAAAATTAGCAACAAAACTTACTTTTACACCTATCCCCCTTTTGTCTGTTGTTTGCATGCTTGTATGCCTGATCTTGTGCTTCCAACTCTGTATGGTGAAGCTAAAGACAACTAACTAATGAACTAACGTACTAATATACTCGTACTAAGTAACATACTAACTAACAAACAAATGTGTTTACGTACCAACGAACGAACGAACCAACCACCAACCACCGTACTAACGTACTAACTAATGTGCTCAGTAATGAACTAGTATACAAATGTATAAACAGGATGATATATTTGGTTTATTGTTCAAATTTAAGCTATTCAATAGAATTTAAAGTTCGATGTGTTTGAAAAGTGCTTAACTGCACTATTTGAAATGGTACTGCTGAAGTCCCTCACCAAGACTGAATGAAAATATATCAAAATGCAGAAATCCAAAACTGTTTTCATTTTATTTGATTTGCCAACCCTCTGGTCTCCTCCGGGAATAGAGGTGTGAAAGCCTCAGCCAGTGAGGAGAAAGCTCATAACCGAAAGAAGAACAGAGACAAGAAACGAGGCGGCTACTGCGAATGCTGCGTGATGAAATACGACAACCTCACAGCGGTAAGTTATCACATTTGTAAACGCAGCACAATGCGTATGAGTTTTAGATCCTGCTGTTTTTAAGTCACTGAACTGCCCTCTCTGTCTTTATTTTGAAAGACTAAGGGAGGCATTCTTAAGCTGCTTTTTCTTTTTCTTTTTAATAAGCAAAATTATAATTTTGGTCACAGCGTCTGAACTTAATCTGAGTTGATAGATAGCTGTCGCCTATATTAAAGCAGTCCTCAGTCTGAAGGCGTAATGATCACTTCACTGCTCAGTTAATGAAAACAGCTGTATTATTCTGTGTTTTTATCCTCAATTGTATACACAAGTGTGACAGCATTTTCATCAAAGTACAGATTTGCTTAGGTTTAATTTTGCTGCTATTTGTTAGGGTGTAATGGATTTATATTAAATGACAAACTCAGCAGGGCGTAAACTCACAAATACTATTGAATTCTAGTCAGTCAGTAATCCAAGTTTTATTATATAGAGCAGTGTTACATGTTCAATCTCTGAAAAGGAAATTTAACATTTAAAATTGCAGATATATCAACTTGACATGAGTGATTATGTGTTAATACATATTGTATGTAGACTATTGTAGTCGTTTCACTTTAATTCAGCTTCGCTCTGCAACCACATTCAATTATAATTGCATGCAAGATGAACTGTGTCAAATAAATCGTTTAATTGTTCAGAAAAATAACCACGCTTATGTGTAATTGTTGTCTATCTGCGTCCGACAACAAGTGGAGAGTGCTGATGGTGCTTTAACGTAATCATGGAAACGGTGTTAATTGTCAACGTCTAAATTGCTCTACTAGTTCGCTCATTAAATTGCTTTCATTCACTGTTAACAGTTTTTGTGGCACGAGCTTAAAAAAAAGGGCGTTTTTTTGTATGAAGGTTCTTGTTCAGTAGAGAGGGTTGTGTGCTCAGTGGCCTTCGATGGACTTTAACTGTGCAGTTTTTCTTCAGCATCTGCGGAGTGAACGTCACAAGGCTTTCTCGAAGAGTGACAAGTACTTGGTGTTGGACAGGCTGGTTTCAGCCATGCACTGCAACTTCATGCACATCAAAACTAAAGTCAAAAGGTAATTATTTTGTTTTTTCTTTGAATTATCCATTTATAAAAGTTGTAAGAAAAGATAAATGTAAACTTAGCTTTCACTACCCGTTGTCTTGTCTGTTTGTTTTGAACTTTTTATTCCAATCTGCTAACATCACATTTTTCTTTGATTCCCTTCAGATCAAAGTGCAGTGTTTCCTCTGTTGTGGTTGTTCCTGGACCCTGTGGGAAAACTGATCTGAGGCACAAGGGAGATCTTGATCCTTCAGACACTGTTAAAGAGGAGGAGCACCGGACTGTTGATGGGTGCGAGGGACTGGATTCAGGATACAATAAAGAAATCAGATCAGCACCTGGCTCTGCTTCACCGACTCGCAGAGAGCGCGACTGGAGGAACTCTAATACCTACTTGGACAAATCCAAGCACAAATCTCTCGCACGTAAATGGGCGTGCAGACAGAATTCCTTGACTTCTGGGGTACACAAGGCTGAGCAGTCTCAACTTCCTGAGTGTAAGTTGGAAACAGCTCCCTCTAGAGGTGAATATCTGCCCTCTTTTCCCTCCAGAGTTTCTCAGGTCGACCTGGTGGAGCAAATACCTCACAAAGACGTAAAGAGCTCAACCTCTCACTCCCATAATATGAACATACAGAATACATCTTCTTCAAAACACTTCAATGCTACGGCAAATGAACAAGAAGTGTCTGATATTAACAAGGACACGCTGTTGTTTGAGGCCATTCGGGATGGAAACGTACTGCCAGAGAGAGCAAGGAGAAAAAGACTCTCGGAGACGGAAGAAGTTATTCCTCTTGCACAAGGCTTTTCTCCGGTCCGGAAAATTCAGAGAAGGATCAGAATTTATAAGCACAAAAGACGAAAAGTGGACTTAAATGTTGAACGTTTAAAGCCAAGAGACGTTTCTGAAAAACCTGTTCTGACACTCTGGCAGCTTTTTCAGTCTAGTGATAACATGGATGTGGAGTTTCATGGATTTGAGGACTAGGAAAGGACCAAAAAACTAAAAGGATAAACTACACTCTGCGCCATGGACCTTTCAAGCTTTTAAGTATATGGTGTCTTTAGATACATGTTAAAAAAGTGGAATGATTTATGCACTTGCTTATTTTGTTTTATGAAACATATCAGCTTTTAACATTAACACTTTAAAATGTATAGCTTTTGACATTATGCACAGCATTTCTTTTTCTTTTTCTGCAAATGTTTAGTGACATTGCATTTATTTGGCATATTGATTCTAAACCCTACACAATTTGAATTGAAATTGAAGGATTTTAATTAAAACTGCAACATTTCCCTCAGTAAAATCTGATATATGTAGGACATGTTGTTTCCTTTTAGTTTATGACTTGAAGTCCTCTTTGTTCCCTCTACATATCGGTTTTCTCAAGGCTTAAAGATTACTCTGCACCTCATCTGGTTCTCTCGATCTTCATTTCCTTCGTAATGGATATATATTTAGTAAGACAAATCAGTAACTAATAATAGCCAAGTTGCAACACTCTTGAAACTGCTCCATTAGACATTCTTTATTCTTTAGTTTGAAACAGAGGATTTGTCAATGTGTTACTGTATTTTTCAAAAACTGACAGTACAGTAATGTCACAATGCTGATACCTTTTGTTGGCACTTGGAAAATCGATTAAATATGTTTGTGTGAATGGATTTTTACAGAAAGCTTTACTTTCATTGTATATCTTTTCCCCTGAATATGGAGTATGCAGTTAAAGGACAAACATGGAGAAAAAGGAAGCTTCATAACGGTAATCTTGAGACGGATGACTTGAATCTTCCCAGACATGGGGAACTTATACTATTAATATATACTTTTTGTAAATGTGTGTTTTTAATGTGAACGACCTGCAAGTTGAATTTGTGGTATTACGAATTTTGTGACATTTTAGGATCCTAAGTGCTTTTTCTGATGCATTAGCTACGCTTCTCCCTTTCCATTTCCATTTAGAGCATTAGCATAGTGCTCTGTTTCTCCCTCACAGCTCTCAAATAGATGCACTGGGTCAAATGGGAGTCTGTGTCGCTGCCATTAAGAATATGAGCGTCAATATGTTTCTCAGGTACAAGCATCGTAATGCTGCAAATACGAGTGCTGCTGAAGCAGACATGGTCATCCTTCTTCTGTCATACAGAACACTGTGCTTTATCATCAGAGGGCACAAACGTTACCTTCGTCATGCATTTTATGCCTGCTTGATTTTAGCAAATTTGAGCTTGTCACGTGTATCAGATTTAGCATACACATTGGCTAAATACTACCAAATTGCTGTAAAGGCTATACACTTTTGAAACCGTGTCATCATGACATTGTTTGTCAACCAGAGGGCAGTGAGGAGCTTATTTTTCAACTATAATGTCTTACTCGGCACACAACTTTGCAAGAATGTATTCATAATCATTTTGAATAGTCGCTATCAAAAAGTATTTGTTGCTGTTGTTTATATACAAAAACGCCATAGTCATTTTTTTATTTTTTATTTTTTTTAAAGTTTAATTATTATTGTTGTAGTATTGGCCTCAAAAATCCAGCCTTTTAGCCTCTACCTGTTTAATATTTGAATATTTACTGCAATAACCTGCAGGAAATCTCTTCTGAAGGGCGACTGATTCTGTAAATAATTGATACATTTAAATAAGAATGTAAATGCATACATTGACACTTATTTAATCCGATTTTATACAGCAGGCCTGTCAATGTGTTCATACAGCCAAACAAAACACTGTAGGCTTGCATGGGTTAAGCTTTGTTTTCCCTGCATTTAGTGTATTAGCATAGTGCCCCTGTTCTCTCTCACTGCTCTCAAATGGATTCTCTGGGTCAAAGTCTGCCAAAAAAAACTAAACGGGAGCATAAATGTGTTCTGAGCTAAAAGCAATACTGCAAATAAGATAAAAACACTGCTGAATGGAGGCATTATAATCATCGTTGCTGCTCTCATACAAATACCCTGAAGTCACTGTGTCACTGTCATAGTGCACAAACTGTATCTTTCTCATACATATTATACCTGCCATTCCTCAAACTAATCACATTAAAGACCGACCCATTATCTATTCTTGTTTATCTATGGTTGTATTGGCTGGAGCTTATAGACAAAGACAGCTGTTCCCTCTCAAACAAGCAGACATGGCGAGAATATGGAGACATTGTGCATAAAGGCCTCTGCTTTGGGTGGCTGGGCTATAGTCTGAAATATTAGTGCTCCATAAAGTAAACTGCTTTTTATAACATCATGAATGTATCACTCGATATGATCTTTGGTTGAAATCTGAAATAGCTGCAGTAAATTGCTTTTAAAAAATATAAAAATTGGGGAAAGTTTCTCCCAGACTTGGGTGGCTGTTTTCAACATGTTCACTGGCTGTACAATCTTCAGAGTTATGTGGCCTATTGTGCCAAATTGTGTTATTGTGCTATTGTGTTAAACTCTTGCCCCAGAATCCCACCAGTTCTGAAATAAGATCCCTTCTCATCAGTTTATTAACTCTGGCATATTTGCTGGGTGGCTCTGGAGTAGGTCCTCACTGGTCTATGTTTAAGTAATAGGAAAGTATAGCAGCACAAGAAGGAATACGTTCAAGATATGAAGAAAAAAACTCCCAGGTTTGTTGACGAAATTGTTAAATGTCACATGACTTGAGAGGAGCGTTTTTGTTACAGCCCTAATAAGAGGATACCAATTATTTTATTAAAAACAATACCACACAGAAACATTGCTATTTTCGCATTTATATTTGGGTGGGGGAGGGGATTTGCCTTTTTGGATCCCTGACAGATGATGGAGTGAGTCATGATAATAATAACAGGCAGGAATGGCGCTCCTGCGGTAACACTGAGGAGCTTCCATTTCCTCCTAGTCGGTCCAGTCGGCGGAAGACCGGGCCCGCAGTTTTTCCTCCATCCTGCCTCCGCTCATATTTATGCATAAGGCGTTTCTGCAGTGAGCCGCTGGACATTGATGGGTTTTAAGGAGGTGTCCCCAGTCCTCCCTCCCTCCCTCTCTGTCCCCCTCTCTGTCTCCCTCTCTGACTCTCTCTCCCCGCCGTGCCTCCTCCGTGCCGCTGATCCGCGGGGTCTCGGTGCGCTCAGACGCGCTCGGCGTTCATACTCTTAAGCAACCCGATGGCCCCCCATCAGTGGGACTGCACTAACCAGACGATCAGCCCCGGCTTCAAGCTCCCCTAGCGAAGGCAGGACCCTGAGAGCCTTCTCCTGGAATACCGCATTGTTTATCATTTCCAAGCAGAGAGAGAAAGGTGATGATGCTGATGATGCGCCCGCGATGGTGGATTTCCCTTTTGTGCGTCTATGGATTGATGCACGTCGGTCACCAGAGCAGCCCTAATGCCCAAAACGGTAACTGATACTATTTTGGATATTCAATTAATTATTATAGAGAAGATAACGCGTTAAATCATTATCAAAAGGCCGGTGTTTATTTAAAAAAAAAAACAACAACAAAAAAACATTGCCTCGCCTTCTTCATGATCCAGTAGCAAAAAATATGCACGTAGTTTATAGCTGTTTCATGTTATCAAAGGAAATGGGATCAAGCGACATTTCAGATGTTTGTAATGAATGTGTTTCTATCACACTTCTATCACTGATTTCCGCACGGAGGAACATGCGGGTAATGAAATCGGTGTTTTCCTCTCTGTTGCAGGAGACGCCTTGTCGAGCTTGAAGGCTCTTCGTGATGCAGGCAGGTTTATCGGGAAGGAGGACACGGTGCCTCTCCGCCTTCTCTACAGCAGGCACAACCACAGCCAGATCACACAGGATGAGCTCAGCACCAGGGTAAAGGACATCACCGGCCCCAGTTCCTCGCAGGTACACGGTGTTTTCATGTTGCCAGGGTGGAGAGAGGAATGTCCGCATGGGGGACGTGTGAGCTGGAAAGATGCCTTCTGAAGACATCTCTCTGTTTACAGCTTGTTTATTTTTCATCTATTCATCTCCTCCCCTGCGTGTCCTTAGAGGGGGCGGGTAGGGGGGGGGGGATTAACAATTAGTTAATAACTAGTAAAACGGAAAAAACAAACAAACATTGAAACATTTAGACAATAGCAGGCTGCACTAATTGCACTGTCTGCAGGTGCTATATGGGTCATTACTGTATTCAAAACCAATAAAACAGACCATCCCAATTGCTTTGAAATAATCTGCTTGGTGGAAAGACCTCAACTGTTACAGTTTACACTGAGCAAGCTGTACATTTAGGAAATCAACAATAGTCATCTGGTTAACCAAGACAATTAATAATTTGGTGATAACTTGTATCTTGCCTGTTCAGCTGGCTTGCTGTCCCAGCAGCTGTCTCACCTACCTGCTCATATCTTCTCTCCATTAAGCAGCATTTTTACTTGATACATAAATGTAAGTGACCAGATACTAGCTTAGAGAGCCTGATTGACTGGTCCTGCAGATATCAGGAAGTTTTAGCTGGTCACATGTCCACCAATATGAGCATGTATGTTGGGTGATTAGTAACAATAAATTACAGTAGAAAAATGCTAGATAACACTTATGTTTGAGGACATTCAGAAACAGTGTTAGCATCGTATAGTTTATCCAGCAGAGGGCACTGAAAAAAATATCTTTCAACTATAAAATATCCTATTTACCACTTTGTAACAATTCTTTAATGACAAATTTAAGCTCTATGTATTTAAAGTGTGTTTCTGTTGTTTGTTTGTGTAAAAAATATTATCTTCACTAGATTCATTGAACTCAAATACCATTATTGACTTTGGTCTCAAGAATCCAGTAAAAATGCAATCTTTCAGGCTCTGCTCGCTGAAGATCTGAATATTAATAATCTGCAGGAAATTTATTCTGAGGAGAGACTGATCCCCTTAAATAATTCATACATTTAAGTATAGATGTTTTTGTCGTTATTTGATGTTATTTTGTACAGTAGGCATGTGTTTGGATGTCAGCCCCTTCATGTAGCCATGTAGGTAGGCTATCATGCATGAGTTAAACCTTTGTTTTGTAGTTTGTTGGACACGATCACCCACAAAATACAAAATCAAAAAGGTGTCAGTAGTTATTAAAAGCCGCAGGTAAGCCAACTAGAGCCATTTGGCCTGCGCCTGTAATAACTGATACAGTGATGTAATAATCCTAATCTCTGTAACTGTGTTCACTGAGTCAGTTCAGTGAAGCAGCGTGTCTGCTGGGTTCCTTTCAAGGGATGAGTCAATTAGCATTGTGCAAACCTGTCATGCGTTTTTAATTTGTATGGCTTAAGCTTGTGTAGGCTAGCCTATTCAGGGCTCAGAGAGTGGAGAGGGATACAGATGGTGGCAGGAAGGTGTTAACCCTTTGTCTCTCTCACACCTCAGACTGAGCTGCAGCCCAATGGGTAAACAAGCAAGCAGCAACCATCTGCCTTCAGATATCATTTTCATATTTTCCTTTTGAAGCTGATACCAATTTCATCACATGTTTGTAGCACAGGCTTGCTGTGAACTGAATTCTAAAGCAGGGAGACTTCATTTCTGCAGAGCGACTGAATTTAAATTATACCTTCATGTCTCCCTGAGTCATTAGACCTGTCTGGAGTGAGGTAAAATAAATCTGTAATTCCTGAGTTTACGGCCCATTTATTGAAAATACAACATGCCAACTCATCGCTCCAAAAGAGCTTAAATGCAGGCAGTCACTAATAGCTTCAAAGTTCTTGTAGAGCTATAAAATGTACATTGCAAGTGAGCAAGAAATCCAGAGGCGAGAGGCGGTGGCATCTTTGATTTGATTCATATTCTGAGTCTATTCTCCAGAGAGTTAAAACTTGTGATGTCACTTGCACAACGTTTGATCAGTTATTGGCTGTTTTTAGATCAACAGCCTAAAAACAAATCTGTCAAATGGCTCTGAAAATGTGTGACACACAGGAAGTTATTTGTAGGCCTCTGTTGCATTGCCTATTTTCAGTCTCAGACACAAACAGCACTGAATGAGCAGTGGGGAGTTCAGCAAAGTGCGCTCATTGTTTTGGTGGAAAAACAAATGCTTCGAGTGGAATCAGTCTGTGTGTCGGTTTGTATGTTTTCCTGCGCACCTCTCTGTGCAGAGCGTAGATAGCACTTGCAGTCATACTTCGACAATCATGAGGGGAAAGTCAGGTCTGCTATAAGCCAGAAATCAATGTAAGAAGAGTCAGTGGTGCGCTCTTAATATCGGCCCAGCTCAGCCAAAGCTGGAATATGCTTTCATTTCGCACAATTACTGGTACCTCCTCCCATCGTGGATCCAATCTGCCAGATTAGATTTCATCATGTGTGGGGTTGCCATTTGTACGTGCTCACACACACCCACGCACCCTCTTCAATGCTCATGTATGCATTGACCACGCACAGACACACTCCTGCAAACAATAGTCTTTGGTCACAGGGGACATCATGGGCTAAGGTCATCCTTGGGTGAGCACCAGGGCACTTCCTGAAATGGAAACAAAAAACCCCACAAGCACACCCCTCCTCCCCTCGTTGTCATGTAGTGTCCGATCTGTAAGGAAGGTATCCTGTGGGCCAAGCCTGAGGGGGAGGGGGATTTGTGTTTATGGTCGGCGTTGGGACTCTCCTGGACCTACAGGAATTATTTGTGGGGAGTTCTCATTGACCGAAAGAGTGTGTAATGAAGCCCGTACCAAATGTGGCCAGCGTTTGGGATGAATCAGACCCTCCTCCAGCCAAATCAATCACACACAGTACATGTAGTCAGAGAAGAAATGGTGTGAATTTCCACACGTACTGGCTGATACACAAAAACATGATAACTCAAAAAGATTAATTGATTTCTATGAGTTCAGGAACTTCTATGAATCATTGGCTTTGTGAAACTCTTACGAAATCAATCTGATAAACAAAGAAAGGAATGTGTTGTTGTTTTTTTAAGCCGTAAACCAGAAAATTATGATGTCAACCCCTTAAGTGTGTGTATGTGTCAACGGCTCAAGGAAAACTGTATTCCGGATTTGTAACTCAAGTGTTAAAGTGAGATCCTTTGCATAAATTCAGATTCAGGTGAAGAAGACAGACCTTGATGGCTTAAAGAAAGCCAGTCTTATTCTTAGTGTTGATTGGTGCTGAAAAAGACAATGCAGCCATCCATCAATGCAAATGAGAATTGATCTACTGTATGTGTACGAAAAGGAATTCAACCATGAATATAATAATTGTTACCTTTAGTAAAAGTGAATAAGCTGTCTTCTCTGCCTTTTTAGGTGAACCACGTGGCTCAAGCAAGCTTTCAAGTTGACGCTTTTGGAAGAAAATTCATTTTGGATGTGGAACTGAACCAGTGAGTATTACATTATTCAATCTGTCTGTCTGTGACCAGCTGGCTACCTAGCTTTCTGTCTATTAATGGACAGGGAGTAAAGTCATTGGACAAACGAAACTAGTATTTCTCAGCATGTCTTCTTCCTTTGTAACTTTCAAAAACAAAACAATAAAATTGGTGCAAGTGATACGTCTAAATAATATTACTTCAATGTTAACTTATCTGTTGAAATAATTTCAGCAGGAGTCATACGTCCTTCTCTCAAGCTGAATAACACCTTTGAGCAGAAATTCACGTTATGTTCTTGTTTAGTGTAAATCCCCAAGTACACACTGCACATAAAACAAGTGTTGGTCTTTGTGGTGCTGCTGGACAGAAGTCATATTTTCCTGCTGTTTATTGCCTGTTTTTGAGAACGCACTCAGCACATATATATCTACTGTTGGTGTATGCCAAAGTAAGCTGGTCTATGAGTGAATATATATGTATCTTTGTGTTTTTGTTAGTGTGTGTGCGCTTGTATGTCTGCAGCATCTCAGTTATTGTGTGTTTGCGTGCGTGATTTGGCGGTTCTTTCATAATAGCAAGTGATTTACGGTAAAGGCTGGAGCACTGCCCTGTCAGACACTGATATCGATCACCGCTGTGCTGATGGAAAGTGAACTCCTCTCTCTCCTTATTTGTGCTGTCCTTCTTACTCTGTCTCTCGCAGTCTTTTTGCCCTCTACCTTTTTCCACTTTTTTTCCCCCCACAATGACTCATTTTCACATCATCCTCTCTAAAGCGTTTTCTCCTCTGTCCACTCTTTCACACCACGTTTGTCTCATTTATCCCAAAAGCCTGTGAACGCCCACAAAGTGATTCTGCCTGCTCATCACAGCGGAAGTCACTCTCCTGCTGAGTAAACTGTTATATCACAGGAATTCCCAAGGTTTACAGGATATGTTTCTGTAAAGCCTGCAGCTCACTACATGACGCATCAACCACTCATGGGTATAAATGCATACATGTATGCACAAGCTGTCAAACATGCACACACTTTCATCAGCACTTGGTTTGGCCGTTTAATGTAAAGTCATTATTTATCTGAGACACTGTGTGATTACACCGTAATATCCAAAGTGGGTGCTGTGGAGAAAGTCCATCAGAATATTAGCTAAAAGAAAACAGTTGTTTTTAGCTTATCAGAGAGGGAATTAGCCTCTGACCAGACAGCGCTGTGCAGAAGTGTTGATCTCAATAAAAATGAGAGCTTGTGATCAGTTCAATAGAGCATTGTGTTGTTTGACTTTTATCCATTTTTTCTTGTAATCTTTAAACTGTGTATAGAACAGAAATGATTAGTCAATGAATTGTTTAGCCAATACATTGAACAATAAGATTTTTAGATTATGAAATAATCTTGTAACTCTTCTTTCAAATGAAAATATCAAAAGTTTGCTTGTTCTAGCTTCTAAGTTGTGAGGATTTCCAGCTTTATGATGGGGAACTTTCCCAGTTTTTGGTTGTTAGTAAAAAAAAAAAAAAAAAAAAAAAGAAAGGGAAATCTGATGCCATTTCTTGAGCTTTAGGAATTTATTATTATTTTAGTTTTTCTCTGATTTTGTTTGACAGAAATGTAATTGCGACTGCAACTATTTTGATAATCCACTAAATCATTAATAAAACAGTAAAGCCTCCCCAGATATTTCCTCATTTCAACTTCAATGGAGGATTTGCTGCTTTTGTCTGTTTTGCAGCATTTGATTTTTGAACTATTAGTTTGACAAAATAAGAAATTTTAAAAACATGACCTTAGATTATGATGGGCATCTTATTTATTCATTAGTTGTTTTTTTCATTTTTTGTCTCAGTCAGTTTAGCAAAACAGGAAATGTGGGGGAAGAGAGAACTATGACATTACACAAAGGTACCTCAGCCTCAGGCATTGAACCATGGAACATTATTTGCTATGTGCCTTCACCATTAGACTACAAGGCACATTGTGATGGATGGACTTTTGACTATTTTCTGGTATTTAATCCGCCAGATGCTTCACCAGTTCTTTTAAAAATAACCATGTATGTCATTGTTGTGGGGATGTTTTGTTTTGGCTCTTAGTTTGTTGCTGCATTTCTTACTTTTGTGCTAGTCTCAATTTTAAGGAAGATCTTCAGTTTCCCTCTGCCTCTCAGTGAGTGCACCCCAATTTACTCCTCCGTCTATCCTCATCTCTTCCCTGTCCTGTCTGTCCTCCTCTAACACCCTCCTCTGTGAACTGATCCCACGCTCGACAGTCACACTGATTTTGTTTACAGATAGCTTTCATTCCAGACAGAATAAACCCAGTAGATATGTGTGTGGGTGCAGAAGTGGGAGGTCTTTTAGCTGAATGGGCCAACATTGTTTTTTGGCTCCCAGTAACAAAATCTAGTTCTCCCGGTTTGATCAATGAAAGTTTTGCTGTGCATTTTTGTTTAATTATCGCCATGAGCAAACAAGAGAGGTTTGTTTTTCAGTTTTCTTTGTTGGCTGTGTCTCAAGTGCTACATTGCATATTATCATCATCATTTTCCCACTTTGCCTGAAGGTGGTATTCGTGGGCGTTCTGTTAAAAAGTCATATGCCTTGTGCTTTATGGACACATGTTAGTTGTTATATGCAAATCTTAGTCAAGTATTTTTGTTGTTCCCAGAAATGTTTATGCTAGCCAGGCCAGTCTCGATCAGTCCAGGACTCTGGTTCAGAATGAAATACCTCAACAAAACTATGTATAGACCGCCATTAATTTTTGTACATACATGCACAGTAAATATTTTACCTGCGTAGCTTCAGCTTCAGTGTCACTGCGATCATGTTAGTTGCCTGATGTCAGTTTTTAGCCCAAAGCACCCCGCTTTGAAATACAGCCTCACAAAGCTTCTAGCATCACTGCAGAGCTATAGTCTTGAAACTTTTACTTAGTTTAAGTTTTCCCTTCTGATTCTTCACCATATATGCTCGTATTTTAGGTTTTCAGATGTGGTCTACTCTGAGATCATCTATCCCATCCATTTATGCATCCACTATACTTAGTCAAAATATTCAGGGTCATGGTGGACCAACTATCCCATCATGCATTAGAGGGTTGAGAGTTAGCTCTGCAATCAATGAACTGGCACCGAGATGTTTTGTTTAAACAAGAAATTTGCCTTTTTTCTATAGTGAGATCAACCAAGTATATAACTGTGTGTGCTGTAATCGCTGGCTCTTTCATTAGTCACATGCTGTATTGACACGAGCCACCCATCTGAAGTGTGACAGTCTATAGAGAGAAAGTCAGGAGGGGGTTGGTGCGTCGTGGGGGTCTCCAGTCCCCCTCACAGTCTTTGTCTTCTTCAACTCCTCCATCACAGCGACTGCCTGCAATTTGCGATTCATGGGACCAGAGTGAGCTGAAAATGTGCACGAGGTTGGGGGTTGCCCTTTTAAAAAAAATCATCTATACACACACACACACACACACACACACACACACACACACACACACACACACACACACACACACACACACACACACACACACACACACACACACACACACACACACACACACACACACATACAGATGCCGCCACCCTTGATTGCCCCACACCCACTCTCCATTCAACTCTGCCCCTACTACTCCTTTACCCCTCCCCTCCCACCTGCTCTCACTGAATAATAGATGGTGCTGTAACATTAAAGACACGCGCATGTGTGTACGTAGTGGATGCTGTGCTGTGTCCATCATGTGGAGAATGGGAAACATTTGACAGGTGTATGTGTACAGTGATACATATAGCTCTATTTCCACCGAAGTACACGTGCCCTCTGGCAGGCAAGGACTCACACAGATGCTGTCACCTCAACATCAACTTTTAGTGCAGTAAGGGAGATACTGTGTAAATAAGTTTGTTGTTTGCCTGTTCTGCAGAAGACATACTTAGTTTTAGTTATGGCAATACTATAAATCTAAACAATATTATCTAGGAATATTTTTCTGATAACCCATGGCAAATGTAAGCAATGTCATACAGGAAATAATCATGATGAAGCAGGTCAAATAATAAGATGATAAATTGAATGGTAGATTGACAAAAAAAATTGTTTAGGAAATATATTGATTTTTCTTTAAATAAAAAATGCAAGATATGACCTGGTTCTAGCATCTCAAATGTGAAAACAAACAATTTAAAGACATTAAATTATAACAGACCTTTTATTTTATTTCTTACTGATATTTTATAAAAGATAAAAAGATGGTAAACATTTTTTTATATATTCTCCCTAATTGATTGATTGAAATAAAATTTTAAAAAAACAAGCAGGCACCCCTTCTCTTGCTCCTGTAATCTTCATGTTTTGACTATTGTATTTCAAGCAACCATTATTCTTCCACTTGTGTTTAAAATGTAAAATAACATTAAAAATGCATACTTGTATAGGTATATGACAACCATCAGCCAGATACTAGCCTGGCTGGCTAGTGTGTATGGTTTTGTGCGTGTGTGTGTGTGTGTGTGTGTGTGTGTGTGTGTGTGTGTGTGTGTGTGTGTGTGTGTGTGTGTGTGTGTGTGTGTGTGTGTGTGTGTGTGTGTGTGTCTCTGTGTGAGAGAAAAAAATCGAGAAAGAGTGAAGACGGTGAACATGTCTGTGATTTAGTATTCAAACACTATGTGGGTTACGTTTGTATGACAATGTGAGTGCAGACAGAGAGAAGAACAGGTGGGCAGGTACAATTGGGACTCGAGAGTTTCATAACCTCTCCAGTGTTATGAAATGAGCTGCTGCAGCAGCATGAAGAGGAGACAGCGTCTTCCTCTCCTCATCTACAATGTTGACTCTGATATACACTTAGAGAATTATTCTTCTACAACTGTTTCGTGTCAGTTTTCCCTACATGCAGACAAATTCTTTATGCTAATGAAGATGGTCAATTACAGGCAATGCTACATGTATTATTCATCTTCATGAAAGCAGTGTGTGCATGCACCAGGGAGGACAGCGCTGGTGGGGAGGGGTATGGAGGGGATGGAGCTGTGATATAACCATGGGATCTTTCCAGCTGCCTGTGTTAGGAAAGAAGCTAACCAAACATCCCATGGTTCAATGATTTGATGAATGTGTGCATGTGTCGGTGCAACTGTGCATAGACAAAAAGCGTGCATGTGTGTGTGTGTGTGTGTGTGTGTGTGTGTTGCGGGAAAAGAAGAGGGTTGTTCTTGCTTCTGCAGTTGTAAATAAGATGTGGGCCCTGAAAAGCTGCTGCTGCTGAGTCCTTGTGGATGTAGTCTGATTGGGTCTCAGGTGCAGGAGAGGCACGTAAAGTGTTGTCTTAATTTGAGATAACAAGAATGGATAGGAAGAAATGAGGCTTAAACAGAAAGAGGGAGGATCAATACTTACGAGGAGGAAAATGAAGACAATACGACAAACAAAGAAAGGCAAATTTCTTGTTTATGTCTTTGTTTTTATTTCACCCACTCATGTTGGGCATTTTAGATCGAGTTCCAAGTGCAATAAATTGCACTGTTTGGCTTTAATTCTTCACATTTTTGCGTTACAATGTGTAATATATAATCAGTGTTTGACTTGTGTGTGTGTGTGAGAGATTATTGATCAGTAATAATAATCAGCCTCTTTGACAAGAAGAATCATCTTATATGTTAAACTTGCAAAGAGGTGCCTCTGGAGTTTTCTTCCAAAAAGATTTTCTCGATGGCCGACAAATGTTGTTGAATGATTATTTTTGTTTTGTTGGCACATGACATTTATTTGCATGTTACAGCTGTTGTGCAAACAAAACAGTAGTCCACTCATTAAAAACTACCCCATAATGCTATTAGTGGTCAAAAACCCACAGGGCACCTTTAATAGGTCATTGTACTTGAGGTAGAATTTGCCAAACTTAGTGTTGATGTCACTCTTTCTGAAGATTTAACCTTCTGATAAAGAGCAAAATAAAATATAAGCTGCTGGTTTTTAATACATTTTCTCCACTTTTAAATCAATTTCAAAGTTGTAATTTTATTATCGATGTTTCTCGTCATAGTAACACAAGAGTCTCCTTTAAGATTTCACAACACTAAAAGTTAATACAATGGCAGGTTCAATTATTGTAATTTATGTTTTGAAAGCTTTTTTAAAAAAAAATGCTATATACCTATAAGCCTCAAACAAACAGAAGACAGCTGCTGTAAATTCATAGTGTTTTTGTAATAAAAGTTTTAACAAAACATTGTGCTATAGTTGCAAAACTATGTCTGAAATTAAAATGATTTCAAATGCTGAGCATATAGGGACGTTTCTTGCTTGCTGTTATTCTGTTTGGATTTTTCTTACTGAAAGGATCCCTGCCAGTTTATACGTAATATCTCTCTGAAACCTTTCTCTTCTTTAACATCCGAGAACCAGATACTTTCCAACCCATTGCTCATTGTTTGCATTGATGATTCAACTGGAAGAATTTCTTGCCCATCCCAGCCTTGGCGGGGCTCTAAATGCCAGTCATCTAACAGTGTCTTTGTGTGGGATGAATGGGATTTTACTGCTGGAACTTCTGAAAAATCTCAACTTGTGTTTGAGAGGCGCAGTGTGAGGAGTCGCTTGTTCTTATAGTGTTTTTTACGCAACAATAATTTCTTGTTCACTTGCAGAACAAATAAATACATCAAAATGCCATTCAGCTGATGTCATGCTCATCATGACTTCATGACTTTGTCTGACTTTCAGTGGACTTTGTGACATTCACCATTTGATCCCTAAAATGTGACGAGGCGTTTAGCTGCTTTGGACCGTGAAAGGTGCTGATGCTCTTGTGTTTTTGGTGCGTGTCCCTGTGTCGTGTGTGTGTGTGTGTTGCCTGTATTTATGCCTTTGTCGCTTGTCCGTACATGTGGATGTTGCCTTGCATCTCTACATGTATATGATTTAAAGGTCTCTCATGTCCCATTCCAACATAATTAATCATCCAGCCATGTCTCGCTCCCTGCATACTGACACTGCTACAACTGAACTGCACTCTTCTCCTCCTTTTCCACCTTCATCTATGTCTCTCCTCCTCTGTTCCCAGGTCTGTAATTTATTTCAGAGGCGTGATCTGATTTACTGTGAACTTAATGAGAAAAACACAGAGAGGGGAGTGTGTGTGTGTGGGAGAGAAAAAGAAGGGAGGAAAGAAAGAGTGAGAGAACGACATAGTTAAAGATAGAGGGAAAGAAAAGGACAGAGAGAGATGTTAGAATGTCCTTCATGCACCCTTGAGTTGTGGTAGGTCGGTTGAGTAAGTGCAGGAGATAGGCAGAGATATAGAGTGTGTGCATGATCGAGGTGTGTACCCTAAAAAGAAAACAGTACCAGCCTCTCCTCTCCTCTCCTCTCCTCTCCTCTCCTCTCCTCTCCTCTCCTCTCCTCTCCTCTCCTCTCCTCTCCTCTCCTCTCCTCTCCTCTCCTCTCCTCTCCTCTCCTCTCCTCTCCTCTTCTCTCCTCTCCTCTCCTCTCCTCTCAGGCAGGAGTTCTCTCTCTGATCTGTGTGTTGTCAGATCACACTCACACACATACAAACACACATGCACATACTTAAGCTCATAGCTTTAGCTATCACATTGGGAATTATGCTTGTGTGTGTCTGTCAGCTATAGCTCACAAATACTATATTACACAGTGTGTTTGCTAAGAGGCTCATTGTCACATCCGGGACTGTATATACAGTCTGTTCTGGTGTATAAGGCGGTGAATGTATGTTTGTGTGTTCTGCAGAGTTTACAGTGTGTCATGTGTATGGAGGTTAGCAGGGTTTATTCAAAACAAATAGCAGCATGAATTTTAGTATTAAGGGTGTGTAAATGTGTTTGGACATCCTGCAAAGCTTCTATTGGCATTTTTGAGAGCAAATAAAATGTGTCAGTTAAGATACGTTCATATTTTTTTTGTGTCAAAACAAAACAAATTTTCCCTTTTTATTACATTCATATTGGCCATTGAGACAGGTTCTTCACACAATCCCAGTGTGTGTAATGGATGACAAAATGCACACTTCTTGTTTGGTGCAAAATTAAAGTTGAGTTGAAGCTGGAGCGCCGCTGTGGCTCATCTGGTATAAGCTATACCACGGATCCAGGCTAACTCCTTACTGCAGCAGCCGGGATTTGAACCCTGCCTGGGCTTTTTGCTGCATGTCATACCAGCTCTCTCCCCGGCCTCTCATTTCTCTCTCAACCACTACTATAAATATATCAGAACCGCCAAAATATGTTGAGCTGAAGTTTTTAACTCATAAAGTTGTTGTCAAATTTTGTAAAAAAAAATGTTTATACCTGATTTTACTACAAACCATCATGAAAAAACGAACAGTTTAAACCTCCCGGTGATAAAAGAAAATTCAAGCGATTAACAAAGTCATTAGGAACATGAATGGTTGCACAAAACTTCACGGCAATGCATCCAATATCTGTTAAGATATTTCACTTTGGACCAACGTGGTGGACCAAGTGACTGACTTACACCATCCTTTGAGCCGTGGCACCAACCTTGTTGAATCATTGACGTTTCAAGACCTCTCCTTTGTTGGTCTATATTTCCATCTCTTTTCCTCCATCACTTCATATTCTGTTATTTATTCCACTCTCTCTCCCCCACCCTTGTATTCCCCCTCTCCTCTGCTGAGCCGTCTCGCCCAGTATGGAGGATTAGTGGAGACAAAGAGAGATCCTGCAGCCGGCTCTTGCTGAAGACAGGAACAGGAGGAAGACAGTTGTTCTCTCAGCAGGAAAAGATACTAATGCTTCTCTAAAGCCTATTGTCTCCCATAGTTTACTCCTTTTTCTACTGACATGCAGAGTAAAAATCATTTCAAAGTACAGTTTACTGTCAAGAGATTAACTATTTAACAAAATTTACCACCACAAAAAATCAGATGGAGTTACTGATAAGTAGATGGGGACCAAAGTTTCCTACTAGCACACACAGTCATTTGAGAAAATAAAATGGAATAAGCTCATCAATTGATCATGAAAAGTAAACGAGACATGACATCTTGATTGGAAATGTCAAGGCCTGTTTACATGGAGCTCATTAACAATCCACATGTTGTCACGGATACAGATCTGCAAGTTCTCCATAATTCAGGAGTCAACTCGTTTGGCCTGTATGTTGCATGCTGTAGACCAGAGTGCAGAGAATGGGGCTATAATCATCAGTATTGTTGTTTGTGAGCATCAGTATTCCCTCTGTAATAAGAGCAGGGATCCTACTGGGTGTGCCGGTGGAATTGCATGTCTGATAAGTGATTGGAGAGTGAATGAATTATAGCCTAGAGACCTTTAATGAGACCTCAGTGGGAGGGAGGGTGAGGCGGGGGTGGGGTGTTGTGGTGGGCAGGTGAAAGCAGCTGCAGCTTTCCCCGAAGACAAACCTCCGCCTCCCCTCGCTCCTTTCTCTCCTGTTTCTTCTCTCCTTTTCACATCTTTATATCTCTTATCCACCTCTCCATCTTGCTGCGTACCCCTCGTGCTTTATCCGGTGCACTTATCCCTTCTCTCCTCGCTGGCTCTGCCTCTTTCTTCCCTCAGCACTCCCCCATTCTCATTACGGACGCCTGACACAGCACATGTTCAGTCCTTTGCCTGGTGGTGCCCTTTTATTACCAGGTGAAATGGCAAATTCATAGATGCACACTGCATACTGCAGTGCCTGTGTGCAGATATGTATGGAGGAACATTTTGAATGTACCTGATTAAATGTGCAAAAAAAAAATTTCAAGGGCTACTTGTGTTTGTGTCTCGAGTCTTTGAGAAGACTGTGTGAAAGCAATGAAAAGCCTGGTTCCCCAACACTTCTGCCAATCCACTCACACACACATAAACATTAGTCCTGCCAATCAAGCCTTTTTGTGCTCTTTTTCATCCCAGGGCCGTTCGGTGCTTGGCGACTCAGATCGTGAGAGGAATTTTAGACCGCTCGGAAACTTAGTTTATGTGTGTGTGCGTGATTCACCTCGGGAGATCAAACTGGGTTGCCACAGCAGATGTTTTTGCCCAAAGCAACTCGTAACAAAATGCTTTAAAAGGAAGGAGGAAGTTTGATGTGACTGACAGCCAGGCGGACGAAGGTGCACTTACTGCTTTAGTTAGTTTTTACCTTTGGAAGAACCACTTAATAAAGTACAAGGCTTTAGAACAACATTTTCTTAACTGCAGTCATGTCAGTGCTCTTAGTTTTTCCACTGCCTTAGTGTGTGTGTGTGTGTGTGTGTGTGTGTGTGTGTGTGTGTGTGTGTGTGTGTGTGTGTGTGTGTGTGTGTGTGTGTGTGTGTGTGTGTGTGTGTGTGTGTGTGTGTGTGTGTGTGTGTGTGTGTGTGTGTGTGTGTGTGTGTGTTGGCTGACATTAAAGTGTAGAGAAAATGACAGAAGAATGTGATTACTATGTAAATGGTTGTCCTAGGTTGACTATGACACATTATAAGCTGTAAACGGAGCGTCTGTGGTTATACCTCCGAAATCTCCGGGCCTGATTGACAGCTGGACGTCAGCTCTCAAACAGATGTTGCTGCGGCAACGGGGCCAAGACAACTCTCTTCCGGTACAGCAGACTATTTAAAAAAGCAATGAGCTGAGAGAAAGAGTGTAACTGAGTGAAAGCTGTGGGTGCTGCTGGTAGCTCGGACTCTGTTGCAGTCACACATCTGGGCTGCACAGATACCTTCAGGTGCCAGATGGTACACAAATATGTTGATATGAGTTAAATTAGACCACTTATGCCTCCAAACATCTGTCACTGTAAGGTTGTGGATGTTACAATGGTGTGATAATTTATAACATTTTTGAGCATAATTGGCTGTGTTTCTGTTTTCCCTCACCCCTCCTTTTCTGTTTTTTATTTGTGTAATGAAGTCCTTAGCTTCCTTTTAGAAACCGCTGATTATCATTTATGTCAAAAATCTGCAGCATTTATATTCACAGAGATAGACAGATAGCACATAGGTTTGTTTATTTCTTTTACGTTTTATGTTTGTTTGCATACTAGAGTGAAGCTGCAAAGACTTTGCTAACAGTTATGCCTTTATACACGTGTACTCGTGTTAACAGGAAGGGAAGGAGGTGGTGAGGGGGAGAGTGGGTCTCTCTACATTTGTGTGTCAGTGTGGGGGGATGGTTGAAGCTGAGTTTGCGTCTTTGTCTGTCAAATAAATTATTTAAATCCCACAACAATTAAAGATGAAATCTGTTATCAGCGTCCTCCATTAGTGGCCCGGGTGTCTGCCTTGCTGCCTCAGTATGCTGCATCACTTACTCCCCCTCGTCTGGGCTCAACGTGAGACCGGATAAAGATCACAAGCCCCGAATCTTAAATGCACATCCTAGCAGAACAAAGGCCTGCAGCGCACGCCTGTGACCCAAAGACTCATGCACACACTAAATGTCTTCATCAGAGGAGCGTATGAATATCTTGACGGTGATTCTTTTTGATGCAAAAGGTTGATAAAATGCTGCTTGTGTCTCATAAGTCGTGCTGTGTTTGATTTGCACCGTGCCGGTGAGTCTAGGGGGAAGTGTGATCGGAGGTCGGAGGGTGCGAAGTGTGTAGAATGGGGGGGGGGGGGGTTGCCTGTTCTAAACACTGTCAAAGCGTCGCAGTTTTTTTTTTTTTTTTTCAGGAGAACCTCATGGCAGTGCATGAGGAGAAATCGGTTAAGGCCCTAAGCTCTGTATTCTCACCTTGTGTTTCCACTTTAAATTTCACTTTTTTTTTTCCTTCCTTTTTTGTCATTAGTCCCACAGACAGCTATTCTTGCGTTCTTTCCATTTTGTCTCTCTCTTCTACCCACATTTTTTTTTTTTTTTTTGTATTGCTCTCGCAAACTGCCCATCAGTCATCATAGAAATCAGCCTCCTTCCCCTGTGGGTCTGTGGGTGTGTGTGCACTGATGTCAGGGCTTCCATTCCAATAATAGATGTGGTATATCAGCAATGGAAAACTTTTGCCTCCACAATAAAACCTCAGTTAATATTTGAAAAAAAAAATGGCATTTGCTTTTGAAAACAAAATCATCTTCCCATTTGTCTTTTTCTAATGTTTTTATGATTCCCCCCTCCCCCTTATTTTTGACTCTCAACTCCACAGATGGTCCTTTGTCAAATATATCACTGTTTTTGTAATAGTGGATATAGAAAGAAACTAGCTGGGCCATGACAAAAGAGACCCATAAATTGGACACAGGTCTTTAAGCAGCATTATCAAAAATTTTAGTTTAGTTTCTAACCTTTTCATTTGGCTGTTATATTCTCAGGTGAATGATGTTTTATTTTTTTTTTAATTAATTTGCTTTTATTGTTTATACTTTTTATGTTTTTTTCTTTCACGTTTAATAAAATATTGATTGATTGATTAAAATTTTAAGATGACAAAACACTCAAGTCAATGAACCGATGTGGTAAATACGATGCTACCAGCAGGAGGTGGTTTGTATAGAGCAGCATAAAGATTGATAAACGATAAACGGTGAAAATAAAAACTTGCTTGCCCCTGATCCTCTAAAGAAAACCCCTAATTAACAGGCTGTAACTCATCAGTTCAATCCACACGATAACAAAAGTGTAAAAACAAATTGTGATTTTACAGAAGATTTAGGGAAGTTATGTTCTAGTTCTTGTAGCATATAATGTGTCATTTTTGTTCTTGTCAGTCTGACTGTTGCCACCTGTTTCTAGTCTTTATGCTAAGCTAAAATAACCAGCTGCTGGTTGAACTTTATATTTACCCTGCAGAATAAGCATGTCAGTGTAGTTCCTAAAACTTCTTTTAATGACAAAGCGCTCAACTCTGAAGTAGTGACTTCACCACAATAAACACTGCTGCAAGGCGGCCTCTGTCAGGTTGCATATATCTGTCACACTTTGTTTAGTCCTTTTTGCAAAGCCTCTTTATTTCTGTTGCCATGAAGTCAGTAACTTTGCAGTAGTGCTGACTGATACGCCTGCAGTTTTTGCTCAGGTGTTTTGGCCTCTGGATTTCCTGTTTGTCATCTCATGTGGCTCTGAAACATACTGGACTTTTATGGCTTATAATACTGCTCACTGGAAATCAATATTAGCATGAATTTGGTTGAAAACTCAGGAAAAGTTAGCCAGTGGATCTTAAATTGTGATTATCCTATCACATGGTCCAGTATGATTTGCTGTTGTGGCAGTTTGCAACTGTGATTGGTTTTTTTTCATTGTACTTTTCCTTGAGAGTTTACTTTTTTTTTTCTCTGCTTTTTATTTTATACAAAATGATTGCAGTTTGGCAAAGGAGGCTGATTACTACTGCTGCTCAGTGGCAGTGAAGAGTGACACATGGTGGTGATAACAGTAACCCCCGATCATGAGCTGAGATAAGGCACATTGTCACTGCGCCGAATTGAAATAATTAAAGGCATAAAAAACAATACAGAGGAAAGTACACTGAATTTTGAAGTTTTATCTTCATATATTTTAATGTAACACTTAAACACAATTCCAAAAATCTGAAATGATTACATTCTCAACTCTCATGTAATCTTTTATATCATCATAATTCATGCAGGGATGTGATCTTCATCGTCATATCAAGTGTGAAGTGTTTCGGAAAACATTGTTGTCCTCAGACTTTGTCCTGTATTTTCCAAGTGTCAGTCTGCCCCGATAACCTGAACGAGGTGAAATTCTAAACCGCCAACTTCTATTGTCGATGTCTGGTTGTTGACAGGAAGTTGGAGTAGATTGATGGCTCTCTGGTTCAGTGTGGCAAATGGCCTGTTTGGATTCTTCCAATCTCTTCATTTCTGTACTCTGATAAACGCAACTATCCTGCCAGTGATTTGGCTCTTGGAAAGTCCCCCAATTCAGGAAATAGACTCAGTTTAATCTGATAAAAAATTTATTATTATGCCAATTTTGTTCTTTGATTTTATGTCACTCTTCCCTGTTGCAACAATAGCTTTGTTTAATCTTAGCATTAATAACTGTATATAAAAAGCTTCAGATTACAATTGGCTTTGGCTCTGCTCACTGAATGTAAATATAAAGAATTCTTACACTTTCTTGTGCATGTGCCTTTGTGAACCTGCTCAGGTCACCAATTTGTGATATAAGAGGCTAAAACTGTTAACTGTATTATATTTTGAAATAGGCTGTAGAAGGGACAAATCCCCATTCATATGCCGCATTCCTGTGTGTGTGTGTGTGTGTGTGTGTGTGTGTGTGTGTGTGTGTGTGTGTGTGTGTGTGTGTGTGTGTGTGTGTGTACGTGTGCGTGCGTGCGTGCGCACTAGAGCTCATACATCTCTGTCTCAGATTGGGCCTGCAGTGTGTGCCTCCATTGGGATTCTTGGGTCCAGCTCTGCTGAGAAAGCACACGCAGACTGATTTCCTCTTATTTATGCCACTCTTTCTCTTCCTTACGGTCTCAATTTATTTGCTGCCTCCTTCCCATTCTGCTTGTGTTGCCTCTTTTACTACTTACTGACCTCCACTTGTCCTTCAGACCCACACACGCACACACACAAGACATTTTGCTGGAAGGCTGGATTTGTATAATTGTGTTTCTGTGAGTTTGTGTGCTAGAAATAGCTTTGTCCCTGTACGCTGGGCATAATTAGCCAGGCTGATGCTCTGAAGCTCCGTGCTGCCAAGACGGAATACAATTGTTCTATAAAACACAAGCATGCCCAAAAAGCTGAGTGACACTTGAATGAGAATCGCACATTTTCTAACTTTAATACCCTTTTTTCTTTCCTCTCTGTTCCCAGTGATCTCATGTCTTCGGGGTATGTGGAGAGGCATTTGTCGGAAAGCGGGAAGACTGTCATCACCAGTGTAAGATTCTGCAAATCATCTCCCCTCATGCTCACTCACACTTACTTCCAGTTAGGATGGAAGCTACATTGCATTTATGGTCTTGACACTGAAAAGAAATATGACTCCAAATGAATGCTAGTGTTGCATTGTCTTCGAAATGTCTAAATAAGCAAATGTTTGCTAACATGTTAGGCACAGCAACTGCATAATTATTATAAATATATATATGTTCTTCTTTCCTCAAGCCTTCTCCTGGCTAATCAATAAGTTAGTTTTCACACAGAGAGAAACCACACCCTATTCAGCCATCCAGCCTTCTTGGATGAAGCTTAGATTTCTAGAAAACCAAGTGGATCTTTGGCCTAAACCTTCAACTAGCAAGAGATTAAGATTGCTGTGATAATCCTCTAAAATCTAGACTTGAGTTACAGAACACCCACTGAGGCATCATGTTACATCACATAAGTGAGGGGATTATGCTGGTCAGGATTTACTCAGCTAAGCAGCAGATTAGTGAGATATTAGATACTTTACAGAAAATGATCCAAAGTGTCGCACCACATATTATATGATATGGTCACTTGTAATTATGGCACTTATTATGAATTAATCTGTGACTTAATTCACCTCGCAGATGAATATCCAGAACTGCCCTCCATCTGTAGCTTTCTATTGTCATTGCTTCCTTCTTAATTGGGAAGAACAAGCGCCCCTTTATGTTTATTAATTCCTGCTATTCAGGGAGGTTATGAGACGTGCCCTGTTTGGTACTCTGCTCACTGCTGGGGTCAAAATGTCAGCCAATGTAACACAGCTGCTGCTCTGATAAATCTAGGTCAGAATCCTCTCTGCTCATGTACTACATACATATGGAAGCTGTTAAAACTGTTGCTGTTGTCTTAACCTGATGACCTTATAGGAGGATTGGTACAGTTCTGAGAACTTGAATGGTTGGTTGACACATTTCTGTTATGTCTCTCTATGTAGCACACAGGTAACAAGTAGGGACTGGCTGAAGGGATCTGAAAACCCTGAACATATATACCTTTCCTCTTTTTTTTCCTTCAAGTAACTTTAAGGCTGTTAAAATCATTTAGGTCCTCTCTCATTGAGAGTATCTCCTTTTTAACTCTTCATTAAAAGTGCGTAAAGATTACACTGAAATAAATACTGAAACACAAGGTTTTGTATTTATTTATATACTTATATGTTTGCACTTGAACCCCACTTTCTCTGTCAGGATGTGTGCACACTGTCTTTTTTTTTAATTCAAACCCAAATTGTGATATCAAATGAAATATTCCTGTTAGTTTGTGCATACATTCACCTAATTTCACCAACATTTTTCATGACTTATTTGGTATCGTTGGGGACTTTAGGATCTGCAATAGAATGTAAAATGTTGCTTTTGGGTGCGAGGCATTAGTTTGTAATGACTGACCCACCAAGAGGTCACTTCTTTTTGTGAGGTAGAAGTGGTGGGTCATGTGTAAGTCCTGCGCATGCAGACATTAACTCCATATATGCACATAAGCCTTCTTTTTTTTTTCTTGTATAATTTCCTCTTTTTTTAATTTTTTTAATTTTTTAATCTAATTGCCACTCTCAAACTTTTACTGACATTTAGAGGGCAGATTGTCCTACTTGTTTACCAAGTGTCTGACCTGGACCTTTTCATTGTGCATTGTGTTGTCTAGATAAGATGATTAATTATTCTTCTACGGGATTTAGGAGATCACAGATCTGACCAATTTAGCAACACACATTGAGGATGTACCCACAGTGCTGGGTTTTGTGTGCTTCTTCCTTTGATGAGAAGTGGAGCAGAAGGTTCAGGGCGACAGCAAGAGGAGAGACGCTGGGATAGTAGAGCACAGCGCCACTTATAAATAGCCCGCTATGTATCTTTACACAACCTCTCTCTCTTCTTCTCTAGCTCCATTTAGGTTTATCTAGCAAACTGCCACATCCACTTTTGTTGTGCACCTTTCATATGTTCTGCCTCTGTCAGTAATGGCAATATTCTTCCCCCCTCTTGCCAATAAAGCACAGTTGTGCTTTACTCTTATTAGATATTGTGAAAATGGAAAGATTGAGAGAAGCACAGTTAGAATATGTTTCTAACTCATAGGTTGTTTTATTCATCCTATAAGAATCAGATTCAAAATGATAACAAAGTCTGACATAATTGGGACTAAGAAAAACTGCAAATAACTGTAAAAAGCAAGAACAATGAAAAAAACAAATCAGTCTCAGCATGACTGATGCAATTCCACTGCTTTAATTCAGTGATGGCAAGTTCTTCAGATCGGTTCCCCACACACTAATGCATGTGAGGGTACAACTCTGAGGACTTCAGTTAACCCTGTAAACTACATCTGACCTTGTGTTTGTGAAATTAGTATAGACATTAACTATATGACCAAAAGTATGTGGACATTCACAATATTCTACTCTACGTTGATAACCAGTGGGGACTCGAAGATATCACAGGGCTTAACCAAGAAATAGTTTCATATTCTTATATGACTGCATATGAATAAACCAACGCGTCAATAAGGCAGCTCCAAAGATGTTGATAATTTATTAACTTGATAGAGCAGACTACTTCCAGTATTTCTGCTAAACTAAGCTCAGCTATCTCTGCTCCAGCCCCTTATTTAAGACACAGGAGAGGATTATTGATCTTTTCATCTAACTCGCTGAAAGAAAGAGAGTATGTGCATATGAGAATAAATGAAAAATAATATTGCAGGACGTCTTGCTGGACCCACATTTATTGCTGTAATGAGAAATTGATTCATTTTAGGGAAGTCTTGACACGACACCACACAATATTATGACAGTAGTGTGTTTTCCTCTCTGTGACAACAGTTTGAGGACAACTCTGTGTATAAAGCCAGGCAAATAAAGAAGCATTTGGAAGAATCACAAGTGGAAGAATTTGGTTTTTTTGTGCAGCGGCCTGACCTCAAACCCATCCAACACCTCTGGGATGAATTAAAACGCTCACTGGAGGATGCTGCACCAGGATAATAATGTCCATAGTTCAGGTTTCCTTATACATGTGTAGTTTAACAACAACAACAATAACAACAAACACATATGTGCACCCTGACACAAACCCCTAAGACAGGCATTAGGATGATGTCCGCAGAGAGAGGTGAATGTACGAGTGGACGTTGCGTTGCGTTGCTGCGTATCAGACTGTTGAGCAGAAATTGATCCTCTGATAAAAGCTGCGTTTCCTCAGGGAGACCCGCTTCCTGCTTAATGGCTGTTAGGCAGCAAGAAATGGACCAGGAAGAGATGGCCTGCAGAGCACTTAGACACTTAGACATCATACACGTCTATAGACAATAAATGTGTGTTTACGCTCGCAGAGTGAGGAAGAGAAGCGCAGAGCGCACACACACACACACACACACACACACACACACACACACACACACACACACACACACACACACACACACACACACACACACACACACACACACACACACACACACACACACACACACACACACACAGATAGATGGTGATAGAGAGTGAAGACAGAGAGAATGAGTGGTCGATGGAGATGGAAAAAATTTGCGAGTGACTGATGGTATGGCGTCTGACTGCGGAGAAGTTGGGATAGAGGAGACTGAAGTTACATAGGCGTTAATACACAGAATGTATATGTGAATGGTTCAAGCTCAAAACAAAATTACAAACACATACATTCACATATCTACACCACATCATATTTGCACTTGCATGTATTAGCAAATGAATTCTGTGATTGATTGCTGTGGACTCATTTCCTGATAGAATATGGTAATGAATGTAGTGAGTGGAATATTTCACTCTGTGTTTGAGACATTTTAGGAAGCATCCATGTGTGTGAGCTTAACCTGTGTGTGTTTGTGTTTTGTGCACAGGGAGGAGAGCACTGCTACTATCAGGGAAAGGTCCGAGAAATCCCTCACTCCTTTGTGGCTCTGTCAACTTGCCATGGACTGCAGTAAGTACAAATATTATGGATGAGACTTTTTGTATGTGTGCCACATCTGTGTTTCTCAGCCACTGTTGCTGCCTCTGTGTGTTCAGGTCCTAGGCCTTACTCCCATTTATTCATTAGGTCAATGTAATTAGTTTTTGCCAGCCCTCCCTGCCTCTCTGCATTTTTCGTTACACAGGTTATCATTCACACTGACAGACCGACATTTTCTCATCTTCTTCTCTTTTTCCTCTCCTGTTCTTCTTATCTTGTCTTGTCTTCTGTTCTCTCCACTTCTGTCCTCTTCCTAATGCCGGTATTTTTAGCATTTCTGTTTGAAAGTAGCGCTCTGTCAGCGAGACAGGTCACAAACAAGGCCTTCTGGGAGGATAACATGTTCACTGTATATCTGCGTTCTGAGTCAGTGTATGATTTAGTATCTGTATATATGTATGAATAGAAAGGAGGGGAGAGTGCACCCATTATGGAGACCAGAAATGTATTATATGGTAGTGAATGTCATTGTGTGCATAAAAAGGGTCCAATGAGTTATTAAGTATAAAATATGTGCATGCATTACATTTTTTCACAGTTGCTTACAGACATTTCCTGAAAGAAAACAAAATTTTAACAAAACTGAGAATATAAGATGAAAAAGTCAAACTCTCTTCGTCATATATTTGAACACTACTATGTTTACTTTGCACTTGTGTTTTCTACATTAATTATTTAGGTGTCTTAAAAATGAAATGCAAAAAAATACACTACATCAGTAAACAAGTAAAGAAAACAGTGTGAAAGAGCTCCCAGTCTGTCTGATATTCTGCTTATTTATTAGCAGTAATCCTCATAATAATGGCGAAATTAATTTTATATATAATAACAGCAATTTCTCCATGAAAACAGGTATAAGACACTTCTTAGAGTCTGTTCTAGGTGTGAGGACTGAGATCTTATTTCTATGAAGTCTTGCTTGAAGAGTAGAGATAGAACACCTTTTACATCTGCACATTGTTGACAATGTGCTCCTTTTCATCTAATTATGGCTATAAGTTGTTTCTGAAAACATTAAGATCCACTCTTGACCCATTACACTGTATCAAAGCTTACTCCAACTCAGTATATCTTGCTTTAACAAATCAGTGCAGACATGTAATTTCAGCTAATTAAGTGGGTGAAATGAGATTTCTACTTTCTTAGTAAGCTAAACTAAGCTTGGGCTTTTAATCATGTTTGCGTATTTCATGGGATTGTGGCAATATGTAGGGAAATTTGTCAGCACAGAAAATGTAATGGTGCTTGCAAAATAATGAAAAGAGGGGCATGAATCAATCAAATCCAAACAAGATAGACTATTTTGCACGTGCAGTATACACTCTCATATTTAGTACATAAAAGATTATAATGTGACAGAGAACACACAAAGTGTCTTCGTCTGTTATTTCTGGGACATCTAAAGCTTGATATGTGACTGTTAATTGGTCTAAATGTTTGTGTAGGATATTGCACTGGTGCTGTTACGCTTGTTTTTATTATTTGTGACAATAGTAGTAATTGTATTGATAATAGAATTTGATTGCAACCTCAGATATGAGGATTTTCATTGCTGATTCTTTTATTATGGAATGAAATACAGAATATGACATTACACCTTTTTTTATGTGTGTGTTAGAGACAGTGAGAAAGTCAAGGAAGTGCATAGTGGTGTTGGGGGTTAGACATGAGAGAGAGTACTTCCCTTATGCTGAATCAGGTGTTTATCATAATATACATCCTTCTCTCTCTCTCTCTCTCTCTCTCTCTCTCTCTCTCTCTCTCTGTCTCTGTCTCTCCCCCTCCCCCTCTCCTCTCTCTGTCTCTCTCTCTCTCTCGCTCTCTCTCTTACACACACATACACTTACACACACAACACAAATGCAGACACACACACAGAAACCAATGCAATAGGCTATTAGCTATATATGGAGGGATAGTGCTAACAGCTACATCCATCATGTGAGATGATGTCTCTACATCATTGACTCAAGTTTCTGATTAAAACATCATTCAAGTTTTAAAGTTTTGACTGAAATGCAAATGCGCATACTGATTATTTTAGCTGAAGCACTTTGTGGTTTCACAAAAATAGCATACATTAATACAAATGTGAGCTAAAAAAATATACTATTAATTCAGCAATAGTGGTCTTCATCTGGACACGTAACATGTCAGCACTATTGCAAAATGGTGTAGTGTCAATTTTAAAGCCCTTCAAAACTAAATCTTAAACCTGCAATAGCTGAGACGCCCTGCAGATTTAGGTGATCATTTTCTGTTGGTTTGTCAGTAAAATCAGTCTCTTTCACTTGATCTTTTCATACACTGTTATTATAGAAATGTCCTTCGCTGTTTAATTGTTTTATCTGTAGATAAGCAACAATCAAAGGTAAAGTTAGACAAAAAAATGGAGCTTATCACTAAAAAGGTCTGTTTAGATGCTCGCCTGTAATAAATGTTGCAAAAAGTAGATTCGTGCACAGATGTATGGCATCACCGTTCTCTTAAAATCCCACCCACTTCAAACCAGAATGCCACAGATTTACTCACAAATACAAACATTTCTCACGTGAACTTTGGCAGTAAATTATTTGTTCCTGTGAGATTCCATTATCGTTAATGAAACAGGTTGTGTCAGAAACCATATCTGGCTTTGAAAGTTTAGAAAACTGTGGAAGAAGTGTGAATTTGCCATTTTCTTTTTTGAATTCATAAAATCAACCAGACCCTTAATTTTAACAATTAAAATCAGCAACACACATTTCTATGGTGCAAAAAAGGGCAAGCAATCAGTGTTTCATGTACCATCGGCTCCAAATAACAAAATACACTTTGACCTGTGTTTTCTTTGTGTATGCATGTGTTTAATCTACTGTAAGTGGTAGACTTACAGGACAAAGGGGACGTGTGTGTTGAAGGTGACATCTCTGTGTTAGGAGCCAGAGTGAATGGAAAAAAGCAGAGAGAGAGAGAGAGAGTTGGAGGAGAAAGATGGATTGTGTGTTCCAGCAGTGTTTATCCTTCCGACTTCACAGTTTGACCCGACCAATCCACTAAAAGCTTCAGATAAAGTTAATTAATGGAAGATGTCCATTCATGTGCACAGGCGCGTGGGTGGGCGGACACAGGAAGTCCATCAAGCAGTTGCTAAAAGAGAAACTGATCTCTGACTTTGAAATGATTGCTTGGTCACGATGATGTGTGTGTCTGCCTGTTGTGGCCACTTTCTCTTGTAACCTTAGAGTTTTTTTTAGTGCATTATAAGTGGCTGGGAGCTTAAAGTTATTGTTTTTTTCATTTAGCGTTGGAGTTTATTATCAAAGATTTTCTGATAATTGCAACCCTTTCAAAGATTTTTGAGTCATTACATGTTGTGACCAGTCAGTACAAACTAACAAGAAATTAAATCCTTAAATGACCTTCAAGTTATGCTGCGCATTTACAGGTACATTTACTGTACTATTCACCAATTTCTAAAATTTTAACAACCAATCAGTTGAATGTTAATTAGTTTGAGTTTTATGAATAAACAGTTCACTGTAAAATGCTGTTTACACATCAATGCATAAGTAATGATCATCTGATGTAATACACAATATTGCAGTATCAGCCACAGGCCCATACTTTTGCTTTTAAGTACACTTTTTTTCATAATATACTTTTACTCGGTTTAGTTCAAGAACTTTACATGTAATGAAGTATTTTTCCAGAATGACGTTTGTATTTTAAAGGATCTGAATACTTCCTCTGCTCCTGGCCTTACATACGCCAAATACAGCACTGAAGACATTCAAAGGTTCTGTCCAAAACTGTACTTTGTAGAGCATTACAGTTAATATTCTGACAAATGCTCCAATAATACATTAAGCCCCCCGAGCGAGCACTGAAATAACTAATCTATCAGACTGATAGCTGAGGAGGAGTTAAATTCAGATACATTATTCTGTTAAGTGATGAATAAACCAACAGAAACTTGTGCTGATCTGTGCTCTCTCCTCTCCCCTCCTCTTTCTCTTTTTCAGCGGGATGTTTTTTGATGGCAATCACACCTACATGATTGAACCTGGAGGGCAGGGCAGCAGCGATGTAAGTACTATGCAAAGCCATGTATGTGCTCTCAAGAAGCTAGAGATGACTCTTCCCCAGTGGGGATTATCAATTTCTCCTCCATCCATCTTTTCATGTCCAGCTGCTTCTCAGTGCTGTTGGGTGGTCAAATAATTTATCACAGTGTTGCTTTTATGTCTAATGTTCCCCCCACAGCCCTCTCAGCACTCTTTGTCTTTAACACCTGACATGTTTCATATCTGTTCTTTGAAGATAATTTTACAGTGGATGTTATGAATATAGTTACAACTGATATGGCCTGGTTAGGTGTTTTTTCTTTGCTGTAGGTTTGGTAACACTTGCGCCCGTCTCACCAGCACCTGGAGAAATCACTTTCCACTTTTCCTCTTGCATTCCTCACACAGCACGAGGCGTTCAGGTGTTATAACTGACTCTGGTCAGTGGAAGGAATGCTAGTTGGTAGTTGTTTTGGCAATAAAAGTGGTACTATACGCCATCAGAACTGCTTGTTGGATGTTTGAAATGCTTTGTACCTTATTTTTGTGTATCTTTTCCTCCTAAAGAGATAGATGTAGGTATGTGTACATATATTTTAACAAATTAAAGTCTCTTATCATTTGCTACACCACAATTTCAGAATTGCAGAAGTACCACTTGGTGGTAATGATTGTGCTGCAGGACTGTGTGTGGAGCAGATGATATGTGATAGTTTTCCTGGTATTACAGGACTCGTACAGGGGTCAGTTGCCCTGAGAGACAAACCAGACTCAATTACAGGTCACACACCAGTCGTTGCGACTTTTCTTAATCGACCCTGAGTGCAGCCCACAGGTCTCAGGACAGAGATTTGCAAGGTTACAAAGCCAGCAGACAGCACTCAGTGGAGGATCTGAAATAAATCCAGTAAGCTTAAGCATTGTTGTCGCAAATTTTGTCATTGCCCTCTATTTTATTTCCTCCATTTTCAACATTCAGAATAGTCATTGCTTCACATTATGCAAGTGCTCAGTCAATTAGATCATAACAATCACCATTAGGCATTATGGTCAGAACGAAAGGACAGATCTGAGATTGTCTAAAGACACCTTTAGCATGAAAGTGGCAGAAAAAGCCGCTGATACTCTGTGAGATTTTTTTCTGGTCTAATTAAAACATCCAGGAGAAGGGTGTGTCTAGTGCTAATCAGTAAGGGACAAAAGGAGACCAGATAAGAGAGGTCAGGGACCAATGTGTGTTTGTGTCCGAGTGTGTGGGTTCTTTTGTGAAAGTGTGTGGAAACACTCATGGGTGTTGGTAATTGCAGACTGGCACACAGAGCTACTTAAGATTCATTCCCATATGATGGTTTTTGTGCCAACAGTGTTGAAAGAGCAGGTAAAAGAGAAAATAAAGACAAAAGAAGACCAGGGAAAATAGGGATGAGAAGGAAGAGAATTTAGATGCAGATTTTTAGATTGCACATTACTATAAAACAAGAGGAACTAATTCATTTGTAATGGCAGTTGATAATTCAGAGTTGTACACTAATGAAAAGGAAATGAAATGTGAAGCAATGACTATTCTGAATGTTGAAAATGGAGGAAATACAATAGAAGGCAATGAAAAATTAGCGACAACAATGCTTAAGCCCACTGGCTTTATTTCAGATCCTCCACTCCTTCTTTACTACCTCCTTTTCCAACCTCTTCTTCGTCTCCTCTGCCTCCATCATTCCTCTCCAACGTTTTCTGGAGAGGCTGAATTATTAAAGTGATGAGAGAGAGACACGCAGATCTTAACTCAGAATATTGCTGCAGCACTCTTCTACAGAGATACAGTGCCTTGGTCACGTTTTTTTGGTCATTCACACAGTCACAGTGGCGTAAAATGCATAAAAATTTGAAAAATTTCCCGAGTCGTTCAGTTTTTTTTTTTAAGTGTCATGCCAAACATTTGGCCAAAACACTGCTGTTTATCAAATATTAACAATACAGCTGAAGTAACTTTTTTTTCGTGTCACATAAAAAGCCACAAGAATTGCAACCATATGAGCAAATTTAATTTCACAAAACATGTTTATGTTCAAAATTTCATAATAAATTGTGCATTCAACAGAAGAATGTTTAGCTTGACATAAGGCTCTTTTGTTTATCCTCAAGTAGCTGGATCTGTTAAAATGTGAATAGCCAACTTAGTCTTTGTTAATTGTTTAAAAAAAATTGTTTTTCTCTTTTATCTGACAAAATTATATATTGTGTGACTCCCTATAAAAATGGCAATAGGAAAAACAAATGGTCTGTCGACAATTATTGTGATAACTCAGTGGCAGTGGTGAAAAAGTACTAAAGTCGAATTTTGAGGTACCTTTTCCTTACCTAAGTATTTCCAATTTAAGCTTCTACATGCTCCAGTATATTTATCAACAGCTTTATATCACTACTACTAGAATATACTAGATTTAGAGTACACATACAAACATTTTTTAGTGAATCCGCGCTGGTATCAGCTGTGGCCGGAGGTAACACCTTGAAGGGATTTATTTACGTTTCGCACAAACATTTACTTCAAGTAAAGGATAAGCTAATCAGAATTCTGTGCTCAAAGGTCAGCGTGACCTCACAAAACCCTTACTTTTGATTTAAGTACATTTTGTTAATAATTCAACTTTTGTTTTATTGAAGTTAAGTAGTTCTTATGAATTTATATTTTATAAAATGTTGTTTTTATGTTGAGCTGCTGACACTGTGTACCAAGTGTTGTTGTTTTTTAATTGTTGTCTTGGAAACAAACTCCATCCACTCTGGTCACGTGGTCATTAAAGTGACTTTCACTTGTAGTTATGTATTAATACATTGTGGCATTGCTACTTTTACTGAAGTAAAGGATCTGAATTCTTATCTTCTTCCAGTGAGACATATGGTTCAGTTTAAACATTTAGTTGTAAAATGCCAGATCTCAACTGGGCACAAAGATCTGTGCTTCTTAAAAAAAAGTCATATTAAACATATTTGTCCTCACTGTAGTACTCACTGTAGAGTTGGCACATCTTTGACAGTTGGGCCGTAGCTACGTTGGCAGTAGTGGTTTTGGCTTGTTAGTTTGGGAATGCTATCTGCATGGTAATGCCGGAGACAGTGCTGCCCTCAAGCCCGGCAGTGGCTGTCAGTTTGTCAGCACTGAGCTCTGGACGCCGATTCCCTGCGGGCAATGGTCCATCCTGACTGTCTATCCCCTCTGAATTCCTCTCGGTGTGTCTCTTTCTCTATTTCCCTTCCATTTTGTCTGACTCTTTGTCTCTTATGATAGTCTGCTTGGTCTGCGAGTTGACCTCAAACACACAGATGTGGGCTGCAAAAACCAAGGTGCTCTCACTTATGTGTGAGATATAAAGGCTATTTTTGAAAGGTTGTTTGCTCACTTGTTATATGAAACAAACAGCCACATATCACTGTTTATAAGTCAGTAACAGCTTTGAATGCAGAGGCTTTTTGCCCTGTGATGCAACCCGCAACACTAATTCTGGCTGTTCTAATCTAGTTGAAAGTGATAAAGACTGACATTAATTTTTTTTTTTTTAAACTTGGTCTGGTGGGGCCGTGATGAGATAGAGTCAGCGTGGCTCCTCTCGGCCATATGGTGAATCCATCTGCCTTTCCTCCGCCAAGGCAGAGAAAGTTATGCAGGACATTAGCTGAATGTGTCCTGAACAAGCTGCTCTTGTCACTTCATGCAGCTGAACTAGTTTCAAAGTGTCTTTTCGTATTATGTAAATAGGCGTGCGTACAAGTAGACTACAGTAGTGAGCCATCTAGATTCACAAAATTAAAGTTCACAAGCTAAGAATGTGATGTTCCCAGGCGTTACGTGCCCGATACAACTTACACTTCTTGAGTGTGTTTGTTTCTGGGTAAGTGTGTGCATGCACGCCAACTTGTAGGGAGGATGTGTGATGCTGACTTGCACATGCAAGAGTGAGGAGTTGGAGGATGAAGAGAAGGGTGTGTCGATGGGGGCGGTGGCAGGTTTTAGGGATGGGGGTGTTTGCATTAGGTGCCATGGGGAGGATTCATACAAACACAAGCTGGGAATGACACTCAGTGTGTGTTGGAGCTGATGGGATAAAAAAAAAAAAAAAAAAAAAAAAAGGGGAGGGGGATCTCCATGTGGCCTGAAGCCAGCTTCATGTTACTAAACCTGGACCAGTTTATTCACACATGCAATGAGAGGGCGAGGATGAAAAGCGTGTTATCCATCCCTGCTTTATATTCATGAACCAGCAATCTGTCTGAGATATCATCTCCCTTGGCAACCCAGGCCCCACCCCCGTCTCCTTCGAGCACGACATATGAAAGCCATCTGTGTAGACCCTTAATCTCCATCACTACACACTCCCTGTCGAGTCTATATGCTGTGTGCATATTTTTGAACTGAGATTATCGGCAGAGAGTGATGATCTGGGGAACAAAGAAAGCGGTCAAGAAAATGCTTTATTACAATAGTTAAATCAGCCGCTAATGGAGGCGGGTGCTGTGTATATGTTCCACAAAAAATACAGAAGCAGCTCATATGCTCCTTGTAATTAAGGTCTTATTAATCATCAACCACTAAACTCTCGAGTGTCACATCAAAGAAGGAGTCAAGTCCAATTATACAAATTACTGCTGCAGTTTATGCTGGTGGCCGGACTAAATCAGTAAGACAAAGCTCTAAAGGCTGTTCTTTAATAAACTGCTCACTGTCGTTAAGTGCCTTTGGTTACTATCAAGAGACTTTGTTAACTTAAATATTTGCCCACAGAGCAGATCATAGTTCAGGACAAATGTCAAGGAGTTTATATTCACAAAATTTGCTTTTAAATCTCTGTTTTGTTGATTGCTCAATGACTGCAGAGCTCCATGTTAAAGCACATTTAATCTATGTAGGCTAAAAATGTTGCTCCTGAGCAAAACAAAGAGAATCCCAGTGTAGTATTAGTCCATTATTATGTAGTACGTGTTAGTGTAGTTTAGTTTATTGAGAGGTTAAAATAAAAATGGCAAACTTTCTTCTGTTCCAGCTTCTCAAATATAAGGGCTGCTGACTTTTTTGTTTCATATCATTAGGAATTAAATATATATTAGGGTTTTGGACTGTTGGTCTGACAAAACAAGGTATTTCACGATGCCCCCTTGAATTTTGGTAAAATATTATAGTTTGTTTTTTACTCTCTTGAAAATATCATTGATACTGAGTGGATTTCCCTTCCAAAGCTGTGTTTGCAATTTTCTAATCTTTTATAAAAGATTACTGAATAATAATAATAAGAAAATCCCTTTAAGTATTACATCAAGACTTCTGGGATGTTTTTGTGTGCTGAATTTTGGTACTTTAAGCCTCTCCAGAGCGAAAGTGCAATGAATATGTCAGCTCACATTAGTGTAATGTGTTTGACACTTATCAAAGCTGTCAGAGGTATGTAGCTCCTCTAATAAACCTAGTCAGCAGAACTTTAAATGAGTTCCATGTAAAATCACCATGAAGCGCTGGGTATTTAGTTTTCTGGCACTGTAGAAAGGTGATGGTGTTGAGTAGATAAATTCATAAAAATAATACAAGCTTTTTGAATCTCCTACCATGTATTACTGTAAGCTACTTAAAGCACAATATATGACAAAAAAGGGCATCTCTGCTACCAATTAGCATTTAAACAACTTTAATATCCCCCTATGAATCAAGGCATCATGAAAGGATTACAGAAGGGGCTTTAACATTTTATGATACATTTATGTGAAACTAGAACCTCACAGACACCTGACTTCTCTAATATGTTGATTAAACTCAAAATGTGGAGATAAATCTGGTGAAACCATCAACAGAGCAGATATTAAGAAAGTCTCATTCTCAGGTTAAAATTAGGCCTGACAAAAATGATGCTCCCTTTCAAGTTTTTTGTGAAGAGGGTTGAGAAAGGACACATTACAAGACATGATCACATTGTGTCTCTTCTTGTTGCCATTATGCATTTTGAGTAATTCATTGCAGTTATTGAATTGCTTTTATCATCCTTGGCCCAGCATATATTTAAGCACACATACTGTATGTATTGTGGTTTATGTTTTTATTTGAAACAAAAAGATGACAGTGTAAAAAAACAAAACATGTTTCACAATATCATTGATGTGACCATTGTTGAATCACATAAAGGACACATTAATAATGTTGATCAGTGCTCAATATGCAAAACAAAGAAAGTTAAATTTGGCTTAATCACAACAACTATTACCCATGAACAACTTCACATGTCCAGCTATGTTAGCTTAGTTTAATAGCAGAGTAGAAAAAACCCCTCTTATAAACACTTCTGAGCGAAGATGAAAAGTCCTGTTAGTGTTTTTGACATTACGTCTCATAATTACAATGCAATACCACAGAGTGATCAAAACTTCATTTGTACATCAGATTTAAAACAGCCAACATATTTCTTAGAGCCACCTTTTTTTGACCAAAACACTCAAGAAAAGTAGATGTTACATTCAATTATTAAGTAATATATTAGAGGCCATACGTTTACAAAATACTCGAGGCGAAATCAGTGAGCAAAGGCAAAACAAACTGGCACAGTGTTCACACAATTAGTGCATTAAAAAAAACTACAACAGCTGCTCTTCACAGGCCAGTGTGACATGATTGACAATTCAGGTTACAACAACAGACACAAAACAATAGAAACAGGTTAGCAGTTAGTTATTAGTTGTCCATTCAGGACCACAGAATATAAAGTTGATGACAGTCAGTATAGCAATAATAGCAATAATAACAGAAAATCTCCATACTGTGAGCTTAAAACAAGCAATCATTCGAGTAGGAAGGTAATGTGTGCAACAAAAAAAATGTAACAGAAAATAATTTTGCAGACAAGCTGTGCTGCTTTAATCAAATGTCAAAGTGGGAATTTATGTTAAGCCACTGATTAAAGGCTTGTAACTGTTGCTTGTAGCTGGTAAGGTGGCTGGTTGGTCCATTGGAAACTATTGAAAGTTAGAAACTATTCTTTAGTGGTCCTGCTTTGCTGGTAAAATAGAGAAACAAAAAATGTTTTTCCCTTTTGCCATTGCTAAGCCAAACACAGCTTTAGTAATCTTTGTGTCGAAGATAATATCATCCTTTATATGGTACCTCCGGCGTTGTTTTGACTGGCTCTCATCGTCTATGATTACCCACTTACAGATCTGGACTGACGGACAGAATTCTCGAAACTATCACTCCAGAGGCTGCAAATAGCTCTTATGTTATTAACGTTCATCTATCAAACTCTATTAAGTTTTATCAGTGGTGAACTTTATGGAGGTTCATGGACAGAAGCCTTCAATGTTACGAGGTTATCAGCCTTTCTTCTCTCACTGTGCCTGTGTCAGCACAGGAATGTCGATCTCGATGGCTGACATCCGTGAGCGGGTGGAGTAGCGCTGGCCTGCGTAGCTGGAAGCATATCCCTGAGAAGGAGCGTAACTTTGTGAGGGAGCGTAGCTGTAGGCCTGGGTCCCTCCCACCTCTGATCCATACCCATCTGGAGCAGAGAGGTGAGACATGTACACCTGTGGTGGAGCAGCAGCGACCACACTTGGCACGTAGGCTTGCGAGGGCACATAAGGCTGGGTGTCGATCACGGTCGGAGGATACGTCTGTGGTGGGAAAGGCTGCGGACCATAAACTGGGGAAGGAGGATATCCGTTGGCAGTGAGAGGCTGTGCCGACAGAGAGGTAGACATGGTGGGCAGGGGCAACCAGAAGGGTGAAGGCAACTTCTTACACATACAGTACCACATGAACATCAGCAGTGCGGCTAGCATCAGTCCTCCAGAGCAGCCTATTGATACATACACGGCGAAGCCGTCAGTGAAAATGTTTTCGTATCTGATGTTCATCTCCTTGGTGCGGAACAGGAACCACACTGAGGGCACGATGGGAATCGCTCCGCCCAGGAACAAGAACATCCCGGCCACCAGGTGACAGCCGGCACTGTTCACCAGGAATCTGATAGTTTTAATATCCGGTTCAGGCTTGTCTGAGCAGCAGCAGGTTTTACACATCCCTGCCATGCACAACAGCAAGGCTAGAGAGCCGAACAACAGGCCTGTCGGAAGGCAAAACTGCAAGAGCCGCAGATCCAGCTGGTCCACTTTAGAGTACCACTGGAAATGTAAGAAGATTTCGATTAGGAACCTTCAGGACATAAAAGAAAAACAACAGCAGAGAAGAGCAAATTTCTCAAAGTAATACCTCTGAATCATAGTAGTAACATCCTGAATAGCCATCCTGTTTCACACATTTAGCCCACAGCCCATCATACACGCTGATGTTCTTGGCATTGCGATTGAAGGTGACGAGTCTTGTTACACGCCACTGTGGGATCAACGCTGCCACGGCAATCCCACCCACAGACGCAAAGGCAATGATGAAGGCAAAAGCGTTGGTGGCGTGGATGTCCCGGCACGACATGGTTGGTTCGCGGCAGGAACTGACACTGCTGGGAGAGTTCCTATTCCTGAATAAACAGAGGAAGTCAGATAGAAAACAGGGTCCGGTCAGTCCAATGAGAAGAAATTGTCTCTATAGTAAATAGTTTTTTTGTATAAAGCAATCCTGGAATTATACAAGTTTACCCGAATGGCCCCATTACTGTTGAAGTAAGCTAAGTGTGCCACAGACTGACCCAGCTATGGGCAACCCCCCTGTATTTCTATTCACCCAAGCGTAGTTGACCCAATATCTGCTGTCCCTGAGAAACAAAGCTCTCGTTTCATTAGCAAACAAAGTTGGAATGACTTGGTGGCTGAGATTGCAAGGCAGGGCTGTCTATACAGCAGTGCATTACATAGACTGTACAGTTGAACAATAAGCAATTGAATTAGAGGCGTGAGCTATACTTTATGTGACAGCGTGCGACAGTGACTAACCATGGCAATGCATCTTGATGTTTCTTTTATACAATTCAAAGCTGCTCTACTTGTAAAAAAAAACAACAACTCAGAGACAAGATAACATACAATATATTCTGGCTGTTCTTTGCTGGTTACCAGTCATCAGTAGTCTTACTGATGATGTTGTAAACACTTTATAAGCGAAATCTTTGTGGTATTGCTGGTAGTACATCGTGGTTCAAAACTAAATGTGAGCAGGATTTAACAGTGCATGCCTGTCTGATGATGTTTTGTTTGTATCTAATCCATTATTACTGTGGTCTACTATATTCTGCTCGACTTCTCGAACTTTTATTTGCCTGATATTATCAAACCGGAAATTAAATGTTTCATTCTCGATCAAGCCGTAAAACGCAACTATAAAGTTTGTTATTTATTCATCTTTTACAGGCCTAAAATCCACGAGTAGAGAGAAGTATCGACCACTACACTGTCAATTATCTATTATCGAAAACGCGATTACGACTATAGCGAAATAGTTACATACACAGCGTGTTCATCTAAATCTTTTGGGAATGAAAACACACCATAATTACGTAACAACAGGTTGTTGTTTTTTATCCAGCTGGTATTCAACACACCAGCCTGGCAGATAGCCCACAAAGCTAAGCTACGCTAAGATAGTTTTACTAAGTAGTCTTTAAGCCCGCATCCGGTTTTATTCTTCTGTGAAGCTCAAATCTGTTACCTACATGTAAGACGGAGTTTAATACCTTATATTCCCAGATAGTCAACTGTGTTTACAGCGGCGGCATTTCAGCCCGGTCCTCCTTCACGTACTTAAAACGGAAACCGAAGCACGTTTAACAGTGAGTCAGTCGGAGGAGCTGAAACAGGATGCGGTCGCGGGTGTTTCCGCCCTCTGCGCTGTCTCACAGGTGCTTAACCCTTTTTTTACTCGTGCGGTGCTCTTGTTCAGCAATATCAAAGAAATTGTTCCTGAATCTCGAGTTAAGTAGCCCCCCAAAATTATAAATAATAAAATTGTCTAAACATAAATTAGAAATATACATATTAAAAACATAAACTAAAAATGGCAAAACATCAAAGTTTAAGTTGTCCCTGCTGTTGACATCCCGGTGCAGCATGCAGAGTCGCAATTCTGTTGTATTCTGTCCGAGCCCTCAAAAACGTTTGTTTAGTGACCATATCTTCTTTTTTTTTTGTCCGATGCAAGTTACCAAGCTCTATAAATGTGTGTACCTGTGTAGTAAAGGCAATACAAATCTGTGTATATAACACTTGGCTGTGATCTGTCTCGCCGATGAACTGTATGACTGAATTCCTCTTTTTGTGTCTTTCAGGGAGATGTTCGCATTCACATGATATATAAATCTGCAGGGGAAGAGGGATTAAGTGATCTTTTCAGTGGTACGATAATGGCTGAAGACATGAGGAATTTAATGTGCAATACATATTTATAGAAGAAAAATTACTATTTCCTGGATGTTGATAGTAATTCATGTTTGTGCCTAATAGGTGATCTACCAGAGCCGCCTTTTCCCAGCCCTCCATTTCCTGGGTCAAGAGTTGTTCACAGGAGAATAAAGAGACAGGTATGAGTCTGCTACAAGCATATTTGTTTGAAAATCATCATCATTAGCACGGGGATGCTGATGCACTTATGTTGTGCTTGAGTATATGTGTTTGTGTGCATGTGTGATAGAGATAATTATGCTCTTGATGCTGTTTGTCCAAACTTGATTACTCTGTTTCCCGCCCATATGTTTTATGTTAATTCACAAAGCCAAAGACAGTGCACTGTATCCCAGCTCTCCTGCCTTCCTCTCCTCTTCTTCATCTTCTCGTCTTTTGCTTTTTCATGAAATATTTATCTTATGAGCGGAGGCTGCTTCCAGCCTGATCTTCTCTCAGACAGTGTGCAGCTGTCTGTCTCCCAGCCCTCAGAGCTGCTCTCATATTTTTTTTTTTTTTAAATGGGTGAACAGGCAAACCTGGTTTAGCTTGACAAAGTTTATATTGAATTATTGTTTCTTTTATTTCCTACGTGACGCAGGAGACATGAGTAGATCTTTGTGTTTACTGTGCTGTTTTTATATTGTCCTTAACATGCCAAGTCATGGGTTGAGGAAAACAAAAGAAAAGGGTGTTGGTGTGTCTCTTGAAATGATAACACTGTTGTCTCCTCTCAGGCTCCATATATGTCACGAAGTGTAGAAGATGAGACCAAATATATTGAGCTGATGGTGATCAATGACCATTTAATGGTAAGATTTTAACTGGGTTTGGTATGAATGTAGAATTATGATAGACTGTATGCGGAAACATTTGTTACAACAATAGTTGAAATAAATAAATAACTTATATAAATGTGACTTTGAAGCCAGAAATGTGCGTGTTTATTTTGCTTGTGCCTCCACCTTCAGATTCTGGGGATCTGCCCACAAATCCATAAAACAAAGTAAATCAAAAACAAAACTAAATGTCTGAGCAAGCATTTTCCTTTTGAATTTGTGGAACTATCCATTATGATTTGTAATGTGGCCTTCCTTGTTGTTACTGTCTTGTAAGCCCTAATGGGCCCAACACCATGTGGTGCGTGACACTCAAACAAACAGATGAATCAACCAATTATCAAACATTTTCCTTAAGCAGCTGGACTCCTATCAGGCTTTTGCTTTAGAGGCACTACTTAATACTGGATCAGGTCATTATATGTTTTGGTGTTTCATGAGATTTGTTGAAAGTAAAATGTAGAATGCTGCCAGCCCAACCCTTTGAATCACTCTGAGCCCAATATAGGATGCCGGGTGGGCCGAGACTCAAGACTATAAACAGAGTAAGAGTGTACACTTCAAATGCTGCCTTTTGTGCATAAATTAGGCAGTTTTGATCCAACTGTGCCTGACTAAGATCCACTGAGATTGAATTTGTTTTGTTTTATACATAATAAAGGTGACGTATGGAGTGAATCGAAGGTGCAGACACAGGCTCCTTTTGTTTTGATCTGGCTTAAAAGGACTTTGTTCCAGATTCTGAATACCACTTTTATTTGTTTCCTCTCCACCTCTCTCTTTCTCTCTCTCTCTCTCTCAGTACAAGAAGCATCGGCTTTCCGTTGGGCACACGAATAACAATGCTAAGACAGTGGTCAATATAGCTGACATGGTAAGAATTGTATTGATCCTCTTCTTGGAAAGCTTGCCACAAGCACTCCCAGGTACTGGAGCTGAGCACATATTGCACTCCATTTAAAGCCTGTCCTCACTCCATAATATGCTGCGAGCAGCCATTAAACAGCCAGTTATGAGTTTCCACATTTCAGAAGACTGCAGCAGCAGTGAGATCCCAACAGTACTGAGGCAGATATTTCAATGTTTGATTATTTGTCGCCACATGTGTGTGTGCTGTGTTACAGAAATCTGACCTGATGCAGGGTCATGTCAGTAAGATGATAGGCCGGTGATGCTGCAGTAAGGTCATGCTTTTTGTTGTGCCCTTGAAGATGATCATATGTAGCAGGCTGTATTTGCGAAGGACCCATTGATTTCCTTTGGGTATGCTAAACAGTTGCCTTTAAGTTACAGTACATACAGACAAATATAACACAGTTTTAACAGTTGTACATATTGTTGGATGTTTGGATCCTTGACATGTCACCATCAGGAAATATTGTTTTTAGGTAAACTATTTTGAGTCCAAATAGTTTTTTCTTCCTGTGTACCCGATAAAAAACATTTTGGGCTTGACATGTTGTACTTTAACTAGTGTAAAGAATGTTAAGGACAGTAAAGCCATTGTTTTTTGTCCATGACCAACATAGTCTTTACAAAGGAGATTAAGATTGAAAACAGTAGAGGTTTGGTGCAGACTCACCATCTGCAGGTTTTATTGTCCCCTCCACACCGGCAGGTTTGCAACAGCTTTTAATATGATGAACTGTCCACACAGGTACAGAGACAGATAGTGTGAGGTTGTAGGGGCCACATTGGGATTGAACCATACACATATCACTGACCACTTACTCTCTGCTCAGTCAGCTGATTCCTCGAGACTATTGGCATTCAGTTTAAATGCCAATGCTTTCCTCTTCTCCAGTGTTTGTCTGGCCTGGGGCCCCAACAGATTTCCTTCTTATGAAAGCAAATATTATTATTTGCCAACAAGTTTGCTCCCGCTTCATCCTTCAGATTGTTACCTTTGTTGACTGTCTGGTCTCTTGCGATGCGTGGCTGTCTGGTGACTGGATCATACTGACTGTTTGACTTCTGTCATAATGAAAAGATGAAACTGTTGATGAGTATGAAGCACGCCTGTCTGTGTTGATATTGATCAGGCAATGTCATTCTGTATTTTCTGGCATTTTCAGTCACACAAAGACATTAAACTCAAAGCTTTGTGACTTTCAATAGAAGACTCCCTGACATTGAGTTTACCTTAATTTCCCAGATTTTCAGGGAACAACTTAACACCCGGATTGTGCTTGTTGCCATGGAAACCTGGTTAGCTGACAACAGGTTTAATATTGACAATGACCCCATGGTGACCCTGAAGGAGTTCATGAAGTACAGAAAAGACTTCATCAAGGATAAATGCGACTCTGTTCACCTCTTCTCGTAAGTCTGGATATAAAAAAGAATTACAAAAATGATGTGTTTTATGGGCTCAACAACTTTTTATTAAACACATAACTTTCTCTTTTTATCAGAGGGAATCGCTTTCATAGCAGCTGGGGTGGAGCTTCCTACATGGGAGGAGTTTGCTCTCTCACTAAAGGAGGGGGAGTCAATGAGGCGAGTCTTAAAATTAATGGTAGATTTTATATTATAGATTTCCAAATTTCCCCCTCAGTTCAGTTTTAATTAGATACAGGATACAGCCAACATGAAGTACAGTCACAATGTCAGTAAATCCTAATCTTTTGATGATTTTAAACATACATTAAACACAACAAACATGTTCTGTTTTCTCCTATTAAATGAGGCATATTTCAGTTTTCTTTGTATCAGTACTGTGAGTGTATTCCTGTAATATATTCCTATCATTAGAGTTTGATTTAGATTCATCTAGATGAATTGATTTGGTTGTACTTTTGAGGGGGAATACCTTTGTAACCTCCTTTACAAGACAATCACTTTTCTCCAAACTAATTTAATAATCTGCATATTCTCTTTCTCTTGCTGTTTATCTCCTTTCTCTGTCTTTCTGTGTCAGTACGGGAAAACAAATGAGATGGCCATAACCCTCGCTCAGTCTCTTGGACAGAACATTGGCATTTTCTCTGACAAGAAGAGGATCCTTAATGGTACACAGTTTGAAACTTAATAAGCTCTTTAGTATTAGAAACACACATTCAATTAAAGCATTGTTTTGATGTGATAGCAATGTTTTGTTTGTTTTTTTTCAGGCGAGTGCAAGTGTGATGATCAGTGGGCAGGCTGTATCATGGATGACATTGGGTAAGTTAGTGTAAAAGTACAGTTTAATCTCATCTCACAGCTACAGTCATGTCATCTCTCACAGATACTCGTGACTCAGTTTGTCATCAGAGTTTTCTAACATTCTGGCTACAGTATCGAGGTGGATGCAATGTTACTCAGACTAGAGGCTGTTTTTGTCCAAATCCCTGCACAAGTATTTATTCTCTTTAATTTAAAATTGATGGGTATTTCCACATTAAAGTTTAATCAAATTAAGTTATAAATGTAGTTAATGGCAACAGTCTCATCCTGCCACCTCAAAGATTTACACTGTGGACACTGTGTTTATAATGTGAAACCGTACAAATTTATTTATGTATTTCAAAACAATTAAAGGTCAACTATGTTATAAACTAAATAATCTAGATGTTTGTTTAAAATATGATCTCAATATTCATCTGTTTATCAATTTAGATATGCTGATATGTTTTCCCTCCCGCTGAAGTGTTGTTGTAGTTTTATAGTTCACCACTAGGTGTCAGTCCAGGTTTATTTTCCATATGGTAGTTCCTTGTTTATATAACTTCATTGAACCTCTTCCAGCAGGAACATCTTATGTAATATCTTGTTTGCCAAAATTAGAAAACAGGTTATAAATCAGTCTGTGTACGTTTTGTGTTGTCGGTCTCATGCAGAAATCATGACAGTGTTCGTCTTAAAATGTGTTTGTGTACTGTGCAAGCTTGCTTGGCATCGTGCCACTGTGAGCATATGGATGTGTGTGTCTGTAAGAGCCTGTGTGATGTGTGTTTGTGTGTGTATACCCCTCTTCTTAAATACTTCTTGCGTTCCCCCTCTATCCCGAATGGGACAGCAGGTGAGCAGAAGCTTGCTAGAGCGTTGCTTGTGCTGGTTTTCAACCAACTGGCTGCTTGGAGGGGGTTGTCAGTCATCACAACCTTTCCTGTTTCATCCAACAGCACAACAGCCACTGTGGCCCCAGCTTCTCTTTTTATTTAAATGACATGAACAAATACAGTTTGATGTTCTCTTTAAAATACACTGGCTGTATTTTTCATAAACACTTTGTACAATTTCACTTGTACTTAGTGTGTATCCCTCAGTTTTGGGCCGACATCACCTCTGATCAACCAAGAACATTTTATTGATTTCTTTTTTCTAATTATTGAAAGGCTCCTTCTATGCCCTGCCCTGCCCTTTGACAGTCAGGACTTCCCATCACTTATTTTTGTCCATATCTAACCGATTGATACAGTCTGCAATGTCATTCTCATCGAAGGTCGAAAATTTCTACTTCATTTCCCTTTAACAACAGTACACTCCCCTAATGCTCCACGTCCAGATCCTGCTCTATTGGGTTCCTATAACACACCATGCCATGAGGTCACCTGCCAGAGGACAGGTGACTCTGTGCTCTTTTAAGTCTACCACCTGTAAACTGACACAGTCCCGATTCCCTAAAGTCAATGGTATTTCAGACCTTTGTATTCAATGAGCGATGTCAATCATGTCCATTGACGGAAGTTTATTTTTATCCCTCAGCACCTGCATGTCTGATCTACTTACCCTGACTACTAATACTACTAACTACTCTCACATTGTTTCACAGGGTGTAGCTACTCTGTGTGCTTGTTGTGCCTGAGTGTGCGTCTGAGTGGATTTGTGTACTCCTACGCAATGTGTGTTTGGCAAGTCTTTATGGTCATCTTAAATCCTAACTACACCTTGTGTGAAAATAATACTGATAATTTATTGTCCGAACATGGATTAAGGTCGAGTTAGGATTTGGAAATGGTTACACTTTATATTTCTTTTTTATGTTTATATTTCCTTTCTGTTTTCTTTTCATGAAATTACAGATGTTGCCATGAACAAACCAGGACAAAATATGTATTTTAAGGGGCGTGATGTTAAAAGATTTCACATTTTCTGATCTAATGAATCCAAATACCCTAAACTATTACTGAGGATTTAGTAACTCTGCACAGTTCATCAGTGCTGCAGAGATGAATGGCTGTGGTTCAGATGCTCCTAAGCCTCCAAACATTCACTCGGGTTCTGATAGGCTGACTCTGATGAATGAATGAAGAAGAGAAGGAAGAAGAAGTGATGTGGATACATGAGGTGCTTCGCACACCTGTATTAAAGATGACGTTACAGTAGTATCTTTTTGTTGTTATACAATAATATAATACATATTTTGATCCCATGGTCCGATCTACTATGAAATAAGGAGTCTTTATCATGGCTGAATAATAATATTCTTCCATATGGTAATGATTGTACTTCTTCACTCAAGCATGCTTCATCTTTTTTTCCACCCCTTATTACTGTTTAAAAGGGGTTGAGAACTACAAGATTTTAACAAGATTCAGCGCCGGCACAAATTTAGAAATCAAAGATACGAATCCCACATCACAGCTGGGACAACTTTGAGCCTGATTAGTTTAGGAAATCTTCATGAAATATTGTAGTGTACTTCATCCTTCATCAAACCATCATTACTGGCTCCTTCTATAACCATCATCATTGTGGGTGGCTTCATTTAGTCACATTATATGTTAAGTAGTCCTCGATTCTTTCTGAATGAGTCTCTCTGTTATTGCATTGCCCTGATGAGACACTCTAGATAAACATGTGCCTGCAGAATAATCAGGAGTAAGCCAAACTGAACAGCAGAAGATGACAATATTTAAGTGTTGCTCAGTGTTTGGTTGGTATGAATAAAAGCTTCGGAATATAAGTGTTCGATATTTGATTGTGAGAAATTTGCTCACTTCAGATGTTGATTGGGCTCCAGATGAATGTGTTATCTAGCTGGACTTTAACCTTTTATTTTTTAATGAACTGAAGCAATCACAGTAGAGCTTTAAAGAGTTGATGACACTTTCAGTAGAATTTTATTTATCTTCTGATTATCCTGTGAAAACTGATTAGATATTGATGAGGTCTTTTAGGGGCACAATATTAAAGGATAATGCAATAACTGTCTTAAAGTGAATCATTCACAATAGTAATGTTCTTTTTCAGGACAAAGGAAAAACAATGCATCTCAGGATCCATTTACATCCCACACATATCGCCATATGACGTCACTATATTAGCTGTGCTGTATATTTCCTCCCATGTTATTGTAAGGCTCTCCTCTGAACTGTGAGTATGGTAAAACCTGTGATGTATTATTAATGGTGTACGGTTCCTCTGGTAAGAAATGCAAACTTAATAACATACCACAAATTTGCCATTCTCGTGTCTGTACTAGTGACTCTATAAGTTGTAAAAACTGAGAATGTAATTAAGTGTAAAGGTACGAAAAAGACATTGTTTGGGCAGAGATGCTTAAAACCATATGTTTAAGTGTTTTGTCCTCTAGTGTTGTTTGGGAGCAAATCCTCTCTCTTTCACAGTAATATCTGGGAATGCTGTTTGTATTGTATCCACGATAACAACATAATACGTTGTCGTTGTTTTGAACAGTTTCTACCTGCCCAAGAAGTTTTCAGACTGCAATGTGGAGGAGTACCATAACTTTCTGAACAGCGGTGGAGGAGCCTGTTTGTTCAACAAACCTCTGAAGGTACGTCACATCTTCACATCTGCACACACACACACACACACACACACACACTGTACATGCATATGTATATATTCATTTAACCTTTTTCCACTCAGCTGTTGGACCCTCCAGAATGTGGCAATGGCTTCTTGGAGCCAGGAGAGGAGTGTGACTGTGGCAGTCCAGCGGTGAGTTCAAGTACTGCACCTGAATGGATGGATGCAAATAGGGAGATGTATTTCAAAGAGCTCATTTTATAATCCTCCAAGGGCAAAGAGATGGGCTAATTACCTGACAACAAAACCACCTGCTTTATCAGACTTTAGCTAACGTGGGGTCATTTGAAGCAGTGTCGTAATTTTAATGGAGCAATCAAAGCCCTGAATACACAGTGTTAACATGATCATTGAGTTTGTCTAGAGGATCCTTTTGAAATAAATTATATGATGAAATAAAATAAAGTAAAAGAAGAAAACTGAGAACAGTTTCTGTTTGCTTGTTTGTCTTTTAGGAATGTGCCAAAGAAGGAGATAACTGTTGTAAGAATTGCACCCTGACTAAAGACTCCAATTGTAGCAACGGACTCTGCTGCAATAACTGCCAGGTACAAAACAGGCCAGGCTACACATTTCATTGTCAAAGTGTGTCAAATATGCCTTATTTGGTCTCGTAGTGGCAATTGCCTTTTGGTTTTCCTTTTTGGTTTTTATTTTATACTTCTCTGAAGAACGCTTGCTCATACTTTTAGTAATGATGCTGATACAAAATCTGAAACCAACTGGAACCAGCAACGTTAACATTTAAATAGTTTTTACCTGCTCAAACTGAACAAAAATGTTTTTCCTCAGTCTCCCTTTCACTGCTGTATGGCAGCTGTTTAACACAATCTAATCCCAAAATTAAAATAACTTGACTTGTCATAGATGGACTAATAGTGGACAGTCAGATGTCATTTCCTGGTTATGCTGCTGCAACTCAAACACAACACCACTTTCAGTCTGTTTGATTTGCATCGTACTCTGCTGCAGATGGAGTATACAGGAGTTGTGTGCCGAGACGCAGTGAATGACTGCGACATCCCAGAAAACTGCACAGGCAATTCCAGCCAGGTGAACATGAGCTGCCCTCATAGAGCCCTTTGCAGCTGTATATATAAACATATATTGGTATTCAGATGAACATCACAGTATTTTTGAGGCATTCTTTGTGTCTTCCAGTGTCCACCAAATGTGCACAAGATGGATGGTTACACATGTGAAAAAGACCAAGTAAGGCTTTACTGTGTTTTACGTTAAAAAAAATGTAAAAGCTTTCACTCATGTTATACTGAGATTCACCATATTTCTCTCTACAGGGTCGCTGCTTCAATGGAAGGTGCAAAACCAAAGACAGACAGTGCAAGTACATTTGGGGAGAGAGTAAGTGTATTATCTCACATGCATCTCTACAAAGAATCAAATGTAGTTGGTACTTATAAGATCGTTGAACTGCCACACTTAAAATCGGTTGTGTTTTTTCTCCGTCAGAGGCAACAGCAGCTGACAAGTTCTGCTACGAAAAGCTCAACATCGAGGGGACAGAAAAAGGCAACTGCGGGAAGGACAAGGACACCTGGATCCAGTGTAACAAACAGTAAGCCAGTCATCTCTGTCAATGACACCGATGGATCTCTTTGTTGTTCTCTCCAGCTGATTTGTGTTTGCACCTTCATGTTTCAGGGATGTTCATTGTGGCTACCTGCTGTGCTCCAACATCTCACCTGCCCCACGACTGGGAGAGCTGCAGGGAGGACTGTCGTCGTTCTCAGTAGCCCGACACAGTGCTTCACTGGAGTGCAGGTACACATCATTGAAAAACCTCCTTAAAATCCTCAAAGCCCAAAATAACAGACTAAAAAAGACTGTTGGTGATGTATCTTTAGTCTTTGACTGTGTTTTATTCCCTGGATCAGTATTTCCAGCAGTTAAAAGATACTGAAAGTTAAAATTATAATTAGTTTTATTGTTGATTAAAACATCAGTGACTCCTTTTGATGTCAATCCTCTCACAATCAAAGTAGTACAGTAAATTTACCTTCCCCAAAAAACAATTTCCTTACTGACAGGGGTCCCATTTGTTCACAATGCACATCCTTCTGGTGGATGAAGGAAATCATTTTTCTACAAAGGCGTGGATGAAACTGGTCAAGGGATTTTGGATTAAATAAATTACACAGTGACAAACTAACATCTGGTATGCCTTGAACATTATAAATAGTTTCAACTAAGAGACAGCGGCGTACAGAACAGATACATATTTACTGCAGTGCGACATAATCCTTCTCATGTTGTGTTTGCTGCTCAGTGGTGCTCATGTGCTGATCGATGGAGACACTGACCTGGGATATGTCGAGGATGGAACGGCCTGCGGAACAGACAGCATCTGTTTCACTCACAAATGTCTCTCAATCCAGCAATTCAACTTCAGCACCTGCCCCGGGACCACTGACAAGACCATCTGTTCAGGACACGGGGTACACCGCAACACTGAAAACATATATACATGCGTTGAAACTTCAGCCATTAAAAAACTGTAACAGGTTTCAGGATTCAGGATCACGGTTATTTTGGCTTTCCTATATCAACTTGGTGTTGCCTTTTCTGTAGAATCAGATGTCTTTCTTCACCAATATTTATATTTGTATTTCCAGGGCTGCCCAGTTTATATCAAATCTAACCTTGAAGTTACTTTTCTGACACTCCTTTTTAAGACAAATAACCAAGAACAAAAAGTGAACTGCCTTTGGCCACATTTATAATTGTGCTAAAAATACAGCTGAGAGAAACTTTGAATAATTCATCAAACCTGGTCATGGTTTAATAACCCATTTTAGGTCTTAACGTCTCTGGACCGCTGCCGTCGTTGATTATTGCGTGAATCCAGATGGTTGGTTTTAGGATAAAAATCTACATTCAAGAAGAATGTATATCAATCAACCCCAGAAATTGTCATGACCACAGGTGCAAGAAACTATTTTAGGAAAAGAAACAAGTAAGTCAAATTCTGTTGCCAAAGTGTGTTAACAACAATAATGTTACTTATGACGTGTATTGGTTTATACCTCAATAGCCACACATTTGAAAACATTAGTGTTACTCCTAAATCCTCAAACTGGGTGTCTTGTAAAAATATAATTATTCAATAATTTAGTATATCAACAACATTATTTTGTGACCAAAATGTATTTTGTCCATTATTTTTTTTTAAATATCTAAATTGCAGGGATTCAGTGTATCTTCAGTGTTTGAAGTTCAAAACCAGAGAAAACAAACATATCCCTTGTTATTACATCTTTTGTAATTGTCCTTCTGTAGGTGTGCAGTAATGAGCTGAAGTGTGTGTGTTACCTGGGCTGGACAGGAGAGGACTGTAACTCCAGGTCTCCGTTCAGTTATCTCGTGGTGGGACCTACCGCGCCTGTTTCAGGTAGATTTTTATTAACGCTTCCAGAGTCTGCTACTGCTGTTCATACCTCTCTCCACATCATATTTTCTGAACTCCTTTCCCTCCCGTCAACTCTTAGGTCTGCACTCTATACCTGTTCCTCTCTCTCCATTCCACTTCAACTCTTTCAGTTGTTCTTTTATTACCCCTGCTCCCCTCTTCACCAATCCACAAGCATTTTAACCTCTTATTTGTTTATCGTTTGTTGCATCTCTGTTTATTTCAGCGTCTGTGTTGGGTTCTTGTCTGCTCATTAAAAACCAGCTGCATTTGTATTCACTGAGAACCATGCATGTCATTCTTTTTGTTTTTTCATTATTTTCACATTCATTCTTTGTCGACAGGCTGATGTCTTTGACGGAGTGACTTGAGGTCAGATTTGAGTTCCTTTTTCATTGTATTTGTCCTGTCTTTGATGTAATTTCCTGATCCTCTTCCTCTCTCACACCCACTTCAGCTCGCCACGGTCGGTTAATTATGACCCCTGTTATGTTGATACATAAGGAGTCTGTATTGTTATCCTGTGTGGAAAGATAACGCTCAGAGTAGTGCTGGAGGGTGACGGCAGTTTGTTGTTCTTCAGTTTATTCCCCCTTGTTCTCCTTCTAAACCTTTCCTGCTAAATGTACTGTTTTGTGTTCTGCTGCAGTGTTTTGTGGTTTGTGTATCCCTATGTGTCTGCATCACCCAGGATACAAGAGACACACACCCAGTTAACACACATTTGGCTTCCCACTCTACTCTCTTCCTCTGTCTCAGGTATCACTAGTACCAACATCATCATTGGGGCCATTTCAGGCTCCATCCTCTTCCTCGCCCTGATACTTGCTGTCACAGCCTGGTGCTACAAGTGAGTGTCCATGTACTTTTTATGTGATGCTTTATGAAGTGCAACAGTTTTGATAAAAGATAAATTATTTATGGGCTGTAATAAAGATACTGTTATCTTCACAGGAGCTACAAGCAGAGATGTTATGTCGAGTCCGAGGTTCACCGGAGATTCTGCCGGTTTGCTCACTTTAACTGTATTTTTCACGTGTTGCATTTTTAGAGCTGTGACTCTAAAATGATTGGCAGAGCTGTGCCTTGTTTTGGTGTATTTGTAGTTACTGTTCTCTCAATAATATTTGTATTTTTTTATTTTCCATTACAATGATGCTTTTAAAAATGTTGCATAATAGTAAATAATCAATAGTTTTTGAATACAACAAACATTTTTGTGAAATGATCCAAAAACACATTGTAAAATGTAAATTACAAATCTTCTGAGAACCTGAGGAGGGAGAGAAAATCCTTGGAAATACTCCAGTTTGTATTTGGTAACCAAGAACATTTATTCAAGTAAATGTTCGACAAACTAACTATAAGGATCTTGTTTGCCAACTGGAGTAAGACAAAATCCACACAAATAAGACAGAAATACAAGTTTCTTTGCTTGAATGTGATACAGACACAAGATATGTTTACACCTCAGTGCAATAATTGAACTTCTATTTCTGTAAATCAATCACTGAGGTAGACAAACACAAGGCAGACTGAAGAAAGTTAAATACACCATGTTATAGTACAAACAAAAAGTTTCAGTTATAAATAATTTTGTAATCACTTCCTGTGATGGTGTTTAGTCATTCAGCATCTAAAAGCATTCTTCTGCATTTCCAGGCAAATGCCCCAAGGTGACTATGGCGTCAAACCTGGGGATGCAGATTCCTCTTGCAGTGACATGCCTCCAGGTGTCAGCACAAACTCCGGCTGCAGCTCCAAGAAGAGGTCAGCCTGCCTGTCGCACCTGCAGATTTGCACCCTGTCCTTCACTCCCTCCATCCCATCCATTTCTCAGAACATCTCAATATTTGGCTTCAGGTGTGCCATCTCATCATCACTCATCATTTGCTGGCAATTGTGTATGTGTGTGTGTGTGTGTGTGTGTGTGTGTGTGTGTGTGTGTGTGTGTGTGTGTGTGTGTGTGTGTGTGTGTGTGTGTGTGTGTGTGTGTGTGTGTGTGTGTGTGTGTGTGAGAGAGAGAGTGAGCATGTATGAGCTCAAAATGTAGTTCATATCATGCTTTGTTACTATCATGGCTTTCATGAACTGTTTTGCTTTCCCTGCGACTCTTTTAGAAATGAACCAAAATGTCCAAATTCGTGAAGATTTTGGTAATGGAGAAATGAGTCTCTGTACTCTGCTTCTCATATGATGTCATATTATGCAGCTGTCATGATAGAGCATCATGGCTCATAATGTTGACATGGCGTGTTCATCCTCTCCTTCACTGACCTTAGCAGTTGTTTCGTTTCCACCTGTGCAACAAACGTGCAGCATCTCAGAGGGAAACTGCTGAGCTCTTTTGTTTTGTCCATGTTGTGTTTGTAGATCGAACGGCCTGTCCCACTCGTGGAGTGAGAGAATTCCCGATGCCAAACACATCTCTGACATCTGTGAAAACGGGCGACCGAGGAGCAACTCGTGGCAAGGTAACGCACAAATCCCCCCCCCACACACACACACAGCACATAGCAGGAAACAGTTGAGCTTCTCCTGCATTGAGTTTCACTTCAGAAACAGGAACTGCAACAAGTTTGTTTCCTCAAAGCAACGAATGCAAAGAGACAACATGCCTGTGGTAAAAAAAAAAAAGAGAAACAATTCACTTTATGTCGTTATCATGTAAAGTACATGCTATCTGTAATATTGTGGATATAATGTGGTATGAAGCCAAATTAATCAATGCATGAGGTAGTTTTGCTTTTATTTTCTTAACCACCGGAGTGCTGTGACTTTCCTGAACTTGCTTTGGGAAAACAAACACATTACACCTGCTCATACTAGTTCTCTCCGGCATCACAATACATGTTTTGCATGTTATTGTATATATCTAAAGTGAGGGTTTGTGTTTTTCTCTTCAGGAAACCTGAGCGGTAATCGTAAGAAGCTGAAAGGAAAGAAGTTTCGCGCTCGCTCAAACTCCACAGAGTAAGTTCCTTGGGAGGTTGATCATGTTGTGAAGTCAGTCAAGATTGCACACACAATCTGCAGATAATCAGATTCTGTAGTGGAAAAAAAACAATGTTTTAGTCAACTTCTCAACACTAACTGTCTTTTCTACCTTTCTGTGGCTCCATTGGTTCTTACTGAAAATATTTAGCGTTTAAAAAAAACAGGCAAAAATGTATACTTTCATTTTTTTTAAAAAGGCAAAATAATCTCATAAAACAACTGGGTACTGAAGCTTTTAGGAAATGTGAAGCAAACAGGAATCAGTACTGTGTTTTTATCGGAAACTATTTTCACCTGTGGATTAACACATGCTTGGTGAGCCAGAGAGTATTTACATTGACAGGAGTAGACTCAAAAGAAATGACAGTGCCTGTGTTCATTGCAACAGTGCAACAGTGTGCCTCTATGGTTTTAATTGTGCAACAGTGAGAGTCTATGGTGCAGAGGAGTAACTCATATCAGGCTCAGGCTCCACAAATGTTCTCATAAGATCAATTTATTGTTGGTTCTGGTCTTTTCATGAGATTTGTTGATGTTAAAAAAATAAAGAACGTGGCTGTACTTATCCTTTAAAGGTGAGGTATAGGTCTAAAAAAAACTCTGGCTGCTTTCCTCAAATTTAGTATCACAGGTAGCGAGAGGTATAAATAGTGTGTTGCACTGAGCCTCATAAGTCAGAAGACGGTGAGATGCAGTTGTTTTTCTTATCAAACTCTGAGCTCCTGTCTGGCTTGTGAGGCTGTACTGCACCTCTAAATCTTGTAAACTCTCCTCAAAGTGGACACAGATTTGCATATATACCTGTTGACTGTGAATGAGCGATGAGCATCGGCTGCCTCCCAACCTGGCGTGTCGGCTGGTCTGTTTGTGGGTTTGAAGGTCTTGCTATTTGAAGTGGTCTGTAGTGCACCTGTTCTCATTGTGAGCACGAGACTGACTGAGTGGCCGGAAGCTCGCTGCTTGGAATGAAGTGAAATGTGACCGATATGCAACTGAGCCTGTGAACACACGACACAGTTGTTTGTGATTTTCACGGTGCTGTTTCGTCTGAAACCACACACAGGTCTGTCTGCCATCTTCTCACCATTTTCTCAACTGCATCTCGTTCAGAATATCTTTGCTCTGCTCTGCTCTCCTAAAATAATTCCTCTTCCTCTCTCCCTTCCCCACACTCGCTTATTTCTGGAGGTTTTCTGTCCTTTTCATTTCCTTCTTTTCTTTTCTCTCTCCCCCCCTCCTTGTGTTGTGTCCATTAACTTCCCCTTCCCCCTCCCACAGGTATTTAACCCCTCGCTTCAAAACAGAGTTTTATGATGTAACTAAATGGGTAGAAGATGTGAATAAAAACACTCAAGGACCTTTCCTTAGGTATTACCTCGGACCATGTCCTGTACCCCACACGCTTGTCCAAAACTCCCTCACTTTTGGTTTCATTTGTGGTTTGGAAAGTTACGATTTACAGCCAATCTGGAGAAGCTTTATTTAAAGTTACATCTCAGTGAACGTGTTATCGACAGCTGGCATGTTGCAACTTGGAGTTTTTAATGAAAAGGGGTTGCCACTGAGCATCAAAAAAGGATGTTTAAAATGAGTTTTTATGCTTCACATTTTTTTTTTTGAAACAAGTGCATTTCAATTTGCGGATTTTAATTTTCTGCTTTATTTTATTGATGCAAAATAAATAATAGCTATAACTGCTTGTGCCAATGTGCCAATTATAATTCTGTTATTTTATTCCTAATTTCTCTTTATTCCCTTCTTTGCTCCTCCCCCTCAGTCTCTTGCTACCTCTGCATGTTCAGTGTTGTTCTGTCAGTGTGTGTTCGTGTGTCGGCTCCGCCTCGCTCCCAGTGACCTCATGTGCCTTCGCATCAGTGTGATGTCATTGCCGAGTCAAACCTTTCGGGTGCCGCTCTGACATCATCACTGTGCTGTTGTGACAAACTGTTTCGCTGACTTTCTGAGCGTGTCCACAAGGTCTACAGATAATCACAAACACATAAAGGTTTCCTTAACAACGAGGAAGCTCATGGTCACGACTGGTTCGGTCGATCACCTGGTCCCATGCCAGCGCAACGACTGTTTCTTCACATGTACAAAGCAAACATCACCAAACAGTCAATCGGCACTGGAATCTATAGACCTTCACTGTATCCAGGAGCACGTTCCTTACCTGTGTTAAAACATCTACCAAAGTCCAAAAGAATGGAGAGACATGGAGCTTTACATCCGCGAGCCTGGTTACAGAACAATGCATTTTAACTATCAGCAATGTTACATGACTGAACTGACTTCTTGATGATTTCCATCACTTAAACATTCACTTTGTGCTGTAAAAGACAACTACATTAAGTAAACATCTTAACAGCAACCTGCAAAATGAATTTTAGACTAATCAGACACTAATCAGAAAAATAATCTAAACATCTAATGTACCTAAAAGGTCTGCACAGCTCTGTATGTTGAGATATTTCAGTCTGAACCAAAGTGGTGAACCACTCTACAGACCAATATTACCACCCATGGACCTACACTGCTGCCATGGCTAAAAAAAAAAAACAGTGAATCACTTCTTATTCAGGTTTTTTAAATAAAAATAAATGTTAATATTGGGATTTATTGTGAGGAAAAACTCAAACCAGTGGTCCTCTCGCTCCACTCTCTCCACTACTTTGAACAACTCAGGACTTTTTCATCACCACACCACAGTGGTGTTTACAATCTACTGCACATGAGGCAGGAGGTCTTCCTGTGACAGGACCTCTCCCTCTGATTCTCAGTATGTTGTTCTTACCCAGCTCCGGTCTGGTCTGTCGTCCCAGTCTCCTTATTCTACTCTACACAGACTGATGTAACATATTAAGACAACACACCAGCTCGGCTGACAGCAGAGGTTATCTTTAGCGGAGTGATGTTTCACACTGGCTAAACATATATTTCTGCAAAGTCTGGCTAAAGGTGTGTTTGTGCTTTCTGAAAATGCTGTGGCACGGTGAAGCATGTGAGGAAACTGTGATTGTGCCCACACTGCAGCCGGAAACTCTGTACAGAGGTTGTCCTTAAAAGCAAAGCATCGGTCACACTAGTTTATTTTTCAGCAGATTATTTGATCTGTCTCTTTGCTTTTGGCGAGCAGCGGCAAGATGTTTTAAGAGCAACCTCCCTCTTTATGAAGGTGAAAACTGAATAACTGGAGCAGCTCAAGGAGGTTGTTGCCCAAAGTCACAGATCTAACATTAGCTCAACCTCATTCGTTCATCTGTGTCTTTGGCCAACTTAATCCTACACCAATGAAGCAAGCAGAGGCAGTTGTTTAATGATGTCACTTCCTCTCCTCCTCAGGACGCTATCCCCTGCCAAGTCTCCCACTTCCTCTACAGGATCTATTGCATCCAGCAGGAGATACCCGTACCCTATGCCCCCCCTCCCCGATGATCAGAGGAAAGCCAACAGGCAGAGTGCCAGGGCAAGTACCAATCAGAAGGGCACGACATAATTTAAAGCCGGATTATAACACTAATTTGGCCTTGATGATTTGATGGTTGTCAATTCAGAGGATATAATGTGCACTGGTTAATACTAAATGGGGCAGATCAGTATGATGTGGATAAACCTGAACACGGAGCTGTAACTTTTAGCAGGACGATGACAGAAATGTTCTGTTTGAGGGTTTTTTTTGTGTCAGGGTCAGCTGCATGATATTTTTGTCCTTTGAGATGGTCACTGTGTCAGATTAGGTGACTACAAAGTTATACACTGGTGCCCTGATTTGGATAACAAACACAGCGGACTTTACATTGGACCAGGTGCTTCTTTTCCAGTTTATAGAAGCTGGAGGAGTATGTGCAGTACAGGGCTGTGCAGCAAACATGTGTGAATCATTTTTGTAATGCCTCTGCCCCGAATGTGAAAATATAAGTTAGTTTCACTAAAATAAAGTAAAACATCATTTTATTTCGCCACATTTAGTGGGCCAATGTCACAGAGCACATAGTAAAAAAAAAGGATAAAGCCAGTGTCATTTTTTTTTTTTTAAACATAATATCTCTAAAAAGATGAAGCCCACAAGTGACTGGCCAACACTGAACTATGGCGCACGTTTAAATGTCTTTTCTTTCTCTTTTTTTATGCCCCTCCCTTTACTCTCTCTACAGCTGTGGGAGACCTCAATATAACAGCAGTCTTGCCCACTCTGCAAAGGTCCTCGAAGAACTACACTTGTCTCTCCTTTTCTATGAATGAAAAACACAACAATGAAACAAAATTGACTCTAAGCATCTAAAGAGAAAGAGAGAGAGAGAACCCCCCACTGGACACGAAATAGGCAGAGGTGTGTTTGAGTTAAAGTGGGAGTTAAAGTCAGTATTTCCGAGGCCGTCTTGCCAAATGGCGTCATTCAGTGGAACCTCTACAAGATGATGCGGCGTGCTGGTGGAGAAAGCAGCTTCACATCCACTGCAGACCAGCTGGAGCTCAGACCGAGCTGTTCCTGTCTGCTCAAGCCTCACCAATGGGACTGGAAACCCCCACCACTCTGATCCCGCCTCCACCCGTTCTCAGAACCTCCTTGACATCCTCCTTAGCTCTGCCCTTGTCGTACTCACCTCGAAACCCCCCCCCCCCCCCCCCCCCGAGATGTTCATGCTCCCCTCTAAAAGTGGAGCCGGGAGCAGGTCATCGTGTCACACTGCATTGCTGGATTTTTGTCGGATCATTTTGACGCACGTAATCACTGTAGAAACTCCCAACATTGTATGCATGAGACAACCCTGTTTATCAGCAAACCTCCTCCGACTGAAAAGAACAGCGGTCTGATCAGAAAGGAAAGCATGCGAGGGCGGCAGTGGTTTTATACCTTCTGTAGGCTTTAACGCTTTCCCTCCACTAAAGGTAACCCACATTGTATCACCAGTTAAACCTCATCACCTACGACATGGACCGGACACAGACCCTGATCCTAAACACACACCCCCCTCACCCCCCCGCCCCGCTCTTCCTCCCCTCCGTTTGTTTGTGTGTAAATATGTACAGTAAAAATACACACAGAGTATGTTTTTTGCTTTTATTTTGAAAGACGAAAAGGCAGTCTCTTCTCGTTTTTTTTGCTGAATTGTGCTGTGGACAGAAAGCGGATCTCTGTAGATAAGAGTAGAGACCCTGCAGTCCTTCTTCTGCCTGGGTTTCTATTTTCTGTCTTTAATATTTCTCCCCTTTGTGACTGTGACCTCTATAGCTTTCTCCATCCACAGCAGAATGTAATTGTTTTTTTTTTATATTATCTTAGCACTATTTTCATCCATCCCTGTGAGAAACACACAGACGTCCAATAACGTCAGTTGTGGCACATTAAGAGTGTTACCGCAATGTTGTTGTTTTTTTTACGAGTATTAATTTAGCAAAATTTAAATAGTTTCATGTGCCATTCCTGCGTGAAATGAATGGGTTGAGATGTGTTTGGTGTAGTTTTAGATGTGCCACTCTTATCACTCATGTGGTTTTGGAAATATCCCCCAATGATAATGATAAGATGTGTTTAGTTTCCCCCGATTCTCCATGTGGATGTTTGAGACCAGTGTGCTCCCATTTTGACCACGGCAGCACATGTAGGCACTTGAATGTCAGAAGAGGAGGTGAATGTGGCTGATAACTGGGCCAGGATCTGGAAGTTGTGATTGAAATGTGCATTTTGGATTTAGCTGTGATGATTGAGATATTTAGCCTTGTAAATGATTAACTATGCTGTACAGTGCTTGCTGTTTGAGCTTGTGAAGACCGACAGCATGACAGTTCTATATCAAATTATTTCTGCGGTAGGCTATTTGTGAGACCATAAAGGGACACGAGCATGTCACTGATAGGACTTTCCCCCCCTTGTTGCCTATCCCTGTTGTCTTAATGGGTTTGTGTACCACAGACTGCACTGCTTGTCGACGACGTCAGGAAAATCCATGGCAGGAAGTGACAGGGTTTAGAAATGATTACGAAAGTTTTTGTGCTTCGACTGATGTCATGCCAGTGTAGCTATTTCAGGTGGATTTCTGGGATACGAGTCCCACTCCCTAACAGCAAGTTCATTGTACAGTTACGATTCATTGCTCTACCTTGCGTAGAAACTGTTGTCTTAAGGCCTCATGTTCGTCATGGTTAGCTTTCGTTCAAGTGTGGGCACTTTTACATTTGTAATTCATGTATGCATTAGAACTGTATAGGTAATACGATCTTCACAATATTGGACTAATATTGCTTCTAGTATCTTTTTTATTAAGTACCTTTGTAATGTTCACTTTTTTTCCTCAGCATTATGTACAGCAACTATTCAAACAGTAATTAAGTGCATTATTGTAATTACGCGTGTTGATGAGTTTGAATGGAGACATGTTGACTTCTTGTTTTTAACACGTTTGTCCTGGGGCCAATAGCAGCTGTTGTTCCTTTGGCATGTGCTGATGTGTATGATTTAAGGTTTGGACACTTGTTGTAAATGAGATCTGTATGGGCTCATGATTTGCCTTCTACCAGAGCTTTCGTCTTTGCTCTGGTCTTCTTCAAGTATTGGTCAGTGTCCACTGGCTCAGTCATCTTCCCGAGCTAAAGAGAGGATCATCTCAGAGCTGCTGAGTCATTTTTTTAACATCATAGTACTGTGCTGCGGCGAGACATTCGTCCTGGACATTGCACTGTATGACACTCTGAGGACTCTCCACCGAGGATGGGACCATGCAGGCTGCAGTGATTTCTGTGATTGTACAGCTGTCGATCCTCCAAACATATCTGCTGTATCTTCCTGCGCACACGGCTGGACTGACCGATACCAACAGGAGGCCTCTGACAAACGTCCCCACAGTCTGTCCAGCCAGAGACTTGAATGTATTAGTGTACTGGAGCACACCAACCACCCGGTCTCAGCCACGTGCTCCCATCCTGCCAGACTCATTGGCGCTCTGCTCCAGGAACCTTAAAAACCCCACGTGTACTAATTCAAATACTGCAGTTCTGTCCTTTTTAATTTCAAAATTTTGCCTGTATGCTGTACAGACTGATGCAAAAATCAATCCCCATATTTTTTTCCCCCCCTCTTCATCATTCAGTATTGTAATATATTTAATATAAAATAACTTTCATCAACACATCTGTCTATCATTTCTAAGAAAAACACTACAGTTAAACAGGAAAATGGACTCGAATGTATTAACAGTTCTATGACACAAAATGGGAAAGCGCGACAAAGCTGGGATGCACTGATCCGAGAGTAACCTTTTTTTTTTTTTTAGAGGACCAAGTATCAGCCAGATGTGACTGATCCACACGAAGTATAATTTCTTTGTAAATGTCATATAATTCAATGTTTTGATTCATAATTATTTCAGTCACTTTCGGCTGCAGACGGCTTTTAATGCCGCAGTAATTCCTGTCCTCATCTTAAGTAGAAAGTATTAGTTTTACAGTAAGTAATAGCAACTTAGGGAAAAGAGCACTGGTACTGGTTCTGTGTTGAGGTATCAGAATCGGTATCAGGGCCTCCCTAAAACAAACAAACAAACACACACACATAAAATAAATACAATCTGAATCTTTTTGGAACAATGAAAAAAACTGAAAATAAGTATCCGCTAATGTAGTCTCCCATAGCAAGACCTGTTTCCAGCACTCTGGTATAGGGAGAAAAAAACACTCTTGACTAGTTTGTTTTTCTTTGAACCAATCAATCGTCTTGGGCGAAAGTGACCTTACAAAATACTGTCAGGAACCTTGTTTTGGTGGAACATTTGCACGTAGGGAGACGAGCCCTGGCCTTAAAATAGCTAAATCCCCAGAATAAATCAAAAAGTACCGAGCAGACTTTACTGCATGATCCAAATCTTTATCAAAACTTGCTGCTCGGAGTTTGTTGTTGCCGTTTCCTGTTGCAACGGGTAATTTGAAGACGGTAACACATGGATAGCCGAAAAGGAAAAGACTGTCCACTGAAATATCGGGCAATCGGTTATTGAGAATTTGATGATCTGCAAACACACAAGCCAACCTTTGAAGCGCAGTTCAACTCTTCCTGAACTTGATGTCATCGAGCACTGTAGGTCCCATTGAAGTGGGTTGGATGTTGTCCATGTTTGTCACAAACACTCGTGTGCGTGGTACCTCAGTGCCTGCAGTTTTTCTTGACAGAAGGCTTTAGTTTCCATGGCGGCGTCTTCATCGAGTGACTGTCGGATGCAGCTTTTCAGATGATCGATACCAAACCCAGTGATGGCCGAAACAGGAACCACTTGTCTGAAGGTCATATAGTTCTTTGGTATCATGTCATCAGGCAACAGATCGGAGAACTCTGCAGAGCAGAAGGAAGAGCAACAAAAACACAGAGTCTATTATTGAATGCATATCTTTTTTTGTTTTCTTTCATCTTGACGTCGGTCCTAATTATAATATCTTCTTAGTGTCTTTATCAAAATTGGTACAAGGCTAATTGTCTTCTAAATCCACCTTTGTACAAAATTTCCTCACATTAAAAGGTAGAATTAAGATGTATGTAAGTAAAAGAAAAAGTTATATTTACATGATTAGTTGTAAAATAGGATCGGGGGAGGTTAGTGTTAAATAGCACTTTACAAAATAACTCTTTATTCGTTATTTTATTTATTCGTCACATTTTAAGGGTACCTTCTCAAGGCAACATATTTTTAATTAATAAGAAAATAGAAGCCGATTAAATCTGAGAAACTTTCTTTTTTTTTCTTTTTTTCTTTAACGCAGCCAGGACATTAAACAGGATCTGGCATCAGATTTAAACTGTTTGCAAAGAGGCAAGAGGTCACCGTGTTGTGCTCTTTTTTATTTTGTGAAAGCATTTACTGATATCTCAACCCAGAGCCGAATACATTGACAGTTTCCGTTCATGTGTAGAAAAAGATGACACATAAAATTGGGATGGTCAGGAACTTAAAAAGGGAAATTGATTTCTATCTTTACTCCTACATATGACACTTTTCTTCTTATGTCAGAAATCTTAGTCATATTAACTGAAATTGTATTATATGTGTGTCAAAATATAAACAATGAAGTAGTACGTTTTTAGTAAAAAAAAAAAAAATTAAAAAAAAAAGTCTACCTTCTGGGTTTTGTAGTTGCTCCTTCAGCTCTTCTAGTTTTTCCTCAGCGTCAGGCAGGTCCATCTTATTCACCGCCAGTAATGCAGGCTTCAACACCAGCTCCTCTTTGTACAACTCCAACTCCTTCAGGGAGGAGTGACAAAGGAGCGGAGTATGAAGAAGATGAAGGAGGAGGTAAACAAATAGTACAGGAGTCGTGAAAATTAGAAAGAATAGCTGACAACTTATTTATGATTGTTTCATTTACGTTACAGTCCGATCATCAACAGCTTCAGACTCACCTTGGTGAGAAGTTGCACAGCTTCAAAGGCCGACCTAAACGCTGTTTTACTTGCCAGCTGGAAACCGCAAACATCCACCTGCAGTCAGACAAAACACAGGCAACAAAAAGTCCATTGTCATCGGAGGCCATTTTCAGCAGCTTACTCTGACCACACTCTCACATATCCAGCATGTAGGTGTCAGTTTGTGTTTTCACCGTCACTACACTCGGGATGGGTCATGATTTTCAAACAGTCATTAAATAATTCAAAATATAAAATAGTTTATGCAACTATTGTCTTATGTTAAAAAAAATATACAGTATTTGCCCTTGTTTTTAAAGGCTTCAAATAGTAAACATGAAACCCCCCAGTGAATAGCGAATAATATTTTTTGCTTTAACATGCCCATCTATACACACCACAAATAAGAGCTGCTTGGTCCTCTCCACATGCTTCAGGAACTTGTGGCCCATGCCTTTGTTCACGTGCGCCCCCTCAATCAGCCCTGGGAGGTCAGCAACTGAGATCTACCATAAAAATAAAAGCATTGCTCATCGATCAATGAAGACAAGTTACAGGACAATACAATAAGTACGAATATGCAATCCCGTACCTGCTTGTAATCTTGGTACATCACTTTACCAATCTCTGGCTTCAATGTTGTGACTGTTGTATAGATTTAAGAAATACCAGAAACAGATTAATATTGATTGAACTTTTCAGCTCGGACAAAAGCTCAAATGAAAACAGATCAACACATCATATCCACGCGTGTATTATTGTGCACTTACAAGCGTAGCTGGCGATCTGAGGTGTGGCGCTGGACAAGGCCGTCAGGAGCGAGGACTTCCCTGCATTTGGAAACCTGACGGTGATTCATCACAAGAAAAAAAAAAAAATCAGACATCCAAAGAAGCTGTCTGAACCTGAAATCAGTTTGTGTCCGTGTGACTCTGCTCTCACCCCACGAGGCCCACGTCCGCGATAAGTTTCAGGTCCAGCCGGATGTGTTTAGCCTGGCCTTTACTGGGCTCAAACACAGAGTGGAAGGAGCCTCCGGATCCTCCTTTAGCCACCATCACACGATCGCATTGAGCATTCAGCTCACCTTGTAGAAGAACGGTTGAGGAAATAAGAAGCCACGTTTTTACTGCAACATCAGGTGGGTATTCCAAGCCAGTTAGGCTACAACTATATTTTATGTCATCAATGATAAACCTGATTAAACAACCCAATGTAAATATTTGTTTATATTTCAAGTTAAAACTTTTCTGCTGTGCCGTGTCCTCTCTTTATGTTGTGTTTTCTGACATTCTCTGTGCGATGCACACACAGCATTAAGTCTTTGTTCCTTGAACTCAAAATAAAATTTAAAAAAATTCAGGGCGGTTCAATGAGTCTCTATTAGACAAAACAAACATTACATGACTGACTGTGCTGCCCGTGTTTGATAAAAAAAAAAAAAATTAAATTTAAAAAATGGAGGGACATACCAAGTATTCTGCCATCATCAGTGGTGACAGTGATACCGACAGGAGCAAGAACCTCGTTGTCCTTCCCTCGCTCTCCTTTCAGAGCTCGGACACTGAAGATAAACAGAATTCAAACAGCTGATCAACCCGAGACAACAGTACTAGAACAAAACACCCGAGGGTCGCTGACAAATTCAATTAATGTCAGCATATGTAATGTAAGTCATGTAAAAAAAAAGTTGTATCTTATTGAAACCTACCTGCTGTTGGCTCCTGCTCCACCTACAAAACGTTTCTGTGGGTATTTGTCCTTGATTCTCTTCAAGGTTATGTTGTTTGACGCCACCATCCAGACATCTCCGCCGTTCCCTCCTTGTCCCCCAAGACGGGGCAAACCCATGCCACCGCTGCCTCCACGGACGTACAGGCGCAGGTTGTCCAAAAAGTTTCCATACTGCAAAAAAAGAGACATTACACTGGAGTGACATTCAAAAACACATCCAAGTACCTTTAGGCAGGAAATCACAGTTAACCTAAACTGAATCAAATATTTGAACTTTGCATGTACATCATTTACTGGCATGAGACATTTGAAGTCATAAATGACAATGTCATTGGTTTAACTAGGGATGTACAATATTGGATTTTTTTTTTTTGCCAACATTTTCCACGTCTTTTAGTCAACTACTAATACTGATATATATGCACATATTTTTTTTTCCATTAAATTGCAGAAAATTCCTTATGATGTTTCCTCTAAATGTAACGACCCACTGGCGGATACACATACAAAATAGTGCTTTGTAAACATAAAGCTGTGATACACCGTAAACATGAGGGGTTTTTTTCGGGATTGTTCTTTTCCTGCTCGACAGTCACAGTTATCCGGCGAGCATCTTACTCTTCTGTGAACTTAGCTGTTAGCAGCCCGACAACAAGCTAGCTGTCCAGCTGATGTCAAACGTTGTGTGAAACCCTCGCTGTTCAATTATTCATCTTCACAGTACATGTCTGTAGCAGTTCGTACCTTCCGGAGACAAATCCTACTAATGTGGACCATCTTCGGTGGCGTTCAGTGCCACTTTTTTGTTGTTGTTGTTGTCTTATTCCCGCAGCTGGCTGCTAGCACACACGTGTTTGTGTGATGGATCCGGAAGTGGTGGACGGTTTCTGTCCGCTCATTGGATGATGAGGTGGAGAGGCGGGGCTTCGCAGGATTGAGTTGCGGATGAGATGCATGACTTTATGTTTAACGCAGCTTATTCTTTCGCTTAGACACAAGATATAACATTAATACAGCGACACATGGAAATGTAGCCCATTAAAATGCAATAATAGTTTTTAGTGCAATGACTTTGAAACCCCGTATAAATTGCGCCTCACCATTACCTAATATTTTAAATGTATATGTCCTTCTCAAGGGGCTAGGGACACTAGGTAAATAAGCTGTCCGATCAGGGATGTACCCCCTCCCCCCCCACACACACACACACACACACACACACAAATTAAAGTTATTTATTGATACTGTCCGTGGTGTCTGAAACGTTCTCAAATGCATGTTGAACACAGCACTTCATGTGCTGTGACGGTTGTGATGCTCTTTGAGCTATTGCTGTAATAGGCATCACAACAACAACAACAACAACAACAACAATATTTAGACTGTCTTTGAAGGTTATTGCATTGTTACTTTTAATTTAGCGAATTAAAAAAACATGCTTTTACTTGCCAGCTCAGTCTTCTTACTCTTGATAGATACATGTTCTTCCTTGCAGACCACTTCAACCTCTGAGCTATTTGGAGCACAGCATGTTTAAGATCTACCACCACTGACCTTGGAGTCAGGGGACAGTGGAAGCCGTCCCTACAGCTTCAGCTTGCATTTCCTTTTCTTTCTGTTTCATGGTGGATTTTGACGTCTGCTTTTGGATCATTCTCCTGCTGCTCTTCTCTGTATCACTGTCTGGTCTGACTGCATGACATTTGCATTCAGACTTTGACGATATGTTGTGGGATACCTTCTTCCATCTATTCTTGCAGGAGTTTAAAGTTATAGCTATAGTTTTCAACAAATAATGCTCCATTTTTTTTATTTTTTAACATAGCTCTCGTGATTGTGTCTAAAGACCACAAATTCAAACTTCATTTGTCCGCAGTATTCTGGTTTATCCAAGTGTTACTCATGCGTGTAAACCTTCCTGCAGCTCCTTGGCTAACACGAGGGGATTTCCATCCATGCAGATTTAAGTTTTGGTCCTCCAAATCTTGTCTACATTTAAAAAGCCCAATTTTGAAACAGTATATTGAACCTTATATTATATTATCGGCTATATTAGATGATATTCCTCCAATAATTCCTTCAACATTCAAATAAAGACATAAAAGACAGAATTTGACTCGCTCAGCATGTTATTCGGCCTGTAATATTTCCATATTGATAGATAGCTGTATCAGGGTTGTATTAGACAATACGTGGCTGTCCTGGGTATAAACTGAGCAATAGCTACATTTCTTCCAAATAAAAGTGTCCATTTGAAGCCAGTGGACGAGGGAGTCGGCGCCGAGAGATGCTCTCCTCTCTGCTCTCTGTGAACGCGCTCACGCCTGCCGCAGATGCGCATGTGACGACACAAGCAGACGCAGGACCCGGTTTCTCTCTTTCACACACTCTGCCACCAATACACAGAGAAGATCTGCTCACAGGCGACATTCACAGCCTGATCAGACCTGAATATACCAGGTCTGCTCGGATTTAACTGCCCCGAGGTAAGTGTGTGTGTGTGTGTGTGTGTGTGTGTGTGTGTGTGTGTGTGTGTGTGTGTGTGTGTGTGTGTGTGTGTGTGTGTGTGTGTGTGTGTGTGTGTGATGACGAGTGCGGTTGGATTATTATCTCATACAAGATCCCAGACAGTTGGATAGGTCCTCCCACCGGTGTCTGCCTATTTATACGGTTAGAAACGCAGCCGTGGGTCGTGAGAAGAGGACGCGAGCGGGAGATAGAGAGAGATAAATAACAGCTAGGTAAGAGACACTGTTCTTGTCCGAGTGTTGCGGATGCCCGTGAGCGTGTGTTTGACCTAAATTATGCAATGATGAGAGCGGCTGCCGCGTGTGCTCCTTGTGTTTTACTGGACGCGTGCGGCTCGGTGTCAGGAGTGTAGTGGGAGGTTTGAGCCTGGATGAGGATGGTGTGTGCATGATGGGGCAGCAGACTTCTGCATCATTCACTTCATAGCGGTAGCGTGAGCTGCAGCAACATCCATGCTCATAACCAGTCCAGTTCTGCTTTAAAGGTAACCTAATTTTGTAACTGCAGGCTGCTTCGTGCATATTTTTCTCAGGTTGCAAAGATGAGGACATAGTAAAAGGCTTGTAAAGACCAAACGCACAGAGACTGAACATTAGGTTAAAAAAAAAAAAAAACAGGACCCGTGAATGACATTTAATATGGAAACACGGTTTCCACATTGAGGACAGAAAAGCTGACCTATTTTTCATGTACATTTTGATATTCTGTTGGCTAAACAGAACATTATGAGTTTATAAATTCCATTTGTTTACCTGGTAGCACACAATACTCAGTGCACCATGTTCTAGAAAAGTGTGGTCCGTCCTACATGCTGCAATAGGTGCACATGTAGGCACAGGAGAGCGCAAGAAGACTACAGCAAACCAAATAAATGAAGCCAACTAACATCTTGGGTTCAGGTGTTTTTATTATTATCAGATTTTAGCTGTGGATGTACTGTGTGTGTTGTATTTTACGTTCAAGGTTACATTGAATTTAATAAGCATTTAGGATTTTCTTTCTCAGGGAAAGCAGTTTTGAGGATCTGTATATATCAAATCTCAAATATATGGATCAGAAACCTTATAGATGATCTTCATTATTTGTCACTGTGATCTCAAATCTACAAATTTGTCTTGTAAATCAAGTGTAAACGGCCCATGATGCATGCAAAACTGTTGTTGCATCCTGTAGTCACATCTGTCAAAAGCAGTTGATGCAACACCCAATAATGTAAGTGTTGTAATGATCCCACTGAGGATGATAGATAAAGGTTAGATTTGCATGTTCATGGGACTGAATAACAACTTGCATAACCATCCAAAGCAAATGCTACATCGGCCACCGCTGTGTGATTAAATATTTTCTTTGCATTTGCGAATGAAGGCACAAGATGCAAATGAAGGCTCTGAAAAATGATAGTAAATAGACAGTGGATATTCATTTATGTGTTTCTAGTCTGTAAACTGTAAACTCTGTGGGGTTTGTCAAATGGACCAGTGGCATGGAAATACCAGTATCGCACGACTTTCTCCAAACAGGGCAGGCAATGTGTGGAATCCCATTGCTTTCACTGAAAAAGGTAAACAAGCCGACAACCGGTTGGCCTACAGACACAGGTCAGACAGAGGGAGGGAGGGAGGCAGGGAAGGTGTGGGGTGCACATGAAATGAGGCAGATTGTATTGGCAGCAGGGGGAAATGAGAGTTTTGAGGGAAATGAGCCAGAGTTTCGGGATGCGAGACAAAGGCAGCATGGTCAGTGTTTTGGTTTGTGTGGTGGTGGAGCAAGTGGGCACTTTTTGGTCAAGCCAGAGGGTAATGTTTTGGCGGGAGTGTTATGCCAGTGTGTGTTTGGGGGTGGAGGTGGTGGGTATAAGAGGGGCAGGAGCTCTGATGGTTTGGTCTGTCAGCATGCCAGGACCACATTCTCATACTGCTGCCGTTGAAAAGGGCGGTAAAGACATAAACAGGCCCGGTGGGATTAGGGCCCACTCGGAGTGATCAGGGGGGATTTGCTGCCCGGCGGGCACACAATGGCAGTGTCACGTAACACACAAACACACACTACACATGCTCAACGGCAACATTTCACAACAGACCCAAGCCTACATAAATCTGATTAGAACTCCTTTTGTTTGGGAAGCTGCACCGGGGTTAACAGAGGCTAGTCTCGCCCCGGGCCATGTGTGATGAGACAGGGGGTGTGTGTACGTTGGCGGGACGGCAATGAGAAAAGCTGGGGGCTCGTTGTGTTGTGGCGGGGTGTTTCCACGTGTGTGAAGCCCCAGACAGACAGGGAGGGTCATGGCTGTGTGTGGAGGCACAATAACAGGATGAATAAAGGTTTTTTTCTCCCTCAGTGTGTGTGTTTCTGAGTCAGCTGATGATGGTGGATGGAGACAGGATCTAAGCTAACACGAGACAACAACAACATTGGCAGACACAAAGACAGTAAGCCGGTTTGAACCTGTTCAAATAATCTGACCCAGAAACATGGAAGCAGTGGAGGCACAAAGCAAAAACGAGGCTCTGCTTTTAGTTGACTGTTGAATGGACAGCTACAGAAATGTCTGGACCTTTCCTCACATTTCTATTATTCTGTTCCTCCTCAGTGCCGGCTCTGGCCCAGGCTGCAGCCATGCCTCTTCTGGAAGAGACCACTCTGCCTCGAGAGCACCCACATACTGTCCCTGTAGTCATCATTGGTAAAGTATTTGCCCTAATTCTCTTAACCTGTAATGCCTTTACATTGTTGCTCCAACTTGGCTGTAATCCTGCACAGTTTAAAATATTTAAAGCACCATTTTTAACTTTACTTGTGTCATATGATACATTGTGCCCCTTTGTGATGCTAATCTACGATTTCCCAAACCTGGGTTTGTTTTTAGGCAACGGGCCATCAGGTATCTGTCTATCATACTTGCTAAGTGGATACAAACCGTACTTTGACACAGCAACTGTCCACCCCAACCCGATACTATACAGGAAACTGCAGGAGACCAAGCACCTACCTATCACTGAACAGGTAAAAAAAAACACCCTCAAATCTTTCATTTATTTAAACAGAATCATACATTCACTGAGGTCATGATTGGGACTTTTACTTTTGCAGGATCTAGAATATCTGAGTGAAGGTCTAGAGGGCAGGTCAAGGAATCCCGTGGCTGTGCTTTTCGACACACTTCTGCACCCCAATGCCGACTTTGGCTACGAGTTCCCTCCTGTCCTTCAGTGGAGGAGGGACAAGCAGCAACACATCCCACATCTGGTCCTGGGGAGGGCAACACCTGGGGGTGCTTGGCATGTAAGATACAAAGCTTAGTCTACTACACCCTTGTAACTATAAGTGTTTTATGTGCATCTTTTTTTTTTTTTTTTTTAATCTTTCTATGACATTGCCTCTCATATCTCTGCAGGCAATGGAAGGTTCAATGCTGACTATTAGTCTTGGCATCTGGATGGAGCTTCCTGGGGTCAACTACAGAGACTTGACCAATGGGAAACGCAGGTAAAGAGAGAAGACCAATTTGACAGCAAGCACATGACTCAAGAGTTTAATTCTGCACAATCTCCTTTACCTTCTCTTTCCTTTTTCTCTAGGGATGTAACCAGTGACAGAGCCACCCCAGAGGAGATCTCATCCTATTACCGTAACTATGTGACGCTAAAGGGTCTCCAAAAGAATTTTGTAGACAACATCTACGTGACCTCCGTCCAGAAACTCTGCAGGGGGCACGAGGGGGAAGGTCTGGAAACTGGGCACACTGATCAAGAAACTGAAGGGGTGGGAGATGGTGGCAATGAGGGCTTTGAGGGAAATGAAGGAGAGTGTGTAAACAATGGAGGAGGGGGGGCTCTCTGGGAAATCAGGGGATACCAGCAGGTACAGAACGACACTCATGTCCCCTTCTCTCTGTTTGCTGAGAATGTAGTCCTGGCCACCGGTGCATCTGATTCGCCAGTTCGACTCAGTGTAGAAGGGGAGGATCTACCTTTTGTATTCCACAGCATCTCAGACCTGGGCTTGGCCGTGAGTCGGCGAAAACTGGATATGAACTCTGATCCAGTTCTGATTGTAGGTGCAGGATTAAGCGCTGCTGATGCCGTTTTGTGTGCTTGCAACAGCAACATTAGAGTGCTGCATGTTTTTCGTAAGAGCGTAGACGACCCTGACCTCATCTTTAAGCAGCTGCCCAAGACCCTGTACCCAGAGTACCACAAAGTCTACAACATGATGTGCTCGCAGACCTACACAAACGTGGCTCCCTCTTCTGCTACTAACAGACCACAGGCAGTTAGCATCGCCTCTTCAGTATGTGCCAAGATGTGCCCAAAGCCCCAGCTTGCCGCAGGTAATGTGGCTGGTAATGCCAGTGTCAGCCTGTTTCCTGACTACACCAGTTTCCCCGAACACTGTGTGGTCTCCTTCCAGTCTGACCAGAAGTGTTTGCTGCAGGGGAACAACTCCCTCAAGGCATTCAAGATCTCCATGGTCCTGGTTCTGATTGGGACCAACCCAAACTTGTTTTTCTTAAAAGGGCAGGGCCAGTACCTGGGTCAGGATCCAACAAGACCCATCTCCTGTAAGCAAAACCCCATTGACATCCATCCCTACACTTTTGAGTGTACCAAGGAGCCAGGTCTGTTTGCCATGGGCCCGCTGGTGGGAGACAACTTTGTTCGCTTTTTGAAGGGTGGCGCTTTAGGCATTGCCTCCAGTCTGCTGAAGAGACTTAAGAAGAAAGGGAAGCTCATCAGCAACGGAGGAAATAACTTCATTTGAAAACATAATGGAGAAATGAGCACGGTCTTAGATTTCAAACCCTTTTAAACTAAATAAAGTTAAAAGGTGAAGGTGAATTTTTTTTTCTTTTTTTTTCATTAATGCAGTGTTTTCTCATCAACGCTAAGGCATTTTTACAACTTTCTGAGACCAAAAAGACAACGGATGTACACTAATTAGTTTCTAAAGAAACAAAAGACAGCTTTCAAGAGTCTTGTCTGACTTCATATGAAGTCCCACATGTCCAAGCTACCGTGTGCTGATGTTTTCCAGTCAGTCTGTAACCTCAACTAAATGGGACCTTATTTTCATCAGGGGTATTTATTCATTCACCAGGTGTCTTCAATCCATCTACTAACAACACTTAATTTGCTGTTGTATCGCGCTATAGGTCTTCTTTAGCTTAGTCTTTAGAGAGGGAACCCTCAGAAAAAAGACCACTACTCCATTTCAGTCCATTTGACTTCTACCTGTGGTCAGCTAAGTGACGGGGGCTCGCTGAGAAACCTCTGGCCCCACTTACAAAACCTACAAACTTTACGTAATGCAGTCATGAATAGTGTTTGCAATGTGACATGCGCATCAGAATTTTTTTCAGCACCTGTGAACAACAAGTTCATGGCTAAGACGTCTTAATGTTCCTGAATATTGAGCCTTTTTTTTTTTTTTTTTACTTCACTTTTTAACTTAATTCTTCTTTAGCTGCTTTCGTAGGAAGTTAGTGCCATATACCTAAAAGTTAGAAAAATCTAATAGGCTTGATCTGTTGCTTTGGTTATACTGCTGCTGGAAGGTTTTCTACTTGGAGATCCATTCTTGATGTGTTACTGCACACATTGCTAAATTTACTGTTTGGATTCAAGAATCCTGTTTAGGGATCTGGTCATTATGGATTCGGATCATTCTGCTATTTTACATTTTCCTTTTTTATTTGTTTTCATAGAGTGGGAAAATCTGAAAAAAAGATATACACTCTGAACATAATCTTTTTTTCTGATGACAGTATTTGCTTATGTTATTTTTTCTTCATTTAATTATCCATAAAAATCGCAAAACCTTCTGCCAACTTTGAACTCAAAATGCTTCAAATTGTTATCCCGTAATGATATATTTTGACAAAATAAAGATGGGCATGAAGTTCTTTAGAGGTGAAATGGGATAAAACAAACAACAACAGTATGATTCTCTAACTTTAGTTTTTAAATATAGCTGCCTATTACATATCGACAAGACTCTCGTAAAAAAGTAGTACAGTTCTTGCCTTGATAATCCATTTATCTTGATGCTACAATTACAACACCCAGTGAGTTTTCTTGCCATTTTGGGAAGTCAGTGCCAACCGTAGATTGTGTATAAAAAGGTGCCATCTCTAAATCTAAATCTAAACCCATATAGACACACATGAAGAAAAAGGGTTTTAAAAAAACGAAATAGGAAAAGCACGTACAAAATACCCACTTTCACAAATCATACCATCCAATAATTTATCTTTAGTTTTTTAATCAAACTACATCTTTTCATTTACTTTGAATATCTTTAATTACGTTATGCCATTTTGTATTGCCATTTTTCAAGTTCTGGGTTAAAATGAGTAATTCTATGTAAGTACTGTTATGTACGTCACACAAGTTAAACACGTTACGTTACATACATAACTTATTTACATTACTTATCACTATTTTTTACGTTGTCACATGACCTCCATCATGTGACCTCCATCATGTGACCTCCTGCTATTACCATGATCTTACACGCGTGTACTTTCGAGGCAAAACATGACACCGACACAGTATCCTCCAGTGGACAGACAGGTGCATTACATGCTTTGGCGTGATACCGGGCTGCACGTATCAGGATTTGATACTGATAAATCATTGCAGTTCAGAAACACAAAACACACCTTTGTGTACTTCACACCACACAGCAATTAGCAGGTCAGACTTCTTACATAGCTATTTCTGAGCTACATCAAACAAGCCAAACATTCAGACCCGTTTCTTAAAAATTCTTCAGCAGTTTCTTAAACAGCTTTGACTGTTTTGTCAAGTGCTAAATAACAGTTCAAAAACATTATAGAAAGTAGCAATCTATTTACCATTTTTACTTTATTTTCCTTCCTTTCAGTCATTTAAAGTATCTGCAAAAACTGATGCCATATGCATAATTCTTTTGTGTGCCATTCAGCTCAAGCTTTGTTTACTGTGGTGACATTTTGATCTTTGTGTAGGAAAATTCTTCTTTTGCCCCTATCAGTACAATATGAGTCAGTGTTGGGGTAATGCATTACTGAATAACACGTTATGTAGTCATATTACTTTTTCCACTAACAACGTAATTAAACACATCACTTTTTAAGTTTTGGTAATCACATAAAAGTGAATTATTTAAAATGTTCTTACTTGTGTTAACTACTGAATTTCAGCTGATACTTTTTTCATTGACTTCTGAATATTGTTTTGATATGAATATTAAATATATGCATGCAGGCATGAAGCCTTGCCTAGCAGCAGCTGCTGTAAGCAGAGGACAGAAAAGCGCTGCAAGGACAGACGTGAGGAGAGTTTGGCCAGTGAAGTTAAGGTCTGCACAGGGTACTGTGTGACTCAAAAGTGGGGAAAACTCAATTATTGTTTTTATTTTGCTAAAAAAAAAAATGAGGCTGTTGCATCCAGGAGAGACATAAAGTATGTCCACTGATTTAAAGCTCGAGGTTTCTTTTCATTTTGTATCCAACTGTATGCTTAACATTTTGCTGCAGATGTGTACGGATTTTAGAAAGCAATTCAAGTTGTAAGTACTTAAAGTAATGAGCTAAATAATCCCATCACAATGTAGATACATTTTGACTGAAGGCCAGTCTTCTGAGTTGTATGGCCACTGCTGCGTTAACTCTCAACTTGTTCACGACACTTTCTGTGAATACGTGAAGGCGGCAGGCAGGCATCAACTGTCTGCACAGAAAGGCCAATAGATGTTTGGCATGACGACTACTTATCTCAACCGGTTCAGATCTAGTGAAGTGCCTGAAGGGTTGGCTCACTGGAGATCGCGTAAGAAATGGTAACACTTGAATCCCTCTTGAGTTTGTAGTTCTGCTAAAACCAGGGAACACATTGGGTCTTAACTTCAAAACAAAGGAATAGCTGCTTTCAGCATGTAGAGTTTCAAAGCTCTCTTGTACAACTGAAGAGTTTTTAATGTTTTGTATGCCATATTTTTTATTACTGACAAATAAAAACTGGGAAAAATCTCTGAACGTGAGACTTTTGTTACATTTCTTGCCGTCAGTGGTTTAATTACATTGTGAACAAATTTATAGACAGAACAGGAAGAACAGTACAACAAAATACTATCGTGTAAAACAAATCAGGAGTACAAGTAAATCAGGAATTATTTCTGGAGTTACAGGGTTGATGAGAGTCTGACATACTAACTGTGCCTTTGAAATGAGTTTCCTTTGAGATGAAGACACTTCATCTTCTCTTGGTCAGTTTGGTGGGGTTGTACCTAAAGACAGACAGACAGACACACAGACACACACACACACACACACACACACACACACACACACACACACACACACACACACACACACACACACACACACACACACACACACACACACACACACACACACACACACACACACACACACACAAAAGAGTGTATCTCATATGTCTGTCCATGTCAGGATGGGCTTTTAACATTCCTCATAGATCACTCATCAATGTCCTTACAGGCATTTTGAGCAAACAAAAAAATCAGCCCAAATTAAGTGCTGTAAAACACGGACAATGTTTGAACAGTTTAAAGCAAACAGGCTTCCTATAAACCACGTCTGGAAACTTTGTTTAGACCTACCGAAAAAATACCGGATTGTTGTCTTAGTAGCAGAGTCTGTTCCCTGGCTACGCATGACTGACTGAGCATGAATCAGTGATCAAACAGCTCAGCCTTGACACACACACAATATCAATCTCAGACTGTCTCTTTTTTGCTTAGTCAAAGAAAACATGCCAGCGCCAGCTTACATCACCTCTGTTACCATGGCAACCGCTGTGACGAAGGAATTACTAGGTTCTGATTGGTTAAACTGACGCTACAGTGGTCCCATATACATAATTCTTACTTAATTATGTTGTCTGCACCTGATTATAATGACTGGCTGGTCAGGCTGTACAGGCTTTGCCCTAAGAGAATCAAACCACTTTAACATGGATATGAACACAATCAACAGTTAACGGGAAAGTATTGTAGCTCTTTCCAGCCTCCGAGGAACAAATTCAGAGCAGGGGCTACTCCAAAGGAGACAAAAGAGGGGACATTTATAACTGTCAGACCAAACAGTGAAGGCAATAAAGGGGACAAATGAACATAAACTAAGTTATACTTAAGAAAAAGGATGACATTAACTGTGGATAATTTCTTCGTTACTAAACTAAGAAAACAACAATGTTTTGTTTTGCAGTAACGGTAAAAAAAAACCAACTAAATTATTTTGTTATTAAATCATAATGACTTTTTGGAATTTGATTCACAGATATTAAACTGGATACACAAGTATTATTTTCTGTCAGTCTGAGTTCTGTTTTCTGTTTTTGCTGTATCTTTCTAGTCGACTGATCTAGTTAATTTCAGGCTTATGCAGATGGAGTCTGACTGTTTTAGGAGTTGATAAGTTGATAAATTAATTAATTAATCGACTAAGTATTGCAGCTTTAGCCTTTTCTTTTCTTTTTTACATTTTTACATTACTTCAGTTCCATGAAGACTTCAACTGAAGAAGTGGGTTTGATCAAATACCCTGTTGTATATCATAAAGTCGTGTATGCAGCTCTGCCTCTTGCTGGAGGAATGACAGATCAGGACTCAGGCAACAAACAAGACAATCAGTGAAGCAGCTGGGGGATCTCATTACTGTTGATAAATAAAATCAGTCTGATAGACGAAATACTGTGCCACTGTTAAACTGTCGAGGGTTTTTTAGGAAGCTCAGAGGGGGTAACAAGTTAACTTCTCCTCGTCTTCTAAGAGAAAATAAGATCCAGTTTCTCACCTAAAGAGGTCGTCTCCTACAGTTTCGTCTCGCCTGTTCTGATGCTCCTCCTGAAACAAACAGAAGCTCAAATCACAAATCAAACACTAAGACAATTAATAAAAGAAGTAAGAGGGGCGACAGTACCTCAGCTGCATCTTTCAGCCATTCATCCAGGTCAGAATTCTTCCCCCGGTTGTGGACCAACAGATCAGATCTTTTAATGATGCCGTCTGCACCTGGAACACGGCTCTGTCAAAAACATACAAGGGAATTTATATGACAAAACAAATAAAATAAAAAGTACAGGAGCTTGTGATCTGTGTTGGCGTTGAAAGTTGATTTTGAACATGTATGTATCCCATCAGGACGTACAAGAGTATCTCCAACTACAAAAAAAGGCGTGGATATGGGTCTCCGCATGACAGAAAATTATGAAGAAAATGAATCGATTCTGATGTCCTTAGAAAAGAAAGGAAAAAATATATATCCTCATCCACAGGTATCTCGTGGCATTAAAATCAACCATGAATGGATTTAAACTTAATAGAAATTGTAATAGCTGTCAAGAAGCAGACCAAATATTTAGACCACATCTGTTGGCATAAGCACTTCAACTAAATACACCACGACAAAGATTTTTGAGACTTTTATTATTTATGCAAGGACTGTTTCTAAATTTCCAGTCTCTGCTATGTGCGCTGCATTGCAGTCTGACCTTGCGGAAACATTTGAAGTTTTTTGTGCAGCTGTTGTCCTGCATCTGTTTTGGTTTGGTTTTGGGAGGCGCTGTCATGATGAGAGATTTAAACTCCACCAGCACCATCTTCTTTGGAAGGTCTTCATCGATCTTTAACTCCTGCAAAACAGCACATGAATTACTGATTGTTTGTCAGATAACCACTCTTTCTAGCACAGATTCATTTAAAATACCACTGAAAACACAACCAGCCACTGAAGCAACAGTAACAGTGCTCAGGCTGCTGTACAGTACCTTCTGTGAACTCCGAACATTTTAAAATACTGTGAGAACATTTGGCTCACAGTAGCCCTGATCCTCCTCCACTTCAGACTGCAGCTGACTAATATTGCATTCTTGGGGACAGTATTAATATGAATATTTCAGAGTTAAAAAACCTTATAACAAATGCATAACATAAACATTTTGGTCATATTGATTGGTTTGGTAAAGAATTGTCTCATCACAAAGCACATCTTTGACATTTCTGCACTGCAAATGTCTTATATTTATATAAATGCTGATACAAAATGTCTATGATAAGAGAATATTGACTGATAATATCAGTCCAACAAATTATTGGTTTGCCTCTCAATTTTCAACACACATTAAATTGAAAAAAGTCAGATGAGCATTTCTATGGAAACCTAATATTCAGTTTAAATGATGTTTTGACTGATCATTTTGCCTGGCAGTGGGTATAAGTGTCCTGTGACTTAATTTACCTTTAAATTCCCTGTAACTACCCCCACCTTACAAAGCATACACTTTTTTTTAAAAGTCGATACAAATACAGCTCTATGTGTTAATAGGAAGGAACTTTCTGTGTTGCTTTTTCACAGGTGTTTTACCCATATGAGTCACATTGCATTGTGGGAGCAAAAGCCCCCATCAAACGTAAAAAGTGCAAAAGGCTACACAGACATCACAGTGGTGACTCAGTCAAATTCTGATTTGGGTCTCATCTTTTTACACATTGGTGATGACAATTTAAGAATTTGCAGAAGAGATTTATGCTCAGGACTTAGCAAGAAAGTAATACAATTCTCAGTGGTGAAGAAAATTGCAGCAAATGCTACTGAGGATATGCTATAATTTTACAGACATTTCAGCTTAGGGAAGGACAGAAGTGTCCGTGGATGTTACAGAAAATATACTATAAATACATCGAATTTTAACTTCTCGGATTGATTGAGACGTCCTTCAGATATTCTGTAAAATCTAAAATAAAAAAAAAATCTGTTTTCGGACTGATGTTAGTGTCTATGAATGGTACAGACACAGACATTTTATACTGAAAATGTAAATCACAAAAAAATTGAAACAACTTACTCTGGCAATTTCTGTATGTAAACCTTGAAAATACAGCACATAGATACAGCTAGAAAATGGAGCTCATTTAAAGGGATGAGGAAAGACTCAAATAGTAAGAGCTTTTTCGCAGGACTTACTTGGACCTCCTGCTTGATCACAACAGGTTTCTGAGGGGTTTTAGTCTCTTCTTTAGGCTGGCAAATATCCATGCTGAGCAGTTCTATATCCTACAGGGAGAGAAAAGGTAAAAACAGAAAAAGTAAAACATAGTTGCCTGTAAAACTGTTAACTGACGTCATCATGTGTGCAGAGGGCAGTTTTAAGTTTTAATTTTCCGGATGAACTAAAGATTTATAAATTACTGTGGGTAAAACTTCTGTCTTCACCTCGATGAATGATGCATTGTCCTCTTCAAAAGGCGTTATGGTTTTACTTGTGCTGGCAAATGATACTTCTGGAGGTTTGCTGGACTCATGATTAGTTGGCATGTACTGTGTTGGATGGACCTGCTCTGTCTTAATAGAGACAACAGGCAGCTCAGATTGTTGGCTCTGGTTCTTATGGGAACTTGGTTCTTCCTTCAGGCCCAGCTGTGGCCTCTGTTTGGTTACTCCATTTCCTGCTCGCTGCCTCTTGCTTGAAGACGAAGTCTCCTCAGCATCGAAATCTTGTTTCTGTTTGGCTGAACTGTGCACTTTTGACTGGGCTTGATGGCCTCGGTCACTGGAGAGTTGCTCGTCAAAGCAGTCCATATCCTCAGACATAATTGACTCCAGTTCCTCTACCTGTATCTCTTCTTCCATCGCCTTCCTTTTTCTACTGCGCTGTTCCTCTGAGATAGCCTCTGATCGTCCCATGAACAAATCAGCTGCCGACCCAAGCGCAGTCTGGGACACAGCTGCAGGGCCTCTGAGTGAAAGTGAGGAGATTTCTTTAGACGTGGCCGGGATGTTTGGTGCCTGTTTGGTGACGGAGGCCTCTCGTACTGGCCGCTTCGGTTCTGACATGACAGCAGAGAGCTCATCCTCCAAAGGCCTTGATGACAGGATGAAACACAGATAGATGGGTGAGTAGAGACTCTCCAAAAATATGTTGTTGATGAAATAATTCAGTGTTTAAAGTATGATAGTACCATATTAAGATCTTCATTTTATTCAGTAAATATCAAAATAACATTGTACAACAAAACAATTTGAACAATGATCTAATCACATCCCTGCAGCCAATATGTATGTGTAATAGCATTACTTCTTTCATTTTAATTTGATTCAAGAACCTTTTTTCAGAGACTCAAAGCTTGAACATTAGATGACCAATGAGAGTAAACATCCACACATTTATTTTCTAAACTTCTGATCCTGTTTAGGGTGGCGGTGAGGAGTATATGTCATGATTTCTTTTTTTTGTTGCCAATCAAAGGTATGTTTGTTGTAATTTGCTAAAGCAGCAGTACAATTAGTATCAATGTGTAATAACACTGGTCCTTTAAAAGCTGAAGGAACACGTTTACCTTTTCTTGGTGACTGGCTGAAAGAAGTTGATCAGAGTGGACTGTTTCTGTGGAGAAGTCTGTGGAGAGATTTTTGGTTTCTGAGGAGACGACTTGTAAAATGATGTCTTCGTGCCACCATTGGTCTTAGGAGCAGCTAGCTGGGGTCTGACGTTAGTACTGCTTCCACATGAAACTGCAAAAATATATGATTTTAAAGAATGTTTATTACAGTATTGCAGGACTGCTCTCATGAAGAGTGAATTCAAAGAAGAGTGATATTTTGGAAATTAGGGGTTAGCGAACAATGTTAGCTGAGCACATTTTATGGAAGCTCTGTAGCCATTGATGTGAGTGTTTGTGTAAATGGGTGAAAGAAAAATTGTAAAGTGCTCTGTAAACCACTGAGGTAAAGTGATGTAAGTGCAGTCCATTTACCATTTAGGCTTACTTGCTGATAGGAAGATGAGAGGATTAATAACTCTCAAACCTGTCCACCTGCTTCTGTTTAACACATCTTAAAATAAAGACTGAAGAGGGGGGAAAACAGCTGGCCTGACTTTGTCTAAAGGTAAAAAAAAACAAATCAACCTTGCAGCCCCTCTAAAACTTATTATCACATTATATTTCAGAAATGACTGAATAAGGATATTTCACACAATGTGAAACTATTCATTTGATGTGTGTGTGTCTTGCTGCAGTACCAACAAGACCACTTCAAAATGTTTAAAACACATTTAAACGTGAAAAATTGAGACAGATACACCGTAGAGATGTCCCAAACTTAGACAGTGGAACAGTATCGGCACAGATTCTTACTTGATTTAAAGGATCAGGTACATACTCAGTAAAATCCATCAGGAATAAATACTATTTTATCATCAGTGTTGTTATAAAGGGCTGGCAGCATAACCTTATAAACCCATTAAAATATACAGTATTTAATGAAGTTTACCACATTAAAGATGCCATAAAATAACTCTCAAGGAGCACTACATGTGTTTTTCATCATAAATTGTCCTATTTATGAACCATTACAGTTAAAAAATGATTTGTAGTCACAGTAAAGTTTCATGTTATCTCTCAGAATAATCCCATCAGATCCACACAGATTTTAAACTGGAAAAGAAAACAGAGCCCTGGAACTGGATTGGTACTATAAATGATGTGTATTTCTGGTTCATTCATTCAGCTACCTGTTACTTTGGAGTCGGGTTTCTTCCTCTGTGGGTCTCTTATCTCTATCGTGTCTGGTGATAAGCTCATTGTTTCAGCCACAATGCAGTGATTGGTTGTTTTATGAGCTGTGAGTTTGGATCCAGGCAGCTGACTGGTGTTCTGTTTTTGCTTCTTCTCAGGAATTTCCCCAACCGCTGCCACCCCGGTCGCCTCACACATCTCCACCCTGACAACAGAGAAATCGAAAGTTTGGATAACTTTACCAGATGATGGGAGTGTGTGTCTGTGAGTGTTGGTCCGTACCCTTGTGTTGACTCTGTGTTAACTGCATAAGCTGTCATGTTCTGAGATGCTGCAGGTAACACAGTCTCATTCACAGCCATGTTCTGTGACAGAGATGCACTCGGGATTCTGGTTTTCACTTTTGGTGCAGACTCTAAAACACAAAGATACAAACAAATCAAAGAAAAGAGCAGAGGGATAAAAAAAAAAAAAAAAAAAACTGAAAAATAAAGAAACCCTTTAATTCCTCTCTGTCAGGTCACCCACCTGAGTCTGGTGTTACACTGGAGGGATTGCAGTACTTGTCACAGGAAGCATAGATGGCAGCCAAACCAATTTCAGACTCTGTGACGACTCGTAGGCCTTTTCTGTGTCAGGGAACAAAGGAGAAATGCCAGAGAGAAAGATTTTAAGTGTTTACAAATCACTTAGTCACCTCGACAAGTAAATGGCCACTCCTAAGTGCTTTTCTGCATTTGAACCTTTGAACGATGCTCTTCACAGAGTTTTCCCACTCTGTGGTGGAGCCAGGGAGGAGAGTTTGGGAGGCGCCTGCCGTAGCATCGACCACACAGCTAAGTTGAGACTCCAGCAGGTCCCGGGGCAGCGAGCCCTCCTCCAGCAGCTGGCTGCTGCCACCCCCAAAACTCACTGCTGCACTCAGGCGCTTCAGCTGCAAACAACACGGAAGAAAAGTGAGTTCACCTGCATGTAACATTAGAGACAAAGATCAACTGGAAGTTAAACCGAAGGCCTTTGATTGATCCATAAATATTTTTACCACTACGTATACAGTATGTGGGGACTATTCTATAACGGTCCCGAACCTTAAAACTTGGAAAAAGTAGAAACATGCAAAAAATTTGATAATAGTTAACTCCAATTATTTACATCTCAGCTGGCTTCTTAAAGCAGGAATGTAAACTCATCACAGGTCTTTGCATCCACTCTCTCTTTCACTCTCCCCACTGCATGTCATTATCTTTGTATCATCTCTCTCCTGTAGTTTGTGTTTTTTCTGCAGGTATCTCTGGCTTCGGAGCTGCACGTTTATGATATGTGGTTACTAGTCCCACCCACCTGCCCAGTGTTTACTGTTTATTGTCTCTATAGGATATTCTTTTCTCTCTACTCTCTCCTCTCACTCCAATCAGTCGGAGCAGACAGCTGTCCACCTCTGAGTCTTGGTCTGTCTGAGGTTTCTTCCTGTTAAAAAGGAGTTTTTACTTCCAACTGTCACTTGTGTAAAGTATTGAATTGTTGGGTCTATATCATAAGGTCTCACCTTTACTACAAAAAGTGCCCTGGGATGACTTATCTTGCCGCTGTATATATAAAACTGAATTAAATTGCTGTTATAAAGGTGACAAAAACACATTACAGCTGGCAGGGTTTGTTCTCCAAAAGATAAACGTAAATGTTAAGGGCTCTGTTCCTGCATTAAAAATGACCTATATAGTGTCTTCAGTAACTTCAACTATCTAAATAGATTTTTTTAAATGTCAATAAGTCAACCAACTTCACTTTATTCTGTTGTGTCAGTGAGGCCAAACAAGGCGGCAGAGTTAAAGTTTGTGTCTCTGATGTGGTTTCATAATGTGAACATGTCCTTTGGTTCACCTGAATTTATCTGCAGGTTCAATATTTTGATCCATGTCTTATTCATATCTGTGGGATTTATCCATGAAGTAAAGGCACACAAGTGCAAAGCTGAAATGATGTGTTAATTCATCAATTAATTAGTAAACTGCAAACATTCTTGATTATGAGCTAATATTTTAGCAAAAACAATTAAAATACTGTAAATTTATTACAGATTAAAAAGGACAAAGGTTTGGTTTCATCTCCTTTCCTCCACATTGTTACTAAATCAAAATTCCCTATTTATGTTTCATGTTGTTTTTTGCTTGGTTACGAGTCTGTAAATAAATGTTTTAAATCACAACCTTATCTAGATGTTATCCAGAAAAAGGTAACAGATCCTATAAAAGTGAAACATATCAGTAGTTGCAGCTCTTGTGAAAACAAGGCTCTAAACTGGAGCAGTGACTCTCAGAGGATCGCAGGCTACTGACTGCCTGGCAACTGATATATAAATGTGAAGCTTACAAGATCATGTGGCTTATACCCCACCCTTTTTTTTAGTTATTGCCTCAAACAAGTACTCAGCTCTGCCCCTCTTAGGACTTGTTATCCTTGATCGAGGATAAACAAGCATTCATCACCTGCAAACTTGCTATTCTCTGACTGCAGTAGTTATGTCGTGGTTTTTATGCTATATAAACAATAATCAGAGGAAACAAACCTGTTTGGCACTGAGGAAGATGAAAGTCTTTCCAGTAAAAAGCTGTTTGCGTCCTGGAATTGTTCCAATCTTGACATCCTCTTTACTCAAGCTGGGCTCATCGATCTCAGGGATGAAACTTAAAAAACGATGTAGAGAGGAGATCATGTTCAGCTCTGTGCAGCATCAGTGTGAACATGAATGTGGGGATGGATTGTTTTGTACCTCTCAGCTTTGGGAAGTGGTGTTTTTTGCTGAACGGCTGCGTTGAGCTCTGAGAAGAACTCTGGCTTCACGATGGGGCGACAGCACAGCAGAGCAGAAATTGTCTGATTAAAAAAACAAAAAAACAGGAAGCACATCAACACATGGTCGGGACAAACACATCACATGCACTAATAAAGATATGAAGTCTGGTCCTGACCTTGATGGTGACTTTGACAGAAGGCATGGCCAGGTGGGTGCAGTCCTGAGTCCAGGTGTTGACCAGCTTTCCTCCCAAAGCTAACAGGGCCTGAGAGAGTGATACCTTCCCATTGCTGTCCAGACATGATGAGCAGACCACAGGCTTCTGATGACACACACTGAGGCAAAGAAGACACAATGAGAGAGATATGCAACACGATCCTTTTAACCTGCCATTTGTGACCATTTTGAAGAAAGAACAATTTAGTTCAGTGTATCCAATAGTAAAATCATGTTTCTGTGACGTAAACATCACTAACCAGGTCTTGTTTTCTGTTACACACCTGAATTTGCTTTGAAAAACCCCAAACGTAATGTCGTCCTCTGACTTTAGGTTCACCGGAGTTGTTAGACGCTGGTTGTTGACAAATGTGCCGTACTTGGAGGTGTCTTTTAGAGTCAGGGCCTCAAAGCAAAATACATGAGAGCAAACCATTAAATGCATTAAACAAACTATCCAACATCTTTCTCTTAAATTATTAATGTTTCTACGAGAAACCCATCCGTTAAAATAAAGCCAAAGATGGAAATGTATCCCACGCTAAAAAAAAAATCAATTAAACATCAGGGTAGGAACAAATGTAAAGGACAGGTTTATCTTCACGATAAACAGGTCACATCCAACAAAAAGTGGCACAGTGGTGAAAGAAAAGAGACAAGTTTAATTCAGTATGAGCCAATATATTGGCCAATATATTGAATACCTTCCCCATGCCCTTTTTGTACAGACGTTTTAGGAATTTATTAGTTAAAATGGCCAAAGTAACCATAAAAAGAAGAGGATTGTGACAACCCAGAATTTTTTTTATTTATGTTTAGCAGTTGATGACGATTGTTGTTTACAGAGATTAGAGAAAAAAAGTTAGCCAGTAACACTGATTGTAAATCCCTGCAATGCAGCAAAGTATCAGCAGCATTTCTCTTTTTTTGTTTGTATTAAACTAAAATTATTGTTGAAAAAACACTTGTATATGTTGTATTTTGCATGTGTATTACACAGCAATCGCTGCATGGTTTAAAAAAAAAAAAAAAAACATAGTAAGAGTTTTACTTTAGTATTGGAAATTACTAGTCTTTGAGCAGTCCTTATAAATATAGCTGAGTGGTGTGCACCTGAAAGTGGCCACTATTTAGTAGTATTGGATTCACGTGTGCAGGGCTTGTGCAATAGCGCCGCCTTCTGTGTAAAAGTGTCATCACACAGGCAGATCTTTTCCAAATAAAATTGTATCATTCATTTACTGTGTATTATTACTTGTATATTATTAGGTGATATGGAAAAAATAAACGTACTATTGCTAAAAATGTTAAGTCCCTTTGTGACGGTATTTAATATTGTAAGCAAAACATTTAAATCATGCACTGACCTTTTGTACATTGATTTTAGTCGCCATTTTCTTTTACACAGCAGAAATGTATCAAATCTTTATTCCTCATGAGATTCAGGATGATATTACACTGAAAATTAACAGAGTGATAATAAGCTCATGGTGAGTTAATGTGTTCAGATGGTTGCTGAGTATTTCACCAGAAAACAAGTAGCGCTTGGAACGAATTGTGCATTTGATTCAACAATGGAGAAGTGAATTATGCTGCTGCATTGTCAACGGATATTTTCATTTTGTTTGTTGGCCGTTTATTTATTTATTTTTTTTTTCTTTTAGAAAAGTTGTCTCCATTGGAATATATATATATATATATATTTTTTTAAAGTTTTCTCCACTGGAATCAATTGTAACCAAACTGACTGTATCCTCTGTTCTGTGAATGACTGTGACATTATAAAATGTACGTGTTAAGCCTAAAGATGGCGAATGTTTAATACTTAAAGATTGAGTAACATTTTACCATACTTGTTAAGAGTCTCTGGACAAACTGTAAATAAGCTCGTCCAGAGATGAGTACAGTACAAATTAAAGACATGAACAGATCAATCAAACTCGGCAGCAGTTCCACATAAGAAATCACTTTAGGTGCATAACTTAGTGAATATGATTTTCTCTTCAGGGTCTTCATACGAGGATCAATACCAGCAAGAGAGACATGTAGTCTTCTATATATTCTGAGTTATTGATTTAACCATCTAATATTATTAGAAAAGCATATACACATATATATTTGACAATTCTCTGTTTGTATGATCTTCTCATCTCCCTCTGTTTCTCTCACTTGGTCAGTAGCAGTGAGGTGAGCGTGAACCCGGCTGATCGACTGATCACTGGGGAGAAGGATTTCACAGTTCTTGCGTCCCACCACGTACTCATTACCGGGGACGAGATAGTGGGTCTCACCTGTGAGATACAAATAGCATGTTATTGACTTTTTATTGTAAAATCACAGATGGACAAGCAAACTCTAGTTTCACAAACTCATCAGTAAGACATTTAATGGTTTCACCCAAACATTTAAACTAAATTAGGGTTAGGGAGACTATGGAGCCATAGGAACAATGATCCTTGAGGAAAAAAATTTAAAAACTGAAACAACCCTGTTTTTTCACAGCTGAGGTTGAAGTGGCAGAGCAGAAGTTTTGCTCAGCATGGCAACTATGTGGGTCTGTGTGTGTGTGTGTGTGTGTGTGTGTGTGTGTGTGTGTGTGTGTGTGTGTGTGTGTGTGTGTGTGTGTGTGTGAATGAATGGTGAAGTACACAGTCAAGCTTGAGGGCAGTCTCTACTGTATTGTTGTTGAGTGATGTGTCCACGGGAAAGATCTGTTTCCTCCTTGATAAGCAAATTAGCTCTTTAAATAGGAAACATTTGTTTGTCTTCTCTACATACCTGCAGGTATCAGTTTGTTGGCTCAAAATGTGAAGCAGCTGTTTCTCAGAAATCAGTGCTCCCTCTTTGATAGGTAAAATTTATTCAGAAAGGTTTCTGCTCGTTCTTGAGTTATCTGATCTCAGAAATGCCTGTCTGGATACTTTTTTCACTGTTTTCACCTTTAACAGATATGGATATGGACCTGCTAAAAGTGCCCTTAGGTCTGCTTGGAGTTGTTTTAATTGGATCATAAACAGGCCCCTACTGTTTTAGTATGTTTATCTTGTATTTTGCAGTCTGAAATTGATACCATAAAAAGAACGTGTGTGGCAATATACCCGTTAACATAAAGAGTCATTTGTAGCCATTAATTGACTAAATATTTGTTGTCTAGTCCTCAGTGCTCTTTCTATCTACCCTGATGTACATGATGGTGGTGGGACACATTGGATACAATACTTGTGAAAGTAACAAGTTAGCAGGGATTTAAACTTGCTCTCAGCCTTATTTTGAAATTTCAAAACCCAAAGGCATGTTTAGTCAACATGAAACTGTACAGATATATTTACAATAAAACAAAAACATGTATATCTCTCCACAACTTGCAGTTAGCTGCAATAAACAATATCTATGCATCACAATCACATCACACCCACACAGCCTCTCTTCTCACAAACATCGCCTTTTAACCGTCACTTCGGCCACCAGACTTGAACTGTCATTATAAATATATGATAAAAGCTTGCAGAGTTTCGTTTCCACCTCGTGTTAGTTGTTTTCAGCAGACCTTATCACGGTGATTACTTGAACCTGCCAGCAGAGTGATGATAAATTAGCTTTAAAACGTCAGCCGTGATAGAAAAAAAAGATTACCTCCAGGCTGCAGGGCTGTCAGGATCCACATTTTACTGCTTTTTCTTGCTTTCTTATATGCTGGTCAGAAACAAGGAACCATTTTAGTCCAAACAGACCAGCCCCAACATGTCAACACGGTGGACACAGCGCGCCACCGCACGACGTCATAACATTGCGTCGCTCTTTTCAAAATAAAACTCGCCCTGCTGCGTTCCAATATCCACACTACCATACTATTTAGTATGCCAAAAAAAAAAGATTGAGTATGTCCCAATACTTAGTACGTTAAACGTAGGATGCCAAAAGTACCAGGTTGTCCTACTACATCCGGTCGTATTTTGCAGTATGCAGGCCAGCATGCTACTCGAGCTGTTCTGACCCACAATCCTGCATAAAAAGGAAAGCTACTTGTTCCAAATCGCATGCTTTTTCTTTTTACTATAATCTTAACATTACGGAAATTCTGTTTGTCACACGATGGCATCCCCTGTTTAGGTGTAATGCTCTGAATCCCTGGTTATTTTTTTTTTATTTTTTTATAATTCAACAGAAAAAGTTTTGACATTACTCAGTCTATACACAGCAAACAAACAACTGGTCACAACAGTAACACATAAATACAGTGTTAAATATTTATTCAGCATAATAACAAGCAATGCATTTGACATTTAATTCAAAAATTAGACATATTGTTTTTTTATTTGATTCTAAAACATGAATTAAAATCATATCAGACATTTGATTAACAACAAACATCAACACCAAAATGTTAAAATGTAAAATTATAAATGTAAACGTAGAGCGAACAGATATGTGGTATTTGATGATGTTGTTGTAAAATTTAGCAAGCTTACCCTCTCACAAACTTAATGATGCAATAAAATCTCTGACTTTTATTTATTAAATCCCCCCCGAAAAAACAAATTTGATCTATTGCTATCTTTTGCATGAATGTTTGAACTCAAAACAAAGGATCATTGCCAGATTTCCATGACTGGCCTGTTTTGAGACGGCCCTGTCCCCAGAGGCAAGGCAGATTATGATTGACTCTCATCACTACAACGCTGGTACAGGAGTCGGGTTTACGGATGACCTCGCACCAGCCTGGATAGTCCACAGGCCTGGATCTCCTGCAGGGAAGATTAGAGTAAGAGTGTTATCACTATTACCAAATATACTGAATTCTGTTTGGAGTTATTTGGAAAACATACTCACTGGTCACAGCATCCAACTCCAAAAGGCTCCATGCAGACACACTGGTAACAGTCACTGGTGAGCCAGCTCTCTCCGATCCCGTATACCTGTCCCATGTGTTCACATCTACCTGAAAATTACTAATATCAGTCACTTTGAAGAAGGACAAATTCCTCATTATGCTCCCCTTCACTTTGAGATATATTAATAATTACTTTTGTTTAATGGATACAGTGATTCAAATTTTGCAGAAGGTTTGTGTAGGGAAAAATGTAACCATTTAATATTTGATAGCTTATTTCATTGGCATCCATCTAAATATATATATATATAGAAAGATTATAGGAAACATTATGTTCTATAATGAACATACACACATGTTTCCACACACATACTGCACCTTTAGTATTGAAGAAGCATTCACCACTGTTGTACACAGAAAAGCATGGCACACTGGCACTCAGGAATAAGAGTAAAGCCAAGAGTAGTCCTGCTGTGGTTGCCATTTCTGAAAAAAAAGTGCAAAAGTTGAAAAATGCCAACAACATAATTATCAGGTTACAGGATTTGGGTTGCAATAATCTTACCTGTTTTCATTACAACGTATAAAAACTGTGGTCTTTCAGGTCTTCTCTTTTTGCTCCTGTTTCTTTCATTCACTATTTTGGCATTTTAATATTCCCTCTTTTTCTTGTTTGTCTCTCCGAGTCTCCTCCTCAGTAACACTCTTTATCTGATGCACTCTCTCCCAGTGGTCTCAGACATTTATACTGCACCAGCACACTTTTTTTTTTTTTTTTTTAATCTCTGCACCCATTCCCGCTCTCCTTGTTGTCATTTGGGCACCCCCACCCACAGATTTATTACCATTGTATATCTGCACACACACAAACAGTAAGCAGACACACAAATACACACTTACAAGCATCATTATTACAATGTTCGTCATTCCCCGTTGTACTGCCTCAAAGTCAGTGCCCCAGAGTATACAGTGTGCACTCTTTCAGATAACATTTGTCTCAGTGGGTGCCATTTGACCTTATCAGTAGATCAGGCTGGTGACACCATCTATAGGACAACCAAGCTGTGGCCTATTGTCCAGTGGATGGAGCATGGAGCTGCATGTATGTGTATGTGCATAAACATGAACCTTTGACTCTTTGCTCAAAAAAAAAAAAAAAAAAAAAATTTAAAAAAAGGTTTGTGTTTTTATTGTAAATATTTGATATTATTTAATATTTTTCAAAAAGACATCCTAAAGATGTTTTTGATAATTGTCTTACAAAGGAATGACTTTAAAATTCACTGATGCATATCAGATGCTTAATTCAATTTCATGTAACATCCTTAATGAATCATCATGCAAGGTCTCTGACTATGGTTTTAAATGATTCAATGAACTTTAGTTTTAATTTTCCTATTACAAATCTCTTGCTAATGTGGGGAGGAGGAGGGCGAGGCATCGTGTCTGAGGCTTAAATTCAGTGTTTTTCTTGTGTGCTGGGATTTGTTTGAACAAACCACCTTGAGGACTCTGATAACGTTCACTCATGTGCACATGCACATGCACGTGCACGCGCACACGCACACGCACGCACGCACACACACACACACACACACACACACACACACACACACACACACACACACACACAGAGATTTGTATGAGGCTTACTCAAACCTTAACCTGCCTTTGGGGAACACAGTTAGTCTCAGCTCACACCTGATGTATTTGCAGTGGCAACAAGCATGAGGATATGACTTTTGTCTGAAATTACACAACTATCCCTGTTCATCAGGTTTCATATCAAACCAGAAATTTGCCCTTAAATGTGACCACAGATCAAATAAGTTACACTGGCTCATAAAAGCGGGATGCCCTCTAGTGCTGCACCACCCTCACTGTTTTCTGCTCTCCAAATGCATTCCCATTTTCAAAAGACATGGTTCAGATGGCTTCTGTGCACCCTGACATGTCTATAAAGTTTTGTAATTGTTGTCACAACAGTTTTGGTTTAAAAAAAAAAAAAAAATTATGTGGGGCCTGAGGCAGTGCTTTATTGTCCTTAAATCTTCAATACAACATAGTTCTTATAAGTAAAAGTCATAAGATGCCATTTTTTGACACTGATTTTATACAGCAATCATTTGATTAAGGGGCATATTATTCTTCACATCAGTGCCACTGGGTTTCCAGCCAGTGCTTCCAGAGGCTTGTGCTCATTATGATGTCACTCATTGTGCTTCCCTTGAAATTAGACTATTACATAATAAAATGCCCTTTGAAGAAATCATCATCTGGCAGGGAGGAAGTTTCATTCGCTAAAAGTTCCAACGCACATCATTGCAATGAAAAATCTATTCAATTAAGCATAAAAAGAGTAACTGAAGCATTTAGCTCACTGTATTAGATGCAATTGTAAATCAGGAACGAGGAGACAGTAATGAATCATCATAGATAATGTTAACAAGCAATCAGACTTTATTTTAATCCTGCATGGAAAGTCACAAAAAGTCATTGTTTGGACATCACTACTGAAAAACATGCAAAAGAAAAAGGATCCTTAAGAGCAGCTAATAAACATAGCAGAACTGGTACTGCAACTTTAGACTGTGGAGACTATAAACCAGGTTTCCCTTTTTTATGATTCCTGATGTCGCGAACATGGTTTCAGGCAGAAATACCTGTTTGCTAATGGAGTAGGATGTTTAAATGTCAGTTGTTGTTAAAGGACTGTATGCAGGTGTCTGTGTGTTTAAGACAGAGAATGAAAGAGCAGGTAAACAGGAAAACTTGATATTCTAAGGTTACTTTTGTTTTTGTTTAATTCACAGCATATAAAGAGAGTTTTAATAACTAACATGTGACTTTGTTGTGTGCTTTCTGTACAATAAAACATTAATATACTAAGAATGTTTGTCCATGAATGTCTTTTAAAGAAACTGCACTTATACCAAATGAATTACAATGAACGCTACAATGACATGACTTTAAAGTTTGACATCCAAAACCATTTACCTGAAGATATGACCTCACAGGCCTTTTTTTCAGAGGTGGAACCAAGTTCAGACGTCAGTGCCAGACTCTATAGGAATATGTCTGATATTTAGTTGACATGATTAAGCACAAGAACAACCGAATATCAAACATATCACACAGCCTCTAGCAAATCAGAAAGAGTCCAGCAGAGTGGAAAAAGCCTGTCATGAATGAAAGACACAATGCAGTGAGAGAAAATCAGGTGGTGACCAAGATAACATCACACAGTCAGTCAGAATTAATGTAACAAGGGTGGACTTGAACAACCTGTTCAGCACAACAGGGAAATGACATGGGAACAGTGTCAGGGGCAAGGAATCACACAAATACAGCGAATCAGAGATCCTGCTGACATTTGAGATCAGTGTCTCTATTTGCTTCAGGAAATGCAAAGATGATGGGAAACATGGGAAAAGCAAGAGAAGACGAAGAACACTCAACAATGAAACTACTCTCTAACATCACATACAAAAACACAAAAATAAAAATACTTACTTATTCCCTTAATCCATATTCAACGTCCTGCATGTTCTGTCAGTTTATTTTGAGGCAGTTTAAAAAGTAAAAGAGTGACTCTGGACTAACTGTTGAATGTGTGTGAGCCTGTGAGCTTTCCCAGAGTGGGACAGCATTTATATATACATCCCTGTGAGTTTCGGGGGGGACCACCTACATTCACTCTTTCAATAACATACTCTCAGTGACCCATGTAATTAGAGGTGTATTGATCAGCTGCTGTGGCCTGCAGCCTTTCCTCCCCACATTAGCCTGATCAATAGATGTGATGTTCATCCTACTGTGAGCCATCTCACACACACATGTACACACAGACGTGACCACAGATGCAGAGTCAAATTCTTTTCAGTTATTGCATGTAGGAAGGACAAACATGACACATGACGGTCACTTTACTCAGTCACTTGTTGTATCATGTCACTAATATCTACTCAAAAAATTTACATATATTAAAAGATTAATATTTCAAATTATTGCCTCTTCTAAGTGATGAATATTTGTATTAAACATGCAGTTGTATTGAGTGTATGATGATGCTCTTTCAGTTTTTAAGAAGAAAGAATTGTGGATGTGGATAATAACAAAACCATGTACATAAAAAGCATAACAATGCTTACATACTACATAATTATAAAATGTATCTTCCTTCACAGTACGCAACAACTAAAAATCTTCTACATGTGTGAGTAGTACAACTGCATTCTTCATATGCATGCATTTATATATGTGTCTGAATTTTGTATCCCAATGAGCAGAAAGTTTATTTAAGTATTATAAAATATGGCAATAAAGAGTGTCCTTAAATCCAGAATTTTCAAATTGGAGGTTTGGTATGAGGAGGAAATAAGTGGAGGTGAATTTTGAGGTTCTTTTACTGCACTTCACACTTCACCTCTGCCAAATTTCAAAGGCAAATATTATACTTTTTTCCCACTCGGTTACCAGTTCTGAAGATTTGGCGGGTATATTGTGTTGCTAAGACTTCTGCCCTCTCTATGTAAATAAATGTTTGAAATGAGAGATTTTAACTTGCAGCGCAGTATTTTTTACCCTGAATCATAGATACTTCTTTGCTCGTTTATTTGTTTTTGATTTGCAATTATGTAGACTTTAAAAATGTTGTACTGAAGAAAGAATCTCCTAAAATGAAGGACATAATTTTCTTATTGGCTGTAGAACCATAGCAAAAAAATGGACAGAGTTTAGGTAGATCAGTGTTTTGACCCGAAACATAAAATAATGTGTTGTTTTGACTTGCCAATCTTAAGAATAATCCCCAGTTATATGTTCATATTTTATTTACATTTTTAACTATCTAATACTTGTAGTATGAGCGTGTCATTTAACCTCTGTAGGATTTAACTGCTCATGTTAAAGCTGTAACATCAGAATAAATATAAATTGTAAAGTGACTGTGACCCCTGGCTGTCAGTTTGACCTCTGGATGTGAGGAATTAATAGTGATAGTATTATTGCTTTCTCTCTGTGTTTAGGGGTGGTGTGGGACTCTAACATGTGTTGAATTCACATAATCTGTCAGATAAAATGGTTAATTGAGAAAACTTTCACCAGTGGGGGAGTAATTTTGTTTTTAATTAGGTGTAGAACAGGTGTAGATTAAAGATGTATCCAAAACACAGTTTTTGATTCAGAGTGACATCCAGTTCTTTTATTGTGTAAGTATTTCAATTTACAAACATAAAATAATGTCATCAGTGACAAAAATATGCAATTTGTTTTAAACGCACGAACATGGTATATTTTACATTTCTGTAAATATAAAGTTACATTTCGTAAGCAGGAGTCCTTGTTTATGACATCAGTCGACTGACTGTCCCTCTGTGCTGCCTCTGTATCCTCTCCTAGTATGGCGCTGACCTTGTGAGCCTATTGGGGCAGAATGATAGCCCTCTGATTGCCTAATTGTGAGCCTCGGGGGAGTTTTTTAATCTGCAACAGATGGAGAGCAGTGTGACGCAAAATTATTAAAAAACAAAACAAAACAACAACACCATAGGGATTACAAAATAACTCAAATCCTTTTAATGACAAAATATAATTTATATTTAGCCAAATAATTCATTCGTAAGTCTTTTTATAGACACCTTGTCTGATTGACCTCAGAGGAAAATAATTTCCTTTAATTTGGTTCATGCTTCGCATTAAAGGTTCAAAGATCACAGGCTTTGAACAAGTCAAAGTTGGCTCCAGATTGGTTGAATAGATTTTTTTTTTTTTTTCTTATCTCAATTAATCTGAAAGAACTCTCTTTTCATCTGACATTTCAATTAGTTTTACTTATGTATTTTTTCACTGCTGCTTATAAGAATGCAGCAGTAAAATAATCAGAAGCCAAGTCATTCATTTTCACATGCTGGTACATCCAGGGAGAATAATGTGACCAAAGAAAGAGCTCTTACTTTTAAACAAACAAACAAACAAACAAACAAACAAACAAACAAACAAACAAACAAACAAACAGAGTACATCATATAAAACCATAAATACAAATAACAATATAATCATAAAATGAACAAAATCAAAGTACTGTAAATAAGGATTTTATAAACCAGATCATGCAGCCCACTCATTTAAACTAGTGATGATTGATATACTTGTATAATATGTTTAATCTGGTCCATAATCCTTTCTGTACAATTGCTTGGTAAATTCAATGTTTCATGGCTAAAAGACTTTGGTGCCGACTAAGAACTGCTCTGTCCCTGGTATAACGAACCAGGTAAGAACTTTTGTTGCATGTCGCTCCACATCTTACTCCTTTTACGTAATCTCTAATACAAACCTCAAATGATCCTAAACTTGTTATTAGTATAATATTTGATAAATGTAGAGCTTACAGAGATTCTAAACAGCTTTATTTTGTTTAAAATATCATTCTTCTTTATGGATGAAAACATGCTGAACTATCTCCGAGCAATACTTCACAAAGCTGCTTTGCCAGATAAGGTTCTGTGTTGTGATTAAAAATGTTTTTATATTCTTATTTTCTCTAAAAAAAAAAAAAAAAAGTTTTAAATGTAATTCCCCACATTAAGAAACTGTCAGGAAAACATGTTACTGAAAACTCACATTCCAACAGAAAATAAAGAAGCTTTCCGATCAACCAGGAAAGAAACTGTCCGGCTGGAGCTCTACCAGGATAACAGTGAAGTTTATAGGGAGTGACAGACTATGGGTTTGGCCTCTGATTGGTCAGTGCTTTCTCTCTCTTTGTCTTACACACACACACACACACGCACACGCACACGCACACGCACACACCCAGAGGCAGGGTCACTAAGAAAGAGAGAGGCAGACAAGGTTAACAATGATTATTCAATACCTTTCTCTGTGTTTTCAGTGCTGGGGGTGGAGGAGTTATCTAACACAGGGAAAAAAATAACTGAAACTAGAACTAAAGGCCAAGAAGCATCGTGCACATAGAAAAAGACACAAATCTGAGGTACTGATGGTTTGTAAGTTAAATGGTGAAACTGAAAAGAAATAGTGTGAGACTCTCACTTCCTTTTTTCTTCCTCTTTCTCATTAGGTAATTTGTATTTTCTAACATTACCTATTTACATGCAGTCAAATATAAAACAAATATAGAAACAACAACTCAATTTATGGAGTTGTGAAAAGAAGACTTCTGTATTCTTTGGTGAGAAAAAATACACACTATATAGCATGTAGAGCATTCTGCTTTCTTTCTGCTTTTCATGCATTAATCATTAACTGTGCAACCAGGATACATGTTGTTTGTATTTCACAACCGCGTGTCTGCTAAGCACCACACCCTGGTTATTGTGTACAGTATGTGATGAGCATTGTCAAACACTGATAACATTTCTGTCCTCCACGAATAACAAGAGAAAGACTCATGTTTGGTTGAAACCTTTACCCTCCGTATACACTTATATATCACATTCAATTCAATTCAATTCATACTTTATTAAAAACATAAAAATAGAAGCCAGAAGATATAGAATAAAAATAAAATAAAATGTTCCACAGTAATCAAGCATTTACATTCGGACATGAACACCAGTGACTGAGCCTCACTGAGCTTAGTTCAGGATGGTTAAATCAATTGGATTACCTAAACATATAGTATCTATAAGATTTTATATTACAGATGTGCTGGTGGGTGCACTGACATTAGCAAACATCTGGCTTGTGCCGCAGCTTCGATGGGCTTTCAGCAGCAGCCTCATAGACTGAGCTACCGTGAGTTTCTGCAAACTGCCTTTTCTGTAGCTACGTCACATGTGGGTAGTCATACTATACAGGGGGTTACAGAAAGCTTTAAAGAGAGAGGACTTCAGAATCACTGTACACATACTACATTCATGAACAAACATGTGCATGTGTCACTGTCTATAAATATCCTTTTCATCTGAAAGAGTAATGGTGATGTAATGGGCTAAATATTTAACCCCATTACAAACCTTTAAAGGCAGTCGAAAGAAATCAAAACATGCCTGTATTCTTTACCTCTAACGATGATAATATTTTTCTTAATTTCATTATATTTAATGTCAAAATCCATATCATACTGTGAACAAACCCACAATAACTGCTAAAAACCAGCAATATATAAGCAGAAAATCATCAAATCATCTGCATACATTTGGTAATTATTGAGAGAACTAACAGTCATGCATCCTGTGTCACATCCATTTAACGGTAAATCATTCTTTAAAAAAAAAAAAATCTACATTCAACAAGGGGTAACACTTGCTATTGGTGTGCAATGGTGGAATGTAAATAAGTACATTCACTCAAGTACAACTCAGACATTTTCATTGTATGCATCTTTAAAGTACTCCACATTTCAGAGATAAATATTAGACAGCTAGAGACTTTACATACAAAGGATAACAGTGATCTCCTCATTGACCAACTACAGCATTAAAATTCTGTTTACACATGAATACATATAAGGTTCAATAATGGTCTGTGACTACTCTACATTTGTAATAGAGTATATTTTGCATTGTGGTATTTCTATAAGCATTTAAATAAATGATTTGATTTATTATTCTACCCGTTAATAAAAAGAGGCACTGTTGTGGAGACTTCACAATGACACTATAGAAATAATCTCCCTCATACTGAGACATGTGTATGTTAAATGGTAATTTATTATGTATTTGATTTGTTTTTTTAAACTTCAACTCAAGTACATTACAGACAAGATATTGCATACATCTTTTTTTAAACCAAGTTAGTCCACAGCAGTGTATCTTAATCTTAATGTTTATCTTAAATGTATCTTAATTTAGTTTCTTTCTGTTGCATAAAAATAAAAACGATATCGAAAAGCAATATTAAGCAATATGATATTAATTTTAAGAAATGCCTTGAGCACGTGACAATGATTGGGTTTTTGATGTATCCTGTTTTTTGTGTTATTGCATGTGAACATCCTGATTTCAGACATCTGCATATCCCAGTTTTGAGAAACACAGATTTGCTGGCTGGAATATTCAGAAATATACTGTTTCAGGTATTCAAGGTTTCTGAAGGCTATTGACTACCTACAGACTCCAGCCAACTGAACAGGGAAATGTCTGACTTCTACAGCAATTGTCTTTGGTAATGGAAGGGTTAATTACACTCAGTCCACCCATTATCTATAAATGCTTTATCCTGAACAAGGTCAAGGGGAAGCTGCAGCTTATTCCAGCTGACTTTTGGTTCACCCTGGACAGATTGCCAGTCCATCACACAACCAACACAGAAAGACATACAGAAGCAGACACACACATACATTCACACCTACTGGCAATATAGAATCACCAAAAATCTAATATGTTTGTTAGGTTAATTTCATCTTTGGATGGTGGGAGAAAGATGTAAACTCCACACAGAAAAGCCCCGGCCTAAACCAAGGTTAGGTTCCACTGCACCGTAAATTGTTTAAAATGGGAATAAGCATAGACATTTTGACTACAAGTCTGTCAGATTGATCAATTCAAAACTTCCACTTTGTGTTTGTAAACATCACAGGTGATTCAGCAAACAGCAAGCAGTAATCAGCGTGTATTCTGGGATATGCATAACCAGATTTCCGTGTGTTCCATGTGAACATCTCTGAACCAGAAAACTTGTGTCCCTGTAAGCACACTTATTGATCCAGTGAAAAAGTGTGTTGACTCTGAGTTAATTGAATCAACAACTGTGTTTCAATAAAAAATGAAGGGTTGTACAGCAGAAAACACAGGTAGCAATACTTTATTTAATCTTAGGGGCCTCTCCCTTTGGCTCTTCTTGTTTAGGGGCCTCTCCCTTTGGCTCTTCTTGTTTAGGGGCCTCTCCCTTTGGCTCTTCTTGTTTAGGGGCCTCTCCCTTTGGCTCTTCTTGTTTAGGGGCTTCTCCCTTTGGCTCTTCTTGTTTAGGGGCCTCTCCCTTTGGTTCTTCTTGTTTAGCAGCCTCACCAACTGCTTGAGTACCACACATATTTCTTTAAGACAGTAAGAAGTTTGACAACAGAAAATGCAGTGAGCAACATGTGCATACATATCATTATGGATTTATGAGTGCACTCTGCAGATTTAAGTAGAATAAAATAGTAACCATACCCTGGTAGTTGTGCATCTTTTTTCAAAAAGTCACACACTGAACTCCGTTCAGCTATTTTCTGTTTCAGTGCTGTTTCTTCTGTCTGCCAGCTGCTCCTCTCCTTATCCGATTCATCTGTAAGTGTTATCATAGAACATGGGGAATTGTAAGCATTTCACTGATTAAAAGTTTAAAAAAAATTTGACTGGATGAGAATAACCAGTATGCATTTGATAAAAGAGAGAAAATGGTCTCCCACTGAACATATACATGACAGCTTTAAACATTGAGGCCAATAAAGCATTACTTACCTTTCAGATTTTTTAAATCTGACTCTGCTTTTACCAGCTTGTCTATTTCTGTTTTCTGCAAGTGGAAAAGATAATCACAGCAACACAAAAATTAGTTTGTTCCAGAAATCTTCTCTGCTCATCTTGCAACTGGCAATTCTGGGACTTTCACAGTAAATATTAAAACACTTTTGTCAGAAGGTTAGATAAATCAACAGTGTGACATCATGAAGTATGAGGGTTTACTTCTTGTTCTTTTTCTTTTCACTCCTTACTTTGCTGCACAAGACACTTTGAGTCATTTTCCTGTTTTCTGTGCCCTGGGAGGACTATGTTTTCATCACCGTAATCCACGGTGAAGCCATCGGATCAACTTTTTACAAATGGTTCATGGAGAGCAGCAAATGAGTGAGCGTGATTTTTGATTTAAATTTGCCATGAATAAACCACAAATAAAGAGTGCAATACATTTCTGTCTCCATTCTTACTGCCATTTTAAGAAGTTTAATTTTTAAGAATATGAACAAAACATCTGCAGCAGTAGAGCCAAGAACAGAAAAGGAAAGATAATATTTGTCATTTAATATAACTGATAGCATCTTCCTCTGGTATTTGTATGTCAGTGGTGGTAGTGAGCCCTTTAAGGCTAAGACCTGCCATATGTGTACATGCAGGGACAGTGGGCCTACATTCATTTACATAATTTGAATAATAAACTGCCGTTTATAAACAATATAGTACGCAGGGAAATGTTGTAGGCACTAATGCAGTTTCAGTCCCTGTTCTTACAGAAGTAAAGCCAGGTTGTTTTTTGACAGATGCTGAAGACATGCATGTCCAAACCATTTCAAACAGGTTATGCGGGTTCTTCTTAGACACGGTAAAAGCTATTGTCCCCTTAGAGTTAGATATCATTATAACATAATAATATAAATATAAAGATATAGTTACAAACATAATACCGATATAGAGCTGGTTGGACCCATTTACAAGCTTATTAATGTGCATTGAATTTTAATTTAGCTTTTTATTGCCTATTTAACCCTTCCCCAGGTCTAAAATTACTCCTTTAGTTGTTTCACGTTTAATCGTCTTTTAAGCTGACACCATTTTCTATATCTGTGCGTGAACTAAAACACGTTTCATAGTCTCTCTGCTGCTTCTCACCTCATCTCCCATGCACTTGTCCACGTAACCCTTTGTGTCTTCTGCTTTGTCCCGGAACGTGTTCAATTCTTCCTCCAGCAGTTTCTGCACACCCTGGTTGTTTTCCAGCAGGCTCTCCGTCTCTTTCTTCTCATTCAGAATGTCGTCCAGGACGTCGAGGGTCACCCGCAGTTTGATTTCATTAAACTTGCTCAGTCTAATCTTGCTCTCGTGCTCCTTTTTCCGTAATTTGATTACCCCCAACAAAGCGAGGGATACGAATATTGTCAGAGGCAACAACACCTGCACCTTCATCTTTATACGAGCTAAGCTTTCCTTTCGTGTGTGGGGTGTTTGTTCTGATGGTGGATGGTTCTTCTTCTGTACAGGTGTCACAGCGCCGCGTCTTGAACTTCCATGGGGAGGCCAGAGTCAGGCTGAAGGCAAAGCTGTCCAAACGGGTTATACCTCTCTATGTTGGTAAAGTAAAGTTCATTTATCACAGTCGGAGGCTGACTCACCTGCGCTTTTGAATTAAACACGCATTAGCTTGTATTGAGTCCGAGCTGCGCAGCAGTCCCCCGAGAAAAACGCCCTCTGCGCTCCAAAGAGGAACAGGTTGTACCTGCTCACCTGTCCTGCGCACTTTGACCAGTTCGAACTTTATTAGCTCCAAACAGGTCAAATGTGACAATAGATAAAGAAGGGCACACTATGTTTTAAATATGTGGGGAGCTACTGTGAGAGAGGGAAGATAGTGTGACAAATAGGCTGTGTGCTGCAAAGACCTCATTTCTTAACTTTATTTCGAGACTGAAGGAAGAAACATTCAGGTAAAAAGTACACCACAATAAAAAAAATGCTTTGTTGTAAGTCCAAATATTACAAGTTAAAAAACATTTGGCCTCACAGATTAAGGGAACATGTCTCATTTTAATGGTTCAAACCAGACAGCAACAATGAAGACATTCAAGAAAACTAACATGATCATTATGCAAATACATTCAAGGTGTTTCTAGAAGTGCGCGCCAACCAGAGGGAGAGAACAAAGAGGAAGCAGGTGGTTTGTCACGCCCAGTTGGTTCAGCAGGTTCAGCAGGTTAAACTTCCTTGTCATTGCGAAGAACTGAACTCGAGGGGACACGCTCACATGGTTGGCAGGAGACCTGGGATGAATAAGTGATCCACCTGTCTGCCCCCTCGTCGATCCAGCCTCTCCTTGACCAAGATGAAGATGGTGGTGGGTTTAGTGGGGCTGAGCGTGATCGTAATGGTCGGACTGATTTTCCAGGCCGCTCGTCAGGAGCTGAGCCTGCGTAACCTGAAATCTCGCATGGTGGAGAACTCGGCTGAGGTCCAGAATAAAAAGGAAATCATCGACGAGATGAAAGCCAATATCCAAAAGCTGAAGACAATGCTGTCGCCTACCAACGCAAAGATAGATGAGCTGAACAAGAAAAAGGAAGGAATACAGCAGACGTTGCAGAACCTTGATACAAATCTGCAGACCTGCAACAAGGAGAAGGCAAGGCACACACATACACAACCTCCAGCTTTACTCACAGCTGGGGGTTTCGTGTACGCACTGCATGTTAAAGCATTAGGCTATCACTTTCCAAGATGCGTACATATGATAGGCTACTGACATTGTGTAAGGATCAACTTGCATCTCTGTATTCTGTTACATGTAAATATTTATGTTTTTTTCTACTTGTATATCAGTCAAACTTGCTGACATAAACTTTCCCATGTTCCCTTATCAGGAACATACAGAATTGAAGAAGGCAGAGATGGTAGAAGACTTTCATAAAATCAAAGGTGAGGCAGCTTTTTGTTCACCTCTCTGATCTGATATCCACTCTAAACAAATAGATAGACAGATAGACAGACAGACAGACAGACAGAGAGAATAAGACAAACGCACTGTCTCCACGCCTTCTGTTGGCATTTGGAAAAGTCAGAGGGTGGGTTAATGTCATCCCATTCAAATCTTTGAAGAGCCAAGATTCCTGTCTGTCTTGTATTGAGATTTAATGTTGATGATGAGAAGCCAATGGCACTGGATGTGACGGCACTTTACAGAGCTCCAATTAGACTTCTGTTTAGCTTCAGTCACTGATCTGCACATTGCTAAACCAAGCAGATCTAAATCTCATTCAGCTGCTATTAACATGTCTTTGTAATAGCAGTGAAAACCTGTTGGTTTTTTCTACCCTCAAGTCACCAATTTATAACATTTTAAAATAGGAATATTTCGTTTGTACTCTCATTTGTTTCTCTGTTATTTTCTCAGCTGAGCACGAAGTAGCTAAAAGTAAGGCTCAGAAGGACATTCAGAGCTTGAAACAACAGGTTTTGGATCGGGACAGAGCCATTTGTACCTTTGCAGATACAACCAAGGAGGAAGCACGGTAAGATTTGAAACACCTACTCGCATCCTCAAGAATAAAGACTGTGTGGTCCTGTAGAGCAGTCCAAAACATTAGTGAGCACCTGACCTAGCATTATACTGGAGACTCATCCCACTACAGAGCAGAACCACACTCATGGCTGTATAAATAAATGATGGTGGGCCTTATAATGTCAGGGCTCTGATTGTTGAATTAAAACTTGTTTTCTCTTTTTTTAATTTTGCAGAAAGCTGTGTGGAATAAATGAAGCACCACAATGAAGTCAACACAAACACTGAGTTAACTTTTTCTTCTTTTTTTTTTTTTTAACAAAGCATTCTGTGTGTCAGTATATATTTTGTAATAGCACGGATGTCCGGAAAAGGAAAATGTCTGCATAGGGCAAGTGGTCCAGACATGTGGAATAGGGTTGCAGTTTTATTTCATTTTGTAATGTGATTGTGTTGGTATGTTATGACCATTTCTCTGTAAAATTCTATTGGATTCAAATAAATTAACTTTATTGTCATGTGGAGTTACTACCAATAATGGCTTCCCCTGATTGAACTGATAACTAGATATTGTATAGATCTGAGGCATATGCAGCATTTGTTTTGGATGCCTTGACCCGTGATGAAACCCGAGTGACAGGAAAAGTACAAGATCATCAAATTAATATCTGAAGTCCTGCTAGGAATCGTTAATATACCCGTTCTTTTATGTTCAAGTGTGAAAAACACTGGCTGAGTAAAACACTGAATTAACTGTCACTCAGATAAACATATCATCTTTCCAACCTTTATAATATGGTAACCTTGGAATTAGATGGACCCTTTATATTCTCCCTGCTCATAAATTCTTAACAGGTTAGAAAATAAATGCAATGTGTTCAAAACATATTAATCTGTTAACCTCTGATTTGATAGGTTGGAGAGACAAAACTCAAATGATCAAATGATACCAGTTCAGCTGCATGTTGCTCTGACTCCCTCTAGTGCAGCACAAAGGATTAAGACTGAGGGTGTTAACATTTTATGAAGTGTTTTTTTTTTTTTTTAATGCATTTTGTTCAAATTATTGAGTATCTTTGTACTTGCTCTACACTTGTATAGCTATCAGGTTTTTGTTGTTGTTTTTGTTGTTTTTGTTTTTACAGTTGGGTATTCTCATTTCTCTCAAGTCTCTCAAGGCCTTCCTAAAAAACACATTCACAAGAATGGGAAAGGAGGGCTCAGACCATGACCCTTTGACCTTTGTTTAAATTACAGAAGTTTTAATGTAATACAATTTTTTGGGGGGGCAGAAGTAATAGAGGTTAAATCTTTAGTCCATACTCCAGATTCATAGGCGGCGGTAAAGCACCCGGAAGCTGTTTGCCAACTGCCAAAAAAAAAAAAACACCAATAGAAGAAGAAAAATCCTTCGTACCGGAAGTTGACGAGCGATGATGTGGGTGACACATGAAAGTCACCGGCAAAATAGTCGTAGAGAGACGCGGTAGGTTGTGTTGGTATCTTCAGAGGTAGCCGAACACAAACGTGTTAAACATGCTGAAGAACTGTTACGTAGCCGCTCGGTTTTTACTGCTAACGAAGCGTTTGACAACCACCTCGTAATCCTGAACCGGCGTTGCACTTTATTAGGTATCAAGAATCACTTACTGGGCAGCTTTCAAACAGTGTACAGATGGCAAGATCCCTTGGTCGGATACTCAAGGTCTTCCAGAGCCTTGGTTCTCTCCCATTCTTGTCGACTCCACTCATGCGTCCGTCTGCCAGCGTCTCACTCGGGACCAACTTTGTACGGACCATGATGGTAGGTGGAATAATGTACTGTTTTCACGAAAGTGCTTGAAATGACGAGATGGGTTTTTGTGAAATTGGTTTTCTTTGTTTGCCTCTGGTTTCACACACACACACGCACACACACACGCACGCACGCACGCACGCACACACACACACACACACACACACCACTCCTTTCTTCCAGAAGTTTCTGTAATGGTGTGACTGTATTTTTCCCCGCAGCCGAATAGAATTATAAATAAATTAGAGCAGACAGATTAACATGATTTAAAAAAAAGGCAAGGCAGATTTATTTACCACAGTTCATTCCTACAGGCAACACGAGCTGTTTTACAGAATACAAGGACAACAAGTGATAAAAAAAAACAACTGTCAAAGTAATGCCCAATTGAAAGCACGACACAATCAACGACAGAAATATCACTTAAAAGCAGTGGTAAACAGGTAGGTCTTATCTTTTAGACATATTTAAAAGTGGTCAGTGTAGTTTTGGCTCTTCTGGCAGTTTGTTCCACATTTACCATGTTTAGGTTTCACTCTTGGAACAACCATTAATCCAGAATCAAATGTCCTCAGAGGTCAGGGGGGTCGTACTGGATTAGGAGATCTGATAATTAACTGTTATGGGATTTGTGAACCAACAGTAGGACTTTGTAGATGATACTTTGAAAAACTGCAAGCCGGTGTAGTGATCTGAATACTGGAGTTATATGATTACTTTATTTTATTTTATTTTTAATTTTTTTTTTAATCCTGGTTGTAACCCTGTCAGCAGCATTTTGGATCAGAAGGATCTGTCTGATCAAGCCTGTTTGAAATAATATATTTAGTATTTATGAGTTTCTGAAATGTGGGTTTGGTAGGATTGAGATCAGGACTCATAGAGGGCCCCTTCAGAATAGTCCCATGTTTTGTTCTTGGCCATTCAGGGATGATTTTAGCTGTGTTTTGGGGCCTTATCCTGTTTGAGGACTCATGACCTGCTACTGAAACAGAGTTTTCTAACACTGGGCAGCATGTTTCGCTCCAGATTGCATTGATAGTTTTGAGATTTCATCGTGTAACACACACAGAGTGTATCAATATTTCCTCACACTCCTAGTTTATAAATAACATTTAATAATATACTATCTTTTTGGGGGGCACAGTTAAACATTTGACAAACCAGTATCCTCACATTGATCCACAGGTGAGTTTAAATAGATTACTTTCGCGTGTTCCTATTATTCCACCATTAACTAAGGTTGTAATGCATTTCCCTGTTTGCAGACTTTGCCATCACTCTTTTCTTTCAAGCCTCGAGACTTCAGCCTTCCCAACTCCTCGTGGAGCGCAGAAATGAGGCGGTTGTATGAGCACTATGACATCCAATGTGAGGTGGAGACAGAGGCAGGAGAGAAACAGGGAGGGCCGTGGAAGAGAATTCCGAGCTTCAATCGTTCCCTCAAGTTTGTTCCAGGTACAAGTGCCGACTGTGATGTTTGTCTGTCTCTCTGCTTGTTTGTTTTGTTCATGAAACAGAGTGAGCATGATGATGGGATGGGGCAATAATCCGGTTGTCAGTCTTAAAGGTTTAACTTCAAACATTTCTACATCTCCTACTTGCACCTGTTTTTTGTTGTTGTTGGTTTTGTTTTTTTTTGCTTGGGCTGCTGAATGTTTAACTGTTTTTTTTTTTTTCCTATCAGGCGGAGTGTATCTCAGTAAAATAATCCAGTCAAAAGCTCGTCTTTTTACCAGGAACATCCGAGAATCGGGGGCAGCATTTGAGTATGTTCTCTTTGTGAATGAGGAGGAACAGAGGTGTGTGTGCATTTTCCAGGCTGGACACCTACTGGAGGGGCCACCAGGGTGAGATAACTGTTCGTGTTTTACAAGTTTGTTTATAGCTGACTGTGGTATGTACCTAAGATTTAACCTCTGCATTACTTCTACCAAAAAATAAATTAAAATAAAAACAATAGACATACTTAAATAAATTAAACAGAACCTGAAAAAGAATAAACATTATGCAAGTGTTTTTTTGTTGTTAAACTAACAGCTTCAAAATTATTTGTTTTGGTTTAGGGTTCTTGCTCTTTTTCACTTGGGTTGATTGAGTCTCTTGCGAAGTGTGTAATTCTTTATGCCTCTACGTCACACACCACCAACTGAAGGTGTACAGCTAGCCATGAGAAAACAGCTCAGTATTCTCAAATAAAGACATCATGGCAGAGGGAAGCTAAGAAGAGAAAAAGACGGAGCAAGAGGCTGGATTTCACTAAATCTCAAACTGTCTCTCAGTTGTTGGCGAGAACTATACAAAATATAAGATGCCGAAGCTGGCCTTCTTGCTGTTGAACTAATAAGTCATATTAGCTAGTTTTGCTATGTTAAGTTGTCAACTTGCTAGTTTTTGATCATCAAGTGAGGTCAATTTGACTGCCTACCTCTCTGGATAATGTAAGCAAACCTGCTAGATAACACACTCGGACCTCGGCACTGGTAATAAGTGCTCATGAACTGGTTGCTGTCCTGTTATCTTGGCCAGCTTGCCACCCAAATTTGCATCACGTGTGAGGGGAAAAAGTTTTATCAGGGTCATTTAGCTGACTAGCTGCTCTTTTTGTTAACTTCCCATGTTTTTCTGACTAGACATGAGTGTACAGCCAGATTGTCTGTTTGTATTGAAATTATGATATTGTGTGATTACCACTTGTGGCTACAGAGGTCGCTGTTGCTGCTACTCAGCAAAAAGTTATAAAATGTTGTTTTAACTGGACTTAATACAAAACAGCACAGACATATTCTCTTGAATACATTTGCACATTTAAACCAAAAAAACTGTCTTGGTCTGATATAAGGTAGTTTGTGGCTCTGTCCATTCAGAAGATGAATGGACAGAGTCCACAGTTTGATTTGCATGGTCCTTTATTCTCATTTCCCTCTCTCTCTATCCTTTAATTTCCTGTCTGCCGTTCTACCATCAGATTACCATTAAAGGCAAACTGCCAAAAATAAATAATCAAAATGAAAACAGAATGACTTCATAAAATGGGCTCATTTTAAATCTTCATACTTCACTAAACCTCACTCGTTTTGAACTTTGTAGTTGACGTGTAAAACGATAATGTGTATGTTTCCAGACATGTCCACGGGGGGGCGATAGCAACCATGATTGATACTGTGGCAGGATCTCATGCTGCTATACTCTCTGGACCTGTTATGACTGCCAACCTCAACATTAACTACCGCAGGTACAAAAATAAGAAATTTTCATTAACAAGTACTACTTGCTTTGTTGTATCATTACATTTTTTTTATTTAGTCTAGAAGAATCAATGAATCTGATTAAGAGAAGTTTTGCAGCAAAGTTGAAACATTTAAACAACAACAAAATGTAGCATACTGAAAATGCTAGTTTTTAATTTTTTTGTATGATGATTGACACAAATTTTCTAGATATTAGAGTCTCATTTATGTATGTGGAAGATATTTAGCTGTGTGCAGGATTTAATGCACTATTAATGTGCTGGTCAGGTGGTGCAGAGTGCCTTCATAAGACTGCATGTAATTTATGAAAGTGTCTCCTTGCTCAGAGCTAGTATTAAGTAGATTGACATCAAATGATGTCACAGACAATTCAGTTCACAAAGGAAATATTTATTTCAGCTATGTGCAACAACTGTGTGTTAACCCCAAATGCTCTGGTTCACTTATTGTGGTCACCGGAGGGCCAACAGATATTTTCTTGGGATCATTTGAGATGAACATTCAATGACTAACAACTGCTCGCCTTAACCAACGTATCAAAATGATGATTATAATAATGATTCCATTAAGTGCGTCAGAAAGCACAAGCACAAACATCAATATACTGTATAACAGTTATCATTCATGGTCAGTTCACCCTAACAAACAGTTGTCTTGTCCCAAGCCCCATTCCACTGGGAAGTACGGTGTTGATTGAATCCTGTCTGGACAAGCAGGAAGGCAGAAAAATGTGTGTTTCGTGTAAACTGACCAGCAACGATGGCTCCAAACTGCACACAGAAGCAACAGGTACACTTTTTATACTCACAGCGTGCCTGATAGACACGTCAACGTGAAAGAAAGCTTGTAGTTAAATCATCGTTCTGTTCTTTGACCTTCTGTCTGAAAACTGTTCTGTTTTCTTTCATCCCTCACATGCAGCACTGTTTCTGTCAATCAACGTCAGCCATCTACTACGGGAAGGGTGACGCAAACACGTCCGCCTGCCACACTCAGCAAGCGGTGGCCAAAACAAGTGTGTGTGTGTGCGCGTGTGAGAGTGCACGTGTATGTCTGAATGTGTGAGTGTGTCGTTACTTTGGAGTATTTTTTTGGGGGGGTGTACTTAATTTTCAGCTGAGCTGAGAGCAACTTCTCTAAATGACATTGTTGATCTGTCATCATTAATTAATACAGTATTAACAGCAGTAACAGTTCAACTTTAAGGAAGTATCTTGACTTCACTACATCTGCTTAGTGTTACTAACACATACACAGTACATATCTAAACCTTATTTATTGAACAAAATATTCAGGGTTATTTGTTATAACTTTGACAGTATTTATAGTTTTCTGGAACATTAGGGCCTTTAACATTGAACTTATTACTCAACATGTACATGATTGTTTTGTTTCTTCGTGTAAAGCCTTATTTAAGGGTACTGTACACATTTTACAAACCACATGCTGTTTGTCAACAAATTAAATGGTTTACAACAGGAAATAAAATGGAATTGTTTTGCTTCTTTTGTTAATGTAGTAGTTTTGTGCTTCTAAAAACTGGATGTTGAATCGGATGTAGAACTGCATCTACATTCAATGAAAGATATTCTTTCAAGTTACTGTATTGTGCATAGGTTTTTGCCAAAAAACACTCGTCACCATTTCTAATTGCCCCAAGTGAAAAAACATGATGATTTAAATGCATACGATATATATACATATATATATATATATGTATATATATATATATGTATATATATCGTATGCTAAGGTTTAATTGGTACTTAAATTACTATGTTTGATAAGAGTCAGGGTTTAGGGCATATTATTATTTTGTCAAGAATAAATGCAGAATGTCATGGGCTGCGTTTTGTCTGTAGCTGATACTCTTCACAGATGTTCGGATTCTTGTTGAAACTCAAGTTTTGCTGTCACTGCAGATATCTAATAAGTGTAGCATATCAGCTAATAGAATAGAGTCAGGTGCCTCCTACATCAAAAATGTTACCCTTTTAGTTTTGATTTTCAGGTGTGGGTTGTTAACTACCCGTGCACATGGTGGATGTGGTTCTATTTAAATGTGAGGTGCAGATTTGCATGCCCTGAGAATATTGTGACAATGAAGATAAAAGGGCTTCATAACCAAAATCATCACGCTGTCGTCTTGTTTGTTGGCTGGTTCATATCCGACACTTCTAACATGTTCCTACATTCAGAAATGACTGAGGCATGCTACAGTACTCCATAAAAAGTAACACTGTCCACATCACAGAGATCTGTGCTGCTGCAGTCTGTGATTCTAAAATAACACATTTATGATAAACACCGGAAAGAATATAAAACACTGTTTTGGATTAGTCACATACTGTACTGACTACAGGTTGAAGCCACCATTGAATTTTTTTTTACACTGGACCATAAAAGATACATGTGAGTGCAATGTTGACATTCATACCAACACTTTCATACCAACACTGAGGCTCACATTATGCTTGACATGTTGACTAGAGGACATTTCTACTTTATTTTCATGCTATGGGTGTGGAACACTTATGAAATGACACCAAAGTATACAAATATGTGGCTTCAAGTTTTCTTAGAGGGCATGATTTCATTGTTCAAATATAACATCAGACTATATGTTTTTTTCTATAATTTGACAATTTCTTGCTAAATTTTGCTTAAATGGAAACAGCAACAACTAAAAGCTGAGTCCCCCCACAATTGTCAAATGGAGCCAAAGTGGCTGAGACAGTGACATCTACTGTTAATTCTGCCATATTCAAAGAGAAAGGAGTTTTTTTTAATTTACATTCTTAATGTTTCCTTCTGTTTTCAGCTTTTTTCGGATGAAATCCACTGATTTATTTGACGTACAGCTTCCTGCCATTTATTAATATTACTCCTTTGCCAGTTTTATTTTTAACAAAATGCCCTCCAATGTCTAAATACACGTAAAAATGAATGTGACAGTTCTAGCATTAATCTGTACTACGTCCATTTTATGTAAAGAAATGTTTGCGCATTAACAGGAGATGGTGAATATGTTTTTGTTCAGGAAAGAAATATTGCTTACAACTACACTACAAGATCCACACACTTGCAACTGCATTTAACTTTACTTCTCACACAGTTTGGTCCGATTTGTGGTTTCTGAGTATATGGGCTCTTCACAGTTCAGGCCCAGTGGTCTTCTGAGGGCCCCTCACGTCTTTAACCTCAGTAAAGTGCAGATGGAAATGCTACCTTTAAAACCTCTATGGTGTATGTGGGTGTGTGGGGTGTGTGTGGGGTGTGTGTGTGTGTGTGTGTGTGTGTGTGTGTGTGTGTGTGTGTGTGCGTGTGCGTGTGTGTGTGCCTGTGTGTGAGTGCAGGACAAATGAACACCAGCAGTTTTTTTTCTTTTCCCCTATAGTGTCATGTGGTCAAGTTGGGTTTGAGGAAGCGGATGGGGTGAGAGGCAGTTGTTTTCCACTTTCAGTTAAAACCACCTGCAACAACCTCTGTCCACTGTAGCAGCTCAGGGGCCACAGGCTTTCAACTTTTTTTTTTGAGGGAGAACAGTTTCACATTCCCATGGTATTGAAATGTTTGTCATGCAAGGTTTGAATTTGTCATACAGATTTTCTTCCAACATAGAGAGGAGTGTGATCTATAACTAAGACACACTGTTCAGGATTTCAATTAACAACAATATCAGTAACAGCCGGTTTACCCCAAAAAATATACCAAAGTTTAGTGCAATAGTTATCAATTAGTAATTTGAGAGAAAACTAATCAGGTAAATTAAGCATTTTGGTTCACAACCTCTGTTTTATGAGGATTTTTTTTTTTTTTTTTACACTTGGTGAGACAAAATCAACAGTTATGACAACTTGTGTGCGAAGAAACATGCTGATCCTGAGATATAATAGCATGATTATTTTATTGATATTTAACAGCTAGGCACATTCCTGTGTTGGAGGAATCATGGTTAACCTACTCAGTTTTATTTAAGGCAACAATAGATTGATATGGTAAAAATGTACTTAAAGTCTAAAAACAGCATTGCACAATGCTTCTCTCTATTCAATGATAAAAAAAAAAAATACTCTGCTTATAACAATTTGTGCCTGGTTATCTGACAAAGGCTCTTAAAACGATGTCTACGCCTTATCCTTCATTAAAAACACAGAATCTACATTATGAATCTGATTATATTTTAAAAGTGTAACCATTGAATACAAGATGTCTTCTACATAATGAAATACAATTCTTATTATATGATACAGCCTTTAGGTTTCCACATCACTCTTGTGTAAGTTGCCTAGAGGGCCAGAATTGACTTCTAAACCAGTTGTGATGTCCTTCTGCACAGTGCAGCTCAAACATCTAAATTACATTTAAAACACTGTTGTTTTTTTTAACTTTTAAAACTCATATATTTTGTATTAAAGTAACCAAATCTAGCTTTTAGATAAATGTAGTGGAGTTAGTTAACAGTTCAATACTTAAGTTTGTGTGTGTGTGTGTGTGTGTGTGTGTGTGTGTGTGTGTGTGTGTGTGTGTGTGTGTGTGTGTGTGTGTGTGTGTGTGTGTGTGTGTGTGTGTGTGTGTGTGTGTGTATGTATGTGTGCGTGTAAAAAATGAAATTATGCTATTCAATTGAAGTACTTGTCTACTTGAGTAAGCTTAACGTAGCCTACTTAGTTATGGATAGGACAGTTCAGCACGTGTGTTCTCAATGTAAGCGTGTCATAGAGGAGCGTTCATCACAATGATGTAAACCGAGAAGACATATCGATTATTCATCGTTTTCTTCATGTCTACCCCTTTTAAAGTGAGGCATTGCAAACTATCACTGAAATAACTTCCTACATATATTGCTATATTGGATGTGCAGAATCCTGCAATTAATTCAAGACACTAAAATTATACCAGCCTATGAAAATTTATTTTATTTAAACATTATTTCCACGGAGCCGTGAACAGGCCTTAAGAACCAAATGTCTCCACGATGTGTTGTATTTTCTCGATTAGTGTGGCGGAAATTTGTGGCAGCAACATGGGATTATATTTCTCAACTGAGCACTTCAAAGCAAAACCCGATCCGCTGCTATTACGTAACAGCCGGTGACATAACTCTCTCCAGCCTGGGACGGTCAGGGCGCACGGAGAGCGCAGGGAAGGGGGTGAGAGTGGCTGGTGCACGGCTTGTGTACGGCCGGCCAGTCCAGCTGCACTCTCCGCACCGCTGCTGCTGCCACGGGGGGAACCAATTTATTTCATAACAACCACACAAGAAGAGGTGTACTGTTGAACAGGGGAGACCGGCTGAGAGGCTGTGAAGATGACGGCCGAGTTTTGGGAACCGCTGTAAAGACTGGAAGTAGGCGAGATGGCAATGCACGTTTTCAAATGCCTGCGGCGGCCCGAGCGCTAGAACAACCAACAGGTAGCATGAGCCAGAGTTTGGTGACATTACCATATAATTCAAATGGCTGCAAGTGGATTTCAAAACCGACTGATTTAGCAACCTTCTGTGGTTTGTGTGTGTGTGTTGGTGTGTGAAAAGTGAGTGTGAGTGTGTAGGGCCACCTGGTGTTTTGACAGGAGAGTTATGGAATATGAGAAGCCTGACGTGCCCCCCGCTGACATCTCCATCAAAAGAGGTAAGAGGACCCATCAGTGAGATTTTATTCTGCAGATTACATTTAAACTGCTGTAGCACGTGCAGGGTCATTTGAAGTGTAGATTCACTGCCTGAAAAAAGCAACTTGTTGAATAGCTTTAGCTGACTTTTAGTTTTATATCTTGTGTAGTGATATTTTGTGTCTTTATGTCATTCCCTCTTTTACACCAAACTATGCTCTTATTTCCCAGCATGCCCTTCAGTGCTCACTCTCACCCACTCCCCCCATCCTTGCTCACTCTTTATCTCAATCTGTCCACCTTTCCTGCACCATCTGACTCTTCTTCTGTCTCCCCATGTTTTAACTCCCTCCACTCGCATCCATCTTCACCCTAGTAACCCTCCTCATCTCTTTTACTCGGATGTGGTTAAGGTGCTGTGAGTGGGTAAGAATGGCAGTAATCTGGAGTAATCCATGGGGATTAGCTCTTATTTTTGCTTCTGTTTCTGTTCAATGCTTTTCTATTCAGAGCCTCTCCCTGGCTATAAACAAACCATTGGCAGTCAGTGGAAGAGCCTGTCCCTCTGTCACAGAAACCCACTGCACAGCCCTCATACTGTCTTAGCATGTCAACATAGTTTGTTAGAGTTTGCCTACTGCCACGGGGATAATTATTTGAATAACATTGTCTCATTTCAAGGCATGCAAAGTGCAGAGTGGACACCTCTCGAGTAAATGTAGGAGGATCACAGATGCACAGTGCTGCATTCAAAGTCTGAGTTATGTATTTTAAATCTCACTTAAATTAACTGTTCGCTGCACCAGGATTTTCAAGTCATGTATTAAGTTTTGGTTTTGGTTCAGACTCTTGTCACATCTCCAAGCATTGAAATTACTCTTTAAAAAACTCAGCAATGATGTACATTTCCATAAACATAAATTTGCTGGATACCCTGTATAACCTATATACTTCACTTTCAAAAGTTTCAATTTGGACTTTTGCCAGCAAATATACAAATGATGAAACTGTCTACAAGGTTTATCAGAAAGTAACATAAATTACTAAACAGTAAATAAGTACATTTCCATCTTTGTAAACAGAGGCACAGCTTTGTCTTTAATCATGATTTAATAGTATTATATTACCATTAGAAAAAAGGAGACTGACAGGAAGAACAAGACAGAAAACAGGCAGCATTTACTACAGGTTTTTATTCTAGGTGCCTCTGTTAGTCAGTGCCAGAAGATGCAGTGTGGTTTAGTTTCATACTGCTGAGATGGCTCTTCTTAAAGTGATGAGTGTCTTGGTTTTAGTGGCTGTTGTGGGTGTTGTTTCATTTTTCTGAAGCAGAAGGTTTAGTCTTTGGCACACTCCTGTCCACACTGCTTTTCCTCCTACTTTTAGGAAGAAACTTATGTTCATCATCGGATACAGACTGTTTGTGGTGTCCCTCAGGGATCTATTGTGGGTCCAATGCTCTTTTCTATTCTGCTGCCGTTTACGAAGTTAACGAAGCTGTTTTTTTTTGTTGCAACAGTGATATTCAGTTGTATGTCTTTGTGAACCATAATGGTTGTTTTTTTTAAACATCTGGCCTCTTCAGTTGTCTGCAAGTTTCTTGTAACTTAATACAGATACATTTTGATTAATTTTCTTTGTGACAAAAAAATACTTTCTGTTCTTAAATACACCTTTAATACCTTTTTTCCAATGGATTTGAAAACTCTTTAAACTAATGCAGAGGCCAACATTTTCAGACAGTCAAGCTTTATTTTCTACAACAAGAGAAACAATTTTTTTTAAATCAACTTAAAAGTGTGAATTCTTCTCCTCATTGCATTTTGTCACTCCACATTTCCATTTCTTACTTTAATTAAAAAGACAGAATATATAATCTAGCTTCGCCATATTGCCTGTCAGAGGAGGGTTATTTCTAAATGTATAGGGATCTTTTTTTTATATATATTACTTTTTGCACGTATTGGTCAACAATCTACTTGAACCCTAAAACAACTAAACCTTCCTCACCGGTTTTAACTTAATTTATACATTTGTAACTTGTTCTTTTTTTGTTGTCGGTTTTATTGCTATATATTGTATTTTCTAATTATTTTGTAAATCATATTTTTACATAAATTTTGATATTAAATTACTTATCAATCAAGTCATCCATCATCTGCCTTCATGTATTTATTTCCTCCAGAGTCTATTACATTGGTCTGGTAATGATGTACCCTATCTGACTGTAACATATTTGCATTATTTTGTATATGTTCGGTGCTACCGTAGACGTGTCACAGTTTATATTCAGGCAGAGTTGTCGGCCTACTGTCTGGGTTCAGTGGTCTTCAGTGCTGTTATGTAATGCAGCAACTGTCACTTCAGCAGTCAGCTTAGATGTGTAGAGTGTAGAGACGTTATAGTGAGATTTTGACTGATAGGTGGTGTTGATGTTGGTGTCTCTGCAACCAGTAGGGTCATGTACGGTGAGTGTGTGGTGGGTTTATGGCCTGCCTGAAAGGTATGTCTTTCTAAATGTGCCTATGCTGTGTCACATTTAGTTTCTACCAACGCAGATGTTGGTGGCTGCATTAGGTCCTTTTTTCCACCGCAAGCCACCGACTTCACATTTTTATTCCATTCCACAGCAAAGACAGCTTTAATGATTTCAAATAATTTGTGACGCGTTTCATGAATGCCTGTAGTTCAAAGTGTTACAGGTGACTTTTAATGTGGCTTGTTTTTTGTTGATAAATGTGTTACTTACCAAAAAAGAAAAAAAAAAAATCAAGGAACAGCTTAAATTTTGTCATCAGATAAAATAATAACTTATTTTGATTAGGCAAGAACCCATTGACCTATTGTACACTTCTGTAATTGACTAATTAAAAGAAGGACATCCATTCTTTACCGTCTTCACTGAAACCATACTAATGTAATGCTTGTGTAACTGTTTAACAGAATAACTATGCTCCATACCACTCAGGCCAGGGATACATTAAAAACCCAACAACAAATTTAAAAATGCATCACTTTCACTCAGAAACTATGCTTTTATTTAATTCTGATAAGGTTGAATTTTATTCATCATAGTTGTTTACCCTTTATTCGGCAATCACCTTAAAACACTTGCTCAGTTAGTCTTGACATTTCTTTAGATTTTCCGTGTGTATATGCACTGCTGTGCTTTCATTCCAGACTTTCTGCTTATGAAGCAAAACTGATTTGATGAGGGCAGGAAAACAGGGGAAACCACAGAGGGCCTGATCTGGCGCCAGACAAAGCTCTACGTCTTTCATTGATACTTATCTGCCGTGCCTTCAAACCTCTATGTCTCAAACACATACACACACATACAACTCCAGAAATAAACCCCTCTGTTTAGAACCGACCCTCCATGCGTTTACTCACTCTGACTGAATTCAGACTTTCTCACAATTGCGGTCAAACAGGCAGACAAAAAGAGGACCTATTGCTTCACAGACACCCACCTTCCCCTTCTCTTATCTCCTGTGTGTACATGTGCTGAAGTGGCACACAAACATAAAATATACACACACAAGTGTAAATAGGAATCCTCTAACTTAACCTCTACTATTACTCAGCCTTCGTATCTGTCAACCTGCCATTGTACATTGGAAAACAATTCTAAAAAAGGACTGCATTTTGCAAATGCTGCATTAAACTGCCATTTAGGTGTTGACAATAAGGAGTCTATCACAGCTGAATATGTATTAGCTACAGTTTAATTCATTCACATTTCATGTTTGTTTTATTTAAACCCTTAGATAAAGACAGACCTTGCTAATTTAATTTTTTAAAATTTCACATTATGTTGGATGAAGCTCATTACATGCAAGATTATGATGTTGCGTTTGAACATTACAATGGTTGATGCCTTTGTAAGCAGTCAGTCACTTGACTACAGTTAACCATGCCACTGGGCAGGTTGCACAGGTAGAAGTATTTGAATTATTTACCTAAAAGTAAAAAAAATACCACTCTCTAAAAATACTACAAGTAAAGTACTCATTAAGCACAACATCCCTCGTCTGTGTGGTGTTATATTATTGGATCTCTTATTGTTGCATTAACATGAAAACTTTAACAGTGTAGTTATTTGAAATCTTTAACTATTTATGTATTATTTTATACTGTAACTCCACCTGTCAGACAAATTTATTTGAGTAAAAAGTACAATATTTCCCTCAAAAAAGTAGGTGAAGTTTTAAAATAGCAAAAATAGAAATGCTCAAGTTAGGACCTAAAAATTGCACTTACAGTACTTTACAGTGCTGGCAGGTAATACAATTACTGAGATGAAGTATAAAAAAAGTACAAGTGTGGCTTCAATATGGAGTTGAGTGTAACCCCTGAGTATACTGCCTGTTCTGTTTGTTTCTAAAATGCACATCTGGATACTTAGATGTAATCCAGTTTGTAAAGCTGTAAACTTACAGTGTGTGTTGTTTAGTTTTGATTCATTAACTTTTCTTTCTCCCTCAGGAGGCGTCGTGTCCAAGAAGACTCATTTAAGTAAGTTATCTATGAAAATACTGTGCGTGCGTGTGTGCGTGCGTGTGTGTGTGTGTGTGTGTGTGTGTGTGTGTGTGTGCATGTGTGCATGCGTGTGTCTCTAAGTGGTAATGGCATTGCTTGTGTTTGTGCTAGATATTTGTGCATGCATTGTGGTTGACTTCATAGTTACTGAACATGCAATATTGCACCTGTATGGCAACACACAAACACACACACACACCTAGTGGTTTTGCTGGGGTTGGGCCATTAGCAACACAGTGTGTGTGCTGTGTGTTGCACCTGTGCTGCCCCCCTTACACACGTACACACACACAGTGATGAAAATACCAACTACTTTGGCATCTGAATGCAGATGATAGCGATAACATCTCGTCTTTTTTTAACTTTTTTGGTTTAACACTTTGCGCCACAACTTTAGCACACCTGGGTTTGTTATCAAGTGAGGAGATGCTGTGCGTAACGCACCACTAACCTTCACATTAGGTGGTGTGATGATAAACAAATGTAGACTAAATTATAATGAATTCATTGATTAGTGCTTGTGAGTAAGAATGTATGTGAGACCAGAGAGAGCCAGACAGGATGGATAATATTGAGTTTTGCTTTGGGATTTTGGTGCCTGGGTGGTCTTGTGTGGCTTGGTTCATCTTTCAGGTGCTTCAGATGGAGGGATGATAGTAACGGTAGACATAAGAGAGTATTGAGGAAGCTGTGGTGGACTCTAACTGCGTACATTTACTCAAGTGCTGTGCTTAAATAAAATTTGATTGTACTTATGTTGTAGTTTAGAATTTTCTGTTTCTGTTTCTTTCTGTTCCTTTCTACTTCCCCTCTACTACATTGCAGCATAAAATATATATATTTTTATTTTTTTATTTTTTTTTATCTCAGATCTAAAGAACTTACTTTCTACTTTGAAGATCAAATTTCACAGACACTCTTGTAAAATATGTTGCATTGTTATAGGTTAAATTCCCCAAGAGTATATAAAGTACTTCAAATTTGCTTCACCTCCATCAGCTGCAACATTAAAATGCTGCTTACCTCTCAATGCATCAGTAATATTAATCCAGTTATATTGGAAAACATTCTTTATTTTTGATTTGTTGATGTTATTATGTTTACATTTTAATCTACTACATGACATGACTAATACATGATTTTCATTTGTAAAAGCATTTTAATTGTGTTGTATTGCTGGTTATATACAAATAAAAACCTCAATACTTTTTCCATTACTGGAAGAAAGTGACAGCAGATCTGCAAACTAAACTGTAACAGTCGAGTGTGGAAAGAGAGAACGATGTAAAAAAAAAAAAAAAAAAAAAAAAATGCAGAAAGAAGAAAGAGATGATTCTTTTACTGATAAATTGATATTGATCTTTATCTAATCAGGTAATCAGTGTACATCAGAGCAATTAACAAACCAACAACAAAAAATCCAAACTGAAATCACAAGTTTTAGAATAAATAAAATCTTACTGTATCAAAATGCCTCTGTAACTTACATATTGTTTACTGCATCCCCGGATTCCTGTTAATAAGTTTAAATTCTCATTGAGAGTCTCAAAGGTGCCAAACACTATTAAGTAATTATTTTTTTTTGACGTGTAGTACAGACTGAGGGGGTGAAGGATAACAACAAAGGCATGAGGAAAAAGTACCTTTAGAAAAAAAAGTCAGTGCAGGGGACAGTCCCCCCCCTTCTTTGTCTCTGTCTCCTCTCTCTCTCTCACACATGCTAACAAGGAAGATGAGGCGGTGACTGACACTCAAAAGTCTGAAAATATTTGCTGAAGCTGCAGTGAGCACCCGAGCCAGCTTGCTACAGGACGACAAAAAAAGAAAGATTAAAAGATATAGGTGGTGGGAAAAAAAAAGTGTGTATAAAAAGAAAGACTACTGTTAGACAAAGTGAGAGGAAAAGGGAGCTTGTGAAAGTGGGACAAACGTCTGAGACAAGTGGAGGAGTGAGAATGATGCGAGGTAGGGACGAAGTTCTTTAGTCTGAGTGTCTGCGTGTGTGTGTGTGTGAGTGTGTCTTTGTGGACAGTACAACCAAAGATATTTTATCAATTGTATCAATTACATGTTGTTTACATGCACAGTTTCTCTTCAATCCTCCCTGATTTCATAGTTTGTGATTATTAGAAGTAAAGTCATGACAATGAATTGATGCTGATAGTGCACTATATCGTTATCAATATTCCTAGCATTGAACAAAACTGAAATAACTTTGCTTTCATGCAGATGTAGTTACCTGTGGCTTCAAACACTTGATATCATCATACTAAGTTTTTGAACTTGAAGTTTAAGTGGCACTAACTTTCACCATTTTGCTCTTGTGTTAATGCTATGATTTAAATGTCATGTTAAATATTTAAGCTTTATTCCTTCAAAAATATTTCTAGTAGCCCTGCAAAAGACGCTGTACAAGACACGGACACATGTTCATGTACTCAGTTCTCGCAGTATTCAGAGTTTGAGAAGACTGATGGTCATATTTGTTTTGAAACTTAATTGGGTCTCTCCAGAGTTTCTTCATTGGCTGACTACGCATTCACGCCAACTGATGTGTTTCAGTTTTATAATTTGGTAACATGACTCAATTTGAGCTCCCTTTGATGGTATTAAGATTTGAATCATGTCACAGATATTTCTTCCCCATGTCACTCCCTGTACATTACACATCAGGTAAGGCAGTTATACAATCGTGTTTATTTTTAAGAAAGAATTTTCATGTGTAATTCTGCACAACACCTATTGTTTACAGTATTATTGTTTATATAATAGATAATCATAATTTATTAATTCATTGAACCAATCATAGATCAAAGACCCAAGAAACCAGGTTATACCATAACATTTGAGATGGTGCAAACCTTTTTTGCATTTACTTACACTGAATACAAACCAACGGGAAACAGGATCTTCACTGCTGCAGTGCATCAGTTTGAATGGACTGCCTCCATGCACATAGAGCAGACAGGATGCAGAGGAAATGCTAAAAATGTGATCATGAAAATGACGATAAATCTGCTTTCTTGCACAAAAAACGTCCGCGTTAACAAATTAAAAACACACAAAATACACAGGTGGGGGAGAAGAACCAAAGGGACAAATGATAAGGAATAATTCATCTGTCAATAAAAGTTGCTTGCAACACTCACTGTTGCAGCACACACAGACGCACCCTACAGATCTGCAGCTGCTTTTTAGATGGCGCCTAGATGAAGCATATCTCTGCCTTGCAGCTGTGTGTGGAAACTGTATTTGTAAATGAGAGGAAAGCATGTTCTAAATTATTAAAAATTTTACTTAATGTTCGTGTGTCACTACAGCTGGAAAACAATGAATTATCTATTTCTCTGGTGTCACATCATCAAAGTGGGCTTGAGTCCATCAGAATTTAGGCACACAAACATTTCATACGGCTTTGTTGCTGTGTTCGGGGGATTCCTGTGCAGAATCTTATACACTTTATTCATCAGAAAGGATTTCCTTGTTCCTTTGGGTGCAGAAACCTGCACAGCACTTCCAAAGCAGCAAAAGCGGTTGGCTTTAGATCAAAGCGAACATCAAACTCGCAGGTGACACATTCCCCCCCAAAATATGGTAAATGAAATACAGCAGTTGAGCTGATTCATACCCTTTGCTACTGTCAAAACATTACCACTTTGAAACACCTCCAAATTCAGCAAGCACCTCAAAGTCAGACGGGTTAATGTAATGCTAATTGGTGTTCAGAGTGGCTTTGATCATTTAAAAAAAAAAATTTCAGATCATGTACATTAACTCAACAGTTTAGAAGCTCTCATGTTTATGTAACAGTGGCCACAGTTTAAATCTAAAACTTTCTTAGCACCTGTACACCTGTAGTCAGCATTAAAATATATTTAACCAGAGATGTTTTGTAATAAAACGTTAAATACACAAGAGTGAACTGAAATACTTTTCATTAAGCACCTGTTTGTCATTTCTGTCAAAAACTTTTTATTTTATCATCAGATAAATTTAATTATCATCAGATCATTACATTTATTTCCCTGCTTGTAATTCTTTACTTACAGATTAGAATAATTTTTACATCTCATGAATCTCAATTTCTTACAAAGAAAATAAATCTGACAGGCAGTTGTTTTGTCTTTGATAGATCCTGTTTCGCTCTGCATGGCAGGACAAATGAATCTCATGTTGCATATCGTATAATATATAGTAAAATGTTATTTTTTTTTATTTAAGTGCAGAAAAAAAGCCAAAAGCATGCATTATTACGCAGGATTATGTATACTATTTCTTCTGTGAATAAAGATATCACAGCATCCTACTCTTACATGAGTTTTGATACGACAGAAAAATTATTGTTTTATTACTCAATGAACCAAACTGTTGAACTATTTTAAACATCCTGGTTCTGTAAAATGCTAAATTAAAATTATTCATTTTAATTTATATAAATCATAGATGATTAAAACATAACAAAAAATATTATTAATAATTAGAACATATATTATAATGTCATATTATGTAATTATGAAATCATTTTAAGTTATGCCGTTGGTATAAATAAATTAAATAATCATAAAATGTGTATAATCCTGGTTATTAATGTGGTTTATGAAAACTAATGATGGATAAATAATCTGTATCTATGACAAGTTAACAATCTTTGAGTGTGTACACATGTGTGCGTGTGTGTGCAGGCGTGTGTTTATAAGGGTGTGATGTGTGGATACAAACTTTGTTTTCTCTCTTGCTTGCGTATGTACCAAAGGTAAGCTTCCGTCAGAGGAAAGTTGAGGTTTTTTGTCCGTTTACATTGCAAAGAACAAACTGCTGATGAGGTAAATTCAAGCAGAGACTGATCTGTTTTGCTTTCCCACCCCAGCCCCCGCCACCCATACATTTATCATACCAGGAAATTTAGTGGTTGCACCCTTTGTTACGGCCGTCAAGACTGATATAAATTGGGAACAAAATTGATGTAACCAGATTTCAGCAAGAAGTCACCGCAAATATGAGAAACCACATTTTATTATTTCTGTTTGCTGTTATAAATGGAAGCTTCCATTTTTTTTTTTTTACAACAGCACTGCTTTTTTAAGTGTGCAAGTAAGTCATTGATGGTCCTGAACACAGACCATCTCTGTGTAGTGGCATCTTGGTACACTTTGCATGCGGAAGCGTGGGAGGCGGCACTCTTCTATTTCCATCACTGAACATCTAACGTACTTAAACCAATTTACTTGCCGACGGTATGCAGCACATATCATGCACTTTCAAACTAACTCTTCCAATTGATCGCGTTGTTCTGCTTAAATTATCTCACCACATTATGAATTATGTTACTGCAACTTTGTTTAGTGTGTTGATGGTTGGTTTCATACTGTAAGGTGTCAGTGGATCGCAGTGGAAATATGAAATGTTCAGGGTTTGTCAAGAGGTCGCAGTTGCAACAAAAGAAAAGCTTGGAAAAACCATACTGGAAAGCAAAACTAATCTTCATCCCATGGATTATTATTAAGCATCATGCACATAATTCAAAAATTGTTTGCTAAGCTGTTAAGCAGGCTTGCTACATGAGGGTAAACCAATATAAGCTTTAATATTTGGTATTTTGCTATTGAATGTACATGTAATTGTAAAACTAGTGAAGCTATACTCGACATAAACCCGCTCTAAGGTTACCAAAAAAGATACTAATGGAAGAAAAAAAGGTGGTGTGGTATTTGTATCTGTCCATCTCTCACAAACGTGCACACATACACACCAGAAGATGCTGGCTTTGATCGGTCGAGGTCTGTGGCTGAAGATAACAATGTAAGACAACAAAGCTCATAACTACTGGTGATTGGAGATGATCCCTCAGTGTTTATCAGGTGTTAAGTCAATTTCACCTTACAGCTGCAGGTGTCTTGATACTGACAGGCTTTCAAATACAGGTTGTGTTTTTTTTTTGTCTGGCAACAGTACAGAAGTCCTGATTTGAATAGGTTTTACCTTATACTGTGTAGAGTGTTCATCTGAAAGTGATTAACGGCTGTGATTGGTGTATGGAAAGTTGCTATAGGAACAGTGTGTGTGATTGCTGCGTGTTTGTGTGTGAACAGTGAAAGGTTGTGGGTCGCAGTGGATTTCCTGTTATTTGGGGTTGACAATCAGAACTGAAATAGCAAAAATATAAAGACCACTGATGTTCTCTGTCTAACCCGTACTGCCGACAGAAACACAATCATAATCACAGATCAGGCACTGTGTTTTACTAAATTATTACTGATAACTATTGATGATTGACGTTTAGCTTGCAGAGAAATGTTTCTAACTAACAGCTTATTTCAACCAAATCGTCCTGGTGTGATTTACAATGTCAATAGTTAAACTGGTTAAGTATTATAATCCTTAACATGGTGAATCTTGAGGCTGATGAGCCATCTCTATTAATAGGACCTGCAGTCTTTTCAGCTGTGCAGAAGTGATTTTGGCTTTGTCACACATATCTGTGCTCTGTGTCTGCCTTTATTGTACCCCAGACTGGCCGTCCTCTTCAGAAGCCTTCAGGTGATCCCTGTGGCACCCGATAAAGAGGGCACACACTGACACACTAACACACACTTCTGAAAGAATCTGACACAGTTATGCACGGAAATGCAAATACTACTGTATATAAGCATCACCAACATGCAGGCGTGAGACCTTGTCTCACAGAAAACAATCACATCTTGAGTGCATTTGTGAAAGGAGGAGAGAAGATGGTAGGAATAGATAAAAGAAGAGGTTATTTTATGTTATTTGTGTTATAGTATAGTATACCTCCTGAATGTGTGTTGTTGCAATAATACACAACATAATGCATAATAAATGTGTTTTTCCTTCAGTTATTGGTTTATCAAATATATTTTTGTCAGGACACACATAAACACAAACAGTTTTCGAAATTTCTGGCTCCAGAATGAATCAAATCACATCTGATTGTGACAAAAATCGCCACTAAGCAAAAGCCTGAGGGGTGTGAGAGTTTACAAAGATCAGGGGCAGGGGGGCCAGGATGGGTGGCCATTACTGGCAGTGATGAAGGAGAGAGAGTGTATTACTGGCAGCTGTGTCCTTTATGAGTGAGACAGAGAAGGATTCACAAAGAATGAAATTACATGAAAGAGGGACAGTCACAGTGAAAGAGAAGTCAGACAACCACTTGAAAGCACTCTGAGGTTGACACCTTCACATACTCCGCCTGTCTCCATTTGAAAATATTCCACGTCCTCAAAAGACTCTCTTCTTATTGCATTTGATGGTATTTTGTTCATTATTATTAAGACAAGAGGTGTTTGGCAGGAAAACACCTTTGGCTTGCTATGTTCACACAGCAATTGATAGATATTTAAGGGGAAGTACAGAACAAGACAAAGTTCTCACAGTGGGAATCACTTTGCAGTGACATTGATAGGCTGTTTGATATAGATGTTAAGATTGAAGTTTTACATTTAGATTTTCTTTAATATAAACACTAGACAAATGTATTGTTTAATCACTGTTCATTGTCTCTGACATCATACAGGGCTGCCATATGCGTTAAAGAGAGCATGAATGTGGGGTAATGAGTTTATATAACAAGAACATGGATCCACTTAATATACACTAATTCCTACAGATGTGATTTTGTTCTTTTTTTTAAATGTTTTTTTTCACTTGTCCTGGAGTGTCTTTTTTATTGTGACTTGTTCAGCAGCTGCATGAAGAAAACGTATGACACTAAAGATCCAGTATCATTGAACTGAAATTGAACTTGCATGCTTATACTGTTGCTTAACAGCTGCTTCCCACTCTCAACTCAGTTGCCGTGTCCCTGTTGGTCCGTTATATGAGCGACTGTTCTGTGGCTTCAGTGTGGAGAAAAGAAGACAAGAGTTGAAAATGTTAACTCAACTTCTTTTTCTGTGTTCGTTCAGCCCAGATTGAAGTTATCCCATGCAAGATCTGTGGTGATAAGTCCTCTGGAGTGCATTATGGAGTCATCACTTGTGAGGGCTGCAAGGTCAGATACAGCAGCATCAAACACATACAATATTGCACACACACACACACACAGACGCACACAATTTACACACATCAGATTGATCCTTCCCTCCTTTCTGTCTGTTCAATATGAAGCTGCGGTGAGGAGCCTTTTTGCTTAGCTTAGCATAAAGACTGGAAATATGAAACGGTTAGCCTCCCAGCACCTCTCAACATCAGTAATTAAAAGATGACAAGTATTTAGTGTCAGAAATAGGGTAAAAATGACCTAATCTGATTTTATACAGGGTTATTTGTCAGACTGTTTAATGCTGGGTGCAGATAATTCTTCTGTCTCTGCTGGTCGACTGAGCCTGGCTAGCTGTTTCCTCATGAGATGGTGAGCTATTTTAACTGAATGCAGGCGCCAGCTTCTTATTAAACCAACAGATGTCAGTGGTATCATTCAACTCATCTAAATTTCTGCAACAAATCCCAAAAAGCTTAACTGTTTCTTTGACCATCGGTACTACCCCATGTGGGCCAGTATCAGTATACATATTTTTGTATCTGCATATGTTGCCTGAGAAGAAGATGGCAGTACAGAAATTTCAAAGATATGTTGAGGTAATTCAGAAAGTGTCCACCAGACAACACTGACAAGTTTATTTTTCAGTTGTTCCGCTCAGTACATATTTTGGTCAAAACTAAAAAAAAAAAAAAAAAAAAAAAAAAGGTATGTTCTGTGTTCATGTTAAAAGAATCGTGATCTGATTTTTTTTTTTTTTAAACTTAGATACCAGTGTTTCCCATAAAAACACTTTGCTTGTGCTCATGCACTGTTAATCCACCCTCAGGGATTTTTCCGGCGCAGCCAGCTGCCCACTGTATCCTACTCCTGCTCCAGGCAAAGTAACTGTCAGATTGACCGGGCCAGCCGCAACCGCTGCCAACACTGCCGTCTGCAGAAGTGCTTGGCACAGGGCATGAGCAGAGACGGTGAGACAAAACACAGATAGACAAATCCAACTTTCTTATTCATTCACAGCTTTGGCTTATTGTTGCGTATATTTTTTGTTCTTGCCAGCTGTGAAGTTTGGACGGATGTCCAAACGTCAGCGTGACTCTCTAATTGCTGAAGTGGAGAAGCACCGTCAGCAACAGCAGCAGCAACAACAGCAGCTTCAGGGAGAAACCCCGTCGGTGTTGTCCTACCCGTCCAAGAACCGTCAAGACCGCTCCCCCCAACTTCTTCAGCCCATTGTCTCAGCCTACTCCTACAACCGGGACGCCGAGCTGCTGCCCTACGCCACTGATGTTCACCCTTACCTGGTGTGCTCCCCAAACAATTCTCAGTTGTCTGGCATGATCTACCGAGGATCCAGCCACTCTCCCACATCAAGATCCCAAGGGGCGGGGGGCAACAGCGGACTCCCTGATGTAAGAGGTGAGGCACTGCAACTCACTCTCTGTGCCCAGTTTTCTCAATCCTCCTCTGCTTATTCCTCATCTGTCTCTCCTCTCTGTTCTTCATGTAAGGATTTGACTCCAGACAGTCGTCTCATGATCTGATGGCGATTCATCCCTACAACCCGCTCGAAGATCATCACAGCCTCTATCCTCACTCTCTGCGAAACACAGGTAAGCAAACTGTGACAGCGGGATTAAATGCGCTTCTAATGATGTTATGTTTATGATATTTATGAGTGCCTCTGCTTTTCTTCAGATGAGCTGTGTGCCAGTATTGTGCATTCCCACAGAGAGACCAGCCAGTACAGAGTGGAGGAACTGCAGGCTCTTGGATGGAAACTGTTCAGCAGAGAGGAGATCCAAGCCTACCAGAGCAAAGTATACCACCAGGATTTCTGTTTCTTTCTTTTTTGAATCTCTCAGGCTTCATCTTTCCCCTTATTCAGATGCTCTCAAAACCAAAAACATGGCATTTAATAGGCTGACGCTACTTTTGTTTGATGAGTCAAACAGAAAACTGAGAAATATTTTTTCATCATTTCCCCCTCCTCTTCTCTCTTTGATCATCCATGTAATGAAAAAAAAAAAAAAGTGTGGGGGGGGGTTAAATAAAGTGATAAACGAATGAAAGCTGGGCAGTAGATTTAATGGTTGGAACAGGGAGGATCAGTCTGTGTGAGATGAGTAAAATGTTTTGCTCTTTATGGCTTGTTTTAATGTTTTGTTGCAAAAGGATTTCAGAGAAACAAACTTAACTTACACTCTTGTTTGTATCTTTTCTCTCTGTCTCACTCTCGTTCCCAGTCAGTGGATGAGATGTGGCAGCACTGTGCCATCCGACTGACCGATGCTGTGCAGTATGTGGTGGAGTTTGCGAAACATGTCCCAGGTTTCCGATTGCTCAGCCAGAACGACCAGATTGCACTTTTAAAGACTGGTGATTTTCCCCTTACTTGCAAGATGAGTTTTAGTCACAATCAAACACTTTTGCTGTGTTTCTCATCTGATTCATTTTTGTGCTTTCTTACCTTTTTCTCTCAGGCTCCATGGAGGTGGTTCTGGTCAGGATGTGTCGGTATTTTAACACAGAGAACAACACTGTGTTTTTTGATGGGAAATTTGCTGGAATTCAAGTCTTCAAGTCTTTGGGTGAGGATTTTGTTAAAAGTTTTGAATGAGCTCAGTATAATAATATGGTTCCTTATTGATGCTTAGTGGTGTCTTTTCTTGCAGCTTGTGGTGATTTAATCATGGCAGTGTTTGACTTTGCTCATGGCATGTGTGCCCTGAAGCTCACGGAGCAGCAGATCGCTCTCTTCAGTGCTCTTGTGCTGATCAATGCAGGTAAGATAAACTTGATCTGTCATGTTGCAATTCAGTTTTCAGTTCTGAACCATTGCAAAAAGTGGGAGGACACTTAGGGCCTGATTTACTAAAAGTTTGTGTAAAATCACGTGCAAACTCCACACCACCCGCAAAAAAATGTCCTAGCAGATTTACCAACGAGGTGCACTGAGGATTGCGTGTTTCAAATGTGCAATTTAACACGTTGTCCATTTTGCGCATTTGCCTGCATGCATATGCAATACTGGGCGTTTCTAAAAAAAAACACAAATGTGCACAATACTGGGAGGGAACATGCAAATAGAACAATTTAGCACCCCAACTATATTTACTAAACCTGAAAGTAGAAATAGGAGAAGTGGTTGCGTGTGTATTTCAGTACAACTGAAAGGTATGTATTAATCAGGTGCGCAAATCTGGAGACATGGCTGCTGTTATTGTGGTGAGAAGGAGACACAGGGAAACTAAAGAATACGTTGAGAACATGGTTTTACACCCGTGGAAACATTTTAAGATGTCAGAGGGAAACATTATTCAGACATATCGTTTGTCAGCGATTACATTTCTTAGTTGTTTAATGAACTGAATGATGATTTACAGCCAATAACAAGGAGGAGCAACGAAATACCAGCAATTAAAAAACTTATGACGACCCAGCATTTTCCTACTTCTGGGTCATTCCAGCGTATCGCTGCTTGATATCGCACCACGTCCTGTTATTCAGGTGTGCTGTTAGAGGTCCTGAATGTGTCCAGCAGAATCCACAGATACAAAAGGCTCCCGAGCACTCGCGAGTCACTGAATGAAAAGTCACCTGCTCATCACAGAGAACTGGACCTGCTGATCGGTGTTTGTTAGAGGATCTCATCCACCGTCCCTCCTGTTTTATTTTGTTGATGTTTTATTATGAAGCCTCTTTTTTTTCGCCTTTTTGTTTTTCCCACGGTAATTGACTTTCTTGCTCATAATCTCCTAAATGCCGTTTTGTTCTTGTTATATTTATATTTCTAAATTCAATGGGATCAGATTTCCTTTTCCTTTTGCGGTCGCTCTGTTTTCCATTGTTGGAATCACATTAAAGCACACAAACCCCTCATTTAAATACAGCGATTTGCACCTGATTTCAATGACGCAATTACTCTTAGTGAATCACCCGCAAAACGGGTGCAAAAAAAGTGCAAACTTTTGGAAGGAACACGCAATTTAGTATCCTTTATTTGAGTTCTTAGTAAATCAGGCCCTTAGTGTGTACTGTACGCACTAGTGACAGTTTGTTGCGAGATGGATAGCAGAAATATTTCAAGCTTTGGACTGTCCATCAGGTAACATCCTTTACTGACTTGGCTTCCAATATTTATTTTTATCTTGTGGAAGTTGATTGTTCTCCCCTCCTTCGCCTGTATTCTCTTTATTTTTACATTTACACTGATGATTGTTTGTGGCTAAATCTAGTGAGTCTATCATCTTTTAGCCCAAAAGGTTAACACTTGTTGTCTAAATGTAGCTGACAGAAATATTTCATAAATAGAAAAATTGGCATCTTTTCCATCTTTTCCATGCATTCCCACACAGTCAGCCTCTCTGCACCCCAGTGTCTGTTATGAGGCATGGTGATATTAACAGGCCAGTGAATCAAGAATATTTGTACATAAGTAAAATAATGAGACTATAGCAAAGTGCACCATTCATGCATGGCCTTAGGGGTGATTGAGCGCGTGAATGGTCTTTGTTTCTGTCTGTCTCTATGTGTTGGCCCTGACTGGCGACCTGTCTTTGCCCAAAAGTGAGCTCGGATAGGCCCGTGACCCTGTTCAGGATAAAGCGAGTATAGATAATGGATGGAAATAATTTTGTGTGCAGATCGTCCATGTCTGGAGGACAGAGGAAGAGTTCAACGGGTTCAAAGAAGCGTAGAGTTAGGACTCACACACATTCTACAGCGAGACAGCCAAGAAAGTCTGATGCATAAGGTACATGTTTAGTCACCTGGTTGGTAAAAAGCTAAATGTAATATGCAATACAATATGAATATGCATACAAGTACATGCTAGAAAGTAGGTATTAAATGTGCCTGTGTCCTCCTTGCAGCTGTACCAGAGGATGGCAGTGTTGCGTTCGCTGTGCAGTCTGCACATGGAGAAGCTGCGCTGGTTCAGTCAGCGTTACCCGCTCACTGCTCACTCTCTGTTTCCTCCACTCTACAAGGAGCTGTTCGCCTCTGAGGCAGAGCTGCTGCCTGGGACCACTCACTGATGATTCACCCGAATCCACAAAAACATCTACACACACATAGACATACATTATTTTAAATCTCATCTCTGACAGAATCTATTTTTCTAATAATGAAAAAAAATGAGAAAGCACAGTAATCATAGTGTGTTAAACATTTCATGACTTCCAACAGAGCTTTGTTTTTGCTAGATGATGTCAAACATTAATTCCAATATTTTGATAGCTTAAAATGATTTTGATTAATCCAGGGAAACATGTATTTTGATGTTCTTTGAGAGTGCACTGTGATACAGGATTCCTTTTCTCTCAGGATGTACTATTGCTATTCTGTCCAGTTATTCTGTAGTTAGTGTGTGTCACAGTTTGTTTAGGCATACAGATTCCAAGATGCAGGACACTGGTTATTGTCAATTAAAAGTTAAAATGATAGTCCACCCAAAATCTCTCTTTTGAGCAGAAAACCCTGAGCTTTTGATTTTATAATGTTAGTAGCTTGATCTCTCGTGGATGTCAGCTGGGATTTCCAATGGACTCTTTTGTTTGTTTGCATTTAATAAATACAAAAATTAAATCCCAAAAATCAATCAATCAATTTGTATTTAAAATGCTAAATCACCATGGAACTTCACCTGCCCTGATGGGATTGAACTGATTCACTTTACAGTTACATTGAATACAATAATTAACAACCACATTAAAACATAAATGTTAAGGAAATGTTAAAGCAACATGTAATAGTGGCACACAAATGCATGGAGAACAAAAAGAGAGCAGAATGAAAGGATGGTTTACAGTAACCTGAGCCAGCACTAACTATAAATTAGGGCTGTAGCTGTAAGTCACGTCCTACTCTAACAAGTTAAACTACAAGGAAAGAAGAATACAGTAACAACATGTGTAACAAAGCCCCAAAAACAAAGTGCTTACAGTATCATGCAGCTTAAGCATCACACTTCACGAGCAAAATAACAACATCATGTGATAAAAATATAATGTTACACATGCTGACTGTGTTTCACAACATAAACAAATTACATAATCTACATCTGCACTGTCTTTTCAGATTCATTCTATATTCTTAATATGGCTAGGTTAGTAGTAATGCATGGTCCTGTTGAGCCAGTACATATTTTAGTTTGTTACTCAGGTATTGCTGCAGCATTTACACTTTAAAACAGCTGAGGACGTTTTATCTCCCATCACACTGTCTCTTCCTCAACCTCAGTAAACTTGCTGTCTACTTGGAGCTGAATGTGTCATTTACACACTGAATACTAAACACACCCATGTAAAAAACCTGCCTCTTTGTATCTGTATGTCTCTAGAGAGGTGTTTCTCCTCAGGCTGAATCCTGCAGGTCAGCAGTACTACAAACACATTGTCCTTTTGTTTTCACACATTTTTTGCATGCTTTTATCTTTTAAACTTTGGAAAGATGTTGCAATAAATGGAGAACAAATATTCAGTTAAAATGTGGCAATATAGTTGAAATCTCCTCTCTGTGCTGACTTTTCCTTTTTTTCCCCCAGAATAACGTTTTTCTTTCCCCCCACTACATATCTTTGATAAAGCCGCAAGTAAAGAGGAAATGTGGAGGGGGTCCAGCATTAAATTCTGTTTGTGTGGATCTAGTCCTCTGCATTCCTGGAACAGCTGAGATTTTAATGAAGATAATGTAAACCTTCAAATAAACTGCTGAGACTGTGACACCAAGCAAAAATGTGTAACCTTGTTTGACTATTTTTTTTTTTTAAGAAAACAGTGTAACATAAACAGTTGTGCAAGTCTGAGACAAGCAATGAGAATATTTTGTTATGGCATGATAACAAAAATCCTTCGTAACACAACAAAAACAAACAGTTTAGTCATAGCAGACATAGCTGGAAGTGATGGTTCTTCATTCTCTGTATGAACATCCGGACAAAGTCTTTATTTAAGAAACTGCAGCCACAGCAATTAACAAAAAGGAAATATTAGTCATTGTGGATGACTTTGGCCGTGGTCTGCACAAAGTTGACATCAGGTTGATATAGACAAAAACTGTTGCTAACCATGTTGAAGCAAATTAAAAGGCTCTGAGTCAAATGGGTGTGGTTAATATTGTTCTCCAAAAATCCACTTAGAAGTTAAATGCTGCTCCAGTCAAAGCTGTATGTCTTTAGATCGTTCTTCTCCTTCTATGTTCAGATTTTGGCTGAAGAAAACTTTCTAAGCAACTGTTATGCAGTGGTTTTTGGTTTCATGTCTTGTGATTGATGTCCAGTAAACAATTCTCATAATGTTCTTTCTCTTTTATTGAACAGAAAACAGCCACAGTTCAACTTTATTTATTTATTTGATATTTTTTGCTTTTGTGCTACAGTTTATTTGCTGCCCTGGACCTCTCAAGTCCACTGAAACTTTAATTGTGACTTGCATGTAACTTTACCCACAACTCCTGCACATAATTTGACCAGACAAAAACAGTTTCCAGCAGTGTTACAGCCTGACTGCAAGAAAGAAAAGGCTGCATCTGATTTTCTCAAAGCTTTCATGATAGGATGTGGACCACCAGAGTAGGGAGAGGGAGTGTGTTTCAACTTAGTCAGGGATCATTTGTCATTCTTTAATCTCTGACCTCTCAGAGGAATTTCCATAGGCCTACTTCTGTGAAGCTTTTGGATCCTCAACACTATCACCACCAAGCCAAACCTTTAATGCTGATGTCTACTGTATATGAAGGGAAAGAGCTGTGGGCCAAGCAGTGAAAGCAGGATAATACTCAAAGTTTTTGGAGAGCAATTAGTGAAAACTGTGCTTACAACTGCAGAAGGAGTTTTTGTCTGATCTGATTTGTCTTTTTGTGGGAGGAGCCGTGTAGAGGTCACAGTCAGTCTTTAAAACACGAATTGCCAAAGCCATGATAACCCTGGAGACCAACTCAGCGTGCGATTAAAAAAGAATTTAAGGACTTTGATATCGCTCATGATGAACAAACAATGAATTGCAAACAAAGTGGTTTAGATAGACAAAATTCACATAACGTTTAAGTATCACAGCGTTATCCTAATAATCATATGTAACACGGATCCAGTAGTCAACCTTTTTTAAAATGTTTTCAAAAAGACATGTTTTAAAGTATTAAAAGGATCACTTTACTTATTGTATACTTATTTGTATTGAGATCAGTTTACTCGTCATCTATTCATCACGCTGTCAAACCAGTTGTATAACGTGGATTTTGCCAAACAGCAACAAAATGTGTGCATTTCTTACAGGTAGGCTATGACCTAGTGTTTCCTTGACCCATACTTTTAGTAAAATGTTGATATCTTAGACTAGATCTTAACTGTAACTATTATTTGTTCAAATGTGTTTCTTTTCAGTCCCGAACCTTGTGGGAGTGAAATACTAGATCACACGTACCCTTATGATCTCACACTACAGCTGAGATTAGGTAAAGTTGTATCCCAGGTATCAGTCATTTATTTATTTAAGTAGGCTATATATGAAGACAACAAACAGTTTTATTGGTCATGAAGAAAACATTGATAAATGATAAGGACAAGCCTTGGTATTGGAAAATGAAAGTTTGTGATACAAAGATCTCCACAACCTTGATAAATAGGGCACAATAAAATATTTGTTGAAGGGAAAATACAGTTTAGGATAAAAGTAGATTGTTTTATTACTTAGAAATTAACAGACATTAATTTAAAATTGGATAGGATATTATAGCAATGATCACACATAGCCTAAATTTACTGTTTGTAGAAATCAACTAAATATTTACAATAAGAAATACTAATCTTTTGAATCACTTAGGCTGTTTGATAAAATCCAATATGAATTCCAAGATGTATTTTAGTGGGCTTTATGTAGCCTGTTCTGTACTGACTTAGTTAAGTATTTCAACATGATGATTAAAGCACCCAAAACTTAAGCTCAGGGCAATGATTCACGAGTAAATGCTTACAGATGACAAGCACCTTGATGAAATAAAAATAAAGACAAGATCATGTTCGTACATGCACTCTGGATCAACAACCTTGTAAAGAAAAAGAGACTGTAATTTCCCATTAAACAGCACTCAGATTTGAGTGGCTCACCAATGAGTCATGTGGAAAAACTTCCCTCCCTCCCTTTTTTCCTCACTCCGCCTCAAACCCCACAACAACCATAAAAAGTGTTTGTTCGGTTGCAGGGTTTTGCAATGTTTCAGACGGACAGCACAGCAGCTTCTGTTGGACCAATTACGGACTCTTCTTGCGCGCTGCCCCGCTGAGCGTGTTTCTCTGGTCGGCCTCTGCTACTCTGCCAGGACACACAGCTGCAACAGCGGGACAAACGGTACAGGACACAAACGATCCACTGCAAAATGGGCTGGTCATGGGCTCTCGTCTGCTCCGGCGTTTTGGTCTTGGTTTTACTGAGCGCAGCATCCAAAGGTCAGTGAGCTGCAGTTTTTTCGCTCCTTTTTGTCGTTGATCTGCCAGATATTAATTGTTTGCTTCTCGGCTGATGGCCAGGCTCCATGTTTGTTGGTCTCAGCTGCGTCAGCGGACATACTTTTATGTTGCACATAACTGCCCTGATGAGACTGTCTCCACTTTATGCACTTCTACTTCATTTTTTTTTTTTTAAAGTAACATATTATTAAAGTACAATTATTACATTTATTTTATAGATTTTACACATAAGTCAACATGATACTTTTTTCTTTTTTTTTTGTATACAATGCACAGGCAAGTAGTTTGCAAAATAGTATTTTTCCGATGTCTAATAAAGTAGGATAACATTGACAGGGAACTCTGTGTTTCTATAAGTAGGCTGCTTTATATTTTACAACTATAAGTACATTGGTGGGTAAGGCTTCTTTTAAAGTAACTTTACCTCTTTATTTTCTATAATATCTCATAAAGTTTTATCTTGTACATCTATTTTTCTGGAAAACTTCCAAACTTTTACTTATGTATCTTTACATGTGAGACTTCACCTGTAATGGAGTATTTTACTGTGGTATTACTGCTATTTCTTTAGTGAAGGATCTGAATACCTCTACCATCGCTGGCAGCCTCTATTTTGTACATAATAAAGAAGCAATGGAGAGTTGCATAACTTTGTCTCGCTCTGTGTCTCTCTGCCTCTCTGTCTTTTCCAGATGAGCGCAGGTTTGAGCAGCGCGAGGTCACCTTTGACATAGGAGAAATCGTGGAAGGTGTGTCTGTGTGTTTTTCAATATTTTTGCAAATAATTGTTGTTAAAATAAAATTTGTTTTTTAGTGTTGCCACCAGGTTCAGCCATAATGCAGGAAGAGGTGACCGTTGGCAACTTCTTCGATAGTGAAGGTACTGTTCGTCTTCTTATCTCTTTTTTGATGACCTTTCTCTGGCAAAACTGACATAACTGCATTGCAGAGCCACAGTCATATAGGTGTCCTAACTGCACTCTTTTGTTTCTTGTTTTCTCTTTTTTCACAGCGTTCAAGCAGATGATCGAGTCTTCACCAGAATATAACAAATATAACATGAGGGAGAGAGGTGAGCAGTCATCAATCCATCCATCCATCCATCCATCCATCCATCCATCCATCCATCCATACATCCATCCAGGGCAATGTTATACAGAAAGTACAGTTTAATGATGTGGCTTTTTTCTATTAGGGCATCCCAGACCAGGAGTCTTGACACCAAGAGGACGTATGTATCTACTTCCCTCTATTCTTTTTTTTTTTTTTTTTTTAAATGTACTGCATCTGTACCACTTTCTAGTGTAAAAATTAATAGTATGATTCCTGTCTTTCCATCGAAGGTCGACCAAGTTTTGGACCCCATTCTTTTGGTGGTCGTCCTATGTTTGACTATCCCGTTCAGTTTCCCCTCGGTCGACCAACGTTAGACAATCTCCAAGCCATTTGTCTCCATGGAAACCATCGTCCTCGCTATCCGGACTCTTACTTTCCTGAATCTGGTTATGGCCAGGGGAGGCGAAGGGCCAAGGCTGTCAACGCGGGAGAATTCTGGTTTAGCACATGCTGCAAAGGGAACCAGACATGGGAGAGAGAAGTGACACTGTGTTGCGCCACACAGGCGGTGAGTTTTCACAAGTTATAGCCGATTCAGCAATTCTTTACTCTGTATAAATGTTTAAGGACAACATGGCATCCTGTATATTATTTTTTCTTGGTTTATTCCGTTTTGGTGGCGATTTGTTTGCCTTCACAATTGTGTAGCAGTATCTCCACACGAGTCTCAACACACATTTAGCCACCAGTGCAACATGATAAAAACACAATATGTGATTTTGCATTTTAGACATAAAACTGGGTCCCGAACCAATATTATTTAATATTACAAGTCAAGTTATGATTAATATTTTCCACTTAATCCTTCACGTGGTAGAAGGCTGTTATAGGTGTCATCTTATTGGCCACCTTACATTCATATTAACTTAATTTGTGAAGATGTAGGCCTACCACACCCAACATTTTTTTTCAATGTTTTTGAATTCCCCTGAATATAAAAAGAGCATGAAACATTCCTAACATTGCAGTTATCATGGTACTTGCATTTTTCAAACAAAGTTGAATGCCTTGGGCTCTCAGTCGATAAGCCCATTAAATGCAGCCCAGCCAGACATAACAGACAGGCCTTGGCATGAACACCAGTGAAGCTGTCAGAGGGAGGGCAATTCTTCAGTGAACTGGTGAAAGCATTATCACAACACATTCCTTGTTTGTTTATAGTCTTGAGTAAAGTGTGTCTCTTGACTGTGTAATTACGGGACATTAATTTACTCGTCGTGCATACTTCCTGCCAATATTTAAGGTTTTAATTCAGACATCCTGATTATTTATTACTGTATTTTTTTTTCTGTGTTTACTCCAGTGGGAGCTGTCAGTTGAATTGTTCTGTGAGGCGGACACATCCGTAAAAGACCATATTTATCACTGCTGCAGACTAGATGGCACTGATTTACTTAACTGCTTCAAAGAGGATGCTCCAAACCCAAACTATGAGCCAACAGAGGAGCTGCCCGTGCCATCGTTTCCCTTTAAAGTCAACTTCAGCTTTGACCTCAACACTTGCCAGCGGTAAGCAGGAAAGACAAATCAAATGAGAATCAATATTTTAAGTCATGGATATTAAAGAGGATCATTTTTGCTCCCTGGCTCAATTAGGGATTCAAAGCTTAAAGTGACTTGAGCAGTATTTATGATCTTATGCAGGGGACAAAAGTGGAAATCAGTTGCTGTAGAAGCTAGCAAAGCAAATATCTTAAAGAATATGTCTGGCAAAATTCTATGTTTCTCTTATTGTCATCAAATCCAATGAAAACAATTAAAAAAAATAGCAATAAACTGATCCCACTAACAAGTATACTCTGTGCGGTCAAATACAGTTTATTCCTTTGAGTAGGTAAAAACTAACATGCCCAACTTTTTTCATCCTATTTAGCCTTTTTTTTATTTTTTTTATTGATATTTTAAAAGTTGTTTTATGGATTTATTTCTGAAGTATTCGCGAATGAAAAAAATACTTAGAAACAGGCTAAATGGGAGCTTGAACAACAAACCAAGAACTCTAACTTAAAAAGCAGTCATGGGTTTGTAGGCTTATTAAATGCCCTGAAAACCTTTAATATTGCTTTATTAGCACTAATATTATAAGAAAGGTTTTACTGCTGTGAAAAGTTGTCATTGTGGCAATCATTTTATATTGTGTACTTGCACATATTTGGTTGTCCACAATACAGCGTCATCTGGCAAGGTGCAAGAGTTGAGCTCTGTTGAAGCATTGTGCCGGAGCCACAGGCTCATAAACAGACTGGTTTCATTCAGATCAAAGACAAAGAGCACCGGCCTTGAAAAGGAAAGGAAAGAAAGTGACTCTCAGAGAAATTGATAATAGAAATGTTTTCTGGGACTTCATGTTTCAAAACCTATTTCTGTTATTGTAAATGACTCCTTCTGCCTCATACATTACAGGACAATGATGACTCCACATAGTATCAGAACAAACAAAAAAAAGGAGCAGACGAAACCATCGACTTCCCAGAAAATTGACATCATCTTTCCTCCTGGACGACCCACTGCAGATGCTGTTGAGTCACTGTGTCGCAACCAGAAGCTTCGCCCCCTGTACAATGTCAAGTGCCTGACAGGTTCAGGATATGAATGGGTGGCTCGTCAGGCAAAGGCCATCAATCGTATAGAAAAGGGTTTCAAACGGTGCTGCAAAAAGAAGCGTGATGTGCTAAACTGTGCTGACCAGAAGGTAAAGCAAGATATCTACAAACACAATATTTAGATTAACTCAATATTTTTTGATACCTGTCTTATTTTGTATTTTAGTGGCGTGAGGAACTGGATAAGTTCTGCTTGGCTGAGAACGGTGCACAGGTGGATTTCAACTGTTGTTTGGGTGACAGGGAAAATGATCGATACAACTGTTTCATGTTAATATCTCCTGACCCCCACTATAACAACACTGCTCCGAGTGATGAGTTCTCCCTCAACAAAATATGTGACACTCACAAGATCATCAAGAAGAGGTAAGACAGGACTTCCTGCATATGTCTTTGGATCTTTTTTTGTCTGTCTTCTCCATTCCCTCTTTCACTACAATTTCTGATTTTGTTTCGATGTTTTTTGTCATTGTAAAACAAATGCCAAACTTTCTAACATGCTGAAATATCTTAAATGTGCCGACAATACTTAAATTATATTCTGTGTCATGAATATTTTCATCAATCTTAGCATAATGTGTAGAATCTGTAAGCAATATAATGTTAGAGGGATAAGTAACACAGTAACTGTTTTAGATTTCCTGTTGGGTTTCCTCTCAAGACCTTTCTGAACGACTGCTGCCCCCTATCGGAAGAAGAGAGGAGTACTTGTTCTGTACAGAAGGTGAGTGGAAAAAGCATTAAAACAAAATGGATTCAGGACAAATAGAGACAAATAAGATGACAAATGTTGAGCCAATGACATGTTAAATGTAATATTTGAAAATCAAATTTTAGGAACTGTTTGCCCAAAACCGTGATATTCTTATTCTATTTTTAACTTGACTTTGTTCTCGCCATGAAAACAGCTTAATGAAATGTCAAACAACCTGTGTTCATCGAGGAAGACATCTCCACCAGCTGTTTCTCGCTGTTGCAGCATGGCTTCACAAGAAATTCCTAAGTGTATCTCCAAAATTCTCGTGGATGCTATCACCAAAGCAACCAATGTCTTGCGCCAGAAGAAGAGGAAAAGGTGCCCTCTCTCCTAAACCCTTAAAACCTTTTGCTGCTGCCCCTACTGGCACCGGGCCACTCAGGGAAATGGTAAGCTGCAGCAGCAGAGATGGTTTCCAATCACTAAAGAGGGACAATTTATGCAGCACAAATCCCACTTAAAGGTCTGTAAGAGGTAAACAATAGTCAAAATGTGGGGGAAATTCTAGTTTCATCTACTACTACCACTTTACAGTTGTCTGAGATCACACACAAGAAGCATTGCTACCATTTTTAATTGAACAAGTATATTGGTAAATGCATATATTTTAAAACATACTCTTCTCTGTCACTGTACTACTTTTTTATAGGCTGATCTTTGCCTATTTGACAATAAATGCATTTGTTTGATTCCCTCGGAGTTTCAAGATTAGTCTTCTCCGTTTATATTATTTTGTTGTTAACATCATATCTGCAACAGTTCTAATAAAAACATTTTTAAATGTTCCGTTGTGGTTGTTGTGTGGTACCTTGCCTGGTGGGCCTCTTCTGCTTCAGTGAGTTAAAGTTAATGTAAATGTTCTATACTTTTAAACTTTATGTAAACCATCACACAATATTGTCATACAGTGCTCTCCTATTGACCGTGAAGTGTTGTTGTTTTTGCTACTTTAGTCATTTGAATTTGGCCACAAAACATGGCAATAAGTCAAAAGCATGGATTCTGGGTAGCATTCACATCCTTAAGTGAAAGTACTGATATCGTGTTGTTCAAATATACTTTACTACAAGTAAAAATCCTGCTTTCAAAACTTTACTCGAGTAAGATTATCCATGTACTAAAAATGCTCCTTCACAGTTTTATTCCCTAAAATATATGAATTACACTATATATGATGTTTTTCGATTATTATTACTGCTGAAAATGATGATGTTGCATTTTACTGCTGTAGATGTTTGAGATTGTGCTAATTTCAATTCTGCATACATGTACTGTTGGTTAATAAAATTTATAGTGACGCATCATATCTTATAAGATTGAATCCTTTAAAATGATCTTGCTTGTATTGCTGTCCTGTGAAAACCACATATGAGCTCAGAAAAACGGTGTTGTTTTCAGCTTTGTGACAATGCATTTTCCAGGAAATCCAAGAGGGATTTAATTAGTTGATATATCTTAACAAGTTTGTCATTTTCTCAACCAATACAAGAACACTTAATCATTCTTCTTCTTTTTTCTTTTTTTTTAAACATTAAAAATGAACAGATTTGGAAATACATGGTTTTCACCTGACAGGACGGGTAAAACTTTATCTTTTAGGTTAGGTTAGGTTAGGTAGTTACTTTATTAATTCCCGAGGGGAATTTTTTTCGCTACAGCAGCATACAGAAGCAATAGATAATAATAGAAAAGCAATAAAATAGCAGTAAAAACTATAAAATATAAATATAAAATGCACAGTATATACAGTACAGTATATATCTACATATATTATATTTTAAAAGTAACTATATCTTTACTCGTGTTATTGCCGGGTTTTGATCGCATTCAAATGCCATTACTGTTAACGTAGCAACTTCTGGGGTCACAGTCGTGTGGTACTGCAGTGAAGTCGTTCCACGTCCGTCCGCTGGGGGCGCTGTGGCGCTGTGGCGCTGCTGCGACACCAGCATCAGGATTCAACAGTCGGCGCTGCCTGTGATGTGAACAGTCAAATCGTAATGGCGACTGCTGGCACAGCAGACTCGGGATCAACAGCCCCGACAGGTATCTATTGTACAAATATTCCTCCTTCGCTGCCTTAAAACGAACATTGTAAATGAGCTGTGTAACATTTTGTGCCGATGAAAGTGACGTGATACGGTGCCTCTGGCTTTATCAAGTCCCCGGTTAGCCAGTTTAGCCAGATAGCTTCGAGGCTTCCAACGTAACGATGGCTACCTTGTTTAACTGCCTGGTTAATTAAACCTGATCGGTTTTGCTGTTAGTAAACACACAAAGATTCAATTAGTGAGCTATCTGTCTTTTGATCCGATCATCTGTTGATTTTAATTATATTTAAGAAAGTAATTCCCGGGACCACTTTGACCAAACGGTGTGTTTTGCTGTCAAGCTAACGTTAAGTGGTGTTTGTGCGCTAACGAAGCTGAACTCATCAGAGTAAGAAGATGAGGTTAAGAAAATATCAGTCTGTTATTTAGTACACGAACGGGACGTGTTTAATGGCTGCTGTTTCAAATGTCCATCCATGGCTGTTTAGCCCCTCGCCTTCCTCGCCTGTTTCATCCTTCCTCTTCCTCCGTCCGTTTCTGTCCACGTTTTGTAGTAAAGAGAGTAAGAAAATTCACTTTCCAGTCCTTAACCAAGGTTTCACAGCTTAGGGGGTGTATCATCTAAACAAACATTGCTCTCATTTATTCCCTGCATTCCTTTAAGCAGAGACACACATTAGGTAGTTACCGAGCAGGCTTCATTCATTTACCCTGCTGTTCAAGCTTTGTCTACAATCTCTAATTTCAGATCTACACACTGTGAATTGCTCTTAAACTGGTCTTACTCTGTCCACACTGACACAGGCTGGTGGCTGGCAGTTCAAGTGCTTTCAGAGGTTTCTTGTTTTCTGAGGATAGGACAGATAATGGGGACGATACATCTTCCTAATCCATTTAGTTGTGCGTCACTTATTAGCTCCCCAGTGTGTAGAGGAGGTGCTCTTCCCCCAGTTACCACGCAGTCTGAATCAGTGAATAAAAATAGTGGCTTTAAAGCACTCTCATGGCTCTCCCACATGGCTGAGATCCAGGGACCGCACAAATACAAGATACAGCGTTCTGTCAAACACACGCTCACAGACTCTTGAGTGACAGTAACACACTGTGGTTTCTCTACTAGCTCTTATTGGTCTTGTTTCCTAATCGGGCCAAGAACCAGTATATTTATGGACTCTTCACAGGCAGAAAATGACCTGAAGACAGTGTTCATGTCCCATATTATTGGCTTGTGCAGGCTCCAGGCTACACTGAACAAGGCTGGCAGGGGCTTGTATAGTATACAGAGAGGAACAGATGGTTTGCCTATTGTCGTAAGTCCTGCCTCCGACAAGCTAAAGTCATTGTTAAGTAATTGGGTTAGTCTAATTCCTGGCTTGAATCTGATGCACAATGTGTGCTATTAACTGGTTCCACTTCGACCTTTTGAGAAAATTGCAATGGGATGAAAGTAGACCTGTACTTTTGATTATTTTCATTAAGGATTCATTTGCCAAGTAGTTTATTGATCAATCAACTGTTTTGTCTATAACAGAGAGCAGATAGATAGAAATAACTTTCTATAACAGAAAACAGTAAGAAATTAGCTCATAATAATGTTTAAGATCCCAAGGGCTCAACTTCAAATTGTTGTCTGACCATCAGTCCAAAAGCTGTTCATACCATAATAAAAAAAAACCAGCAAAATGTCAAATTCAAAAGTTGGAACAAACGTTAATGTCATTTATTCGACTAATTGTTTCAGCGCAAGATTAAACCGTTTTTCATACCTCATTCATGAAGTCATGCTTTAAATTCATTCAGAGTTGATCATTTACTAGATTAAGCCAGCTAGGTTGACCATGTCCTGCTCCACAGATATAAGGACTCAGTTCTGGAGGAGAGCGTTGCAGCGAGGTACTCGCATGGTTGTGAGTGAGTGTTTCTGTGTGTGAGAGCAGAAGCTGCATGAATAGTGATGATGATATAGTGTGTTGTTTTACATACTAAGAGGAAATGTGGGCAGAATGATGCTCATTGTTTCCCGGTGGATTGCAGTGTGTCCCTGTTAACTGATAAAAAGATGCATGGCAGTCAGTGATTCTGCATCAATATTAATAGTCCCAGTTTTCACACACGGGAGTGTTATTACAGGTGTATAATCTTTTCTGCCCTCTATCCTTTTGTACATATTGACCTGTGGTACTGCAGTATTGGAGTAGATGTTGCCATTGGTTACAGACAAGAGGTGATTTGCAGAGTGGGGGAGGTAGTGAGTTTATACAGCAAGTTTATGTAAGGGCACAAGACATGTTGAGTATTTCTTTTATTTCACTTGTGTGCCTTTCTTACAAAATGTGCATGTGCTGGAATTTCTCTTATCTTTGGTGAACAGATCCAATTTTTGCTTGGTGTTGGTTTGCACTGACTGCATACTGCTTGTATGCTCAACTATAAGTTTGTCAAATGGCTTGATTTAAGATACATTTTAACATTACTCTTAAGGTTTTACAGGTTGGAGGGACTCTAAATGCTAGAAGCAAAGTTACTGCGAGACGCAAAGTAGGCTGTGACAGAAAAAGCTAGAAATTGTACCGTTTCTTTTGAAAGGAGGTGGGGGTGTGTTGACACATCCTCAGGGACCAGATGAATATGGAGCAGCCAGCTCGGGAGAAGTAGTTCCAGTTCACATAGAGCTGGTGTATCGGGCGCAGCAGTCAGTAGCTGTGGCCGAATTTAGGCCTGGACTCATCACTGGCCTTATAGTCATCAGCCAATGCTGGAAATAGCCCTCCTAATTAACCAGCAGAGGGTTTCATAAACAGTCATCAACAAATTTTTCCATGGTAAAAGCTTCCAACTCCAACCTTTTTAACAATATTTATTTTACACTGACTACATGGGTTGACATCGGCAAAGTCCCGCCTGACCAAAGGAACCAGCGGTTCCTTTAATCTATACACTATATTACATTTTTTTTGTTGGTTCTCGAGTCATTGTGTTCCTCACATTGTAAATCCCACTTTAACTTGTTTTTCTGTCTTTAGGGACCAGCAGCATTCGGAAAATGGCCCCTGCAGAGGTAAGGATATCAGGAATTGTCTCAAAACTACTCTGCAATATGTGCAGCTCCAAGTAATATAGAAGTAAATGTTGAACTCTGAAGAGAGAATGAGAGCTGGTTCATGCTGCATCCACACTAACACGTTTTAATTTTAAAAGGTTAGGGCTGGGTACTAAACTTTGATACTGTTATGACATCGATTGAACTGCTTTGGTAGTATCTAGCATTGAAAAATATCTTGTCATTCGCTACCAAATTTTGATAGCTACTCTACATCCACACCAACACGTTTTTATTTTTAAACCGCATAACTTTTGCTCCATTTACACAGGAATAGGTCTAAATCTTATCTGTGTCATGAGCCACAACAGTTAACATACATAACTTCTATTCAGGCAGCCCGCCCACAGAGATAAAATCATTTTTTCAACTTGTGCATCTTAAATCTGACATTGGGACACCTTATGTTCTCTTTTCAAACAAATATTTGGCCATACACGTGTCTGAGTTACGTGTGCAACAGTAACAAGAGTAGGACTGGATTTGATTCAAACATTTTTTTTTATACTGATACCAATACCTTGACTTTGATACCGCTACTTTTTTCAATATAAATTTTATGAAATCCATTTTAAGAAAATTTAATGGTACAAATCTTTAGTTTCATGCATTTTACAGAGGTTACTTGTATTTGGTACTTAACAAACATGAAGTTAACATCAAGGCGTTGTTCACACGCAGTTAACATCAGAGACTGTTATTACTCCCTTGTCGTCACAGTTTGACCTTTGCTGTGAGCTCAGTAACTTGTCAGCCCGTTTGATGTCTCGGTTGCAACAGGAGGTTGTCCAGTGACGATATTTATCCAGTATGACCTGAAGCTCACGCACTGCACGCTAGCTCTTTGTCTTCTGTGTTTACAAGCTTACAACAACACCCGCATCAGACCATATCTGATTTTGTTTGGATGTGTCTCGCTCCTCAGATGCCTGGCTCTTCAGGTACAACTCAAAGTATGAAGAAGACCATCGGACACCGTGGCGTTGAGACCACCACAGGAGAGACCACCTACAAAAAGGTGAGGACAGGCTACACCTGTGACACCCACAGCACTGAGCATCAGTGGTATATGATAGACATCCAGCAGCGTGTAGGCCCACACTTGTAATTTGGTGTTTATATTCTCAAATTATTTTCTCTCACTACAATCACAAGACTGGCGAGGGACGCAACAGAGGTCACATGGGGTAAAATATTGTTTGTTCCAAAGCTTACTCTCTTTTCCTCCCTCACATCTCCAGACCACGTCGTCCGCCCTAAAAGGTGCAATCCAATTGGGCATCACTCACACGGTTGGCAGCTTAAGCCAAAAGGCGGAGAGGGATGTTCTCATGCAGGATTTTGTGGTGGTTGAAAGCATCTTCTTCCCCAGGTCAGTAATATAAGTTTTAGTTGGAAAAAAATATATATGTTCAACATTTATGTTTTTTATGTCATTTCATGTAGTTTCGGTGTTTTCCGTACATATACTTTACTTTTTGTACAATAATCCCCAACCACCACAATTCATTTCTCAACCTATGAAGCGCACTGAGTCTAATGGACTTCCTGTCTTTTGTTCTCCTTTCGTGTGTGTTGTGTGTTTCCAGTGAAGGCAGTAACCTGACTCCTGCGCATCATTACAGTGACTTTCGCTTTAAGACCTACGCTCCTATTGCTTTTCGTTACTTCCGAGAACTTTTTGGCATTCGGCCGGATGACTACCTGGTCAGTAATTACATCAAGCACACGCTACCATGTTTACAACAGCTGACTTTGTTATGCCTAAAGTCATTCTTCATGTATATATATATGTGTGTGTGCGTATATTCATTGATTTTAGCATTTTGTGGTAATAACAACCCCCTTCAGAGGATGAAAATCATGAACAAGGCCTGAAGGCTTTTTTATTCACTGTAACAGCTTTTTGCAGGGCTGGTTTTCAACCACATAGCTTCTTTTTTTAAATTATTATTAAAAAATGCAAGTGGCTTTTGTCTGCAACATCGCCACATTTGTTGGCACTGCGAGTGCGGATCTATGCCAACACAACAGTCTGAATGTGAAGCCTTAGTCAATGTACTTTTTGCCATATTTCCTGCTTTTGGCTTATTTTTTTCTCTTGACTCTTTTTACTCCGCTGTTTTAGCGTCTGCATCAGAAAAGATTCCACCAATTTGAGATTATGTCTCTGTTGTCCTCCTACCCCAATAAACAGCAATCAAGAGTAAAAAAAACAAAGTCAGTTTTAATTGGATATTAATGCAGACTCCTTTTTCTCCTGAAGTATTCTTTGTGTAACGAGCCACTGATCGAGTTGTCGAACCCCGGAGCCAGCGGATCCCTCTTCTATGTCTCTAGTGATGATGAGTTTATCATCAAGACTGTTCAACACAAAGAGGCAGAGTTCCTCCAGAAGCTGCTGCCTGGATACTTCATGGTGAGTCTGACCAGAGTGGAAAATGGAACCATGTTCAGGATGAGTGATTATTATTGCTATAACTATAATTATCAGGAGAGTAGGAGGTTTAACTGAGTGGAAACTCGAATAATTTCTTTCAAAGGTTTTGTGTGTCACATATCTGATTTGTTTTCCATATCCTTTCTCCCTACCAGAATATAAACCAAAACAAGCGCACCCTGCTACCCAAATTCTATGGACTCTATTGCGTTCAGGCAGGTGGCAAGAATATCCGTATTGTTGTGATGAACAATCTTCTGCCTCGGATCATCCCCATGCACCTCAAATACGACCTGAAGGGCTCCACCTATAAGAGACGAGCTTCCCCGAAGGAGAGGGAAAAGGCTGTTCCCATTTACAAAGACCTGGACTTCATCCAGGACTTGCCTGATAGCCTGCTGCTGGAAGCTGACAACTGCAATGCCCTGTGCAAGACTATACAGAGGGACTGCTTGGTGAGTCACAGAGACACTTGTTTCTTGTAGACTGATTGATTTTTATTCAAGTATTATGCACTAAAGTGTATTAAAAAGCAGATAGTACATCCACAGAATACATTTATGCCTTCTAGGGGTCGACCAATTATCGGCCTGGCATTGCTCAATTCAAAATTTGCTGCTTTGGCTCTGATGCAGCCATCTCTGTCTGCAGTCACCACTCTGTGGTGTTGAGCAATGTCCCGCCCACAGCTTTATCTGATTGGTTACAACTCATGAGTAATGGCCAATCAACGCTGAAAACCTCTCTGCCACAGAAGAAGCTCGCTTCGCTACAGTGGCAGAGAATTCTTTGGCAGATTAGAGGTGCTCTGTTTCACAGGTAAAACAGAAGTTAAAAACACCACAGTCCTCTTATTTACTTTTTTTTTTTTTTTTTTTAAGAGTTTAATGACAAACGTTGTGTTTCATCAAAGTTCGTATCACACCGTAGCGATTTGTTTTCCCGTGTTTACCCCACCACTGTCTGGGAAGAGCAGCCCGGCCAACAGGACCTCCTGACCCGCCAGAAACAAACAAGATATTATGTTATTTACAGATTCCCTGTTTGAATTAGGTTTTGTGTTACAATTTGATATTCCAAATTTTGACACAAAGATTTATCGGTTTCCTTGATTACCAATAATCGCTATCAGTCCTGAAAAAGCAAAATCTGCCAATCCCTAATGCCTTCTTATGAAAGACCATTTTAGATCTAAAGTTAATTTGTTAAGATTTTTATTTTTTTTGCCTATTGTTACCAGGCAGAATTGAGTTTTGTAATGATGGTGAATGTGTTTTTATTTATTTAGTACACATATAATGAAACCCTCACTTTTGTATACATATATTCTGCTGACGGTTTGACAGACTAAGCAGCAGATGCAATAGCCTCCTTGAAGACAAAATACTGGTTCTTTTCTGAACCTGTTTTTTCACAGCGTTTTCTATCATTTTAGTTTCTCCTCAGGCAAATAGTCTAGTTTGCTTGTTTACTGCTGCGCTCCACCACTGCTGGCAGTTAACCGCTCATCAACATTCAAGTGTCTATTGCTGAAGAGATGACTCAAGCTTGCATGACACTGCAAACTAATACTTTGTTTACTTTGAGGGATCATACTATTTAAAATGCTGGCAATGGACTGGTGGCATTTGTCATTACCGTGAACATAGAATCCTAATATGTTGTTTAATTTGGGGCTATCGGTTTTTATATGACAGCGGCTGTATGTTATTTATTGACCAAATCGTATCATTTTCCAACTCCTCTTCATGTCTGCTTTGTGGCCTCTTGTTATTTTGCCCTTCCAACTTACTTACATTTAAATGATGCTGTTGTAACTCAACAAGCATGACCACTCTATTTGTTGTTTTCTGATTGTTTGTTAGTTTCTGTATTTTAGCCCAAATTTAATGATACGTGGTATCAACATGGCATAAGGAAATGGCAACAATGCTTTATAATACATACTGTGCAAAACTTCAACATATGATTCTACATTGGTACTGACAGTTGTGTTTACATTTTAGTACCACGTGATCATTTTGATTTGATTGCTCATTTTACTTTTCAACAGTGTGTATGTATGCGTGTTTTTTCATTTTTTTTTTCATTTTTCCTGGTTCTATCTTTTTTGATGTCACCTATATAATCCCTTGCAGTAGCCTGATAAGAGTGTGACCCAGATGCATAACAAATACACAACATAAATTGATCAGTAGTTTATTGTTGTTATTGAGCTTCTTTTTTAAGACCAGTCAAGATTGTTTTATTGTCCAGGCCTGCGGTGTCTGCGTGTGTCTTAAGTTTAGTAGAATCTTTCACTTTACTTCACGTCACTGTCCACCACCATCCATCAATCAAACCTCGCCAGAAGACATACTGTATTTTCTGTGTGTGGCATTACCCATGAAAAGTGTGTGTGGATGTTGATACTCGAGTTGATGCTCCTATTGATGGTCATGTCAGCTTTTTCATTGCATTTCCATGTTTTATGCAGCTCTTGCAGAGTTTTAAGATCATGGATTACAGTCTACTGATGGGCATCCACAACATGGACCAGGCCCATCGAGAGCGGGAGCGTAGTGGAGGCAATTCTGGAGACAGCGTTGGGTCGGAAGGTGCAGTGACCCCAGATCAGCGCCGGCCACAAGCCCAGAAAAGCCTGTACTGTACAGCCATGGAGTCCATCCAGGGGGAGGCTCGAGGGAAAGGAGCTTTGGATTCAGAGGACCAGTGAGTGTGACCACCAGCTGACCCGTGTTTGAGCTACTGTTTGTTTGTAGGGCAATCTGTGACTGTGAAATGACAATCAAATGATGTAGTGTGTTGTTGACCTTACAGCATGGGGGGTATTCCAGCTCGCAATAATAGAGGAGAAAGGCTGCTCATCTACATTGGCATTATTGACATTCTCCAGTCCTACAGGTAAGCCGTGTGTAGACTTCTGTTTTTTTTTGCACATTAGCAAACTTTGCATTTATATGACCTCTATACGGAAGTTGCACTAGATAATATTACTATGTCTCATTACTTAGGTTTATTAAGAAGTTGGAGCACTCCTGGAAGGCCCTGGTCCATGATGGGGTAAGAGCCTACACGCTAACTTAATGTTCTGTAAAGCTAAACAAAGTGTCATTGAAACGAAGCAGCCCGCTGATAGCACTTTAAATCCTTCACTACTATAAATTGTGTTACTTTACAATCTAGAGCTGGAATGATTAATCAATTATACAATGATCTTGGACTTGGGAGAATTGTAAAAAAAAAAATGTTTATGGGAGAATTGGGGTGGATATCTCCCAAGGAATTTTTTTACAGGTGCAATAACTGGCCCATCAATTGATAATATTTGATAACCAAAAAACATCCTGCTGTTTGTAGGCAAGTTTTGATTGCATATAGACTTGAGGGGTTGTATCAGGGCGTAATAGTCCTGTTGCTTTTCTTTTTCAGGACACAGTTTCAGTTCACAGACCCGGTTTCTATGCGGAGCGTTTCCAGCAGTTCATGTGCAACACAGTGTTCAAGAAAATCCCACGTGAGTATGCTTTTGTTTGGATTTTTAAATGTACTGAAGAAGCTGCTGCATTGAAACATGGGAAATGCAGGTGTGAAAAGTTCAGGTGACTGCATTGATCATTTGTATTTGTCTTCTTCAGTAAAACCGTCTCCCTCTAAGAAGAGTCGTGGTGGAGGACAAGGAGGGCTAAGGAGGGCCCCCACCCTGGGAGCTCCCACCCCACTCTCCTACGCAACAGGACAGTCATCGGTCGACCCCAGACTAGTCTACTACAGTCATTTTAAAAGCACAGACTCTGAGGCTGACAGTGGTAAGAACTGAGGCATCACAAGTAATGTGTCCACGTCAACTAAATCTACTGACAAGTTATTCACTGGTATAATTTTCTTCATAGCTTTATTTAGATTTGTATTATTTATTTATTTATTTAATTTAAGATTCGCTGTAATTTACTTTCTGCTTGATCAACTTCTCAGGCGTGCAGTTGGGGAGGCCAGATCTGGTTCCTAGGACGCCCCCACTGGGAGACAACCCTGGTGACTGCGAGGCCAACCTGTCCACATCGTCCCTAGGCAGCACAGGAGTTGCCTCCACCTCTCCTCCCTTGCGGTAAAATTTTAAGTCCTGCCTCTCATGTTTACACTTGTCTTGTAATTTCCTCTGGTCTGACTGACTTTTCTCTGCAGGTCTGTTGGAGTGGAAGTACACAAATCGGCAAACACAGACTACGACCAGGGTGCTTCCCACAGGTACAGAAAGGTCAATAAATATATATATTTTTTTTTGCTCGTGTTAGTCATTGTGTCTCATTAATTGCCTCTTCTCTGTGCCAGTTTTGGGGAGGAGGGAGCTCTTGATAATTCAGGCAACCTGTCTGGAAATGAAGATGTAGTTTCTCTCTCAGACATCATTCCCGAGACCAACATCTGCTTTGTAAGTCTTAGCGATTATTTGTGATTTGTTGTTGAAGCAACCATATTTCTTATACCCATACAAATCTTGTTATTAAAATTATGTTTCCTCCTCACAGTAAAAAGAAAACAGACCCAATGCCATCTTAAGACGAAGCACTTCTGGACATGGTGAGGAAGGTGGAATGAACGTAACTAGTCCACTGTATTACCCCCCTCTCCCCCGTTGCACCTCTGTTTTCTCACCTCTTCAGTATATACGGGGGCCGCTGGATGAAGCAGCAAGGTGCAGGGGAGGCTGCGACAAGGAGGAAAGCAATGATGGTGGAAAGATCGAGAAAGAGGCCGTGTGTGGTAGGCTTTAGGCTTTCCCGGCCATTAACACTGTCGCTGTGCGCGCATATTTGTTCACACCTGTCCCAAAGTCTAATTGTCTTTGATGTATACCCAGAAAAAAAGCATCATGGCCCTGAAGGGGAAGCTCTTCAGTAGCTGCCGCAACACTACATCGACTAAACAAAGATTTCCCTTCATGTCTGTCTGCTGCCATGACATAATACACAAAATAATGAGTTGTATATTGTAAAAAGCCCATCACCAGTGGATGGTGAAGGCTCGTCAAATTACCCCTGAGGAGCCAGTCATCCTGCCCACTATTCACAGCATGAAGAGATGTGAGTGGGCAGAGGCAGTTCAGCAGGAACACGCACATTTAAGAGCACATGAAAGGCCACAGCCTGCATAGGAGGAGTGAATATTTCTCTGTGTTCACGCACAGTCTAAGTGGGTTCACATTTCCATGACTCACACTCATGATGTTCCTGTTAATGCACGTACATTTCCCCTCTGCGCTTCTCATCAGCATCAGCACTCCCGAGAATTCAAATCTACACTTGCTGTAGTCGACTCTGCAGTCATGTATGCATTTCTCTTTACTGATTGTGGATGTGCAGTGTTTGTTTGGAATCTGATTTTGATGCGTTGAACGAGACCTATGCGGTAATTTTGTTTCATGTTTTGTTATAAGTTATTCTTCTGGAAGCCACAGTGGTGCCACCCAGATCTTACCACTGCTGAATGTACATTATAGTGTTTTTCTTAACATAAAATGTGTCTTATTAACATGGCAGACCACATTTATACAACCCTGAGAGTCTCCCCCTCTGAAGTGGCCATATGTGCTGAAATATGAATGAAGACAGAGTGAAGAGCTGTCGACAGCATTGCTTGCTAGTAGATGCTGTTACCTTAATAGTATTACTTTACTAGAGTACTGATCATTTCAAGTTACTGTCTGTTGTCTGTCATGTCTGTGCCTTTACATGTTTGTCTTTCCCCAACATGAGATGTATGACTGACATTTTAACAGGTTAGTGCTCTTGTCACACAGAGAAACCTGCCTTATCACTACAGCTGAAGTCATCAGACTGCCATTTGTATGTCTGGACCAACCAATCAGTAGTCTGGGTTTAAAAGAAATTCAGATTTTAATGCAAACACTAGTACAATCCTGATTTTTTTTTTCTTTTTCTTTTTTGTATCTGTATGTGGATTGTTCAGCTACTGTGGTTCATCAGCTGAACTGTGCCGACATCAGACAGTCCGGTTTTCTGTCTCTTATTCATTTCTGCTGGTTACAGAAATGACACTTGCCCACATCCATTCTCGGACCAATATTACTAACCATGTGTACAAGTGATTTTTGTATACCTTCTTTTTTTTGTATGTAGTCTTACTCAGCTTTTATGTGGCTGTTCATAAAAAGATGTTTTCACAAAAGGTTTTGTGTTTATTTTATTGTTTAGGACACTAAACAAGCTACTGAAGTGGCTGGCAGAAAGCTTTTTTTTTTTTTTTTATCCCCCACAAGATATTTCTGATACAGAAATTTGAATCACTACCGAGTGGCTGTAGCAAAACGCCAGACGTCGTCTCGTTTAAGGAATCGCTGTTTCTGTTTTGTTAAGCACATATGGTCTATGCAGCGGAGGGGGGGGGGGGGGGGGATGTGGATATAGGAAGAAGGAAGATGTTCATCAATGCACAGTTGAGGATTTGGGATTGAGTCTTTTGTATTATAAAGAAGTCACAGCACCAAAGAGAAGAAGAGTGGACAGGTTAAGAGTTCCTGCCAATGTTCAGGACCCAGTACAGCTAACATAGAAGTGACACTCCTGGATGTTAGACTCCTGCATGGACTGATGTGTTCTGTATGATTATAACACTGGGTTGACCTGTGTTTTAAGGATCTGTTGTTAAACTGGATGCTTTCCGCTAACTAATTTCATGTTCGATAAGCTGGATCTGACATAAAACCAGTCCCAGTAAAGATTTCATCAATTAATTACGCTGTGGCCTGAAATATTTCAAGGTTTAACTCCACATTCCTGTGAAATTCAACTTCAGTTTACTGCATTATCACAGACATTTGTATAGTCAGATTGATATATTTGAAATTAATTATTTCTTATATTTTGCTGAGATCTAAAAATTTCAACCAGATCAGGTCAGAATCATAATTTTGACAGCCAAACAGCCACCAAAGAAAACACTCCAAGAATTTCTTTCTGATGAGGAAAAAGATCCAGATTATTTTTTGTGACACCTGGATTTTGATATTTTCTGTAGGAACTTCTTTAAATGGGTGGTACTGGTTAAATGCTTGATGCAGACCAGTTGTTGGGTAGTTAATTACAACACCATGGCACAAAACAAAAACATCATCCCTTGGTGCTTACAGGGTAGAGCACTACACTACAATACATTTTAAGTAATGCAATATGAACCACAATCTGACACCTTTGAGCTCTAAGAAGTATATTTATCAATACGATTGATTGCTGTAGGTTGAAATGATACAAGTTGTATTATGTACCTTAGATGATTGTAAGTAAACCGTATACTGACAGAAGGATGTCTGAAACTTTAAAGGGGGGTTATTGACAATTTCACTTTTTTATATTTCATGTTTAGATTGTGATATGATAGTTATTTTCTCTTCATGACATTTCTGGGTTGTTAATCTCCCATGCTTTTTTCTACATGAATGTTTCACACGGCTCCCAAGAGCCAACGTTGCTGGTCGTCCTATATGCTTCAATTGCTATATTTTTACTGTGTATAAAATGTGTATATTGTACATAGGAGTCACAGAAATGCCTTCTCATGCAATATGTGCTGCCTGTCCCTCCTGCCATGTTTCAGTTATGTGGTGGTGATGTTTTCATGTCTGATTTTAAAGGATTAAACATATTTTGTAAATCTTGGTTTTGGTCTTTTAATTTGTGAGTATTACCTGATTGTGTGTTGCGAGGTGTGAATAATGATAAAAGAAATTTATTTGGTTAATTTTTTTATTAATTTCTAGAAAATATAACAAGGTATGTTAAATACAGTGACCAGTGATTAAGTCACTCTTGGACACGGTGTTTACATAACTATAGGCTCATTCTCCAGATAAATCTGGCCCTGGATTTCATATTCAAGGTTTCTCCAGTTGTAGACATTGCCAGGGGTGAAGCCAGAGTCGTCCATGTAGCGTTTGAACTCTTGGTCAGAGAGAACATGGTCCCACGCGTGGACTTTGGTAATCATACCTATGAAAGCCTGACTGATATGAAAACCACCACCATGGGTGTCCTGCTCCTGGCCCAGGATGCTGCTGATTACTCCGCTGATGGGCTCCCCTGAGTGGATATATCTCTTGATGGTTGGCTTGCCATCCACCCACACCTGAGCCAGCCCGTTCTCAGACTGCCAGGTGCCACACACAGCGTGCCAATCGTTGGGAGGAAGAATCAGCGACTGGAAGGTGGCAACGGCGTTCCGGGCGTGCATAATTATGGCAGCAGAGTTTTTGGCCTTGCAGATCTCAAAGTCATTGTCATGAGTGGGGGTGGCCAAAGAGAAGAGTGAGTACTGCCTGTTGAGATCTGTGAGGTATCTGAAAAGATAGAATAGAAAAAATTGTTCCAACATTGCCATGAACAAAGAAGCTTTCTGAATGCACCACAATTCACCTGAGACAGACAGTCATCGCGCTGAACCCGTTTCTAGATGTGATGAGTTTCACATGGTCTTTGTTGGTCTCCTTGGGGAAGATGAACACTTTGCCTGAGAGATCTGCGCAAGAGGAGAATAACACCAACAAGAGGAGGAGAGTAAGCAACAACACTGACAACTTAAAATAAGTTAAAACAGAACTATTCCAGCTGCTGTTTGAACTTGTACACTTGGACTCAAAAAGTTTGAGATACCTTGGGGTGCTGCAAAACATGTTGCAAGCATCACTGACAAAAGGACAAGTTTCTCCATCTGTGTTCAAAAATACAATAATTTTGTATCAGTGAAGACGGTGGTAAATTATGTTGGTCTTTTTGTGGTCATACAATCACAACCAGTTCCATAATGTTTTAATTCATTTGTGGTACTATTTTTACACAATTTTTTTTAATTTTTTTATTAATCAATGAAAATATCATGAAATTTAAACAAATTAGTAAATGCAATCAGATACCAAAAAAAAAAAAAAAAAAAAATTAATCAGGTTGAAAATTAATATATAAATCACAATTTTTGAGCTGCACAAAGTATGTTTTACCTTGTCACCTGGCTGTGAATGCATATTGTCAATGGTTTAGCCCCAGTATTTATGCGAGACAAATGTTGGCTGACCTGCTTTCCTCAGGGAGGACATAGGACCCTTTCCCAACTGAGACATGAAATCAATATAAAACTGATTAGCCAAGCCCCAATTTTGGGGTGTCATGACCTGTTGGGTTGTCATGACTTGCCTTTATTTGTGAGGCACATGTTGTTTGACCTACTTTCATCATAAAGGACTCAGGACTTCTTTTTTTTTATCAACTAAAAGTTCTGTTTTAAAATTCATACAAAGTGCCAAATTATTGCAGAATGGCACCACAAGGGTTGAACTGGTCCAGTAGGAACAGTTCAAAATAATAAAAAAAACAGGCATTGGAGTGGGTGGGTTAATACTATATTCTAATGGTTCACACACATAATACATTTTTGCTCCATTATTATGAGGAAAGTATGGCTGATTGTGAGTCTGTGGACGTCGCTGGTTTAAAACACATAATAGTCTACAATCTTTGCAGTTGACCTCGCAGCAAGAACAAAAACAACTGATGAACACGTTATTATGCAATGTGTTAAACATAACGCAGACAGGTTGCAACACAGGGAGAGAGAGGTTGGACAAGGATGGGAATTGGAAGGAATACAAGAAACAAAAAAAGATAAGGGTAACATATTTTCTATTAAACACCAAATTTGTTATTTTATTTTATGGACTGATAATAAACTGATAACGGAACTGTATAAAAAAAATAAATAAATATATATATATATATATACTGTATACCCTAAACTCCAACAGTCTCTATACTGTAACGTATCCTGTCCTTCATACTCCAGTCCGGTAGGTGGCGGTATGCACACGAAAATAATACAAATCATGAGGAAGACGTAGTAAACGACAAAACATCAAGATGGTGCTTGAAAGTACTATGGTCTGGTAAGGAAATTAAAATGTGTTTAAAGTTGAAATTTCAAATGCTGACTTGGTTTAAAAGAATCGGTCACTTGAGAAACGAAATAGGCGTGTTTTGGGGTGTTCGTGCGGCCTGGCTCGGACAGGTTTACTTGCTTTGTTGTGGATTTACTGTGTGCGAGCTATTCCCTGAGTCACTCCACAACCTCACGTTAGCCAGCAGATGTAGTTAGCTCACATACAGCTTTTTAGACAGGACATACACACTTTTAACAACTTTTTATGTTCGCCAACGACAGTCAGCTTTATATTACTGGTAGCCAACGTTAATTATTATTTACTGTAAAGTCCCGGTTGCGGCTGACGTTGAATGAAAATTGCTTTGTTTAACGCTTTAGCATTAGCCAGCTAACAAAACCAAAGACCTGCTGTCATTGATAAAACATGCAGCTTGTTCTCCAGGGCGGTTCAGATGTTTGCTTTTTATGACCAACCTTATAAAATAGAGCTCATTTAATTACCCCACATAGATGCTGTCTTTCAGTTTTGGATGCATCCTGAGAGGATCTGAAAAGCCTTCTGTTGAACAGCTTTTTAAAGGTTGAAGTACTTGCAGTCTCTTCAGCATTGCTTTATGGGTTCAAGTCATTGTGCTTCAATTGTTTTCATCATTGCTATTTATAGATACTTTTCATTTTGTTTATTAAATCAACTTTTCCCAAAGCCCAAACTTGCACGTTGATATTGGTTGCTTTGTCCAACCAACATCATGAAATATTCTCTCAGGAGAACATTTGATGTCTGACAGACTTGACCACAGTTTTGGGGTTTAATGACCTGCATTCATTTGTGAGACAAATGTTGTTTGACCTGCTGTCATCACAGAGAACTTTGGACTCTTTTCCAACTGATAAATCAAATAAGCTGGAGGACAGGGGATCACCTTAGCTGAATGAACGTAAAATCACAGTGGGAAGCGTTAAAACTAACTGAATGATGTTTCCCAGATCAAATGATTGTAGAAATTATTCTTTGGATTTTTTTGTCCTGAAGCTTTTTGGTTGTTTATTATTTATTATCATTATGAAGTTGCAAACCCCACACCAAGCTCATGCTGCTAAGTCCTCCACAAAGTTGAGGAAAACACTGCAGGCTTGACAAAAGGAAAGTGTCTTTTTTGATAGACGATGGACACGACTGGTTTAAAATACAATCTTAAACAAAGACTGTTTCATAACGTGGAATGAAATTCTCTGTTAATGAACTATTTGATTTAGAGTAAAACTATATGTTTTAGTTGTATTGTCTCATACCATCAACCAGTTTTTGCTCAGTCTATGTTATTTACATTTTTTTTTTCTACAACTAGTGATTGTTTACATTCCTGTTCCTTTTTCGTAGTGTGGACAACAGTGAGTACATGCGAAATGGAGACTTTCTGCCCACCAGGCTGCAGGCTCAGCAGGACGCTGTTAATATTGTCTGTCACTCCAAGACCCGCAGCAACCCTGAAAACAACGTGGGCCTAATCACCATGGCAAAGTAAGGGTCAATGTGCTTCAATCAGTGTACTGATATTTAAACTGTGATGATATGATAACGCAAGTGCCATGTCCCTCTTTAGCAACTGCGAGGTGCTGACCACACTGACCCCAGATACGGGGAGGATACTGTCAAAGCTGCATGCTGTGCAGCCGCGTGGAAACATCAGCTTCTGCACCGGCATCAGGGTGGCACATGTGAGTCTGGGATTTTCATTATACAATGGGTGTTTTCCTGCCGCACCAACAGAGGGGCTGGAAAAGAGTTGTGATGAGCGCAGTGGGATTTCTGAGACACATGGATGGATCAGATAAAGTCACAACTGTACATATACAGATTGTCTTTATTCAAAACAAAGGCAAACTTCAGGCTTACTCAGTCAATGATAATACAGTATGAACACAGAGCAAGTGTTTGAATTTCAAAAGTGTGATTCACAATTGTTAGAAGTACACATGTATTTAGTAACATTAACACTGCCTCAGTCCAGTCAAGTAAGTAAGCCATTCTCGTGAGACGGCATATACAACTGCACCCTAAATATAATGCAGCCATCATTCATTTTATTGATTACATTTGTCCTTTTCGTAGTCACATGTCAAAATGTCTGCAGGGAAATATCCTGTAATTAGGGCTTTTCTATTAACGTTTCACAAACACGCACAAATCACTACCATGTATTCTGTCATTTAATGTGGTCTTTCTTTTTTTCTCTCTCTCTCTCTCTCTATGTAGTTGGCGCTGAAGCACAGACAGGGCAAAAACCACAAGATGCGCATCATTGCATTTGTTGGCAGCCCAGTGGAGGACAATGAAAAAGACGTGAGCCAGTTCTGACATAAATCATTGTGTTTTTTGTGTCTTTAACTGTTGGGTTTTAGAAGGACAGGATTTGTGACTGTGGTAATGATAACCAAGTTGGAGACTTTCAAATGTATTGGACTAAATATTCTCTTTAAATAGGAAGGTGACATCTGAAAAAGCTTGGACTGGACTCAAATAGTTAAAATGAGTGCACTTTGGAGCCACAACACAGTTGCCAGTTTCTTGTTATTGGGTTAAGTAAAGAAAAAACAAACTCAGTAGCAAATATTATTGCCTTTTGAGGAGTTAAATACAAGTTACTGCTCATGTAATGTTTTCTCTGCAAACACTATTAGTGGAAATCTGCAGACAGCAAATGTCTGTCACAAAGGAAGATTACTTTAAGGTATCAGCATCACACTGCTGAGTGAAGCACAGAAACGTCCTGAACTTCAACTGGTATAAAAAGAACTGATTCAGATTTACTCTGTCATTTTCTGTAGTGTGGCTTGTTTATTTAAAGGGCGCCTTTTATGGGGGAAAAAAATTGTCTAATACCATTTGTTTACTTGTAAATCAATTAGGTTCCTAAGAAAAAGGTGTTTGCGTGTCAACTGAAGTATTTCTGTCCTCCTGTAGATGGTCAAAATGGCAAAGCGTCTGAAGAAAGAAAAGGTCAATGTGGATGTCATTAACTTTGGAGAAGAGGTATTTTTCTATCGCAGCTCAGCACACACTCAATCTCCTGAATATCTAATTTGCCTTTGTTCTGTTCTGTCTACATTGTTTTCTGCACAACCTTAATTCTTTCTTTCCCCTGCAGGAGATGAACACAGAGAAGCTGACAGCATTCATCAACACACTTAACGGCAAAGAGGGAGCAGGCTCCCACCTGGTCACAGTTCCTCCGGGACCCAGTCTGGCTGATGCCCTGCTGTCCTCACCCATTCTAGCTGGAGAAGGAGGAGCAGTGTTGGGCCTCGGTGCCAGCGACTTTGAGTTTGGAGTGGATCCCAGTGCAGACCCAGAGCTGGCCTTGGTGAGAGGAAACGGGGGGAATATAGCTACTTTGTGCAGTTTATTGTAATAACAGCTTCTAAATGTATCCAGACTATTCATTCATACTGCTGCTTTTTTTCCCCTTCACAACCACCATGTCTGACCAGTTTTATTCTTTTTTTCTTTGTATATTTCTGTGACATCATATCATATTACTTACTAAATTGACAGTATTTAGAGAAGATTTCGTTGTCACTTTTTCTGGTCGTCTCCTACACTTCTCTCTAGGCTCTGCGTGTGTCCATGGAGGAGCAGAGACAAAGACAGGAGGACGAAGCTCGCAGAGCTGCTGTTGCATCAGCTGCTGAAGCTGGCATTTCTTCCCCGGTTGCAGATGGTGAGGAAATGTCCACCAACTTGAGTTGCTGTCACAGATGACTAATTTCTCCCCTTTTCCTTCAGTGCGACGGACGGACACAAGCGTATTCACACTGCATATTTTCCTTTCTGCTTCAGAGTCCGAGGACGCCCTGTTGAAGATGTCTGTTCCAAATACAGACTCAGCCACACCCGCCTTACCAGACTTCAGCCGCATGACAGAGGATGAACAGATCGCCTATGCTCTGCAGATGTCCATGCAGGGAGCAGGAGCAGGTTGAAACATGGATTTTAAATTTTCTGAAATTGAGACATACACAGTTTTTGTATTCTTTTTTTCTGCTTACATCACATCCAGTCGGTGAATGTGTTTACATGAAATAAAAAAAATGAGTTCAGCAGTGAGCAGAATGTAAATAGACCCTTTTATACTTTATTATCATTCACACTGTCCCTTATTTACTTTCCTGGCGGGCTGTTATCAGTTGTGTGCAAGGGATGTTAGCAGAACCATAAGTACCTGTTTTGTAGCCTCAATTTAGAAGTACTCTGTTATTTGATTTATTTGTATCATTCGTATCATTTGTCTGTATATCTGAGAATGATGTTCCAGGGATGCTGACATTGGTGTTACTGGTTTGTTTATAATGTCACTCCTATATAATTTATTTTGACACAGTGAGAGCCTGAAAAACATTTCCACATGTCTCACTTGTGATCAACTATTGTGATATGCAATAACTGCAGCACGGGAGTACAAGAGTGGTACAACTTTTGTTACAAAACAAACACCTAATTTTGCAATATTTGTACCAGGCAGTAAATCTTCTGACATTCTTTGTGGTTTAAAGGATGTTTGTGTGGTTTTACATCAGCAATGCATTCAAGAGCATATAGCCCAGGTTAAAAAAAATAATCTCAATTCTTTTTACCCCATTTTGGTTCTGCACAAACATCTCTCTTCCGTCTGTCTTGTAGAGTTTGGTGCTGAGGACATGGACACAGGTGCTGACATGGACTCCAGTGAGGCTAAGGTAAGCGTAAGCCTTTACAGTATTAAATCTTAACTTGTCATGAGATTGAAACGTGCTTGGTTCCATTGTCATGTTCTGTGTGCAGGATGAAGAGGACTATGATGTAATGCAGGATCCAGAGTTCCTTCAGAGTGTTTTAGAAAACCTTCCTGGGGTCGACCCCAACAATGAGGCCATTCGTAATGCCATGGGCTCTCTGGCTTCCCAGACGGGTTCTAAACCCGACACCAAGAAGGATGAGGAGAAAAAGAAATGAACATCCCGGAGAAAAGCTTAATATAAAGTATGATGAATAAAAAAAAAAAAAGACCTGAGAATTGCACTGCATGTGTTATTCACAGTCATGCTATTACGCTCCTCAGTACAGTAAATGTTTTGTTCATCTTTTGTTTATGGAACTGTAAACTGTAAACAACCTTTTGTCTTTTCTGTTTTTTAGGGCCTGTTCTGATCATAACATTTTTTGTGTCGAGCACATGTGCATAATCTTTTGTAATATAACTACTCAGTAACATGGGCAGATTTCCTCAATAAATTTACAGAATACAAGGGGGTACTTCATTGGAAGTTTGAGTACAGTTGCGTTGGCTGCGACAGATTAATGTTTACACACTTTCTTTCATGTTCTTCAGTGTAAATTAATGTCGCATTGAAATGCACATGCTTTCACTGTTATTACAGCACACAGACAGCACATGTATCCCCCAGTCACAAATTTGTAAACGGGGAAAGATACAAAACCATCTCCAACACGTGTTTTCATATCTTAAAATAATGTGGAGTCAAATCAGTGTGTACAGTAAGAAGTTTGAGTTCAAGTAACTTCAAGTAAGAAGTTTGAGACAGATAAAAAAAAAAAAAAGTTTATATATATATATATATATTATAAATTAAATACAAATTTAATTAAAAATAAAAATTATATGAGGACAGACTTTGGTAGCAAGTAAGTAGATCTATACATGTACGTAAATCTTTCCAGTTTTAGACTGACAACAACAACTTAGTGATTGAAAGCACGTGTCACACGTTGATTTTTGTTGACGACTACTAATTATAAATGTAAACACATGGGCGCTTATTAAGAAATCTCCGTCGCACGATTTGGTGACGAGGAACGTATGCGACCGAGAGGGAAGTGAGGAGCCTACTTCGCTTACTGACAGGTAACGAAAATTACATACAAGTGAGCAAATGTTCGCTTCATCTATTAAAAAAATAAAAAACAAAAGATGCATTAAACATAACATTTCATAAGCTCAGTAGTTTGTACAGGTTTAAGTGTAGTTTTTGTTGTTGTTGTCTACTTGAGGAAAGCCAGCCGGTTGATGTTAGCAAGGCCGGCTAGCAGTCGTTTTGCTAAAGTAGCTAGCCGCTAGCAGAAGCGCCCACTTGTTGCAACGTGACAGTTTTGAGTTTCACATGTCAGGCTGCAACTTTTATCTCGCATTTTGCGCCTCTTTAAACGCGTTAGTTTGGTCACCAGCGTCTCGGTAAGTGAAGCTTTGTTTGGCCTTGATTTGTGACAGCCGAGCTGCTCTCGCTTTCAAATCACACGTCAGAAGTGTTAACTTTCATTGCTCCGCTGTGGTCAGCCTGTCTTGATTAAATCAAATGTACTGTTGCGTTTGTAGCCTCGATAGGTTTTTAAGCCTTGCGCCGGCAATGGGGGACATGAAGACCCCGGACTTTGACGATTTGCTGGCAGCTTTTGACATCCCTGACATCGACGCTAAGGAGGCCATTCAGTCCAGTCCGGATGAGGTGCAAGAGGACGCGGTGGGGACGACTGCAAACGACAGAGAGCGTGAGTCCCCCCCCCCTTGTTTCCCCGGCCCCCCCGCCCCGCACAGTGACCCCCCCGTGGTCAGTGTTATCGTGAAGAACACAGTGCGGTCTGAGTCTTTTGAAGAGGAAGAGAAGTCTTTCAGGCTTAAAACAGACAATCCTTCAAGCAGCGCCTCCGCCTGCCGGGTTCAGGTCAAGCTGGACGACCTCACCTCGCAGCTCTGTCCCAAACTGTCCGCTGGTGCTGCCGCGGAGCCTCAGATCGCCAACGGCTTCGAGGAATCTGTCCACGGCGATCGGGGACGGTCCGAGTCACGCTCCCCGGCATCACCTCTGAGATCCACCCTGAACGATAATGAGGGTGAAGGCGGTAAAGCAGCTGAGCCTGGATCGGCAGAGCACGCCACCGATGTCATGAGTAGTTTAAGGCCCCTCCTCTACGCCCAGTCTTCAACCCCCGCTGATCCCAGCCCATCATCTCCTCCCTCCCCACCCGATTTCAGACCTCATCTTTCTCCTCACTCTCCACAGAAAGATGATGCTTGTCTCCGTGGTAGTCCATCATCTTCCCCCCTACCCCAAAACGGGAATATGAAAACAGGCATAAAGCATGTTGTGCACACAGATGAGGACGACTCGGAACCAGATTTGGGAAGTCCGCTGGTGATCCAGGAGAGTCCAGAACCTGTAATGTTCTCCCCTCCCATATTTAAACACAAACCAAAGCTGCGTTCAGATCATCTCGGGTCTCCTGAAACTACTCCTCGTGTTTCTAATCCTCCTAATCTCGCTTTTTCTCTGGCACCCGAAAAACCTCAACCACCGCATGACGAGGACGTGCGACCTTCCTCCCGCAGCTCTCCCCCCTCGGCTTCTCACCCAAACAGCCCCCAGGACTGCCTCCCGTCTGGCAGCACGAGTTCTGCATCTGTCCAAGAAGAAAAATACCCAGAGCATGTGATTGATGAGAGAGACTCACCTGAGAGCCCGCCGCCCAGTGAGACCGGTCTTGTTGTCCCCAATATAACCAGCAGCTATAATCTGAGCTCAACACCAGGTTCAGCTGTCAACCCCAAGGAGTCGCATCACCAAGAGGAGCTCATGGAAAGTGAGCTCAGTCAGGATAAGGCAGCTGACACCGAGAAGCTGAGCGAGAAAGTGGCTGGAGATGGGGGAAATGTAAATGAGGAGAACTGTGATGCTGGTGCTGAGGACGTCGTGTCTGCCGGTTTCGCAGAGTCCATTTCGCCTCCATTGCGACCACTCAAAGTTAAAATCAGGATGCCCAGAGGCAGCACCGCAAGGGCTGCGACTGGTGTGACACCGAAAAGAACTGGAAGAGCTGCTACCAAGGGTGCGGACAAGAAAAAACCTTTAACAGAACGTCGTAACACAAGATCCAAAAGGAAGACATTGCAGCAGCTGCCTGCGGTAGCGATGCTGCAGGACGCTTGCGCCGCAACACTAGAAGGAGCCAGAACGGTTAAAGAGAAAACCACAGTGGACGCCAAGCCAAAGGTCTCGCCCACAGCGGTGAGCATCACAAAAACCGCAGCGCTGCCGTCCATCTCCGCCTCCTCTTCCAGAGTCGCCCCGGGCGTGATCAACATGCGCAGCCTGGGACAAAAAACTCTTAACAGTGGGGTGACACTGCCTTCTCCTTTACCTCTGCTCCCCCCTCAAAGCAACAGCAGGCCCGCATCCATAGTCAACAGCACCGGGGCAATCATATCGAAGAGTCAGACCAACCTGGTTGAGGCTTTCAACAAAATCCTCAACAACAAGAACCTGCTGCCCATTTATAAACCAGATCTGAGCTCTCCTCCTGCCGAGTGGGGACTTCCTCTTCCTGCACAGGTAATCTGTCCTCATGTCTTTTATGTCCCTATACCCCCCCGAAACAATCAATCAATTAACAGATCAGCAGCTATATTGATTTGCATCCATTTGGTGGTGTTATAAATAACGTCATTTTTCAACCAAATTGCCAAACAGTCATTCCAACTGATGCAACGTGTTGCTGTATGATATTTAACCGAATACTTGAAGGCTTTGGTTTGAGCGGTGCACAAAACAAGTTGCTGATGAACAAGTTTTCACGATGGACATTTTCACTGTATTCTGACGTTTTGGAGACAAAACGACAGACTTGACTAAACAAGGAAACAAGTTCAACTGGTATTAAAAAATGGTTTGCTTTGGCTCAGTTGTGTAACTTGCACAAACCCAGAGTAGATTATCAGGTCGGTCTGGCCCTCATGCTGAGCATCATGGTTAAACCTGATGAAGACAAGCAGCCCGACTTCATCAACTGTTGAGGATCAGCTTGGTTTTAAGTCACGTAAAAGGAAATATATGCAGGAGGGAAATTTGTACGAGTATGAATTCGCGATTTCACGGCAGCCACATAGCTTTGGTTTGTGTAGCCCGTCTGAGAAGAAGGATGCCTGATCCCCTGCAGGGTTACCGTTGTCTGGAGTGCGGCGATGCCTTCGCCCTGGAGCAGAGTCTGGCGCAGCACTACGATCGGCGCTCGTTGAGAATTGAGGTGACCTGTAACCACTGTGCCAAACGACTGGCCTTCTTCAACAAGTGCAGCCTACTTCTACATGCCAGAGAGCACAAAGAAAAAGGCCTCATCATGCAGTGTTCACACCTGGTCATGAAACCTGTACCTGTGGAGCAGATGATCTGCCAGCAGGAGCCAACGGCAGCTGGTAAGGGAACACTGTTTCTCTCTCTCTTTCTTTCTTTTTTGTTTTTTGTTTTGTTGATGTGATTACAAGTGTACATTCCTTCGGTGTGTTTTCTCCGTCTCTTCTGTCCTCCGCTCCTTCATCACCCCACCATCGTCCTTTTTTAGGCCAGGCCACCCCGAAGCCAGCGCCTCAGACAAATCAACCAGTGCCCAGCAAGAAAGCAGAAGCGCTGCAGTATACAAGCAATAAATGTCCTGAGTGTCAGGCTCAGTTCAGCAGCAAGGAAGAGGTGGCCGAACATTTCCAAGAAGTCAAACCAGGAAACGGCGCTGTAAGTCTCGAGTGTGTGAAGAAAAAAGGGCGAGAAATTTCCTGAAGTGTCTCGTAAAATGCTAAAATGATATTGATTCCTTTCTTTGCCCCCTTGCTCTCTTCTGTTGTTCAGGCCTGCTCAGAGTGTTCTCCTCCCATGCTCCTGCCCAACAGCTGCAGTGCAGCAGCTCATCAGCGCACCCACCAGGGCTGCCCACCGCACGTCTGCCCAGAGTGCGGCGGCTCGGCCAAGCAGTCTCAGTTTCAAACACATCTGGATGAGACCTGTTTGCACTTTTCCCGCCGCATCGGCTACAGGTGCGATATCGCCCGTGTGCTTGTTTAATTAAGCTCAGGTATACTGTGATGTTATACTGATCATGCCCCCCCCCCACCCTTTCTCCAGATGTTCCAGTTGCCTGGTGGTGTTTGGAGGGCTCAACTCGGTCAAGTCTCACATCCAACAGGCTCACTGTGATATGTTCCATAAGTGCCCCAGCTGTCCCATGGCTTTCAAATCTGCCCCCAGCATTCAGAACCACATGACTGCCCAGCATCCGACGCTCACTGAAGGACAGACTATGTATGTGCATGTATATGCTCGAACACCCTTTTTTTTTTTTTTTCTTTTCAGTTAACTGACACCGTTTTTCTTCCTTTACAGGCTGATCTATAAATGCGTCATGTGCGACACTGTTTTCACGCAGAAGGCCCTGCTGCATGTCCACTTTGACACTCACTTAACCAATCAGAAGGTGCATGTGTTCAAATGCCCTCAGTGCACCAAGCTGTTTTCTCAGAGAAACTCCCTACTGGAACATTTCAAGGTACGTCGTTGCTTATATTGTGTCCAATGTAGCACAGAAATACAGAGCCCTTCAGTGTAGAATTGTTCTTACTCACTTTCATATTTTTGTTTACCCGGTTCTCTCTGTTCCTCAGACCCACAAGACTGCCGTGTTAAAAGAAGAGTTGCCTTTGCCTCCTCCAGCTGCCTCATCTGGCTCGAGGCCTTCTGGAAAATTGGAGAGCTCTTATGGAGAAGAATGGATGGACGAAGAAAAAGAAGAAAAGAGGACCGAAAAGACAAAGACCCCGTCATGTTGGAGGTGTCAACCTTGCCAAATACGCTACAGGGACCGGGAAGACTTCATCAAACATATGAGTGACAAGCATGGCAAGGTCTGGAAGTCCACCATTGCTTTACCGTGTAAGATTTGTTATTGTAGTTTTACACACGCAGATATATAGATATGTATTTCTTATGTTTGTGTAGATTCTGAAGAAGTTTCCCTGTAACAAATGTGAGAGCTCGTTCGCCACCTCCTCCAGTCTGACGCGTCACATCAGAGAGAAACACACCATCGTGAATCGAGGCTTTCACTGCCCGTGAGTGTCCCCCTATTGTCAATCCTCCATATTTATTAAGTTACGACAGTTGACCTTTCTGGTACTTGGTTCATATGTTGAAATGTTGATTTTATGAGGTGAAGTTCAAAATCAGTACACCGTAGTTATTGCACCTTGTTCAACTGACCTGATTGAAGCCTCTTTTTGCCCATAAGTTTTATAGTCATCCAACGTTTTTGTAGTTTAATCGCATGCGTTCCTTCCGAGGCCCAGTGCGGGTCCACAGACCAAAGGTTGGGAACCTTTTTTTTTAAAAAAAGTCTTATTTAACTGTTTAAGATTTGCTTAAAACCTCAGGCGGAGTTATAACACCTGAAATTTGTGTTGTTAAAATATGATGCCTACGACAACATTTACTGTAATCATGTCGGAGTACATTTGTGTGTGTGTGTGTGTGTGTGTGTGTGTGTGTGTGTGTGTGTAGGCATTGTAATGAGGACAAGAACACTTTCAGCAGCAGAGCAATGTTGGAGATGCATGTTCAGCTGAAACACACGAACACCGTGAGCCAGGACACACTGTTGGTAAGCCGCGTTTTCTCATGAGAATGCACACGGGAAGAGATGTTTTCCTTAATCGTTGTCTTCCGGTTCTCAGGGACCCGGTGACGAGGCTGACAGCTCATCAGAACAGGACCACAGTTTAGGGTTAGGGACTTGCCGGAGACGGAGGGGAGCTGTGAGGATGGAGCAGGACGACGAGTCCACGGACAGGACGAGTCCAGAGAAGAAGGCACGGCTCTCCTCTGCTCTCGCTCCGCACCCCGAGTCTGGGTTTCGCTGTGCCCCCTGTGGCTTCAGCACCGAGGAGCAGGCAACGTTCCTGGAGCACATCGGCCAGCACAGACGAGGCGGGACAGACGGCGGCAGTCTGCAGTGTCAGCAGTGCGGTGTGTGTTTCACGTCCACCAACTCCCTGTCACGCCATCGCTTCATCAGCCACAAAGTTAGAGATGTACTTCCCGACAACCAACAAACTGTCGGTGTGCACTCGGCATCCTCGCCTGGTAACAGCAGGGGCCGCGATGACAGGAGTCCTCTGAATGGCTCCGCGCCGGTGTCACCCTCCAGTCAGCCCTCCGTCGGCCAGGGGACAGAAGAGGAGGGAGCGCTGGCCTGTAAGGTGTGTGGCAAGCATTTTGAAAAGGCAACAGATCTGAATACACACTTCAGAACTCACGGTATGGCTTTTATCAATGCCAGGAACACAGGAAAACCTACTTGAGATGACGTAGAGGGAACAGATCAGTACCTGTAGGTGATAAAAATACTTGCAAGTGCCTTTTTTATTGCTATTTTCTCCTTAAATTGAGCTATGCATCTATGCACTGATTTTTTTTTAATTTTTTTTTTTACCAAAGAGTAGTAGTCTAGATTGTAGAGTCTTTCTGAGTACACTGTGAAACAGTCAAATGTGATTTTCACTGTTCGAGACCAGCCTTAACCCTCTGACGCTTTGGCTCTAATGCTGCATTTCAGTGTCCGTGAATGATGCTAATGACATGAGAGCGACTTCCCGTTCACTGGACGCTCAGTCTGACTCCTTCACTGCTGCATGTGCCCGCAGTGAACTGTGACTGTTTGAACAATCGAACCCGGCTGCGACCATGACGGCTGTTTCGATGAATGTTACGGATAAAACAGCAGCGGAATGTACCCGTCTTGATTTCAATATTTTGATCCTACTGATGAAATTCCTGAACAGTAACCCGGTGCTGTGTTCTAAATGACATACTCGTGTACTAACCATCACTATGTTGAGTGCATTAGTGCGTTCACACCGTCAAGTACAGAAACATGCTGTGCACTACAAGTACCAGGATGATGCACTCGAAACGGTCCAGAAAAGAAGTATGAAACACGGGACACTTTCCATACCTACACGGTCGCCCTCTTGGCTACCCAGAGGAAAAGGGGCGGGGCCACCGATGTAAAGAACTTTCAAATGAAGGCATACGAGGAAGCTGCAGGTGTTCCCGAACACGGCACGGAAGTGTTTCTTCTTCACTACCGCTGCCGGACAGAAGCCATAAGTGCGTTTATTGAGTGTGTTAAAACGGAGGGCACAACAGCATGTTCATTTCTGGGTGTAATAATTAAAGCTGCGGTTATTTTGGCAGGTGATCTACTCACTCGCGGAGGTCATTTCTGGTCAGCGCAGAACGCCGTGTGCGATTTGAAACAACACTACTCTCAAAATTCAAGTACCACACAAGTAAAAGTCCTGACATGTAAGAGCACTATTTGTTAGCGTACTAAGGGAGGTATGTCATTTGGAACACAGCACAGGTGTTTTCCTGTAAAGTCTTTTTCTTCTTTTTCTTTTTTTTACATATTTTTAAAGAATCATTGCAGTGGTTTAGAATATGTTGCTTCAGTTGCTGTTAACTGTACTTTTAACTTATTGCCAGTCATTTTCCAGGGCATGCAATAATATTTTAGCTTCAATCCTAACTTTGAATTAAGCCACCGGCTTCTTTGCATTTTATTTGTGTACATGAAAATGAATTAGCAGATACTTGAGCTTTGCTCGAGATGGGTAACCTGTTAATTTTTTTTAAATTTTTTTATTTTCACGTATAATGTTTCCTAATTAAACTGCAATGGAGGGATGCCCTCATCAAAAGGAATTTTTTTTTTCTCCATAGACAACTTTTTTAGAGTCCTACTTACCCCGTCTAACTCAAAACAGCTGAAACTTGTCAGATGCATGTTACATTTTTTGTTTTTGTTTTTATGACCGTATTGGTTTTTCTTTCTGCTTGACAATCCCATTTTGCTGCAATAAAAAAATACTGACGTGAGAGGAACAGACTTCATCAATCCAGACATATCCGACCTGGCCGTGATCAGATCGCAAGCGACCAGCTAAAGTACAGGTGGAAACGCAGTCAGGCCGCAGTGAGATCCGATCTGTTCAGGCCACGTTCGGGTGTGGCCGGGCATGCGTGTCCACATTTGTTTAGCAGTGGGAAAGCAATGCGTCCCGAGAACACGCTGTGGGACCGCCTACTTAGCTGACATCCTCCGAATATCAAAAAGAAAATAAATGCAGCTCCACGTTCCTGTGTTGGTGCTCCGGTGTGTTACCGTCACGTTCGTGCAGGTTCGCTAGTTCTGGATTTTTTATTTTTTTTCTCCATTCAGTCTTTCACCAGATCTGATCTCCGCCTGCTCTTATTTTATTTGTATTAAATCTCCTGTGTGATTCCGCAGTGCAGCTGAACTCCGCAAACTTACGTTATAAAGCAGCTGATTAGTGAAATAAAACACACACGACGCTTGTTTCACCAAAGTCTCCTCTGGGTATATCCCATTAATGAATGAATTCATTAATTAATCGAACGAGCCGAACAGGTCCTCACGTTTCAGGCTGTGAATTAGTTTTACAAACTTCAGTGTTCAAACATTTACAAACGTGAGATACGTCTTAGCCCTATATTTGTAACAGACAGGGCATTAACTTAAACTCCTCTTCTCGTGTATCGGTTTGTCTTGTGGTTTATCTCCTGTAATTTCCAACACACACACACACACACACACACAGAGTGCTGGAACAATTAATTAATCTGGACCCGAATCGTTTGGGTTTCTGACGTTCAGGTTCCTGTCCTTGTTCTCTTTTAATTATATATGTTCGTGACGTTGGTCACGTGTTGAGCTGCAGTGAGATCCGATCTCAGATGGTCACCCAAGAGCCATGTTGATGCACGGTGGACACTCGGCCTAAAGCTGGCCAATTTGTGATCCGATCAGGGTCAGGCCAAATATGTCTGGATTAAAATAGCCAAATGGAAACAGCCTCACTGAGGACTATTTCATAAAACTGATTTTGGCAAGGTTTTGCTCTGAGGACATGATTGGCAGTGGAAAAAAAGGTCACTAATCCCGATATGTCGCAGTATATATTACTGCTGTATTCAGCAGATCACAAAATTGCTAAATTGTACCCTGACTGACGTGTAGTCGGTGTCATACCTTATCTTGCATATTGCGATGTCACTTGGTTTGAAGAGCTATGTATTTAAATATTTACGACTATTGCTGAGTCTCTCTCAGCAAGTCCCTGCATCTTTACATTTATGTCACACTGAAAAAAACCAAAAATGGGATGCAATCTTTGACAATGCTTTGGAAAATTGCCAGCAATAATCTGACATGTAGGCACAATACTTACAGGGTAAAACTTTCGAAAACATTTAAATTAGCATTTAATACCTTTTTTAAATAGAATGTTTAGCATTTACATCAGATTACCTGAGTCATTCCCTCTTAGTGAGCTAGAGATGGAAGTAAAATTGTGGGGTTTTTTGTATGCACGTATATGTTTGTCTAAATATTGCATTAATTATATTACTGTAAAAAAAAAAAAATCTATGTATGAATTATGTCTATTTCTTGTGATTTCCCAAGAACATGAGAGCATGTTAAACATATTTCTTTAATCTTTGGCACCATTACAAATTTAAATCATTGTCCTACATAATCGACTAAAGATAATAATTAGATATTCTGAAGGGAGAACCAAATGTTGTCATTTCTGCCGTAGCGTGCTTGGTTATGGGTGCTCAAATTTGTTTTATTTCGTATATTTAGTTATGTCTTTTATTTTATTTAGCCTATTATCTGATAAACTGCTGCATTTCTGAAATATTTCTGATAAGCAATTTCCATTGAGACATGCTAATATCCATGCATTCTTCAGAGTTTTAAAAATGACTTCGCACTTTAATGTACTGTTGTCATTAGTGTCTTGTGTGTGTGTGTGTGTGTGTGTGTGTGTGTACTTTCTCAGGAGATTATCCAGTGCTTTAACTCACATTGTTCGATTTAACTTTACTTGTCTGTGTATTGAAAAAAAACAATTTCTAACCGGATATATACACCCATACATATATAAAATAAAAACGGGCACATTGGCTTTAACTCGCGTTTTTGTCTACAGATATCATTGCAGCAGTAACTATGTCACTATATTAACAATCGTATATAGTTATATAGTTCAATCATTTGTCACCCTGCATTATTTCAGTACATAGCAAAAATCCAAACAATAGACGTATACAGTGGACAGTGTCAAACATTAAATATCCCTCTTCATCCTATTAAAATATACTTTCTTAAAAAATATATAACTGGGAGATTATATAGAGTGAATAATATAAGAAGCCTTACTTACTAGTTCATTTGATTATGTTGTGTCCTGTAGCTACACTTCTACAATCACACTTAAATTATCTTGAACAAACAAGCCATGCATAACATCTTTAAATGAGATCAATTTGAAAGAATTACATGTTGTCGCAAGTGTTCTCTAATAATAACCTCACGAAACAAGGCTGCCTGTGTGAAGTTAGCTGAAGCTCCTACAGGTTTTGCAGTTGTATGTGATGACTGTTTTCACAGCAGGAGGAACCCCATGAGGAGAAACAGGAGGGGCTTCAGGCAGGCCGAGATCCCTTCCACACTCAGAGATGGAGCTCCTGGACGTGAGAGTGTAAATGTAAACAGAAGGCAAATGAGATCATGAAAACCACAAACTTTGACAAGTTCTTACTCTGAATAATGTGATGTGCATCAACGTTTGACTCAAGAAATAATGTAATGCCAAGAAAAGTTAGATGATAAGTTAGTTTTTTTTTTACTCAACCCGCAATAACTAGTTATTTTTGGCCACTGGTGAACACCATACTAAAATATCCCCCTTTTAAATAATTGTACAGTTGTTTAAACCTTTGTTTGTGATGGAGCAATATGACGATGGCTTTGAGTCTCTTCTTCAAATGTGGCTAAACGAATTCAGGCTAACATGCTGATGTAGGGCTAAAATACTGTTAACTCTCATCCAGCTCATGTGGTTCTTTGGAAGCAGTTTGAGGATTGATTTGTTTATCTTTGAAAAAGCTTTCTTGTGCTTAAAATGGAGGGAATATGTGTAGAGAGTTGAAACTATGATCAGCATTGTTTTGGGCTGATTGACTGAGTGCTGAACATGTGATTACATGAACATTGACACAGGTGTGCTGGGAATGCCCCCAGAATGCACTGGGGCAATGGATTTACAGACTAGAATATATTTTATTACCTTTAAATATGTTTTTTTATTATTATTATTATTTATTTTTTTAAACATCTTTTGATTGCAGAATGAATTTGTTCCATATGTTCCAAAGCAGATTTATCAATATGTCAATATAATGTCATGTTGAATAAATGATAAAATACACTAGCAATATTTAAACAGTGAAGAATGTATTGATGTAATGCTATGAATGTGTGTTTTCTTACCTGACTGGGAAGACCTTTGTTGTTCATCCTGAGACCCAGTCATAGCCTTGTTAAGGGCGGCCAGTTGATCCTTTGTTAGCACAGCTCGCTGTTCACTGGTTACCATGGCGGCATTGTCAGGCCCAAGAGCTGCCAGTTGAATACCAGAGAGTGCCTGAATGGAAAATTGAAGGGCATACTACATTCACTTATGTAAAAGTGGTGATAAATAGGTGTACAAATTCTCCATTTCAATTAAAAGTCTTGCATTCAAAATTGTACAAATACAGTACATACACTATAATGCATATGTATTATCACTGATGCATGCACGTACGTTAGCCCCATTTTAGTTGGATTTGGTCTAGGTTAAGCTGATTTTAATTGTTGAACAGCATTTAGCCTTGCGAAAACTATGAAAAAAAAGAACAATTTTGATTTGAATGATTTTTTTTGAACTCTTCTACTTGTTTAAAAAAAAAAAAGTCCTAGTGACAGCATCTTTAAACAAGAAATAATAACAAAGTGTGTCACTTAAATTTTTGAAAATTCAAGAAGTACTCCTCCTTCATTAATAATATTAATACATCAATAGATAAACATAATAATAAATAAACATAATAATAAATCCTTAAAGAACCCAACCTAGAAAGAATAGGAAAAAGAGATCAGCATCATGTTTAAGTTTAGCATGTTTTGAATGAAAATAATATCTTAAAAAAATAATGGCTGTACAAAAAAAAATCCCAATGTGATACTATGGCAGTACTTTAATCATAATGTGGTACTATCGCAATGCTTAAGTTGCAATACGGTATTATCTCAATACTTAAGTTACAATACTATCGCAATTTCATTCAGTTTCAGCTCTGTTTTTGGTCTCTGCCGACTCCTAAGGGGAACATTTGTCTCTTCGGTTGATCCTTTATAAATACTCCTTTATGTTCACCAGCTGGTCACGAACCGTTCTGTTTGGGGCTGAGAATTGAGTGTACTCTGGGTTTTTAGAGCTTTTTGTCAAAAACAGATGCCTGCTTCGGTCAAAAACAACATTAAGAGACTGGTGAGAGTGAAAAACAAACACTAGTTAGAAGTAATGAGCCCTCTAACATTTTACAACATATTGCCCCAAAAACTTTGGTTATAGCCTCTTTAAATGCAGTAAATGGTAATAAATGCATTTAGATTCTTTCCATCACTGGGTTTGGCTCACAGCTCACAGAACAAACAAACAAAGGTTACAGAAAGGTACTTACAGCAAAATGCTGGGGAGAAAAAAGGGGGATACAAGTCTCGCTGAGAAATGAGAAGACAGGAGGGTCCAAAGAAGCCAACTCATTTGTATTCAACCCAGCTGAGGGAGACAGACAGATGATAATTAATTTAAAAAAATGCTAGAGAGAAAAAAAAAAAAGAAAAAAAAGGGAAAAGTAGTTTATCCCTCAGCCAGCAGTTTAAAGTTCTTTTGAGGGATACTGCTTCGAGGTTTGGTTAATAAGTAAGTAAAATCAATTATTTTACCAACGATGTTGTCTAAGTCAGATACTTGTGCTTCAGTCCAGGTGCTGGGATCTCCAAACGCAGACACAGCAAGAGTTTTTAACTGCTGTACATCCTTTAAGGAGCACTGAATACCATCCATTGAGCCCACAGCATCCCTGTGACACACACAAACATCCACACATGATACAAAAAGCTTCAAAGAAATGTTATTCAGGATTCACAAAAAAATGATTAATGCATCCAGAATTGTTAATTAACATTGCTATGTAAATGGAGTAGGGACCAAAGATCAACAATGGGGAGGGAATGATAAATGTTGTATAGATTAGTGAGGTTAATGAGTTTAGATGTGTGAGGCACAGACAGTTACAGTAAATTGAGACAAGAATAGGTATTTGGCAATTTTGTTGTTGTTGTTGTTGTTTTCTTTCCCTTAAACATTTTAATTTCCTAGTTGTAGCGGGTGCTTTTGTGAGGCAACACCCCCTTTTTAATGACAAGTTAACTGTACTTTAAATAATTTGTGAATACAAGAAGCTGGAAGAAAGTGACAGACAAAATGATAAGTGAGTTTTGTATGGTGTACAAACTTGAAGGCGTCCACATTGAGCTGTCCTAACTCGCTTGAGTTTAGGCCACAGATGAACCGGTTCAGCGCGACCATGTCTGCAGCGTCCAGCTGCTGCGCTGTCAGGCTGCTACGTTTAGCAAAAGCCTTCCACACGGACTCCAACTATTGAGACATGAGTCATTTCATGAGTGTAATCAGGATAACAGTCACAATCATGTGAGGCTCTTTTTATACTTCACCTGCAATTCATTCCAGCCACAGCGGGCAATGTCCTCCAGAGAGTCCAGAGAGAAGGGGAGCTTCTCCAGGTCGGAGGTGGAGAAGCCCTGAGATAAACATCCCAGCTGCATCACCACGCGGTCATCCATCTCGGACACTGAGCCAAAGGCCTTCAGAAACATACAGACATGCTTATTTAAACATTTCTAAGTGTGACTGTGCTCATAAAATGAATGTGATGCACACAAATTCTAGGATTCCCACACTGACACTTGGAATTACAACCCTAAAAAGTCTAATTGTGAATGAGTTTTAAGTTTAATTTGGATATTTAGAAGTCATCAGAATATGTTGTTATACGATGCTACTGAGGGACTGCGTGAGAAGAACAGCGGAGGGTTTTCCTGTTTTATTTATGTCTTTCCTTGAGCTGCCCAGAGAAGTGTGCCCAGTTAATTTATTCACTGAGACAGTGGTAATAGCTGTTGTTAGATTTCTTATAAAATGTCTCATGTGAACCTAGATCTTGAGGAAATTTGTGCTCTATTCAGGTGTTATGTTTTAAATAGTAAAACCATTTAAAAAAAAAAAAATGCTTTCTCGTGTTTTTCTAATTAAACAAGTATCAATTCAACAATATTATATTATTTTGAGACATTACACTGAAAATTTTAACAAAGCCATGGAAGTCTTGCGATTAAAAATAAGTGAATCATAATAATCAGCCGCCCTCCCCACCACAATCATTTTTATACAACCCATTACGACAGCGCCTTCAATGTCAACCCCAAAATGAATTAATGCCAACGACTAAAATAAACGAGAAATGAAGGTGAGACAATGGTAAATTGACTTTCTCCCTCTATCAGTGCACCAGGGGTGCCCACTGCTTGGTGAATCTTCAGATACAGGATGAGTGACACCAATGTACCTCAGTTACTTTTTGACTGAGCACCGCTAGCTGGTTTGCACTGTACTCGGAGATCTCCCCAAGTTTTTCTACAGAAGCCAGGAAAGTGTCCTTTGATATCATGTCCAGCTGTTCCTTTGTCCAGAAGACATTGTTTTCTCCCAATTCTTCAATCAAAGCCTCTGTTATTTCTGTAGCACTGCGACCGTCACTGCTTCTCTCAGTGCGAGCGCTGCAGTTACCATTTCCTTTGCTGTTGACTGAGAAAGGCAGAAGAAGAGAGACACAGAGTGGGTGAGAAATAGAAATGCGGAATGGAACAACACATTATATTGTTTTACACATTATCACGAACAAATTATGGTAACCACATGATGTAATTTTCTTACCGCTTCTCTTTTTACGTGCTGAATTTGATGTTGTGGTTGTAAGTTCAAATAATTTCTTGTTCAGGAGGTCTGAAACCTGGGGCAGGCGTGACTTCAGGAAATAAAGAACATCCTTCATCCAAGGCTAACAGAGAAAGAAAGCAAGAAAAACTTAACAAAAATAAAGACTGGAAATGCTGTCTAAATTCTAATGCATGAATCATGGCAATCAGGAAACCAAATTCCCTTCTGGTTTTGAGTGATTCATGATTTATTGATGAACATGTGAAAAAGCAAACAAAAGATTATGAGCTACATGTAAGGCAGAAAGTGGATACACACTTTGTTGGGCAGAGCAGATGTGGCGTTATCATCCAAAAGAACAAGAGGACCCAATAATTCCATAGTCTCAGCTGACCAATCAGATGGACTCCTATAGACAATCAAAAAAAAAACCCCAAAAAACATTAGGCTTTCTCTGTCTTTCTCTGCAATAACTCCAATGTCCACTGGGAGCATATCTTACCCAAAATTCTGGTTGACCAGCTGCATTAGATCTTCCCTGTGGCGTGGAGGAATGTGCTGGCAGGAAGCAATGACCTGAAGGCTGGAGTTGAGGACATCAGGGGCCATTAGGCGCAGTTTGGAAGGTGGCATCTCACACAAGAGTGGTCCAAGCCTGGACACATCCTCGGTGGTCAGTCCAGATAAATCTGTCCCCTGCAAATGCACAGTAAACATCTTAGACTGTTGTCAAATGAGTTGACCAACTTATCATGTGGTTTGAATAGGTGCAGAACGGTAGTTATGGACAGTTGACAATTTAAAGGAAAAGATGCTTTTGAAGTGTTAGACAGCACTCTCCACTGCCATCATCAATTACTAGACAAATAAATTGTTCAGGCTGATATACTGGCTTATTGCAGATATATCAGTATAAAAAGAAACTGCATAACAATAACAACAATTTTAAAAAGTGATGTAAAGGATTTTATATAGAGATTACATGTTATATGTTTTTCAATGATTTTTCAAGTCTTAAACATTAACATCAGAATCTGCCTTAAAAAATATAGAATCAGTCCGGCTGCAATTAGAACATCAAGTGAGGGAATATACCCTAAAACAATGGTGTGTCAGAAACCTGGAGAATCAATGCCCAGGAGCAGGCAGTGGCTTAACAGTTTATGTCAGCTTTTCCTTTAATTTGTCACCACTCTGTATGTATCCTTGTGTTTACGTTGGTTAGGCAGGACAGAGCTTTTCGGATGAGTGCGAGGCGGGACGGGGCACTGGGAGACAATGAGCTCAGGTTGGCCGTTTCCATCTTGTCAAGGAAGACAGGACACACAGAGTCAGGCAAGTCCTTCACCTTCTGATGCCTGGGTTGAATGAAATGAAGAACTGTTAAATTTCATCATAGTTATTTTTTTTTAAATACACGATAACGTGATAACAAAGAGTACATGGGAGTAAAATGTTTGCTCACTGCAGGTGAATAAATAAGGATGTGGGAATATTCTTCAGCTCCTCTTCAGTGATGGTTTTAAAATAGTCAGTGCTATTTTTCTCCAAAGTTGAAAAAAGCTTTCGAGCAGCGCATCCAGCCTGAAAACATGTTTGTTATCGGTGAGTATTCTCTGCATTTTACATATTTTATTTACAGATAACGGTGTGTGTATGCTGTATGTGTAAGTGAAGACCTACTTGAACTTTGGAGAGCCACTGGGGATTTTCTGTAATGGCATCAGCCATGTCCTTTGCATCGTCGTCAGCAACTTCGTCAATCATCTTACAGGTTATGCCTTGCCAGATGGAATGCAGCCGCCTGTTTTGGCCGATAATATGTAATAATGTAAAAGTATGTCAAATTATTTTAGGCAATGGCAGAAATTTACATACAGTAACAAGAACATGAAGACATCAAGCACCCTACAATTTATATATAATATGTCTGCATTAAGCGTCAATTTGGTAAAGCTTGTTAATTTCTTTTACATTCAATATTTTGAGAAGTGTCAGAAATGACAAATGAGTTAATTTGTCTTGTTGTGGTCTTAAAGATCCTGATAAAACATTTTTTTCATAAACATCTGATTATTGTGAGCAGTGTTGTCCTACATGATTACACTGTTTTCTGGCATAGTTGGGATTTTAGAGGTTAATGGTTTAATGTTACCAAATTTTTATTGTTATACAAATAAGGCTCTTGTTTTGGACTCTGAGGAGTTTCTGGTAATTTGTTCACAAAATTATATCTCACCTGTACTTAAGCTGCTTTAGTTTATGCATCTTCTTTGCCAGATATGCTGCCTAAGTAAAAGACAACAAAGAAGAAAAATGGCACCACGTTTTGAGTAAAAACATCAAGAAAGTGGCCAGGTAGTTTATGTTAAAGATATCAAAGGAACAACAGCCGTGTTGACATAATATCTCAGCGGTGTTGGCAGGAACAAGGTATTTAGGAACATTACCTGCGGTCGAGTCCAGGTTTTACTCTCCACTTGGTCCAAAGAGGTGATGTTTGCTTTGTCCAGACTGTTAATAGAAATGCTGCGAAGCAAACGGCCAGGCAACTTCTGCACTAGTTCTGAAGGATCCACTTTTTTACGCAGCTACACACAAAAAAATTGTATTCTTGTAAAATTATATTTGTAATGTATTTAAAGGACATCACAGATAGCACACATAACCTTTTATGGGAAATACAATCCACTGTGCTTCTTGTTAGATTTTCACATTAATCTTGTATTCTCTCAGTTATCTCCAAAAGACTCAATCTCAATCAATAAGTTCACTTCTATTTTCTCCTACTCTCTCCTCACTTACCCCCTGCATCATGGCCTTCAATTGTCCCTTCCTCATTCGCTTGGTGATGTTCTTCAGGGCCTTTGTGTTACTTAGGATCTCCTGGGGTTTTACGTTCTTAAGTACACAGCTTGACAAACCTTCCTGCACCGACTGAAGGCCCCATAGGTCCTCACTCGATACCTCATTACACTGAGGGGAAGCAGAATGAGAAAAGGATCAAGCGAGGAGGACAGTTATCGGAGACAAGTTGTTAGCCACACAGCCTTACCGTCTTATTACTCAGCACTTTCTTGACCAGAAGGCGAAGCTGGGTCTTCGTCCATCGGATGTTTTCATTGATGAGAAGCTCTTTGGCGTTATTGGAAAGGATTGCAGCGAATTGTTTGAGAGGCAACAAGGTGATACTAGTGCCCAGTTCTTGTAATGCTTGAGAAATGTTGGAACTTGACATCACAGACTTGACAAGGCGCTTCTTCAGCTTGAGTCCACAGAGGGCAAAAAGACAGAGAATAATTAAGACACTCTCGAGATGCATAAAATGTGTTACTTCTCTGGCTGAGAAAGATAAATGTTAAAGTTTGGGTAAGTATAGGTCAGGGAAAGATACCGTTCTGCTTGTGGGGTTGCTACAGTTGTCAAGCTGAGGGAGGAGTTTCCTGCTGAAATCAGGAGTCAATTCTGGAGCATCCAAATAACAAGCCAGAAGGCCAAGCCTGAGGAGGTTCAAAGGCAACAACGGGGTAATTATTTCAGCCTTGAAATTGATTGAGGCTTCATTGATATAACATACTGTACATTGATGTGTATATAACCTTACTATAATAAAGCTCTCTCTCTTTAATCTTTCACTTAAAAATCCAAGACCACCATAGCACTCAACAAGGCTGTGACTTTTAGGGTTACCCAGCACAGTGAGCACAAACTATTAAACTCAGAAGAGTATTCTCCTCTATCTTTCTCTGTTTTGTTATGAAATGACATGGAAACATGAAAAACCAAAATTAATTTTCAAGATAAGTTATGAATGCTTAGATCCTTTTCCAACAATGTTCTAATCCACAGTTTTAATGGATTCTATGTACCATCGCTCTTGTATAAATACCTACCTATCCACATTCACTGAAAACTCCTTTTGACTGTCGCACTCTTGAATTCGTTGGAGAATCTTCTTGCTCAGACTGGGTTGCATCTTTTTTGCCCTCTTTATGCTGGATTTGAGCTTAGCTGAGTGGAAAAATTCACACAGCTAGAAGAGAACATGAAGGAAAATAACAGGGACAAACATTGAAGTCTTGCTGTTCCCAGTTTCATCTGTTTTTTTTACTTTCTTTGCTTGGCCACTCACCTTTTCCTTGGGAGAAGAATCAACATCTTCTGGTGTCAAACGGGAAATGTAAGGCCCCATCATGTCCAGCGCATCCGAATCCAGCCATTCCAGGGAACGTTGGCAGCGATCCATCGCCACTATGTAATGAAGGAAGAGTTTACAATGCGCATTCACACCTAACATAAAATCCCCATCAGAAATGAGGCAGAAAACTTTCTTTTGACATCGGCCCCACACTGAGTGCAAAAGACTATCACTTGCCTGTATCGCTTGTGATTTGTACTGTCATCATAAGTTCCATCAAAACATCGAACACATTTGCAAACATGCAAACATACTGTGGTTTGCAAATACCAGTGGGAGTGTTCTGTAAAATACAAAATGCTTCATTGCACTTTGAGGAGAACATAAACAAAGTACAGTGAGGCAGTGTGTACTTTTCCCATGTCGGTTTTATTTTGTGACCATAATTTGTGATCTAACAAATCCTCACTCGCTTTGTAAGATTTGCACTTTTCTTTTGCTTATCTCTCTCACTTTCATTTGTTCTTCATCTCTCCAGAACTAGTTGTTCTGTCTACATAGTCAATTCAACTTTAGAATGGGTTGATAAGGTTTTTCTTTCTTCTTTCTCCTTTCTATAGTTTCTGCCTTCTTTCTTTCAATCCTATTCTTTCTGTTTGAAGTTGAATTAGGTAGAATTTGATCAGATTTTCACAGTAATAACAAATGGGAAGCAAAAAGCAAGTTGCTATACTATAAATTATTAAAACTTTGGGTGAACATCTTGTTTAAATTTGGGGTAAGGTTAGGTTTAAAGTTAGATTTAAACAAGAGGGTATAATGAGGGATAGGGAAAGTCTCAATGAAATCAATATGAGTCAATGTAAAGGCCTCTGAAGTGATACAAACAAACCTGTGTGTGTGTGTGTGTGTGTGTGTGTGTGTGTGTGTGTGTGTGTGTGTGTGTGTGTGTGTGTGTGTGTGTGTGTGTGTGTGTGTGTGTGTGTGTGTGTGTGTGTGTGTGTGTGTGTAAGACTAGATTTTAGTGAAAAAAGTGGTTTCTGGTTTGACTTAATTTCTTACTTGATCTTGACTTGGATGGTCGGCTCATTGTACAGTTGAAGTTGTTCTGAGTGATCTGCTCTTTTGCCCAGTTTACAACCTGAGTCCGTTGACCGTTAGACATTAGATCATACACCTCCTGAAGCATGTTCATCCTGGAGCCAACAGCAGTTGTACAGTTTTAAGAGAAGTTGCTAAGAGGCAGTGGACAAAATAATTTCAGGAAAGCATACTTACATATCTTTTAGCTTTTGTCTCTTTAATTTGGTAGGAAGATTAATTGTTGTAGAAGGTATATCCTGCAGCATAGTTTTGGCAGCCGAAAGCAGAGTGTCATAGTCGTTTGATTCAACGTTGTCTCCAGTCTGTGCGCACACAGTAGCCCAGGACAGAGGCGCCATGAATGCTTGCATGTAACATGCAAATGACTCCTGAGGGAACAAGACAGATGGCATGATAATATTGCCAGAGAGCAGCATTGATCAATCCATGGATTATGTTCTTTTTTGTTAAGGTTTTGGCAGTAGTGTACTGACAGAAGAGTTTCTCATCCCCTTGATCATGGCCACAAGCATACTGGAATTCCACATCTTGTTTGGCTAATCAGAGACAAAAGACACATGGAATATATGTGATTCAACCATGAACAATAAATACAACACCATTAAGATCATTTTACTGATTCAGATAATCAGGGACTGCCCTGCTACACAGATTGATAGAAAAACAATATGGACATGTTTCAATTACAGTTTTTTTCCTTAAGTGAACAAATCTTGTAAACTGTGTGTGACTGTGTGTGTACTGCCTATGTGGATGAGTGTGGGTGTATGTGAGTCTGTATTCATACCATTATATCTGAAACATCCAAAGGGCGCTGACCAGGTGAGATTTGTTTTTTACCCCCAGTGACTAAATTCAGGACATGTTTAAAAGTGAACAGGAGTGTGTTGGATTGGTCAGCGTTTCTGTCCTCCACAGGCAAGTCACTACGAAAAAAATGAAAGTGGAAATAACAGCCGGTGAGTAGAACTGTTTTTTGCAGCACAAAGCAAACACATCTGTTCATACAAAGTGGCTGAAGCTTGATACCAGCCAAAAGAAAAGGCTCATACTTTTTATCACTTCAAGTAAATGGGCTTAAAATGGATGGTTGGCAGGATCTAAGTTTTAGAGAAAATACATGTGCACTATGTCCCCACAGCTCATATTTGCTGCTTCAGAAAGTTAACAAAATACAAAACAGAGACTCACACATGTAGAAAATTACCTGTTACTGACGGCAGTTTTCAGCAGCCCCATAGTAGGCACCGGGTATCCTGTAACAGCAGGCCTCCATATTCATATGTTGCACAATAAAAACTCAACAAGATTGGTCAAACTATTTGCCATTTATTAGTTGTGACTCATATTAAAGTTGGCAAACACACATGCATGGCTCAAATATATTTTCAGTACTGGGATTAAGATTGAATTTAAAAGTGAATTCAGAGTTCTCTCACCCTTTTTCTGGCACTTCATCATCTGATGGAAAAAAGAGATATATATCATGATTAGATGTTTAAGGTAAGACAATTTACTGCTTAAAATCGCTGAATGAGGTTTTTCACAATGTAAAACATATTATAGGGCCAAATCCTGAAAATCTTGGTTTAGAAATACTATAGTTTAAGATCTAATAAGCAGTAGAGTTATTTCTGGCGCCTGGATGTTTTTTTTTTTTTTTTTTTTTTTTTTTTTTAATATATCTGAGATACAATAATTTTTACACTAGTTTCCAATCATTTGTCCTTATTGACAATAAAACTGCTAGATGCAATTTTAATTACAATTACTATAAATAAATAAAATTGGAACCTCATGATTATGAAAAAACATGGTTAAAATCTATCTTTAACTCACACCAACTGTGAAAATGTCTGCTCTGCTGATTTGACATTGAGTATAAAACAAAAATAGTTCTTCTGTGTGCAACTTCGTATTCAAGAAACTACTTACCAGTTTTTTGGCAATGTCCTTGAAGTCAGCGTTATTTCCATGCATCCCATTTGGAGGCATAGCTGTGCAGACACAGTAGTAATGATTAATTATGAACAGGCACATATACCGTACACAAAATGTGCATACATAGAGTCATACTATTAAATGTATTTTGACAGTTACAGATGGGAACAATGCATGTTCTGGTTTTGCTGCTTACCCAAGGCTGCACAAGCCAGGATGAGTAGTAAGAGCCATGTTCCTCCTTTTGGAGCCATGGTAAAAAAAAGCCTGCCTTTCTGTTCACCACGCTGACATTACATAAAGTGTATGTTAACATCAACACATATTCCAAGAGAGTTTGACAAAGTTCATTATTTGGCTTTATTGAGACTCTTTCTGGATGTCACGATTTTGTTATAGGTCAGTTGTTATGGAACCCGTCTCCATGTGAGCCACCTCCACTTTTCTGACATACTTCCTCCTCTGAGGACCTGTGATCATACCACCCTAGTAACCATCTGTGTTACTCATCCTATGGGAGGCTCTGTGGACTTTGGAGGATAACACGCAGTGCAAAACAGGTTTGGCAATGTACATGATGTTCTGGGAACAACATTGTGTCAGCCTCTTTGAGTTCCTGATAGCATGTTGGCATTTTGCCTTCAATACATTTGTTTGCTTTCCATTGATTTGACTTCTCATTTGAATATACCCACTGTTTACTGGTATGGTCGAGACTAATGAGAATAATTTCCCTTTTAAAAACAATATATCCCATGACCTTGCTTGTTCCCTTGTAAAGTAAACTTTTAACATATAATTATCTATTTGCTGCTTATATGATGCATTGACATGAACCATTACATCACAGATAGTTGATCATGAAGAATTATGAATTCAGGCTTAAAAAAAACAACAACACTAAAACATACAAAATATATATATGTATCATGTCTGCACAAGTTTTACTGTGATGACACACAAGTACAACATATTAGAAAGACTGTAAAACAACAAAGAACTTACAGAATCTGTGTATTAATACATTATTACTTACAGAATCTGTGTCTTCTCCCTGGTAGATTCTCGAAAAAAAATGTTTCAAAACAAGATGTAGACGAGGTGAGAATATGCGTGCTCTTCCTCTGCCTTTATCTCACAAATGATGCGAGTTAAGTAGGTGGTTACCTGACCTAAGTCAAAGCAGATGCATGGCATTAAAACAGGACTGTATGTGTGTGTGTGTGTGTGTGTGTGTGTGTGTGTGTGTGTGTGTGTGTGTGTGTGTGTGTGTGTGTGTGAGAGAGAGAGACAGAGAGAGAGAGAGAGAGAGAGAGAGAGAGAGAGAGGGAGAGAGAGAGAAACAAAGAGACAGAGGTTATATGAGATGAACATTGACAATTGACATCTCTCTAATGTCAACTATGAAATAGCATGGGCTTTTAAAATACGGACATCATAAGCCGATACTACATTATCCAAATAGAGTAACTATTTAACTAACAAAGCTCTATTCACATACTTCCTGGAGACAGCTGGCAAACAGAAAACAGCAGCTCCTAAATTCAAAGCAGCAACAAGCACATTTGAATGTTAAAGTCATTGCAGAAGTAGCTCTAGATGCGGCACTTGCAAAGGCTAGATAAAAAAAATTTAAAAAAAATGAATGAGTGAAGTAAAAAACATCTGGATGGTGCATAGAAACCTCTCAAGCCATGAGCAGTTTTTTTTAAAACTGTACATGGGACACAATTAAGTCTTTCATATATGGCTTCACAATGATGCGGGTGATGTGACAAACAGCACGATATAATACCCAGAGGACATCCTTTTCTCATGAAATTTAATCACACTCATTAGGGAAGGCTGTTACCATCTTCCCCATTGGCTGACTTCCCGCATATGTATAATAGCAATCTGACAATGAAGCAACTGACCAATTTTGTAGACTGACATGAACATATTAGCATCATCTTTGTTATCATACATGTGTTGCTCTGTACAGAGAAAAACCAAAAGGAGAAGCTGTTGGATGTGTTACATTAAATGTCACTGTTTTCTTCTTTTTCTGGGCCAATGGCCATTTGAAGGTTTAGGTTGGTGAAGTGATCTGAAAAACAACATTGATGATTGTTAGTGGGTGAGATCATGCTTCTGTATGTATGTGTGTGTGTGTGTGTGTGTGTGTGTGTGTGTGTGTGTGTGTGTGTGTGTGTGTGTGTGTGTGTGTGTGTGTGTGTGTGTGTGTGTGTGTGTGTGTGTGTTTTTGCAGTATGTCTTAATTGGATCCCCTTTGGTTTTTACTTTGGTATCCATTTCTGTTTATTTAAAAGATAAGGCTGGCGTTAGTCAAATTTTTTTTCTTTTTCTAATTGTCAACGAAAATGTGTCTCCCATTTTCTGGCTTTCATACCTTGTCAGTGGCACTTTGCCCCAACCTTGTTTGTTCCTTACCTTAGCGTTGTTTTACTGTTTAAGATCAGGAAATCTTCATTTTGATAAGTTATAAAGGTCTCAGTTAATTCCTAAAACAGCCGGGCACGGCAGTTTTAGGAATTAATATACAGATTAATAAATGCTAAACACTAAAATGAACAACTGACCGTGTATGTGTGCGTTTGGGTGTGTATGCATACAACTCACCTGCAGCAAACTCTTTGATGTCAGCTGGCCTTTTAAGAAGCACATCTCTGTGAGAGGAGAGCAGGAAAAGGGAAGAATAAATATTGTTTTTTTCACAGTATTCCTCACATTGTATTATGATAAGACCCATGTTCTGAATCTGCTAAATTTGACACTACCGTATCTTTTACAGGAAGCTGCAAGAAGACCTAAAAAGCATACCTACTATTTAGCTCAGCTGACAATGAAAATGACAATTTAAAAAAACAAAAACAAAAATGGGAGCAGATCCACAGTGGTGGAAAAATAGGCTGCTCAGGTCATTTACTTTAGTAAAAGTACAGATACAGCAACGTAAAAATACTTCATTAAAGTCCTACATGAAAATCCTAAACTCAGGTAGCAAAAGCACATACGTGTTAACAGCAAAATTAAGTTAAAGTATTAAAGTAAAAGTTCTGGTTCCGTGCCTCTTATATATGATTATATATGACCTCATTAGATTATTTATAGGAAAGCCTCAGTGTGTCAGCAGCATGTCACTGTTGTAGCTGCTGCAGGTGGAGCTAGTTTGAACTACTTTATATCCAGTTTTAGTAAAGGGACAGGAGATAAATATGAGGGGTCATCAGATGATTACTGTGAGAGGAAAGAATAAAAACCGAGTTCTGAAACACAACTTTGTTTTCAATTTGTGGAGTTATTCTCAAATTTGTATGTACATTAAACCATGTGAGAAGTTTAGAAGGAAAAAAAAAAAAAGACTATTTGATGGCGTTATTAAAAACTCCTTGACATGAAATGTGAACCCAATTACACACTTATATGTGCAAAGTGTCAGAGAGCAACAACGTTAGAAATCACTCTTTCCATTTTCATCAATTTGTTGTATTTGAAAAGCTTCTTGTGTTGTCAAATTATATTTAAATTAACTGTCCAATAAATGTAGTGGAGAAAAAGTGGGGGTATTGGAAATACTCAAGTAAAGTCCAAGTAGGCCTACCTCATATATGTACTAAAGCACAATACTTGAGTAAATGTACTTTGTCACTTTCCCCAACTACAGATGTATTTACAAACGTGTTTACAAAAGTCGGTCTTGTCGTGAATTTACTTAATGGTATTTGTTTGAGATTTTCTTTATTCAAATGAGCGAGCTCCTTCCTCTGAATATCACGTGGAGCCTTGTGGATCTTTTTTTTTTTTTTTTTCCGTCTCGGTCTTACATTCAGTTCACAAGCGGACACGGCGGGAAAGCTTGGACAGTTTTACGTGACAATTTTGAAACGAGAGAAAATAAACAAACCTTAGAAAGTCGCCTATCAGTACCTCGACTTCGGGATGAGATCTCAAATACTTATCGTTGTCGATTCTCGTCTTAATCTGAGAGTCCAAACAAAAAGCACGTCAGGATTACAGCAAAGAAATCAGACTGCAGTTTGTGGCCAGCAAACGTGGTCAACTTGTTAGCGTTGCGAAATTCACCCCGTGTTACCTTAAACTGCCGCAGTTTCTCTTGCTGCTCAGGAGTCAATACACTGACGTCAAGATTCGCCAAACCGCCGTTTCCAGCCATCATTTCTCTAAAAATGTAATGATTTTTCTGTGCGCCCTCTGCGGTGTACATCGACTATAAATCTGAAGCCAGTGGACGTTATCTTGTCACCTGTTACTGACACGGCGACTGTGGCCTGACAACAGCCGTTACTATGGAAACGATGCACGGCTATTAACGGCTGCGCCCACAAGGTGGCAGCATTGACCAGGAATAAATATTCACAACAACACTGCACATCTGTTCATAAATAAAGATTAACCTGCAATACGAAACACTTATTAGAAATTTATAATTTAAAAAAAAAATAGTTAAATGTAGCATAATGTAAGTGATACTAATAAAGTCTTCTATACTTTATTCCTAATTTTAGCTGATCATTTAAATTTTTTTAATCGTCTAGCATTACCTACAGCTGTTAAAACCATTTATCCATTACATCTTTGTTTTTTCAGATTAGTTAAAGTACTTTAAACACTGATACAAACTGTTATAAGGTGAAGCAGAAATAATTTCAGAAAAAAAACAGGATGATTAACTGCGTCTAAAAAAAACAACAGGAAAACAGATGAACCTTTGACATGCTTTTGATAGGATGAGTAAAATATTTAATGAACTTCAGCAGTATTTACAAACAGAACGTGAGGTGGTATGCAAGAAATCAGTCTGTAATCAGGCCTTAGCTTACATATAGTTTAATACACATTTTAAATTGGCACAGATGCCAGAGAAGCTAAAAGGCTACTCTTAAGACATCACAACAACATAAAAGTCTCAAAGAAATATTTTAGGCATTTAGAAAAATATACAGTAGGCAAAGATTATACAAGTTCTTCCTGAGTTTGCTTCTCAAAGAAGCTCATTGGAGAAGTAATTTTTCCTCTTGTAATCTGTAACACTAGCTCCGAAAACAAACCAACAACACAATTTTCCTGGCTATTTTCTCTTTTCTGCACAGCCATCACTCCCGCTGGAGAAAGAAATAACTTGTGTTGTTGAAGTGCATGGTTTCTATTCTCTCCTCCGGGATCTGTTCCTCCTCATTCTCTTCCTCTTCTTCTGCTTCCCTTGGCAAGCAATGTTTGCACTGCGGCGGGGCGAAGGTCACCATAGCCTGCCCCTCTGGGGCTGTTGGGGCAGAGGGCGGAGGTTGAGATAAGTCACCACGTTGGGTGATAACACTAAAACTCTGGAGTTTAGACATAAATCTGTCCTTGTGCCTGGAATAAAAAGAAGAGAACTTCAAATGAAGAAGTTGACTGAAGTGATTTGCTGAGGCATTAAATCTAAGGTTAGAGTTAGATACATCCATTGGCTAGCATTAAAATCCTGTTATGTAATAATATCTATTTTTGTTGCAGCACAGGAGATATTATGTTCAATATTAAAGAAAATTCTAACTTTATAGACACATGAAAATATAACAAAGTGCACATGTCACTACCTGAAGATGTATGCAGCCAAAATGACTGACAAGAGGGCAAATAAACCAGAGATCCAGAGGACAAGATGAGAAACCTCCCCTTCTATCCCCCTATCTGAGAAAAGAGGGGAAGACTGTGAGAAATCCTAACAGACCAGAATAACATCCATGCAAGTGTCTGTTTGGGTGTAGCTGCATTTATGTGTGAAAGGCGAGAGGAACCAGAGGGACAGAGGGGATTTTTAACACCAACAACAGTAAGAGTTCCCTCTTTTCTTTTGCCTCCTCTTTTCTCTCTCACACCACACACACTTGATTAACCATTATATTTTACTGTCTGCCAGACATCTTACCATCAGTGTCGTTATCTGCACCAGAACCTTCACCAGAACCTGGGAAGTCCTGGTCCGATAAATCAAACTGCTAATTAAAGAAAAATCGCAAGACAGTGAGTTAGTGCTAAGATATTAAAAGTGAGTGAGAGCGTAACGGATTTCCATGATTAACAGTTCAGACTCTTACAATTATGTGGCTCAGATCATCAATGACTGCATCTTAAAAAGAGGAGAGAAACATTAATAGATAACTGGTTATCAAAACCGTGACTGAAAAGAAGTCTCCATAACAGATCGTACAGACTTTGTAGCAAATCAGGATTGGGATCTCCTCAAGGGTTTAGCAAGATAAAGATAACAATGGTGACAAATAGTGCAGGAACCAGAAAAAATAAACATTATATCTTTATATCCATAGATTTTTTTTAATTTATTTTGCTCCCTTGGTAATGAATGGCTGGATTATATTTGCTTTTTCAGGACGCTAACAGTAAGCTTTAGTCAAAGTTATCCTAAAAAGTAGACTTGTGCAAAGGTTGGTAACAACTGATCTAGACAAAGTTCTGGATTTGAAATACTGGATAAGGATGTCTTTTTTCTAATCTGCTAGATTGTATTATTGTTATATTTGAAAGGCGCAGTCCCAGAGCCAAAAGTAAACTAAAGGGTCTTTCAATTATTACCAATATAAACCAGAGGGGCTGCATTACCTTTTCTGGGGGTGTCTGCATTTATTTTAAAAACAGACAGTAGTGACTGGAAATGAAAGAGGAAACTGGGATGACATTAACGTCTTCACTTTAAACAGGGGATATTGTGTTTACTGCACGTGGTCAACACAAAACCTCTTAGCCACCAGGATTCTATTTAAAGTAACAATTTCACATTTGGGTAAATGTGCTTATTGGCTTTTATGCTGAGTGACAACCTATTCCTCTTTAATGCCCGTAAATATGAAGCTAGATCAGAAGAATACATGAACTTATTCAAAGAGGAAGAGAAACTGGAAGAGGTAAAAGTGTTCACGAGAGGATATTTATGTGCACAGCTTCTTGAGAAATTCTTATCATATGGGAAAAAAAACAGGAGCGCTGCCGTCTCCGGTTTTCATGATGACTTTTTTTGTGTCCGGAGTGATTGTGAATTACTGGGGTGATACAAGTAGGATCCGCAGGCGGGTCCATTAATTACTGACATGAGCACTTTCATGATCACTTTTTCTGGCCAGTACATAAAGTTTCTGTGAGCTATGTTATAATCTAAAAATGGCTTGATTTGAAAGCTTCTTTGATATGTATGTGTGTGTGTGTGTGCGTGTGCATATTTACCTGTCCAACTTCTGGCATAGACAGGTGTGCTCCAGTCACCTGACTGACCATCATATTCTTCCTTAGTTCTGAGCAGTATCTTGTAGACAACACCAGGTAATGCATCAGTGATGGTGTAGGAACGCTGGCCTTTAATCATCCTTATCTATACAGACACATACAGATAGACATTATCTCCATCGACTGACACAGCAAGGTATGTTATTGTTTTAGCCTTGAATACCGAACACTGAGTAAACCCTTCACACCCGATAGCTTGCTGATGTACTGCACCTGTTCATTAGATAATGAGGAGTTGCAAGGTCGGTATTTGATCTCATATATTAGTTCATAGAAATTGTCTTGCTGCTTCCAGGACGTTGGTAAATTCCAGGTGACCTGCATCCTCGTCTCCTGCCCTTCTTCCTTTTGGACTGACACATTTGACGGAGGGTCCGGCTTCACTGAGGGAGCAGGAAGGAACAGAGAGAGTGCAGCGCCTCAGTTTACAGCAGGCCAAATCTCATGCTGACATGGACACATCTGCCCTGACACCCTCTTACAAATGCTCAAAGGTGTGAACCGCAGCAGGGAGCTGGTGGCGTTGCCTGTGATGCTTGTAACACACAGATAGGCCATATGAAGGGTTCTCAGCTCGTCCTCGTTGTAGTCCAGAGCACACCAGCAGCGCGAGTGCTGAGATGAATATGAGCACGGCACTTTATGGAATTCCTCTGTCGGACTGAGAGAAGGAAAGACACAGAAAGAAATAGAAAAGCAATCGATCACACAAAGATAGAGGAAAATAAAAGACATAAATTAGTACTACAACATCTCTAGCATTTTAAAGCAATTCCCAAACTCTGTGTGTAGTACATGAATGTACACTGATACAGGTGCTCCAACTTAAACTGACACAACTTTCAGCACTTGCCTGCAACTATTTCAAATGTTTTAATGGTAAAGTTTTATCAGCAACCTTTAAATTTTAAGTATGTAACAGTAAAAAGATTAAGAAATGCTCTAATTTAAAATTTCTGTCTGAGTGCTGGCAATTTGTTTAAGTCAATATTTTCAACACAACACAATATACAGATTTTTTTGTATCTACCGCTTGCACACATCAGTTATTCTACATATATGTAAATATAGTTCACATGGTTACAGGGTCAAAATATTAATCAATGGGCCTTTAAACATGTCTTCATATGGATGCAGTGACTTAGCTAATAGAGAAGGTCATCCAGTAATCACAGGATCAAATCCAATCATTCACACACATTCGTCTGTCTGCATGACAGGCCAATTGATGCATGGTATATAACTCCAGCTATTTACGTTGTCTTGTTTTTTAGTATCATTAACTTTCTTCACAACTTATGCAAGCTATTTATAGGGGGAAGTTAGTGTATAGTGTGTCCTTACCTTTTACTCAGTGAGAGGTAACAATCAGGCTGTTTAATGACGGGCTTCTGAGCTGTCCATTCACAGCGAATTTTACTGCTGGGCGACTTTTTGTAGCAGAACAGATGAGGACTCTCAGGGCGATCTAAAAGGTAAAGAAAACACGCAATGGTACTTTATAATTATTTTTCACATTCAGAGGTATACTAACTGAATGTGAAAAATAAATGGGCCAAAGTCATAATTACAGTTGCACAAGCTTGCTCTACTTAAGCACCTGTTTTCACCATTGTTTTAAAAGGTACATAATACAAGTCATTTACCCACAATCACAATGTTCAACCTCGAGATTTGTCTTGTATCTTCGATATCATTTATTTTGTCATCAAATTAAAGTTAAATGTCATTTGTATGTATTCCTTCATTACAAATTCATGGCCATTGTCAGTTACCTGCGACAATTACTTTCACAGCAAATGTTTTTCTGCCTCTGTGATGACAGGTGTATTTCCCAGAGTCTGTCAGTCTTACTGAGGCCAGAGACAGCAAAGCTCCACTCCTACCAAATGTGAGTTCTCCCAAGTCTCTGTCTCCTGTCACGACTGTCCTCTGGTTCCACTTCCACTGAGGCCTCAGTTTTATGCCTCTTGTTACCCTTCTCCCTTCCTTCCCCTCCTCATCCTCATAATCACTCTCAATGTCCATCTCTTCAGCCTCCCAGTCAGATTCCTCCTTCAGCGGTCTGCTTGCACTGGTTGGCTGGACCATGTGAGAAGAAGCTATGTATTGTGTGTCTGTATATCCGAGTACTTGTTTAGTGGTGACTCCTTCGTCAATCAAGTCAGATTGGTGTCCCTCACTTGCAGTATTCTTCTGGGGGCTTTTATCAGTTTCAAGTGAAACTGCACCGTCGCCTGTGTATTTTGGAGGGGTTGGGATTACACCTAAGGAACTTCTGCTTCTGTTGGCTGAGCTGTTCCTGGACAAGCTGACCTTTACACCATTCACCTTCACATGACCCCGGCAGGACAGAACCAAGCTGCTGCCTGGAGATAAAACCAACATACCAGGTGGAGGGTCTGCACAGAAAAACAAGCACAGGATTTATAGAGTTAATGCATGCATGTGGTTGGTTTTTTTTGTGTGAATGTGAAATCTCAACTTGTTTTTCGTACATTTGTATTTTGTAGAAATTGAGATGAGGTTCTTTAGCCTTGTTAGCTGCAATTGACAGCACAGATACGATGCAACGTTGCGTAACCAACATTACCAACTCCTTCTTAACTTCCTCTTTTAATATGTCTCTCGTATGTCTTCGTATTTTCTTTATTTACATCTCTGACATTCATCCCAGCCTTTCAAATGTTTTCATTCTGCTCAAAGCTCACACAGACAATTATGACTTAAGACAGCTGTCTGCCTCATGTCTGGACTTGATTGGCTTGACATCAGAAGTCCATTGGCCTTCTATAATTCAAATATATTTTATCTCCCTTTGCCTGTATTTTCTCCCAGAAATCTGAAAGAAAGTAGAGTCTCTGCAGTTGACATAGGGCAGAAGTGCAGGTATTACAATATTGGGACTAGTTTTACATTTCATAGTTATTTTTTTACTTAAATTTATTTGACTCTGTGCTTTCTTAACGTGGATAATTAAAGTCAGGGAGTTGATCAGCTATGAAAATAAAAAAAAAATAGCTTGTCTTTCTTTATAAAACCCTCCAATAGTTTGAGGCCACTACAACAAACATGACAGGATGAAGACACATTTTTTTCTGGCTGAAACTAATTCGCAAAATGAAATAAAGATAAATAAAACAAATAAAACATTATAAGAGGGAAAGAGGGAGCCTAATTTTGCAAGGACTTTTGGATTAAAATGAATTGTCAATACACATTATTAAATTATTTTGTTTATTATTAAGTGAACCATTTGGAAAATACAATCTGTGAGGTGCATTGGACGAACAAAGCAGGCTGCAACCGTTTTTATCTGTTTGCTCTGATGTCCAGTCCAATTTAAAAAAATGTTTAAAAATCAAATCACTCCCTTGGGTGATTATAGATCTTTGGACGATGAGAACTACCTTCCACTAAAAATGAATGAATGAATAAATAAACTATTTTACTTTTTTAACAGATTAAGCGACACTTTATTTGCATACTTTTCTCTAGACCTCATTACTTGACCTTATAACATTTAGTAAGAAAACTCCTTTCCACGGTTTGACAAATTACATGTATATTATTCATGTCATACCGTACCTTTTCTAGGACAGGCTCCGTCAAAAATGCTGTGGATCAGCGGGACGCACACAACGCACAGCCAGAGAAGAAAAATCCCCATTTTTTTTGCCAACGCAGCTCCGTGTAGCGTTGTCACACCATCACTTCAGCAACAGCTGGAGCTCGTTGATTTCCATCGAACTGTTTACGGCGTGAAAGCCGGTCAGACAGCTGATTAGATCTCCATAGAGGACAGGAGAGTTGAAGCAGAGCTGGTTTCTCTGGCTGCAGTGGTCTGCTGTCTGTAAGACCCGTTATTGTGAAATCCTTGCGCTCTTCCTCTTGTTCAGCGCCGTTACACAGAGGAAATCCTCCTCACAGTCAAAATAAAACTCATCACAGGCCTGTTATTAAACAATTCAATTACTAAACATCTGTCACACTCGAGAGGGGACTTTATGATTTGTTAAATATATTTTACTGACACTGTTTTATATTCAGGTTTTTTTTTTTTTTTTTAAATTGGAGACAAAGTTTTAGCTGAATTTCAGGAGCAGGACTACGCCTCAACCACTCCCCCCACCCTTCCGGTCACACTACCATAAATATCCACCCACTCTAAACCTCGGCCTGTTCACGTTTTCTGCATTCGGAACCAGACACCACGCAGAAAAAACAAAAACGATCTTACCTTGGCCCAAACTACTGTTCCTCAGCCCGACGACGACGACGATTGTTTTGCCTCCCCAGAGGCCACCCAGACACCCAAGGGAAGCCCTCGATCTGCTGCCTCGGATACCCACGAGACGCCGCCAACCGCCACCGGGAACACCCAGACAGCACATCGGTGCCAAACCCGCCGATCTCCAACAAGCCGACCAGCTGCATCCACCAGAATCCCTCTCTGCTCAATCCTTCTGTACGAAGGTTCCGATCCACAGCCGTCCTCCAGTAACCCACTCACCGGTGACAGAGGGAGACCTGCCACCCTCGGATCTAGTCAACGGAAACGTAAGTCTCCTCTCTCTTCCTCCGCTCCAGGCCCAGCGCTCGGGAACGAGTCTCCGACGACTCCGGCTCCCCAGCGCGCCGCGCTCAAAGCCGCCACCACCGCTCCCGCGGTCCAGCCAGGTCCCCCGTCGAAGACGCACCAGCTAAGATCTCCGACCGGACCGTAGTCCGTCTGCTAAAAGCGCTAAAAGAGAAGGGGATACCTCAGCACCGCTCCGACAACAAAGCAAAACTGTTCCAACTCCTCGCAACTTTCCGAAAGTCACGTCAGGTAAGAAACACGGACGTACCTCCATCCAAAACACACCGGCGTAACGTCAACGGAAGTTACGTCACCACGCACCTCCAAGCCCCGTCCTCCCACCCACAAAGTTCCGGGTTGCCAGGTTGGCAGGGCGTCGCCTCTCATCCCCCTCCACTTCCTCCGGCAAACTCACCTTTGCAAAGCGGCACCGGGATGCCGACTCTCTTTTACTCTCTTCAATTTCCACAGCATTCCATCCCACCTTCTGGCTTGGATCCATCAGTCTGTACTACTGCTGTTCTTCCACACACACCTTTTTTCTGCCCTTTACTCTGGCACCAGGTTACCAGGTCTTCTTTCCTCTTTCCTCCTCTCTCATCCATCCACAGCGCCCATCATCACCATTGGGCTGCCAACTTACAACCCTTCTGCCCCCTTTCCTCTGGCGCCTCCAGCGACCTTCCCAGCACAACAAGGGCCGCAGTTTACCCTTCTACCATGGAGATTCCTGGCACCGGGATGCCAGTCCCTACTCCTTCTTTCCCTACCCTCCAACCATCCCATGCTCTCTTTTTTGGCTCTGCGCCGCCGCCCCGTTGCCAACTTCCTAGTTATAACTCCTCCTTTATCACCTCCAGCCCACGGTCTCTTGACCACGAAATCAGTCTTCGCTCAGCGTGGCGTCCCTCTCTCTGAAGAGAAAACGGAAGGTCCTTCACACATCTTGGAGTTTCTCGGGATTACTCTCGACACTGTCCGGTTCCAAGCTTCTTTGCCGGAGAAACTCCACCGCATCATTACTCCTCCTACAAAACTTTCTTCTTACTCCCTCTTGCACCAAACGACAACTGCTCTCCCTCTTGGGACATCTGAACTTTGCCTTGAACATCATCACCCAGGGCCGCTCCTTTATTTCGCACTTGCTTTCCCTCGCATCATCCACACCCTCACTTATCGATCCTGTCTCCATGGATACCCCCTCCAGAACAGAGATGCAAATGCGGCTGCACCTCCTCTCCAACTGGAACGGTATAATCTTCTTTGACGATGACCAACTTTCCAACCCAGAAGGCATTCAGCTCTATACTGACGCTGCTCCTTCCGCCGGTTTTGGGGGCCACTACGGCAGATGATGGTTTTCAGCTGAATGGCCCATCGAGTTCCGCAACTTCCTCCAAGGCTCCCTCCAATCATCTTCAGCAGTCCACGAAATATATCCGATCGTTATCGCCGCTCTCCTCTGGGGGCACGAGTAGCCAAAAAGGTCTATACTCATCCATTCTGATAATATCACCGTAGTCGACATCATTAACAAAGGCAGAACAAACTCTCCCACGATCATGTGCGCAAAGGGCAGGCAGCCTTGCTTTCTTAGGATGGCTTCTTTTGGGGATCTGCAAGGCCCGGGAGCCACAGTGGATCCTCGACTAAGCCTTCGCCAAACTGCGAAACTTTCACCCTGGCTTAATCTCCCCCAATCAATGAAGGTTCGCCCTCAGCCGAGGCGGGGTCCCAGCTAGTGCAGCCAATCTCATATAGGTACATGTGGGAAAATGGGCTATTAAAACTTTTATTTAGACTCAATAACAATATTTTTTAATTTGTATTGCAAAGAAACAAACAAAAAAAAAGCATTATCCTTTTCAATTTAGACACAACTCAAAATCTCTTCTATTCTTTTTTTTTTTTCCTTAACCTCTGCCCTAAATAGAAAGTGAATATACACCAAGATAAATGAGAAGACTAAAGGGTTTAGAGATGTTTTTTTGTGGTTTAACTTAAAATGTAAAAACTCCAAAGTTGTCTGTTATTTTTTTGCTTCAGCTCATTTCACTTTCCACCAGTTGTTTCTACCTTAAACTTTGGTTGTTACATCAAATAACATTTGCATAGACACAGTATGTTTGTCTCACATTAAAGAGATGATATTTTTATTCAACAGCTCCATATTCCACCAAAAGCTGAACCCTGCTTAAACAATTCATAGGGTCCTTATAACTGTAGTACATTCATTTTAAAAAGGTTTAGCAGATCACATCAACCTCCTGTTGTATTTTCCGCTGCTTTGTTGATGACTGTAGTCCAGGAAGATGTCCAAGATCAGGTTTATATCGTACCTATACTACTTAATGGTTATAAATGCCCAAAATGGGTCAGGTGTCAGTATTTAGCAAGAACATGTGGAATTAGGATGCAATTTTGATGGAAATTACACCAAAGAAAGGGCCTGACATTTTGGCATTGTTAAGGCAAAATTATCCACAAACTATCCCTTCATTCATGAACAAATACATTTTTTTTTTACAGCACTTTACAGGTGTGTATGTATGCAGTATGAATCAGCACAACTGTTCACTCACAAAATGACAATATTTATGATTGATAGTTTGACAGACCACCTTTAAATGTTAATTTGCTGCCTTTTTTATATATTTGCACTTTGCCCGGGTCCAATTTAAAGTAAAACAGCAGAAATTTGTCTTCTCATTCTGTTTTTCAGACTATTTTACATCAGACGTACATTAAAATGATCTGGCCTTTGTTAGACCAAAAAAAGGCCTAACTTCCGAATGAAAGCATGCATGAAAGCTTTCTCTACAGTGCAACTCAACCAGACCGTTATAAACACATCAATATGATGCAAAAAACAAAAGGAAAGAAAACTTGTGGAGTAGAAGTATCGTATAACAAGTAAGAAAACAGATCAGTGAGTGATAAGGGACACAAATCTGCCAAGTCTTCTGTAAATTAAAATACCGTTCTCACTGAGAACTATAGTGAAAACGGAGGCTTTTTTGACACGGAAAACTTTTAAAGATAATAACTTCTGAACCTCACTGATTTAAACTCGTTATTCTGCACATTCATTCATCTCTTTGTTGAGATGCTATGTGGCCTACTTGTGATTGCAGCTTGTGAAATAACAAAAATAATGAATAGCTAGTTATCTGCTCCTGCTGCTGTCCTTCACTTTTATACTGTATATTTCTGTCATTCATGACCACAGTCATCATACACTGTTGGATCAGCTATCTCGCGTAGATCATAATTTATAGCTGGGAAAGTCCGTGTCATTAGAATATGCCACTTCCTCTTGTGATTCTGAAGTAACTTATTTATTTTGAGACAACACAGTGGGAAATGTTTTTATAACAGTCTGTGTGCTCTCTCCAGAAGAACACACAACACTTCATGTATGTGTGTGCAAACATCTGGTAGACCGTAGCAAATATGGGGTTCATCTATCTGTTGCCCAAGTTTCATTTAGACTGGCTGGTTTCCTTGGCAACAGACGTTGGGCCCGGGCTGTTGGATGCACTGGCACGAGTCGTAATACCCTTCCAACCAAACAGAGCTTCCTATTGGACAAGGGAGGAGAAATTACCTGGTAGCATAGTCTTAAAACAATAAAGACATGCAGAAATAACAGAAGAATGTTGGTGTGTATTATTCTGTGTGTTTTATAGACATTTTGTTATTGCTGTTATAAGAAAATAAACATAGCTGACCTGCACAGTCCCCAGAGAAAATGTCCAGCCTCCTGGTGAATCTCCCCCGTGGATTGTGGGGGTTAGGATGCCAGCACTGGTGGCCTGAGCTGAGCCCTGAGGTGCAGCTGCTTCTGAGGCTGGTGCTAAAACTGGTGGGGTCTGTGTGAAAGAAGCAGAAACGGTCTGCATACTTTGAGCTGATGCCGTTTCCTCCTCAATGGGTGTATCTTGTGAGCCACCCAGCAGAGAAGAAGAGTTTGATAGTGGTGGAACCGACCCAGAGACGCAACTGGGCGCTGGGCTGCACTCCCCTGAGGTGCTAGGGGGAGTGTGAGTGTGAGTATTTTTCTTCCTGCGAAGAGTGTCGATCCAGCTGGAGCTGTGTCTGGAGGCAAAGTTGGCCAGGGCCAGAGACGAGAGCCTCATGTTTTTGCCTGAAGTGATCAGCTCTCCAAAGCCCTCCTGGTGGGCGAAGGCATAACCTGACCTCCTAGAACCACTGCGAGCACCCAGACGGCCCTCTGACACACTGCTTGCACCTTGCCAGGCACCTCCAACACTATGACCTACCGGCTTCCGTCTTTTCTGTCGCACCAACTGAGTGTAACGCACCTGATGAAGGAACAGAAGAGAGAAATAAGGTCATTTAATATAAAAAAAAAACTTCACGGCCTCACATTTATGCCATTTCTTTTAAAGAGTGCAACTTTTAGCATATAGGATTTCCAGATGATCAATTTCCCTTAGACTACTCTCTTAGTTGCATTTGAGCCACTTGTGTGCTTTGCATTTTACTGTCTGACCGAAGGTCCCTGCAGTTACTGAATTGTGCACTCCAATCGTTGATCACACTAAGTCTTGGTGACTTTTTTACTTGACGCTCCAGCTCATCAAAACTGAAACCTTTTCATGCTTGCCAACTAAAACTTTACCCCAGTAAAAAAAACGGTAATAGTGACTGTAGCGAAACTACATACAAATCAAAAAAGGAACTTCTTCACACCACATTGACAGAGGCTTCGGTTGAATGACCAGCTAACTCAAGACACAGTGACTGATATAGCCACACAGTGAGCCTGTATTCATCTTCTGAAAGCAACTTGTGTCATTAGGGTAAACGGATTAAGTCAATATTTGATAGTGCATGAGGCCAGTGACGGTAAGCATGAACTCATCACCACACTCAGATGAACGGATTTTACGCGTGCAGTTAATCATTTGCTGCGGCTAGTTTCAAACCCACACACTGGGAGGACACCAAGGCATGTTGCAATGGAAGACGATGGACTCATCGGTGTTATAAATGTTGTGTTTTTGTGTGTTTTCTCACCGTGTCTGAGAGCTGAGGTTTCAGGTCCAGCTTGAGGAAGCGGAATGCCAAAACTGGAACTATGCATATTGCTGTTGCCAGTGCAATAGTTAACCACACGATCGGCTGCAATAATGTGCTCTGAGCACTACCTGCACATATATAGAGACAGAAAAATGAACACATATGTTTTAGATAATGTACAGTATTTCACAAACACTACTTATAGAATGATCTTACTGGAGGAGGGAACTGATTTCAGACCACAGTAAACATCAATTCTTGTTGATAAATTTTTGTTATATACGATTATTAAAAGTTGTAACTGTTTAGAGTAATTAAATTACAATTTTAATTAAAGTTTACTTTTAAAAATGTACTATTATACTCATTTAATTTTTAGATTTGATCATACATATTAATGTAAGGGATCATACAATTTATCAGATCAAGTTATCCATGTGTGCAAATAAATATATATTGGATGATTATATTGTGACCAGATCATTGTTTATTTAAACTCTGAAAGAACAATTTTAATACAGGCCTCAAAAATATATTTTTTGTTTGGCTGAAGTGTATTTGTATGTGTGTGTGTGTGTGTGTGTCAGAGAAATAAACAGAAATCAGGGGACCAACCTACAAAGTTGAACTGATTGGGAAAGATCCTGAAGAGGGTCTGACTGTGCAGAGCAAACATGATGGTGAAATAAGAGCCTAGAGAGCCCCACACAAATACATGGTTGATGACGGTCCAGAAGCCTGTATCAAGAGCGATCTACAAAAATCACACAAACAGACACACATGCAGAAAACAGCATGGGTGCACCGATAATACAACAAGGGTTTTAAATATAGAAGCTATAAGGAAAACTAACACCACTCTGGGCTCACCTGTACACTGACCACAATAACCAGGGCTGTTGCTGTGGTGACCGCAAAGGTCTGGTAGTTAGCAAGGGGCACTCCGGTGCTCTGAGTGGCGTCAGACAGCACGGCATAGGGGACAAAAAACAGCACCACTGAAGTGTAGATGCCCTGGGCGATGCAGATGAAGAACTCTCTCTTGTTGAAGAGGAGGTTGAGCTGCCCAGGCTCGTACAGCTTAGGATACTCCAGACTTCTCTGTTCGGGAACATCCTGCAACAACAGAGGAAGTGAGAGGCTGCATTTACTAAAATAAGACTACAGAGAGTCTGCAGGCAAACCAGTAGCTTGGTGTTTTAAACAAAGTGCTAACATCAACATACTAACACAGTTACATTGACCATGGCTAATCAATAAATGTTAAAATGGAGAAGTGGGAAGATCACCACAGACATCAAAACAAAACAAAACAAAATACAAAATGTAAAGACCTGGTCAAATATCCCCATGGCCAGCACAGGGAGGGAGGTGTACACAATGTTGTAGAGTGTAATGAAGTATTGATCATACACTGTCTATAAGAGAAAGGACACAGACACACGAACAGTTAAAATCATGATTGTGATTCCCTAACTCCTGATTCTTGGTTCTATATTTTCCTTGTGATCTTTACTCTCTGACCTGGGCAGAGAAGCCACAGAAGAAGCCAAACCAGAAGTGCACCATGGTGAAGGCAAAGTTCTTGTAGAAGAAATAGCAGAGGAAACGGCACATGCGCAGGTAGGACCAGCGGCCATGGACCAGCAGGAGTCGCTGCAGGAAGCGGAACTGGGAGAACGAATAGTCACTGGCCAGCACGGCCTGGATCCCCTCCTGGCCTGAGATACCAACGCCAATATGAGCGCCTGCAGGAGGGGAGAGATGGACAGCGAGAAATAAAAAGCAAGTCAAAGAAAGCTGGTTGTATTTGGGGAAAACTGGACTTCTATTTTAGGCATTATTGTTTTTAATATGACTTTATATTATCCATATGTTTCACAGGTGAGATGAAAAAAACGTTTAAATCAAGTAGATAAAACTGCATCATGTTCTAACAGGACATCGTTCATTAAATGTTGTAATCAATGTCATGGTGAAAAAATGATTTAACATTTCAAAATGTTACCAACACTCATGAGCATCCTTGCAAAGAGTTAGATGAGAAGACTGGTACCACACAAAGCAAGGGACTTTCTGGAGGAAGATGAACACTAACCATAACATTTTCATACAACCTGCTAACTCGAAGTTGTTCCAATTAACTGTGTCAATGAGATAGAAAGAACTAGTAAATTAATAAGACATTAATCTCAAATTTAGCCATACTATGTATGTCCTATTAAAGGGAAGTACAGATAGATGAAATGCCTCAGGGAAAAACAAATGGTAACTGTAAGATAAAAAATCACAGGATGTGAACCAACACCGCCCACCACTGCTGCAGTCACTGTTTCTGCTTTGTATTTGCATCAGTTCATTTCAATAAACATGTACCCATACATGTAGACGTGATGTACAAGCCACATGCAGACAAGCAAAATGATGCAATGCTTACAAAACTCAGAATATTACAAAGAAACAGCACTGAGTTATGGGGTTAACCACAAATAAACTTGTCTCCTTTAGCTTCCCTTCAAGGTGAGAAAAAAAAGCCATTTTAGTCAACACTCACTGACAGTATAATTTTGTATCACCTTGTTCTAATTCCTAAAGTTTTAAGGTGTGCGTCTTCATCATTTTGAAAGCATTTTCTCAAAGATATACTGAACATATTTGGTATCTAGGAGACTTGAGTATTTGCATTAAATTAAAAAATTAAAGTTCTTTGAATTTGATCAAAGTTTGTCAACAGTACATCAGTTTGTAACACTAGAAACCAGTTCTCAATCTTATGAGGACATCACACCCACTGCAACACACATTTCCACAGAGCCTTCGTCACTAGTAGTAACACCACAGAGATAAACAACTTCTACGACCACACCTCTGCTGAGAATTTCCATTGCTTAAAGGTAGACTCGGCAGCCACAAGGCTAAACCCTACTTCTTTCTTTTCACTCCATCTCAACAATGATCCAGTTACACTTCTTCTTCTTCTCTCCTCTCTGCAATCCTTCATGCATTGATCCCACCTGCACGACTCACTTTTGATCATGCTAATGTCGTTAGCGCCGTCTCCTATGGCCAGGGTGACGGCCTTCTTGTGTTTCTTGATGAGCTCCACCACCTGAGCTTTTTGCAGTGGGGTGACTCTGCAGCAGATCACCGCTTTGCATGCGCATGCCGTCAACACAAATTCTGTCTCCATGTCCGCTTCAAGCGCATGGGCCTATCAGGTGGCAGGAGAGAAGGAGAGTTGAAAAGTTTATGGGTAAAATGAGAGGAGTCAAAGTTGCAGCTTCAAAAGAAAAGTAGAAGAATGTTTTGTTGACGCAGATAACATATTTATGGAAACTCACTATTTCCTGACAGTTGGCAGTTACATTTTTATGGTCCCTGCTGTTTTTGTATATGTATTTGTATAAAGTATGTGAGTATGAGGGGTGCTATTCATACCAGACTGTGACCGTTGATTACGAGGGCAAAGTCTCCAGAGATGTCCATGAAGTTGGGGGGAGGTGAAGGAGGTGGAGCGCATCGCACCTGTTTCCTCCCTCCTCCTCCTCCTCTTTCTTCTTCTCCTTCTCCTTCTCCTTCTCCTCCTGCTGCTGTACTGTCTCCTTCTTGTCCTTCTCTGAACCCGTTACCCATGAAACATGCCTCTCCCCATCTCTCCATCCCTTCCTCTTTCCCTCCATCTCTTGTTCGTGACAGTTCAATCATCGTTTCCCTTGCCTTCCTGGAGAAGAAGAAAAACAGACTCCACATCAGCAGGGATTGTCTAAGTCACAAAGTCAAACCAAACATGACTATTAAGAGGAGAAAATAGAGAGAGGGATCTTCAAGAAGGAAAAAAAAAACGGAGGTAAAATACCATGGATGTCAGGATTATTAAATCACTGCTAATCTGCCTCTCTGTATCACCTAAATCATTTCCGCGCTCCATATGTTAATTTGTGCATCACATGAAACACATCAAGATGGTGATGCAGAGTTATTCTATCTATTGCATATTTTATTATATTTAGGATATTTAACTGTTGAACGTGACATTTTTAGCGGTTTTATTGTCTTCTTTATTCATTTGTTACACTGAATGATACGAGGTGCATTCAAAAAGTTCAGACACTGCTGTTGTTGTGTGCGAACGGTGTGCATGAATCAGGGGGAGGGAACAACTTTCGTGAGTAAGTATCCAAGTCACATTGCTTAATCAACACCTACATCTGAGTTATACTCATTTTTGTGAACACTGGCATGTACGAATTTGCAATTTTATCAACGACTTGAGGAGAAAGCGCACAATACATTTTGGGGCAAACTCAGAGAATTGGCAATGAGATGCTAATCTACAGCAATTATGCACTTAACTGGGCGAGATGTTTTGAGTGGTATTCCTGTTTCAAAAGGGGCAGAACGTCACTGTTGCAGAATGAAAAAAGGCACACCAGGTAAGGTGCCCAACCAGATGGGTTTTCTTGGACATTTACGGGGTTGTGCACCATAAGTCCGTCCCCCAGGGTCAGACGGTCAACACAGAGTTCAACTGCGATGTTTGAGGGAAAAAATTCGATGCAAACGATCAGAACTGTGGCACTTGGGTTCTCCAAAATGGCAACATGTCCACTCACAGCACATTGAAAATTTACAAGTTTCTCACCTACAACAACACAATTGTAGCTCACCACCCTTACTAACCGGATTTGGCTCCCAGCAACTTTTTTCTGCTTCATAAAAATTTGATAAAAAATGTTGTGTTCACATATCAGTGGTCACAAAACCTTTTATAATTCATGTGCTGATGTTGATCAAGTGACATGACATGGGATACTTTATCACAAAGTTTATTGCTCCCACATTACTGTGCTGCTCTCCGTTTCTATGCAACAAAAAGCAGTCTTAAAATGTTATAATCACACCTTTTACACTAGTTTCACTACAACTCTCAAACAAAAGTGGATTGTAGCAGTGGTGTTAAAATTAGTTGACATATGCTGGGTGTACACTAAATTTGTTCACTTAGAATTTTTGTTTTACAGTTTATACACTCAATAAACTGAGTTTATGAACGGACTCTTTTCAGATGAAACAGTATTTCATGGTGCAGAGAAACACAGGCTGAGAGGTAGAAAGATGTACAGCCAGCCATGCATCCAAGTAAACAGACTTACCTGAGTTCCTGCCGTACACTCTGGACAGTGTGTCCACTGATGATGAACACCTCAGTCATTTCATCTGTCAGCATCTTACAGGAGTAACCTATGTTGACAGCCGTCTCTGGGCAAGAGAGAGAGAGAAGATTGATGGAGTGCTGTGTAGCATTTTAATAGAACATAGTGGAGCTACATGATAAAGAGAGCAGGTATAACATTAATAACATTTAAGTCTTTATTCTTAAATGAGAAATCCATTCCTTCTCTGACCAAAGTGACAGCCAGCACAGATTAAAAAATACAATAATGCTAACATTCAGTTGGCATACTTGCTGAGTCCAGAAAATGCTATAAATAAAAACCCTCTGTTTTAATTAAGACTTTTTAGCTCATTTACTGCTCACCACTTTGGCTGCCTCATTGCTCTTTGTACTGTTCTACACGCTCTTCCAGCATCAAATCACAGTAGTTGCATTGTTGCAGCTGGCACGTGGACCCTCCACATGTCTTTTTAGTTTTGGAACACTGTAGTCCTTTGGTGAGGATTCCTGGGTTATATGACAGCCCCCAGTTGTAACCAGCCGGTGGTCATACAACTGCATTGTTGTCTCGGAAGTTAATTTAATTTGATTTAATTTAATTTAATTTAATTGTATTCGAGGATCCCATGGGATATGAGAAACTTGTAAATCACATGTTCACATACATGCTGCATGAATTTTGTATAATTACAATTTCCTTGTTCTGTAGCTAGTCCAGTACAAGGGAGTGGTGTGCATGGGGTATATTGGGGTATGCATTAGCAACGTGGTGCAGCAGTACATGAGCGGCTGAGGCTGTTGTATTTGTTTGCAAATTTTAATGAAAACCTTGCACACTGAGTTGTGAAAGCTGGTGTAAAAAGTGTGTGCATCTCACCCTGCTTATCCCCAGTGAGAACCCAGATCTTAATGTTGGCCAGAGACAGGACAGCGATGGTCTCTGGGACGCCTTCCTGCAGCTTGTCCTCTATAGCTGTGGCACCCAGGAGCTGGACACACAGGATGACAGACAGAAACACTTACACACAAATTCCAGTTATCATTCAGGCCACAAACTTAAGAAGGGCTTAAAAACAGCTTTTATACTATGACTTGAAACATTTTAAATAATGCAGTGGAGAACAAGTTACCGTCAATCCCCAGCAATTAAAAAGCATCTATGAAGACTTGACAAAACTGGTCAGCTACAGTGGAAAAAAAAAGGAATTTACCCTGACCAATTCAAGTCTGGATGACACCTCCAAGTTCCCCTTTTCACTGCACTATTTTTACTTAGTTCGGGAAAGTCAGTGCATATTTTGTGTGAGAAACAAACGGATCACACAAAGAAAATAACAGTCAGACTGGCACTGAAAACTGAAACTGAAAAGTACAGAAAAAGTCATACAGATACAAGCTTCAAACTACGTCACTGACCATCATATCCTGTTCTATCTCCTCATAAGCCGCTGCCAGCCTGTCCTCCCTGTAGTCACTGGCCTTGTCAGCGTAGCGGTGGTTCTCTGACCAGGCCTCCCACTCACCCTCTGACAGGTCCCTGTAGGCCAAAGCCAGGGTCCGCAACCCATCTGATGCATACTCCTGGAGCCCCAAACATACACACAAACATGTGCATACACAAACATATATGGTATATACATTCTAACATGAGGATACACATGATAGGAAATGAAGCAGTCTTATGGGCTGACATTGAACTCACACTGATGTCTGTGTCTGACTTATTAGCTCATGGTGATATCCATCATCTGATCATGTTTTACAGTGTAGAGACACTAGATGGCAGTGCAGCTCTGTCCATCTAAGAAAGAACGCTTGCGTGTTTACTTACATTGAGGTGGTCAGAGGTGATGCTCATCAGTTCCTGGTTACATGGGTGGAGCCTCTCCAACAACACAGTGTCAGCTCCTTTACAGTACAGACGGATCCTGCCCTCCGGGTTTCGCACTGAAAGTGAATGATAGAGAGTAAAGAAGACAAAATATACCAAGGGATCCATAAAACTCTTCCATCCCCTTTAAATACCCACACTCCACTTCCAAAGCTGCTTCACCAAATGTCATTCCTACATGCAATGTGTCACACAGGCATCTTTATGAATATCTTTTGGTGATGTTATACGAGTGTGTAGACAGAGCCTGGTGGTGTGAATGCTCTGTTGCCACATTAAAGTTGTAGCTCAGGCAAGAGTGACCCTTGTTTAAATTTGTCAGCATATTGCAGGTAGAGAAATCACAGAAAAAGAAAATCTCACAGAGGGATAAAATGTCAGGCTGACTAACAGCTCATCGACAGTCATCTTGTATGTGCCGTGAATTAAGCACATATTTGGGATTTACGTATAATAAAAGCGAAATCAAAACAGCTCGTCCTCTGTTCATGTCATTCAAAGTATAAAAGAAGATACAAAATTCAAAACAACTTCTGCTTCCTCTCTTCTGTAGGATGAGTTGGAGTGCACACCATCAAAGCTCATAATTTCGGAATTTTACAAGCTTTAACCTCTTTCTTCTTCTTTTATAAGAAACAGTTTGAACAGATTTTCCCCTGAATCTTACAGTATGTCACTGTGAAACCAATATTACATTCCCTGCTACAACAAACTTTGAAGAGAAATTGTCACTAAATTTGTCAGGTAATATAAATAAAAGTTAAAATACAAAGAATATGCACACATTACGCATCGGATTCCCTTATCAATAAGTACAAATGGGTGATAGTGCAAATAGGATTTCATCAACTCTTTGTATATTTAAAGCCTCCAACAACAATCTTCAGGCTATTTTCTTTTTTCACTAAAATAGCAACAGAAAATTAAAAGTGCAAGCAGTGATATGCGGGCCCTCGCATGGTCCATGTTGGGGAGCCGCCGGGTCAGGTTGGGGCGGGACTATTATCAAAGATATAATGTTTGAGGAAGATTGGAATACGTACATAAAAGTTACAGTCACTTGTAGTTTCATGACGAGACGCTCAAAATGGCCACCACACCACGGGCACACAGATCGACAAAAACAAATTCATGATGCCAAGAGACTTTTTTTGTACATCTCGGTGTGATACACATGTCCAACGAATTTGGTGCATGTAAGTGAAACTAGGTGTCGGGGCTGCAGTTTAGGGGGCGGTAGCGAGCCGTTTGGCCACAATCTAAACACATATCAGATGTATCGTCTCACCACACCGGATGTATGTGCCACTTTTCATGAGGTTTCAAGCGTCCTTTGACCTTAAACATCGACTTCCTGTGTCACAGCAAAACATCAAACTTTGCCGCATCGCCTTTTCATCCCAAACATGTTAAGAGTGAACTGACTCAATTTCAAGTTGGTCCGACAAAATCTCTAGGAGGAGTTCAACAAAGTACAACATGTGCAAATCGGCAAAAATGGCGACTAAATTCAAAATGGTGGACTTCCTGTTGGGTTGACGTAATGGTGCAATGTAACTTATATGTATGTCTAGGTGTGATACACATCCACCGAATTTCGTGCATGTAGGTAAATGTAGCCGCCGGGGCATCTGTTTAGGGGGCGGTAGCGTGCCATTTGGCCACGCCCACTCGCGATTCCACTAGAATACGAAAATTTTGCCGGAAGAGACGTGTGTACCAACTTTAATGAGTTTTTGAGTATGACAAAGCCTCCAAAAAGGCAATTCATTTGTAAGAACAAGGACCGAAAAAAAAAAAAGATTCCTTGAAGAACAATAGGCCTTTCACACCATCGGTGCTCAGGCCCTAATGATGATGTTTGCACACCTATAACAGACATCCTCTTGCGTATGTTGTTGAAGTCCAGTATGGCGAGCAGTGAGTAGGTGACAGTTCGTCCAATCTCAGTGGTGGTGATTGTCCCAGGTGTTCGGGAACGAAATACAAAGCCGAAGTTTCGAGCAGCTGTCACGAGAGCACCCTCATCTGGAGACTGAGCTTTATAAACCAGCTCTCCTGGGTACACACAGATAAAACAACAGTAAATAATGGACAGACAGCACATTGGTGTCACTATTTGGAGGTGTTTAACCATCTTAATTCCCCCCGCAGTTCTTTGGCTCACCTTCGCTCTTCTCCTCACTCATAACGGTGTGACAGAGGGAGAGCAGGCGAAAAAACTCCTGAGTTTGTGAGTCTCCCACTTTCACTGATTCCAGCAGCTTGTCATCATAGAAACAGAAGTCAGGGTCCGCCAGGGGGTTGAAGGGACTAAAGTCCATCCTCTGTAGATAAATGAGAGCACATGGGACGATGATGAAAAACCTTAAACTAGGAGTAAATACATGTATGAATGAATGTGATGTGTGTTGTATTTAACCCTTTAAACCTTAGAGGCCCCCAATTTAACTATTATTAAAATATGGATATATATACTGATATTTACACATCTGAACAAATCTCACAAGTGTTCCCTTTATTATTACAAATATATATATATATATATATATATATATATATATATATATATATATATATATATATATATATTTTACACTTTATTATTTGTGTTGCAGAGATATACACTTTTTTTATTATGGGTATGCAATTTTCGAGCAGAGGCCTAAAAAATAGGAGTATTTTTAAAAGGTTAAATATAGAAAATGGCCACCTACCTTTGGCTGAGTTCCCAACTGGTCTGTTACTTCGCCTGACAGGAACACAAACACCAGATGTGTAAGACTTAATGTGCATTTTTTTGTATATTAGAGTGATATGTTTGTGTGCACTTACCATAGGTCTGTCCATTGATGGAGCACTTGTTGAAGATCATGATGTTCTGAGTTAGAGTCCCAGTCTTGTCACTGAAGATGTATTCAACCTGAAGGAAACAATTCAAATATTAACACTGCTGTAAGTATAAAGTCACAGAAAAAAATATATTTGTCAAAAAGCAAATCAAAGATTTTAAAAACACTGATCTCTAAAATAAAAATAAGTAAACTGGGTTAGTGGGTTACTTCTTATACTGCCCACTATTTACAGCCTGACAGAATAATCTATTGTTTGTTCAGCCTCCTTTAAAAAAGCCTTTTAGCCTACAGGTGTATTTCCTGTGTGTGGTAACAAACACGTGGCTCCATCATTCAGTTACTGCAGAGTAAAATTATTGGAAGATACATTTCAACGGAATTTAAGGTCGATTAAAAAAAGCATCAGAAAAACAGCAGAAAGTATTATGGATGAATGGGAAGAGTAGACAGTCAGTAAACATGCATTAAATATCCCAGACACACATACACACACACACACACACACACACACACACACACAGCATTCATTGCCTTAGCATGGATGCCCACCTGTCCCAGCTCCTCGTTCAGAGTGGTGGTCCTGGCTTCAGCTGCTGTGTTACACTGTGAGCAGAACATCTGCTGGTCCCAGTTTATGAAGTAGCTGTGGCCCAGCCTGATCACCTCCACACTGATGCACACAGAGGTGAGAGAAGGAGCAGTTTACAGTAACAGTAGAATAGAAGTGTGCGTCTATCACCAAGGGAGTGGTGCTACAATAACTCCCCCACATGAAAACACAAAAAGACAATAACATTCTCATTGGGTGGTATTTTTAGGTAACTCTGTGTAAGTCAGTGGCCTTTAGTCAGACATCCATGCAGCAGTCTAGAAGTATTGAAGGTAAAAAAATATAAAGGCTACCAGCTCTGGGGAGCAGAAAATAAATCAGTGGATTAGAAATGATTAAAATTAGGGAAACTGTAGGTTTTACAAATGTCCTAATGTACAAAAATGTTTATACCCCATTTAAACCAGGCGATAGCCTGCACATCCAACTGTGTCGAGACATGAGGTTGTCCAATATGCCCTTTTGCTTTATTTCTTCACTTGAACTTGGACTTGTATTTATTCTATGGACTCCATGCATTGTTTGTATTTGACATTCAAACCTGGTTTGTGTCTGTGGGGTTTTATTTATACACATTATTCATATTTAAAACTCCACAGATGCCTGCTCCTTTTTATTTAACTGAACTCAAAGAAATAAGTATCAAAACTAGATATACAGTTGTTGCACGTGGATTAAAATGTACCTATAGATACGTATACGATACATATACTTGTTTATACGTTTATGATGGGGTCACAAAAAAACTCTGTTTTTACTGCATCTTTGGTCCGTTTACATTTGTATCTTTATATAGTCAGTCTATCCAGTTCACCACATCCAGGTGGGGTTACAATAATGTCTGTTCCTTTGTTTTGTTTCATATCTGTCCTGGATCATTACATACAAACACATCATACTTCTCCCTACCTGACATAGAGAGAGATAGGCACCACGGTGTTAAGAATGATGACGTAGGACCAAAAGGAGAGAAAAGCTGAGAACAGGAAGTTGTCCACAGGAGGGTCCCAGGGAAGGTAGCTCTGAAACAAAGACCCCACCTCTCTCTCCCACACTGCATTACCCACAGCCAGGATTACACCCATGCACACCAGGAAGCCAAAGATCTGACAGAGATGCACAGATGGAGACACATTAAGGGCAGAGTAAGCAGGGGAGGAGTGTCTTAATGTATAAACAAACATCTTACATTCAGATCTGTGGTCAGTTCAGCCCAAATTAGAACAGAGCGCATTACTTGAGCAGATATATGAAACTAAATTCAAGCCACTGAGATCACGTCCTGAAATAGTTATGAGCCATGAAAGTGAGACGTTTGGGGTGTCCTACCCAGAGGACCAGAGTGTTCATCAGACGATCGATGCTCGTACGCTTAAACTTGGTGCGACCGCTGTTCTGCATTAGCTTGGTGTCTGGGCCTGAGACAGAAGCAGGATAAGGTTGACATGTTACACACATTGCATCCATGAATTTACACGCACATATACACACACCTGCAAAGATGACCAGGCCATAGCAGGCCTCGGTGTTGCGGAGGACACATCCACGGAGCAACATGTTCTGGTTGGTCAGGGCGTACTTCTTCTCTCTCCAGTACAGAGTGCCGCAAAAGCGATCCAGCTTGTTGTTGGGGGGCTCACACACCACCTCACCTTCACAGAAAGAAGAGCATTGACAAACAAAACACACACAAATGTAAATTAGATGCAATATCATTGTTGTCCACCAAATCCAATTACTGTAATACATATATTTCCCTAGCAGTATCCTCTAGAGTTGAATTAATCATCCCTGTGAAATCAGGCTGTTGTCAAACACCTAAACACACACAGAGGCAGGAACACACATCTTTAGTAAGTTGATATGAGGCAACGTGTGGGTTGATTTGCTGCAGTAATGCATTTTTCTGGGCAGGTGAGGAGCGTGTGGGCGTGATTTGCTGACACAAGGCTCTTTCATTGTGCATGCTGGTGGGTGGGTGATGATAAGCTATCATTCAGTGGTGGCAAAGGACGACAGAAAGCGTGTTTTTGTGCATGTTTAGTGTCTTAATTCTGCACTCGGGCGCACACTGAAAACCATTTACCTTTACATCATCAAAGACGATGAACCGAACGAGAAACCAAGATAAAATAAGTTCTCACCGTTGAATGAAGCCAAGTTGTTTGGGCCTCCAAGTTCAGATGTCACTGAGACTGACTGACGCACCTTCATATTGCTCTCTCTGCAAGATAATACAACACAGCATTTTAGACGTAGTGTCCTGTTGCTTCTGCAGATTGTGAGGCTCTGTGAGTAAATGTTGAGGGGTAGTGCATTTTCTGACCCGTCTAGCTCAGCTGTCTCAATGTAACAGAGCCCATGAGGTTCACTGCTGGACAACAGGAGCAGGTCAGCCTGGAAACAAATAGCTGAGGTTAGAATCACTGCATGACACAGACGGCACAGAATTAGAAAAGCACTGATGACTGGAGTGATGATAATGTGCATCCATTATCGCTGTAATTGCATCTGGAAAAAAAGGAAGCAGCTCTACCGTATTCTCTAATGAGCCACATACTTTTAACTGTATTTTAATATATTAATAATATATTAAAATCCATGTAGCTTTTGGTCTGCTGTTTAGTATTAAAAGCTATCATGATCAAAGAGAGATCTAAAATGATTTGCAAGTTGCCGACTTAACCTCGAACACGACCCTGCTGTACATTACATTACATTACATTTCATTTAGCTGACGCTTTTATCCAAAGCGACTTACAATAAGTAGTTTGGTAGACAAATGAATCTTAATTAAAATGGGCCCTGCAGGACTGCTAATCACTGTGTGTGTGTGAATGTGTATGTGTGTTAATTAACATCACTGTGATGGTTGCATACTTACTGCCACAAACTGGTTGTTTTCCAGTTTAATGATATCACCCACCCGAACGTTCATCCACTTCTCCTTCTGGAGCCTGCAACAGCAAATCAGAGAGAAATAGTAAAGACAGATGATGTAACAGAAGCAAGGAAAATTAAGAAAACTAGCAAAATAGCTTATTTATTTTAATCGGAAGAACTTAAAGAAGCAACAGCACAGGTAAGTTCTCTACTGTAATGACTCACGAGCCACGGATGAGGACCTGAGACTGACGATTGTTCACTTGGTTGTCGCTCTTGTGACGAAACTGCAGGCAACAAAGATTACTATGAACTTTTATTCCACAGACACCGTCAGGTGTCTTTGTGTTCTTGAGTGTGGTTTGTGAAAAAATATACTCACATAGTCGTCTGTGGCATCCTTCACTGCAGTGATGCTCAGCACCAGAGCTAAAGGCACGATGGTAGTGAACCAGGAGAGGGAGGAGATCTGAGGTATCAACTAAGCACAGACAGAGAGGAGGTTAAACTGCAGATTACTTTGAACAAGGACACAAAGGCAGTGTCTCATACAGAGATAGCTACTACTGGTGCGTTTTCCCTGAGTCTGTGAAGTAAGGTTTTCTAATTCCATCTTTTATTACCAGCCTCTTTTCAGAAACTCGCACAGAGTTGATTTGAGAGCAATTATATGGATTCTGAATGCGTTTTCAAATCTTCATCTCCTTTTTATTTGCATGTTTTAATTTATTATTTGCTTCTTGTTACCATTCTAACAATTCCTGATGAGTTTAGGATCTTTAGAGATTTAAACTGACATCATTTGTCTTTTACTATAAAAGCACACACACAGAAACAGATCTCTCCCTCGAAATCCGACATTGCTCTTTTTTGTCCCTCTCTCCTCCTCACCTGCAGAATGAGCAGGAAAAGGAAGTAGGTGTTCGCTACTTCCTGGAACTGCTCAAACAGGTTGACGGGCAGAAAGGTGATAATGTTGTACTTGGATGTCACGATGCAGTTACTCTGGATGATGATGGAAGAAAATACAGAATTACATGCTGATCTAACTATGTTTTAGTTGAATTGTTTCATATTTTGGAACAAGTAAAGGAGAAAACAGCAAAATCTCTCACCGCATACTGAAACCTTTCGTTGTATTCTCTGTCATTGGCCCTGACCCTTCTCTCCTCCTCTGCAGATGCAAGACACAATATGAGTAATTGAGGATGATATGACATCAAAACAACAAAAGACAGCAGGCACTTAAATAGCTGCATCCATGTGTTAGTATTATTAATATTCTTCAGAGATACGGAGAAAGAAAGAGAGTGAGCATGACAGACACAGGAAGGACAATCCACTATGTTTGTTCATTTATTTATATATCAGTGAAGCTGGAGTGTGCCGGGCATTGTTGGAGTATTATTGATGGAAACAGAGGGTCAGACACAATGATTCTGTCTGACAGACACACACGCACTGGAAGTAATAAGAACAAATCAGCTCTGTTCTTAAATTAGCGGTGGCCTCTGTCTGTTTAAAGCAAGATGTGCAATCTGGGCAAGATACACAACACAAAGCTAAGCATGAGTGTGTGTGTGCATCTGTGTGAGTGAACAGGAGGGCTGTAACTCACTACAGGTAGTCACAAATGAGCACAGATTAGACTGCAGTCTTAGTTTTTAGAGAATAAAGTAAACCATCCTCTGGTGCTTGTGCACCTTTCCCCTCTGGACCCTGCACTTTATCCTCCTGCTGTTTTTAGGTTTCTGTTTATGCTGATGCAAAGTAGATTGGGAGTTCCCCTCCTCCTCCTCCGCCAGGCTCATCTCCTCTAATATTGATGAGACAGCTTTTTAAATGAAATGACTGGCCTGTTCTGCACAAGGCTGAACACAGTTCACATGCGTGCACGCACAGTCAGATGTAAATTTCAAGCCCAGAGGAGGCCATATGCACAGAGATACAGTAGCTGTGAAACAACAAAGCCCTAAACGTGCTTTTGACTGAGAAGAAACGAGGTGCCACAGGAAGGGACATCACACAACAGAAACCATCGCCCTGTAATCACACGTACATAAACAACGACACCGTGGTTTCCTGTGTTTCTGCAGCACTGTGAAGCCCTCTCAACATGTACAGCTCATAACCTACATCTTTGTCCCTGCTGTATTCAGCTTCACTAAACACAGGCCACTTAAAGAGATCCCATTAGAGCTCCACTTTGTTGTCAGGTTGTCAGACAGATTTGCTGCGGCAGATGAGCTCCGGCCGGCTGTCGACCAGCTGGACTGTTGTCAAAGTGGATTTAGTCAATTTAGAAAAAATATATTATTTCCCTTTCTATCAGGAGAGTTACAAGTGTAACCTTCAGCATTTACCATATTGAAAAAAAAAAATGTATGGGTGCATGTCACTACTGTGCAGGCTCTGGCTGGATAGAAGGATTCTTTACAATAAACTTATTTTTTGAATAACAATATCATATTTGTCCACCAAAATCTATTCTGTTAAAACTCTTCAAATCCTCTCCCTCCTCTTTCTTGGCATTTCTCCACTTGTCTTGAAGGTCATCATGTTGTTTTCTGGGGCACGTGTCCACCAGAGTGATTTGGCCGACATGCAGTGCCAAGGCTGCATTAACCCTCTGTGAAGAGGATAAGATCCTTGTGCCAGGTAAGCACCACAGCTATCCAGCATCTGATGTCAGGACCAGGCTGCGTCTGTCTGTCCTGAGCGAGCTGACCAACTCAGCCTGAATACATGAGTATCTTTAGCAGACTGCTCAGTCAGTGTTTAATGTATCTGACAACTTCAAGGGCATTAGAAGCCCTGACGCAGACTACATGCAATACAGCAAATAAATCTACAAAGCTCCACTACTGAGAAACTTTCAGTCGCAGGTGTACTCTGAGCATAAGGTTTCCATAAACAATCGAGACATAATAGGAGTAAATAAATATCGATTGAAGCAAAACTTAAAGAATCCTAATAAAAAAAAGTACTAATTTTGTTTTGTCACCCATCCTGTCTCTTTAACACTCTTCCCCTCATGGCTGGACATGCGAGAGTACAAGTCACAGCTCTGAATCTCCTTATACCTCCACAAGCGACAATCTCTCTCTTCTACCAGAGTTAATGCAGATTGAAGTCATAACAATAATGACCACAGTGCATTCAGTCAAGAGTGTTGGGAAATGCTAATGTCCTTGCATGACGAAAACTAAGTCAGGATCAGATCAGTCACCAAAGTGATCATCACTCACTGTGGCTAATCTAATTAGATGAAAAGGGGATAGCAGGTTCGTCTGCAGCCATGAGCGTGCGTCTACATAAGTGTGTGCACGCGTACAGTGATCTAATTTGTTGGTGAACGATGCCGAATGACACAGTGACAGACTGATGGACTGGAGGTCGAATGAAGGTGCACATGCAGTGTGATTTGTGATAGTTAATCTCAGGAATAAGGATACAGACAAAGCTGTAAAGCTGAGGCTGGCGCCTGGAAGATTGATCAGTGTCTCAGGCAGCAGAGACAAAGGACATCAGACACTTATTTACACAAAATTCAGAATAAATACTGTTTTGTTTACACATTGCACACAGACTCAGTCAGCACCAAAAATCAGGAAAACAGTTCAAATTGAGCCATTACTTTAGACAGGTTAACTCCTATTGATTGGGACATACAGTGGGTGAAAACAACAACAATCTGAGCCAAAGCGCTAACCGAGAGTTAAAAGGTGCAGATCTGCAGTAACTATAAGAGTATGAGGAATGACGGTCATTTCACTGTTATTAAATCTGATGTTGGATGTTGATGTCTAATAATGTGCACTCTCAGTGATTACAGGACCAGCTGACTGCTGAACGACATAAAAATGCCAGTGAGGCCAGTTATGCAGACATGTAACATGATGAGTGCACACACACATACACAACCATACAAACAGGCTATAAAATGAGGTGAATGAGATGAATACACAGGAATGAAAATTGGACTCAGTTGGGATGAAGGTGAGAGATGATATTTATTTGTAAAAAAAACAAACAAAAAAACAGACAGTTTGATGCAATCAACAACCTCCTGGTGATGATGCCAGCTCAGTAACAAATGATCCGTCTGACGCATTCTGATTTGCCACAAATTCGTACCTGTCCGCCTCTCTTTCGGCTTTCCACCATCAAGTCTTTTCTTTCTTTGCAGGGGAAGAACGACCGTAAACCATTTCTCCGGGATGTCTTTCGGGACTGTCATCTTAAATCTATTTTCTTGGTGGATGTGCGCTGTTTAAATGACAGCTCGGTGACCGCCACATCTGAACGTCATATTTCCGCAAGGACGCGGGCACGAAGCTCCGGCACCAACTTCAGTCAAGTTGGATTACTGGGACTGTCCCATCCCCGTCTGTGTTGCTTCCTCGCTCCCCTCCCAAAAAACACACACGTGCACGATTCTCCTTCCGCAGAAATTCTAAAGTCATTATTTATTTAATCTTATTTTATTTTTGAGAATTTCAGTCAGCAACTTTACGTTGCATCTGTCAGATGTTAATTTGTTATAAACATGAAACAGCTTGTAGGTCACAGCCGAAATGTTGCAAATGTTTCGTATCGAGGTTGCACAAAAAAAAAAGAAGCGCTATTTTACTAACTGCAGCCTCATCACTCAACTGACGCTGCATCCTCGGTTTAAGTCGTATCCACGACATGAACACTGTCCGCTGTAGGCATTACGTAACCTTATTTTGATGGGCGTTACCATGGAAACCACCTCTGCAGGGATCCCACAGCTGAGTGAGTCGCTGAATTGCGGAAAATGGATGCCATTTTGGATCCAAAATCATTCAGTGGACTGCAGCCAGACTCTGGAGTGCAGAGCCAAAATGACTCGTGCCGTCGTCCGACTTCCCGCGTGTTTGATGAGAGAAGGTGCACCGCAGTGGGCAGGGCCAGACAGGTGTCATAGGCACGTGCTGCGCGGCAAGCCTCGTGCCTGTACGTAAAACACTGCACATGCTTACACGCATTTCTATGATGCACTGTGCACATATCTGAAACGCATTCTTAAGACACACACCACGTAAATCAAAACTAACACATGATACTGCAGGGGATGAACTTGCCACTGAAAGTAGCAGAGTAAAAGTATTTACTATTATAAGTTGCTGTTTCTCCAAAAAGAAAAAAACCGAATGATTTACTTGATGTATTAATGTAAGAGTCAGAGCAATAACTGTATATGACATGTATTATTAAGCAGTGCTTGAAGTTGAAAACAATTATTATTATTCACATGTTTGTGTGAGTGCTGGTATCAGCAAATCATTTAGTTATTCATTTAAAATTTCTACTGCGAATTAAAGATTGGAGATATTGCTAATGTCCGTAGCTTAAATGTATTTATTCAAAGTAACAATCATTTAAGTTATTAGAGTAAAATAACTCTAGGCCAAAACCAAGCACAACCTGCTGTGGTGTCACCCATTGGATTGTAAACTGCAGTTTGGAAGTAGATTGTGTATAAAACTGTACATAAAAAAGGACGCAACCTGCCGGTCTGAAAAGTGACTGAAATGTGGAAATTCCTCAAAGTCCAATACCACCAAGGTCAACTAGTGGCTGGCTCCAAAAAAAAAACCTCTAGCTCCATAGACTCCCTTTAAAAAGTACGCACTTCTTTTATAGGGTAACTTCTGGCTCCAAAAAAATAATTTGACTTTTTCATCATAAGTTTACGCCCCAATAACACTCCGGTCCCTAGTTTACATTATGAATGAAACATGAGTGTGACACATTTGAAAGATATTGTGGAAAGTGCTTTCTTACTTGTAAAATTTAGGTGGCTACAGCAGTATCAGAAGAGAAAGCTATTCTTTTCAGTGTTCACCAGTGATGACACTGTTTGACCGGACATGTGCCTCTTAGCATATTTAATAATTATAGTGCAGTAGATCATGAAAGTCTAAAGGTTGCTGCACACATATTGTTATTGTATGTGGGATAAACACACGTAAATTTAGACTTTTGCTCAGCATGCTCATAATGCATCCCTGAACAATTTAAGACTTGGTTTGGACAATCAGATTCAAATCTATCCTCCATATTTCCTGTGTGCATTTAAACTGTACCTGTATGTTCATTTGGTTAAGTACACTTCAACTATAGTCCAATCTCTAATTCTCTCATTAACACAAGGTCAAAAGTGAGACTCTGGAGAGATACCCATCTTTTCCCTTTTATCACCATTTAGCCACCAGGACCGCAAACACTATAAGGAAACTAGTTTAAATTAACAGTTGATAAATGCGTTTCATGTCAGGTGCCTACCTGTAGGAGGCTTCTTTCTGAACATCTCCACTCTGCTGGCGTCCCTCTGCTATATCCCATGGGACTGTCTGCCAAGGAAAAGAAGAGCTTAAGTCGTTTCAGAGCAGGAAAAGGAAGATGTGAAATGAGAACGATAAAAGCATATGTATAAAGACTTGAAAGAGAAACAGCTCTCTTTGTTTTAGACCACACAATGATCATGCAGAGTTTGAGACAGTAGAAAACATTTATTTGTGCTCACAATGGAGAAGTGAAAATCAGTCAGGCATTAAAACCGCTGCATAACAGGGCACACGCACCAGGCCATCTCTGGTCTAATAGAGCCATAATGAGGAAATTACATTCAGCAGAGAGCTGCATTTGTCTTTGTGGCACACTGTCTGGGGACTGGTGGCGTGGGCCAGATGCACTGTCAATCTCCTCCTATAGTGGATGAGAGGGAGTAATGGAGCAGCATTTTTTTTGCCTGCACAGCACACCAACACATCTTCTCCTCTTGTCTCTTCCACCGCTCCCCTCATCTATTGTCTTCTCACTTTCCTTTATGCATGTGTCTCCTCTTCATTTATGCTGACCTGTTAATATTATACACCTCGCGGCTTTTACTCACTGTGTTTTATCTCAGCTAAGTACAAAAGCTGAAAGGCAGGATGACAGATGAGGCTGCAGAGGTGAGGCATTATACATCTTTGTATTGGCTCTAGTGCATACTACAAAATACAAAGAATATGGAGGGACTCGAGGCAGCGAGCATCCAATCAATACTCCTGAGAAGGAGCTGCTCTGCCTTTGGACCGATCAGCTTTCAGTTACAGTTTCAAGCCTTATCTCTTCCCCTGCCATACACACTTGCATGCTTTCTCCCTGCATGATACACTACTTATTTATCCATCTAATAGATATTAGACAATGAAAGTTGTTTGCCATGTTGTCACACCTCTCTTCAGTCTTTCAGGTGTCACATCCCTCCCTCTCTCCACTCTCTATCTGTGGCTGGCATCTTGTAAAACCCCAAAGACCTCCAGTGCTCTTATGGAATGATGTGTGGCAGCTGGGCAAATGAGAAACACCAGGGACACGCTGAGTATCTGAGCACCTTTCTTGGCCTCTGGGCTGAATTCCTTTCATCTCTCTCACTGGAGTCTGGCTGACGTTTTAGAGGATTTGGAGTGCCAAAAATCCATAATAAAAATATGTTGCTTTGAACTTGAACACCACCTGCAAAGTGCCTCTCACCTTATAAAGAAAAACATGCATAGTGCACATAAAACTCACGTTTTATCAGTGTTAGCAGATCTTATTGGTGACCGTTTGTTAATCTCCTCAAACACTAAAAGCTGATATACAGGAGGATAACACTAAACTTGTTAAGTCATTAAGGTCACTGCACTGAAGGCAGGTCATTCCCTTCTTGAGAATAAAAATAAATGTATAGATGGATAGATAAGTTAATGTATATAACTCTAGTTAATAAAGTAACTACCTAACCTAACCTAACCTCTTGTGGGATGTATTTAGGAGAATGGCTATATGATATCATGGTACCATACAAGTGCCGCTTTAGCTTGGTAAATGCTGTGGAGTACATTTTACAGGTGTGTTAAATATCCCATATTTATGTAAAATGTTTTGGTACATCTGCATACCATAATACAACTACAAGACTGCTGTAAGCCACTTTGGTTATTTTCATAAGGAAGCACAGAACGCCAAACTGAACCATCAAATGATTAGAAAATAACTCTAACAAAGGTATGTCCTCATGTAATTGGCCTGCACTTAGGACAGGCTGTAAATTTCTTGAGGAGAAATTAAATAACTAAATTTCCAGCCTAGATTTAATGTATTTCCTGGGAGGATGTCTTGTTTTGAAATCATATTTTCAAAGCAAGAGTTGTTCTCAGTGTGTCCCTGTGTAACTTATCTATTCAGGGAACAGCATTTTACAGGGTCATCTCTGATGTAATATGGTCAACTCTAATTATACTAAATCTAAATCCTGTAAACATGAGCCACTAAATCAGACTATTATTATTAATATGATAAGACTACAAGAACTCAACCAGTATGCACTTGATGAAGACAAGCTTATTGTCTGTTGAGGAGTAATTAAATTACAGTATAATCTTCTTCTACATATTACCAAAACAAATACTAATATAGTTTTGTAGGAGCTGCAAGAGATCATATTCAAATGAACAACAAGATTACTGTAGATCAGCACGGTGACGTTCATAAGGTGATTTATAACAAAAAGTAGAATAACAAACTTTAGCTATCATGTAATTGAGCTGCTCTGAAAGAAGGTTACATTTTATAAGAATAAGTTCAATTTATAGATATGCTGATGTCTCTGCTACAGTAATAGAAAATAAAATGTTGTCTTTTGTTTTGATTATTATTGCTGATTTTAATAATTTCCCGTGTCTGGTGTGGTCTGCTTCACATAGGCTCTACCCATTTAACTCATAATCATATATATATTATAATAATAAATTGGGTAAATTTAGGGGAGTTGTTACTTCCCTGTGGTTAATATATACACATTTTTGTGATATCTAAATGAGATCACATTGAATTGAACATTGTAGTTTACCTGATTTGCACGAGAGAAAAGAACAACAGAGTAAAAATCCTAAACAAGTTAAGCCATGATATTCTGAAGGCAGTCTGTACATTTCGTAAGTAATAATGTAATTATAAACCATAAAAGTCCATAGTCTGCTTTAACATCCATTGCGGTAAATGCTGTAACTGTACCATTTATATCTGAAGTCGCCACAGTGACCTCAGTAACTTTCCCTGAGTTTGTAAAATGTTATGACTAATATCAAACTTCTTTACGACCGAGGTGGGAGGTTTAAAAAACCCTGAAACGATCTGTAGCATATATACTGTAGGAAGTGAGCAGCTTTAAAGTAAATCACATTGGTGCAGTAATAAGAGCTGAACACCTCACAATGAAAACCGAGACACACGTCAATATTTCCAGCTGATAAAGTAAGACTGCATGGTACATCGGCTGGCTACACATGATGTGGAGGGCGCAGCAGCAACCACCGCTCCTACCTTTTCTAGTTGGCGTTATAAATAGGTTTATGGTGGAGGCATCCTCGCTGCTCCTCTAGCCGAGGTCATTGTGAGGTTTTCGGGCTTGAATTGGAGGCGACGCTGGCCACGGGATGATGTGAGGCCGCTGAGGTGGGAGGGTGAGACAGGCACCAGGGACGCGCTGCAAACACCGTGTAGAGGTGAGGGAGGGTTTGGCTTCGACTATAGGGGGAGGAGGAGGAGGAGGGGTTGCACCTCCATCACCTTCTCCACCTCCATCTGAACTTCCTGCACTCAGGAAGCACATTTGCTGAGAATCTAACATTGTGGTCAGCACAGTGGTGTTTAATGCGTGTTTGCTTGGAAAACACAACTTCTAAAACATTAGTCTGAGGCTGATTTAAACCTGTGGTGAAATGTTTGTGCATCCAACACTTTATATTGTAATATTCTTCGCTGTTAAAACAGCCTGAATACTACCCTTGCCATGATCGTTAGCAGTTTTGTTTTTTTCGTTTGTGTCACACCGCCCTCTACTGCTCTGTCAGCATTATCTCCTCCAACATCTGTTCACTGTTCAAGGCTGAAACACCAACACCATGAAAAAAAAATATATATATATATATATATATATATATATATATATATATATATATATATATATATGGTGTATATATATATATATATATATAACCATACTGTATATAAAATGTTGATGTCTATCCATTTTAGAAATACAAACAATATACAATGCAATTTACAGGTTAGGCCTTGAGGATTCTAAGGATTAAACAAATATATTTTTGTTTTAATGCAGCTTTCCAAATTACCACATTAAGTAATTGCAGTAGAATAGAGGAAACTTATGTTTCACAGTAAATGGTCTTATGCAGTGCCAGCTTACTACCACAGTCTGCTGACCTGTATGATTATGAGAGAGATGCAAAGTGTTGTAAACGTGAGTTAATTCAGCTGCTGTTACTTCATCTGTCTGAGAATCATCTTTGGGTTTCAGTGGGAATGTCGTTGTTGAGGCTGCATTTCTAGATTTTAGATGCAGTGTTTGAAAAGATGTGGCAATCACAATGTGGGACATTATTCCATTATGTGGGACACGGGACAAGGGATGAAAATGCTCTGAATTCCCAGATAAAGAGGGACACCTGTTCACCAGATGGTAATAATTTAACTTATTCCACAGATTAAATGTTGGAAAACAAAGATTAGTCTTGTATATAGGATAGGTTTGACACTCACTATACAAAATGATGTTAAGTATGACATTGGCTGTTTTCAAGTTGTTAAAAGTGAAAAGTTTCTCTGTGCTCTTCTAAGGTACCTGCAAGCAGGATTTGTGACTTCAAGGGTCCTGGTCCAACAGGAAACCTACAGCAGTGTGACAAAATTTGAAACCTGCATTGTACATGATTTGAGAAAGAACTTTCAGTGATTTATGAGGCATCTTGTACCCATGAGTTAAACTTTTGAAGTTGAAAAATATTTGGATATTCATAGATTCTGGATTTTTAAGCAAGGCGTAATTATAAAAACTAAATGAACCAGGTAATTTGTCTGGAGGGGATCTTTAAACACAGAAACGTATACTTCATTGACATCTATAATTATAATGGAGCCCTATGAAATTACATATGTGTGCATTATTCCCCCCACACCCCCTCCTGTCCTGTGGATCAGGGAGGTAAAGTTGTTTAAAATCAGGCAGAGAGACCCATCAGTACTAACAAACAGAAGTTCAGAGAGAAATCAGATGGAAAATAAGCTTATTTTGCTGTGTTATCTAGTGCAGTCTTACCTGACGACCGCTGCTGCTCCAGTAGTGGAACAGCCGAAACTAAATTGTTAGTTTGATTGCTTGTAGCCACCATGTTGACATCTCCTTATGATATTGTTGTGGAGCAGAGAAGTACAGGCTCGCGTTCTTCCGTCAATAAGCTCACTGTACATGTAATGCACCGACTTTCATAGTGATTAAACATCGGCAGAGTAGTGTTATCTCAAATCAAACACGGCCGTGTTGCGCTTACCAGAAATGTCAACCGCGACATTTGAACGCATCACCCGCCTAAAACATCGGCCAACTGTGTTTGGTTGTTTGACTTAAAAATAAACAACATTTTCGTACCCTGTTCCACACACAATAAACGTATCAGTGGCTTCTATCCAGCAGCAGTTGTTGTTACTGTAAAACAAACGCTGGTGTTGCCACAACTTAAAGGTTTAGTGCAGCATTTTCCAGAAACTGCAGTTTCCTCTGCCGCTAATTTCAACAGTTTGAAAATAGGTTGGTGGTCCTTTCTCTTCCGCCTCGTCGCCATGGCGACCTTTAACAGATAAGCGCGTCTGGGAATTTTTGGCTTTCAGTCCGTCCCCGCCCCCTTTTGGGAGGAAACGAACGACTCGCGCCAAGGAGCTCAATGTAAAATAGCAGTACAAAACCAATCCGTTTTAAACCACCGGATCAAAATTACGTTAAAAGTGACAACACGGCACTATGTCCAGGGATAGTATTGCCACTCTGTCTGCCATTGAACACACTGGATAGATAAAAAAAAATAAAACAAATTTAAAGTTTAATTTGATCCCTCCTTGGTCAGGTCACTTAAGTCTTCCCTTGTAGAGTGGTGCCATAAAGCCCTTCTATCAGGATCATTTATATGACATGACAGGGGGAAAAAAAAAAAAAAAATCTGAGATAAGTGTTTTTCACATCATTGTTGGTGCAACTAACTACACAGCCACTCTTTGGCATATCGTTATTATTTAAACCGGTTAGTCTGAAGCAGAAGTTTGGAGAAAATTCTCAACTTCCTCCGATTCTCCGTTGCTGTCAATGCAGTATCCAGGTATGTTTTCTCCCAGAAATGGACACAAATGGCGGCCTGATCTATTGCCAGAAATGTTTAAATGTTTGAATATTTAAACGTATGAATATTATGAGTACCTTGCAACAACCTACTGCACAAGCTCTTAGTGCACTTATTGTACTTGCTATTTTGAGTGCATATGTGTGCTCAAAATTGTATGGAAACATGCAGCGCACTGAGTAGCCAGATGGTGCAATGGGGTGCAAAAATATGTTCATATTGAGGTAATACAACCAAACAAAGCCATCATATGTTGGCCAGTGATGCATTTAAATGTTACGGTCATTTCCAGTAAGTGCACAACAGCAGTGTGCGGTTTCAGACAACAATGCCTTGACAAAATTCATGCCCTATACAAGTGAACTAACATGAAGGCTACTAAATAGAAGTGTACTGACACATAACACATAGTCTTACGATTAACCCATAAAGCCCCCAGATCTTTTTTTTTAAATTTCAACCTGAAAAAAAAACCCAATTTTTTTTTTCATTAAAAATGAACAACCTTGCAACTCTGTGGATTTGAGACACTTTGGACAATTTTAAAATGCAAGAAGTGTCGTCATATCCCGATCACCAGGTCAGAGTGAGACTTGAAAACCTGCTCAAAGACTTGACAATTCTAATTCTCTTTATCAAAAGTGTAAATTAGAGCAAGTAAGAGCCTGACAATAAGTCTGTGGTTGAACCTGGGTCTGGTTTCAGTATACAGGGACCTCCAAAGTGCATATAGATTAATGCCACATATAGTTTGTGACCATGTCAATGTCACAGGGCAGAAATTTAATACAGCGTCACCTTTTTGAACATGCTTTAAGGTTCAAACACGTTATTACTCTACTTGTCATCAACCTGTTTCACAATCTTCTTTTAAGTGTATTCCAGATGGACTCAAGAGACCGAAGCGATCTAAAACACTGATGAAACGACTGACAATCTTGATGTAGATGCAGATGTTGGAGAGCAGAGTTTTCTAAAGAGGGTCCCCGATTTAACCCTCTTCTCCTTACAGAACAAGCCCTAACAGGCTTATGACAGCACATTCAAATACTACCAGCATGAGACAAGGAAGTGGGCCCTCTCCCTGGAACAAGTGTGTGTAAAATATATTTAAAAAAAAAAATAATAAAAAAAAACACAACAAAGTAGCATATGAAAGAAATACATGCATATAAAAATAATTATTTTCTTTCCACAAATAACCAAAAGTCGAGGAATTTTCTTTTTACAAAACTGAAAATTTGTAGATTGAAATGACACAATGTAAGTACATTAAAACAAGCAGCCTTTTGGGACACATTTTCATTACAGTAACATTTAGAAATGTGCAGTCTTTAACTCGTCTCCTTTTTTCCTTGTGGGTGCTGGGTGCTTGATTTTGTCACTGATGGTGACGAGAGTGGGGGGGGTCTCAGTGGAGTCTGAGTCAGGCAGCTGCCAGTGGATGAAGACCAAATACATCAAAGAACCTATAATACCTCCTATAGGTGGAGCCACCAGGGGGACCCAGAACCAGTAGTTGTAACACCTGGAGAACAAATGAATGGGACAAAAAGGTTCAAGTATACAGTGCAGGTTTGTTGGTCAACATCTCATTAAAATGGCCTGTACTAATATTTTTGTATTTTCTATATTTATATATATCATAACATGGATTTTTCCACAGTGACAAAACAAAAGAAAATTATTAGACACTGCTTTTAAGCATTTTTTTTTTTAGCTAAAAGTTTTAATTTCAGGTTTAACAACTCACATCCAGAGAAAACAAGGTCTAGTGATCCCTTTTGTGTAGCTACCAAACAAAATTTAACATAAAGTTACCAAGCAGTTGATAAAAATGGACAAATATCAAGCAGTGGAGCCCCAACCAGAGGTAGAAGGCGTAAAGGAAACACTACAGGATAAGATGCTTTTTTTTAACACGTCCGTTTCGGCTTTACACTGAGATATTATGTCAAGGCTGAGTGTCCCTGTGATGCGAGATAAGATCTACGGTGAGTATTTTTGGAGAAGTCAAAGGATCATAAGATCATATGCAGCCACAGGTTGAACCAGCAGCAGATCTTAATCAGATGTCCTGCATGTAACAAGCTGACACTTCATGTTTTGTTGAGCACTCAGAAAACTGTTCTGATAACCTCTGACATACGTGATTTTCTGAGACACAAGGTTAAAAACATACAACAATGGAAAACAAATTTTATTTAATGATGTCATGACAACAGTTTGAATGAATTGTGCAGCTTTTAAGGCCAGCCTCAAAATATTTACAGAAATATCCATTCTTACTAGAAAATTGTGTTTGATGCTGTGCATGTGCACTATATATGTCAGATAATATACTTACGTGAAGACCTCTGTGCCCCAGCCTGCTGTTAGCGTAAAAAGGCGAGGCCCCAGGTCCCGAGCAGGATTTATTGCAGCACCACAGTTAGCTGACATTGACATGGAGATCCCAAGGAGGATCACTGCCACTATAGCAGGAATGAGTTCAGAGGGAGCGGGGGTGTTCCTCTTTTCATCCAAACACAGGGTGCACAACATCAGCATGCCAGTGCCCACTACCTAATGAAATGCAAATTTATAAACTTAATCACGAGTTCAGTACAGAAACATCTGAAAAAGTACTGATCTGAATGAAGACACATCCCACATCATCCTGCTCACCTGGTCAAGGAAACTTCTGCCCAAAGTCAAGTATTCTGAGGGATATGTGGCAAATATAGATGCTGTCTCATTTTGACCGTATACAGTCAAAACGCCTCCGCTGAACTCCATTATGGCATCTTGATAGATACAGAGGTAATGTCAAACAAACAAACAGTATGCATGTTGATGATATAATTACCTGAGATGATAGAAAAACAAACCATAGTAGACCAGATAGACGAGTGCCGATGCCACATAAGCCCCCAGCAGCTGGGCGAGGCAGTAGGGCACCAGTTTTCCCCAGGTCACCTTCCCCAAAACACATAAACTCAGAGTCATCGCTGGGTTCAGATGGGAACCTACAGAGAAACAGAGGGAGAAGAATAAAGGAAGGAGAAAGTTAAAAGTGATGATTGTGAGATAGATTGGAAGGTAAGGAAATCTGAGATTAGTTGTAGCCATACCTCCGTAGATTACAGTTGTACAGTTGTAATCTACCTGGACTACAGTAATCTAGGTAAATATTGGTCAGAGGAAACACCTTGAAAAGTTGGAAGTGCTAATATCGGTGAATAACTGCAGTAAAACTCTCAATTCAGTGTGAGGCAGCTGACTGAAAGGTGCTGTTTTTTTTGTTTTGTTTTGTTCATCTGTCAGTGTTGGTTGAGAGTGTAACATCATGTTAAATTAAAAGATCACAGATCATTCATTTTTACCTGTGATGCCTTTGGTGAGGTACATGGCTGACATCAGGCCCACAGAGAAGGCCATATTGACTGACAGAAACTGGCCTTTCTGGTCTCTGCTGGTTTTTACCTGTGCTGCTGCAGACAACCCAAAAAGCTTCATGGCAAAGAAAGGGGACAGAGCAAGATAAGGTGGAAGGAGATGTCAGGACATGTGAGTAAATTGACATGTAATTAATTAAATCCTGTCATAAACATGGACTTTGTAATCAAACTGTCTATGTCTTACATAATTTACCATGTAACCAACAATATGGCTGTAATCTCCCCACAGATACAAGTAAACACAAAGATATAATCATTTAAAAAAAAACTTTATGGGCCTATGAATTAATAATTAACATTGTTGTATTGTGCATTTATTACAAGTCAATGCAACATTAATATGGAATCAGAACAATTACTGTAAAAAAGAGGGTTTGCATTTGGATGGGAAAATTGCCAGTAAAATTAGGACATGTAGAATAATTAATTGTGTAAACTGAAATGGATCTAGCTGATTAATTCATTTTATGGGTTATGAAAATGTATGAACATAACTTTACATCTTTTTTGATGCCCTAATCTTGTTTATTCATCCATTTATGTTTTGTATAGATCTGACTTTCTCTCTAAGCAAAAACAAACAGTGAACTGCTGTAAAATGACTAAATGAAAACAGGAACAGAACAATATGAATATTCTGTTAAGTGAATAGTCGTGGGAACATTTTGTAAATTGACACATCACCAGGATTCATGATAGTGGTATTAAAATTTTCAGTTTGCTATTTTTTTTTAAAGAACAGCCTCCACATGTCTTAAACCTCAATTTCTTTGTCATATGTAAAATACATTTTCGATCAGAGTCCTAAACATTCGTTCACACAATGTTTGCATTTTGCTTAATTTATGTAAACAATTATATTCATGATATTTCAAACTTTGGCACTGCTTGCTGTGACAGCGGGAATTCTAATGTGTCTTTTTCACTTTTCAAGAGGTTTTTTTAAAATCGATAAAATTATTTTTAAACATAAGGCCTGAATTCACAACCTATATTGTTCACGTTTCATGAGCTCATGAAAAAAATATCATCAATTAATAAAACACAAATAAGTAGACCGATTTAACAAAAATAAAAAATAAGGCAATACAAGTAATATAATAAAAAGTCACTTACCAGAAAGATGAAAGTTCCCAAGAACTCAGCCATACACTCTCGCACCAGAGCATTCTTCACTTTCAGTATACGTAGCTTCAACATGGATAGAATACAATGAAATCAATCTTATCATCTCACTCTGGATTCTGCCTGTTTGTCTGTCTATCTGTCCAGGAGCTGATGTGATGTCTTAGGAGGTGACAGTACTGATGTGCAGTGTGTCCCACCTTTCCACCGCTCTGCCTCGTCTTTCTCTACAGCCGGACAAACACTACTTCTTATTTATTAGGTTGTAACACCTCGGGATTGGCTGGTGAGCGTAATGTCCCTCAGCTGTTAGAGGGTGCTTACATGAACAGATGCCATAAACAGTAAGATTATGGTTTTGACTGCAACGGCCGAGGGTAATAAGTTGCAGAATAAATTTACAATATGAACCTATTAACTACTTTCAGAAAATTAGTTAAAGATGTTTATGACAAATAAGCATTTGTGCATATTTGTGCCTTTATGTTTTTCATTGCCATCAATCTGGGCAAGGTGCTACACACCGTCAATGTGTGAGACAGCTACAAGTCTCTCTAACATACTATATAAATAGAAATACACCTGTTGGAGATTTGCCTTATGACTGCCCTCATCACAGTATATTCATATCAAATAACTGCTGTATAATTGACTGACAATGGCATAATTATCAGTCCAAATAAAAAAAGTATTCTATTCTCCCTAAATAAACAATATGCCTTAATACTTTGCATATAACCCACATAAATTATGAAATATAAACATAATACAGCCTGGACATACTTTAACACGTACACGTTGTACATTTACATGAAGCTCAAGCTAATTTCAAAGTGTGTGTACAAGTGATAAGGCTGAGTTTGACTAAGTTATCAGCATAAGTGGGAGGAATTCCCATTAATGTCATAATATATCCTTACATTTCTCGATACAAGTCTTTATCAGTCTTCATCAGATTAGACTTAGATTTTGCTACGAACAACTGTATGTAAAGAAAGTTTTATTCCTGATGCAACAATCCCCACTCATTATTAGGAATCTGCAGGTTGCATAAGGCCTCTCGCTGAACTCTGGACTCCTAAAGAATTATGTAACACAAATAATTGCTAACCTGTGTTATTGCTGACAATTTTCAGAGAGGAAAATGACCGTGGCATAAAAATAAATTGACATCAGATAAAGCACATACATTCAGTTTGACAGGCCAAGTCGGTACTGCATTAGCGTTTTAATTTGTGTTATTTTTTACCACTATTTCATCTGAAGAAATAAACTGCTTGACTATATTTAGAGGTTGGGGAACTGATGATTATTTCTTCACATCATAAACCTTGAAGCTTTTATAGTCACCTTAGTGTGTGAGGACTGTAATGGCCACACATTTTATCTTATCATTTTTAAGCTGTATCATTATTAAGTAATAGTCTATACATAAAAGGGACAATACCTTTAACCTACTTCATAGTTTTATCCATTTGTTCTTTTCTATGAACTGATAAAAAAAGACATGATGCCACTCTGCCCCCCCTCTGCTTCGTGCAAAAATAACAAACATCAATTTGTTAGCATTTATTAAAAAGCAATATAAACTCTAAATGCAGGTAGCATCTATTCACAATATATTACAAGTGTTTTAATTTACAAGCACCAATTTACAAGTTTTTAACTGACCATATCTGTTATAAATGTTGACTGAATTGACAAATGTATGAGCCATCAGTGCACATTAATTATGGTCGACACGAAAACCCAGGCCTCGAGGTAGATGTAATCATGTAAAAAAAACCTTTGACCTCGTTATTCCTTTTCTTTTAAGGAGTTGTTTTAGTGACAATACATAAACTAATTGTTTTCATGACATTAGGGCCCAATAGTTCACTCATTTTATGTCACATTTTTTGCCACCGGAGGCAATGCTGTCTCTCATGGATGGCTTTTAGTTTCTGGTCTGCCAGCATTCCCCGAACTGTACGCCAGAAGTAAAGCACCTCTATAATGCTCATGTTTCCAGATGTTTCAGAGGGCGCCGCAGCACCACGTCCACAGGTCCAGGGGGAAGTCTTCTGATCAAAGTCCAGGCCTCCAGGCGTCTCATCCCCACCACGTTTATGCCCTGAATTTCTAGAACCTCATCACCAGGACATACCTCGTCAACAGGTCCTCCTGAGGGGAAACAAGAGAAAAGTAAAAACATTTAGTCAATATCTGTACAAGTCTGTGTTTGTTGAGAAGATGTAATGAACGGTCACAGTGAATATATCAGAATAAAATCTTAGTTCTCACAGGGCTGCTAATTGTTCCTATAAGAGCAAAACGTATGCTCTCTTCTCTGTTTATTTATAAAGAATTGCTGAACCACCACAGCCAAGAATGTTTCTTGAAAAATCAAACAAGTCTACTTTCTCTCATTGGCAGTAAAATATCAATAAATCTATCATATTGTATTTTCACTTGATTTAGGGATAGGTTATGATGATACATCAAGTGAGATCATATAAATCTGCTAATTATCAGAGATTTTGTTATTCTTTTATATCATGGTACTGCTGCACTGCAGGCTTTAGTACCTTGTACCGATTACTGAGTATTTCCATATAACTCTACTTGTAAGTGGCAAATCTTCTACTTCAAGCTATGCTTTGATGTCTATTAACCCAGGAGTGACCAGGCTGTCATGCTTCGGTTCTGTTTCATGTTACATCACATTGCTGAGCGTTGTGTTGAGTAAAGAAGTTATTCCTTTAGTTGCAGAATGACAATCCCTTTTCTTACTGTTTCCACAGTGCATAAATGTACAGCGTCCAGTTTCAAACGATACACATTACACGCACAGCTTACAGCACAACAAACAAACTTGAGCGTCACAGCGTTCAATAACTCTTTACCACTCCCGGGGTCAAACAACTGTGACCTTCCTATCTGTTTACCGGAGTTCTACAGCGACACCTAATGTACAAACAGTGAATTACAACTACATTCTGGTTACTCCATCAATGTATTTGGTCCCTGCACTACTATGTTTCCACGCCACCACCTTTCAGAGGGAAATATTGGACTTTTTACTCCACTACATTTATCTAACCACTATACTTAACGTAATTTTTTTTTAAATTTTAAATACAAATAGTCTGTTGCATATGGTGCACTGCTATAGATGAAACATCCCAGCAGTGTATAAAATAGTTAATTCGTTTCACCCTGACCAACTACAATATTAAACTACTTATATAATAAAACACAAATAACAATAATAAAATTACATATCTATTAACATAGCTCTATAGGAAATAGATATGGGTCATGAGTACTTTTAGTTTTAATACTTTGAAATACATACTTCTATATTTTTTGCTCAAGTAAATAATTGGATGAAAGGAGCATTTTTATAGTGTGGTATTCCTACTTTTGCTTAGGTTACTGTTACTTCTTTCACCCATGGCAATGTTGCAAATCCAGAAGAATGACAACATAATGTCAGTATTACATTTTTGCATCAGTGTGTGTTCATGTCCCCCTGTTTGAGGAAAGACAATGACCATAAACCTTTAACAATCACTCCCCTTTTTATTAAGAAAGACTAAACAGCAGTTTTCTTTCTCTTTTTGTAAGTATGCCAGAAAATGTAAAAAAAACTATGGTCTACCCACTCATATCATAAAAGAAGGATTTGTTGCAGCTGTTGGTGCCATGGTGTCTTAAAATAGTTTACACCATCTAAATTGTAAGGGTTTGCACTTGCAAACCATGACTAATATGATTCAGAATGAGCAGCTGGCATTTAAAATATGGCAGCAGACTTTCTATTTGGCATGTATTTGTGATGGTGAGTGTTTAGGTTTTAAATCTCAGCATTTCTCTGAACCACTGGAACACAGGGTTTCACTTCTCACCCTGGAAAATCTTCTGTATGCAGAGTGGGCTGTTCCCCAGACTAGAGCCCACACCTCCCTGCAGACTGAAGCCCAGATCCCTGCTGTTCTTCTGCAGTTGCAAGCACACACGATGACCTAAGAAGAGTCGAAAAACACAGATACAGTACCGCACTTTGAACTGCTGCATTTCAGACTCAAGTCTTTCCAGATCTCTGGTAAAGCCTGAGCTCTCACCTGTCTCGTACTGAGTCTGTGTTGGTCCCTTATCATTTCCCTTTACACTTTTCTTTGAGACATCCCTGACATCACCTCTCCTCAGGACCACCACTCCCATGTCCCGAGTCTTTGCCCTCCTTAGGACCCTCAGGGCCTCCCAGTGGGCGCTCCCACACAGTGCAATGCCGTTGATTGACAAAACCTTGTCCCCCTCTCTTATGGAGCCCTCTTGTGCAGCAACACCAGAGTGAAACACCTTGTGAACCTGATGGGAAGACATTGAAAACAAATTAATAGATGGAATATATTTAAATATTTGTCAAACTGCTGAAGAAAAGAATATTTTCTCACAGTGACAGGCTTGTTTTGGTCCACGCCTCCTGCCATACTGAAGCCCAGTCCTACTCCCACCTCCTTATGGAGAACCACCACTTGAACATCATCATAGTCCTGCAAGAGAGATAAAATGAGAAAAAGAAGACATAGTTATCATCTCCATGTAATTTTAATGCACAACTGAAAGCAGAAAAATATTGAAATGCATGTCCTCATCGCATTGAATAAATGTTAGCATAATTTGAACATTTACCTAAACAGGATGACCTCTGTATATTTCATTAGGTCTTATTGGTGCCTTTTTTAGTTATACTGTATGTATAAACTTATGTTTACTTGGAGACACACCTCAGACCATCAGGTAGAGCACGCTTCATGGAACATATAGGTTTATATTTGGTTTCATAAAGTGGAGACAATGGACAATTACTCCATCAGTCACTAGTGAACCTATGAACTGTATAATTCATTTGATCTACAAATTAGTTTTGTAATGGGAAACATTACAAACTAATCCTAGTCAGCAGCAATAGCTATAGCAAAATCAATATTATATGTAATGTATTCTGGTGAAATCTTATCTAGATGCAAGTAAACACTTGGCAAAGAAAGGCCATTGCAATTACAGAGTGAAAAAGATCAGCATAAATCAGCAACACAAAACTGACCTATTTCATGAGTGGTTGCAAAACCACAATAAAACATGTAAAAAAGTGAGTAATACCCAGGTGTTTGTACCTGCAGGGTGTTGTCCCCTAGACTCCTGACATCGTCCAGCAGCCTGTCCAGCTCCTCAGCGGGCAGCACGGACACGTAGGACAGGGCTGACACATCTGAGCTCAGTGATGCAGACCGCCGGCCCGTTGACTGCAACTCATCGTTGTCATTCTCTGATTCGTAGTCAGCTCCAGTAAAGTTACACAGCTCTGACAGACTACAAACGGCAAAACATCTGATCAGTTCCTTTAATGATTACCTTCATCAAACCAGAAATCTGATAACATAAACAGTCCCCACCTGACACAAAAGCTCCTGCGATCTGACTGGCTCATATTACTGGTGATGGTCACTGACGACTCTCCAGAGTCTGAATCATAGTTTGAATCTTCATCCTTCTGTGTGCTTTCATCATCATCCTCATAATCATCTCCATTATCCTTCCAGCACTTATAATCTGGGTTCAAACCAGCTACCCAAGCATTCAGGTCCAATACCTGTTTTTTCCCTGTCGGGTAAGCTGTTTTGACGTCTGGAGAGATGATATCTTGGAGGTTGCTGTGGGAGGAGGTGGCGAGAGGACGAGGGAGATGTGGAGAGTCTGGATCTTGAGCTTTGGCTGTTTGTGTAATGACAGAAGTGCTTTTGTTTTCACTGTCAGCAATGGGTGTGGCATTTTCCGACTGTGCGCTAGGTGAAATACTGAAAGGCGAGTGGTTCAGGATGTTTGTTGGAGTCTTGTCATCATCACTAAGTGGTGAAGTAATGTCAGAGGAAGTCCTTTTCTGCACACCAGCTGAAGTGTCACAGGACAGTGGTGAAGAGGGAGTATTGTTAGCTGTCATATCACTCTGGCTTGCCTCCTCGGGGCTTGAGATTTTGTATAAATCTGTCTCATCTATGTGAAACATTCTGCTGCATCTTTTAGCTCCCCCATTTAAAGGGATTTCTGGTGTATTCTTGAGTCTGGAATATTTACCAAAATCATCATCAGAACAGTTATTTTTCCCCCCGTCTACCAAATCATTCCCTCCTGTCTCTTTCTTCATTGATCTTAGTCCAACCTCATCCAATGATAAAGACCTTCCTGACGCAAGCTTTTTTCCTGATCCAGCCACTTTGTCTTCGGTCCCCCCTCCATCTTTAAGTCCCTCCCACTTGTCTCTGAGTCCACCTATTTCTTTTGCTGAGCCGCTCTTCTTCACTCCATCATGGCCCCTGTTGAGTTGTGTTGGCACAGAAAAGGTCCGTCTCGGCATCAGGACTTGACCTGTTACCGTTCTCTGCGTCAGAGCCTCAAACTGATTGATCTTATTTCTCACGCTGGCTGCGGAGCGGACCGACAACATTTCAGGAAACTTTTTCCTCTCTGTTGTTTTCACTGTGGTTTTGTGAGAATTTGTCTCAAACACATCATCAACAGTACAACTCTTCAAATCAGTTTTTTCTTTGGGTCCATCATCTGTCTCTGTCTCTTTTTCCTGCTCTTTAATTCTTTCTCTCAACAGCCCATTTATTCCACCAGTTTCACTCTTTTCATCTCCATGATTTGCCTTGCTCTCATCTTGACTACTTTTCTCTTTGAATCCAGATGAATCTCTGAAAAGAACTGGTGTCTCTTCAAAGAAAGGCAGTGCAGCAGCAGTCATGCCTCCTGCAGCCCTAGCAGATCTAATCTGATCTGCTATAGTGGACCTACTCCTGGCTCTGTCCAGGGACCTCGTGCCTGTTTCCACAAACCCTCTCCCCCAGTTAATGCCACCTTCCTCTGAATACCTGTCCTGGATCTGTCCCTGCCATTGGCCTCCTGGTGATTTCTCTCTGTTTGTGCTTGTCCTCGGAAAAATAGTCACAGAACTGGAAGTTTTGTCATCTTTATGCGACCATGTGAATAACATTCTGCTCTGCACTGAACTATTGTCCTCTCCTGATGAGAAATGCCTGGGGAAGGTTCCCCCTGCTGTCTTCTCAAATAACCTCTGCTGTGGTGAAATTAGGGAATCCGTTGAGTCCTCGGCTTTACCGAAACCAGCCGACCCATAGAGTTTCTCTATCCTCTCCAGTATGCTCCGTCCACCTTTGGGTCCAAACGAGGTAGCTGTCTCTGTGAACCTGGAGCCAGACCCTGACTCTGACCTCAACCTGGAAGGGAGAGAATTACCCCTACTGGCCCGGTCCAAGGTCTGGCTCATGTGACTTACTGGGCTCCTGTCTCGAAGTTTCCCTGCACCTGCAGAGTTATATGGTTGTCGTGAAGAAATCACCTTGCCCATCACTACGCCCTCAACTCCTGTCCATCTTTCCTCCAAACGTCCAACTTGTTTACTGATATCTCCCAGTCTTTTGGTTGAAATCCTGGACATGTAAGTTTTGCCTTGATCAGGGTTTCTGGACCCTGCTCTCCAATCTAAACTCTTACTTCTGCTTGACAGGTTGCTTCTCCTCCACTCTGTTCTTCCCCGGCTTTCAAATACATGGTTTTCACTTCTGTTAGTACCAAACTCTGGGGTTGATTTGTCTGCTGAGCCATTTTGGTTCAGCTGGGATGTCATCTTATAGCCTGATGCTTCCTTCTCCTCCCGCTGACCTTTAACACTACAAGTCCTGGCTTGAAATCCATTGACTGTTTCCTCCTCCTTGTTTGTAAAATTTGTGCGTGTCCCATGTCCCTCTCTTTTCTCCTCAGCAGTGTCCCTCCTTCTAACACCTTCCCTGCGAGTGAGACTGTACATAGGAGAGTTAGCTGAGCGCACGGTGAAGTGTCTCCCTGTCTTCTGCTTGTTGTACTCACTCACTGCACTAGGGAGCAAGGACAAGTCCATTGTCTGAGAGTAAACAAAGTTAATGAGCTCCTGTCAAATGCCAGATCCCAAAAAGAGAGTGGAAGCGTGAACTTGATATTTAAAGTGATACCCAGCAGATGTCTTTTAAACAGTACTCTGGAAGCAGTTCATCTAGATGCTTCAGTTTTGACTGTGTAGAAAACAAACAGTGGCACCATGACAGTCGTCTGATTCGATCCTTGCACAGAAAGAAATCATTCCAAAGTTTGATATTCCTGATTGGCCTCTGCTTTGTGGTCTGGAAGAGATGACTCCTCTGGCTCCTCTCCTTGATTTCTTGTTGTTTTGTCCCCAGGAGGCTTCAGCTCGACCTCAGTGAACAGCTTCCGTTGCCTGCCAAACATAAAAATGTACAAATTTCCATCCTCAGAACGGATTGGGCTGGAATGTGGTGATATGTGGATTGTGGTTGCGCTGGCTACTCAAAACAGTCAAACAGAATCACAGAGTGGCAGAAGACAGGGAACACAATATGTTACAGTAAAGCATACAGTGGACAATAAGTGGAGGAGATAGGAAAATGATAGGAAATTAAAAGGGGACTAGAAAAAAAGAGAAAACACTTCACTCACCCCAAATCCCTGCCAGTTGTGTCATTTTGCAACACCTTCCTGCCTTCCTAACATTCCCCTCACACTGACTCAATGACCCCATTCACTGAACAGCAGGACTCAGACAATGCTCTCTGTTCCACACATAAATCATAATGTTTGTTTACACAAGCAACATACTCGTGGCTACCTGTCAGCATCAGCGAAACCAGAACCCAGTAACTGGAAAAACTCACCGAACAGCAATCCACTCAGCAGAAACAATCTTTTAAAAGTGCCACTATTAGTCTCTGTGCAGCACGTATTGGTCTTAGAGTCAAAGAAGGAAACTGTGAAAAAGATCAGATAAGACTGCCAAAGAGGAGGACAAACTTACATGGATTTACATACCATGTGCTGAGAGAATGATAGTTACTGATGGACAATGAATCATTAGGGATATCTGAGTATAAAGCCATAGAGAACAGGCATTGTCAATAAGCCAGTGAAGCCACCTTTGATCATTTATCAAGGCAGAATGAAGAGCCAATCGTCTCTAATGGCATTAAACATGAACACTGTCAGCTGATTGATTTGCTGTACAAATAAAACAGGACAAGGGAGTTACAATAAGCACTGCCTGTGTGATTATATGAAGCTGTCCGCGGCATTTTATGAAGTCTACGTTACAGCGTCTGCGGTGGTGCTTCCCAGTGCAGGTGAGTCTTGAGTGTCAGTTTACAGAAACACCTGTTCTGCTCGTTCACAGAGACTCCCATCTGTGCAACCTGGGCAACACAACCGTACCCGCTTTAAAACAACCATTGGACAGAAAGAAAGACACACATGCACCAAGACATCAGGCAAAACGACAACATTTTACTAAATCAGGCTTTCGCAAATTAGCTTACGAATCAACTAACAGTGACAAACACTCACCTCCTCTAAGTGTGCATTGTCCTCCTTTGTGTTGACAAGGGTTCATAGCTAGACAGTACTCTGTAATGACATCAGCTCCTAGCTCCTCTGTCTCGCTGTCTTCTTTCCATCAGCTTTGCATGATGGACTGTGTGCAGTGACGCAAACCTGCCACACTGGTTTATCCTCTCGTCTTCTCTTTTTTTCTACCTCTCTGTCTCTGTCTCTCTCCTCCCCCTCCCATTGTTGTTTGCTCCCTCTTTTCCTCTTCTCACAGGGTAGCATTCTTGACTACAGTTCAATGTGTCACCCACTAAATATCTCGACAGGGAATGTACACACACACGCGCGCACACACACACATTTACATACACACCCTGCAACATGTGACATCAGCACTTTGTAGCTGAAGGGAAAGGAGATATAGTTCAGGTAATTGTGTGAAATGCACAAGAATGACATTTCCCAGCACAGGCTTATAATATCACCCCATGCACCTCAGGCAAAACCTGAGTCCAATCATCTGGCATGAGCAAGTATCAAAATACATAATAACAGAGCACCTTTAATTGGGACCAGAGACAACAAAGAGACATAAATACCAGCAGGGATGAATATTGTTAAAAGGGAACCTCTCGTATGACAGAGCTCCGCTGCAAACACATTTGCTGAGAATCTGTGGGTGCAGGGGGAAAGTATCTGAGATGTCCGATAGGTTTTACCCACACGGAAGAAGTGTTGTTTCAGCTGACAGGGAACAATGAACAAATAGCTTTTGAATCACAGGTCAAACAGGATAAAGCAAACACACATATATATATATATACACACACATATATATATACACATATATATATGCATATATATGTGTATATATATATATAAAATGATCAAATACAGTACTTACAGTTTTGGTTGGCTTGCAGAGGCTCATCTTACTGCTGCTGTTATGCATGCACCTGCTCCTTCCTATGTCTACAGAGGAAACTGTGGTTATGCGTGCTGCAAAATAAAATAGGGGATGTCTTCATGTCTGTCTGTGCCTATCAAAAGACACCGAGTTAGATACAGTAGGCTGTTCTTAGGCCACGTTTTTGGGATGTTCCAATTAATGATTCGCCTTACAGACAGCTGGGGCTGCTAGGGCACGGTGCCTATCAGGACAGTGTGTGAGTATGGGGTAAATAGCTCCAGCGCGACTCCACAGACACCCACCCTTGTCCCTGACAGAAGAAAGGCGCCCAGTGTCTCTGCAGGATGGACGCAAACAACGGTCTAGCTCACGCAGACACAGTGCTGCTTTAAATTCATTCTTTAGGGTGGAGGACTGAGGGAGCACCATGTGATGCGGCACAAGGGTGGTGAGCAAGGGCAGCATTTATTAGGGAGGTCACAGTGAATATAAATAGCGCACAATTTGCTGCGAAGCACAACAATTAAATGGAAGAAAGGTTCGTTGTTCGTTGGGCGTGTCGTTGTGAGGTTACATCCAACAGCAGGTGGCAGAAGCAGACAGACAAACGTTAGCCCTGACGTCACCCCTGCCCGTACCGGCCACGTGACTAACACGGAAGTCAACAAATCAGGCACCGAGATGTACCGACAGCAGCAAGCACTTTACTTTACTTAACTTCCCCGTTTTCTGTTTTCCGTTCAGCGTTGGTTTCACTTGTTTTTAAAACGGCGACTTAAACGAAACCACATGTCTGTCAAAGATCAACACCTGGACGCACTTTGAAGCGAGATTTAGTTACTTTAGTGTAGCATTAAAAAAAAAAAAAGGCTCAGTTTCAAAATGCAGATGGATTCTCTTCCCTCGAGAATTAACGTAGTGCTTGTGATGGTTTACGGAAGTCTGGTGAGTTTGATTCGCGTTGCTATTAGATATATCTAACTTTATAGTCGCTAAATCAAGCTTAAGTTTAAACTCCGAGTGAGAACAATCAAAAACAAACAGGATGTTAACTCTCTTAAATCCAAAGAGTTAAACTGTGATGGTAAATTCAACCCAAAATTCCCTCTTCACGTACAAAGTTCAAAATCTATCTGCCAGCAGAGACAGACAATACATATGAGCACATTAAATGCCACAGGTCTATGCATTAAAGCAATGTGTTGCACATATTTGTCCTCATTTGAACAACTTTACTCAGATGAGAAGCATTGCAACACTTCCTATGAACTTCAGCACCTCTTTAACATTGTATTTATTCTTATTTGTTGGTTTATTTTACAGTGCACATTAATAAACGATTGCTGTACATTTTTTTTAGTTAGCTGTAGTTTGACAGATATGTCTTATATATTTTGCTAACCTGAGAAATGTTTTTTTTAACTAATATATAAAATGTTTAAATCTCTCTCCAGAATTATAATGTCAGTCTAGCTCACCGTCTTCTTTTTAAATATAAGTTCTTATTGTGTCTGTAAATGTACAAGTGATAGAGATATTTAGTGCTTGACAATGTCTGTGGGATAAATTACAATTCAGTAAGACAGCTTACGTTTGAAATGCTTATTACAGCAACAGAACAGGGTTAGAGTTTGGCGTCTACACTTGGCCCCCATCACTTTATGTAGATCTGATTTCATAGAGATATTAGGGAGTGAAGAGTATATATCTACACTATATATCTTTAACCTAATGAAGCCTGGAGGTGGATCCTGGGGTGGTGGTGGTGGTGGTGGTGGGGCTCAAAGAACAGGCAGAAGTACTGATGCAGGTCAGCTGAGCCATTGACAGGTTGAAGAGGGGAGAGATAGGATGTTTTTGCAACTTAAATAGACCCCTGAATTGGGAGGGTGTATATGTTAGGTGATTGTAGAAAATGAGGCATGAGAAGAGCAGAGCAACTCAAGTGTACAGCCTGAATCTGCTTTGCTCCATGAACAATAATCATTTTCATAAATTTATATATTTTTTGTATGTATTTATATTCACTGATTTCTCCTTTATTTTTAGAGGTCTAAATATATTGATGATAAATGCATTTCATCGTTAAATAAACTTCAGTAAAGCTGTAAAAAAAAAAAAAAAAAAGATTATATAACTCTTGGCTTTTCTCTAGGTCTTTGTTTTGCTGTTCATCTTTGTCAAAAGACAAATAATGCGACTCGCCATGAAGTCTCGGAGAGGACCACATGTTGCCCTCGGCCACAATGCACCCCGGGTAAAAGTCACTCTCACCAGAAGTGTTATCCTGTGCAGTGCTATGCTCTTTACCTAGAATTCTGACTGCTTTTTTTTTTTTTTTCTTGTGTGTACTGAAGTATTTTGTGTGTGTCGCAGGAGCTCAGACAAAAAATTGAAGCCAAACTCTGCCAAGTCCAGAAAATCCACTTTGAGCCCCGTCTGCTGTCTGTAGATGATGACCGGCTGAAGCAGAGAGAACAGTCTGGTTTGTTGAGCACACAAATACACGCATACTGAACACACCACCCCGGAAACTATCAATGTCAGGAATTTGTATTCCTTTACACTAATGGCTGTGTGTGTGTTGCAGGTTCCTATGACTACCTGTACAGAATGAAAGCACTGGATGCCATCAGAGACACTGGTAAGCCTTTCTGTCTCTGTTAATCACATTTTGATTTAGTTTTTCACGTGACGGAATATGAAATCCTCCCCTCTGTTACAGCAGCACCTCCACTTTCTGTCATTAGGTTTTCCTTTCCGTGAACTGGGGGGAACATCCACCGCTGTGACTGGGAAAAGGTTTCGGACGTGGCTTCTGCAGCTACGAAATTCCCACTGCATCTTCAGAGACAGCCAGAGTTCGCTCATTGACACAGTGCTCGATGGGTACAATAAAGCACGACACGGGGCAGAGGTCAGCATTTCTGTGTGCGTATTTTGTTTATCACAGACAGTAATGTCTTTACCGATGTTGTTTCTTTGGCTCTTGTTTTTGTCTTTAGGCTTTTGGGGAATCAGAGTTTTTAAAATATGAGGATGCTCTGTCCAAACTAGCCTCTGTGTAAGTAAACACAATCTTTCAAGTCCCTCCCTTTTACAGCTTTTCCTTTATGCTAATCCCGACATGGAATGTTAATTATGCAGCGGGAACAATCTGCTTTTCCTTGCTTCAGTGTGAAGTCTCACAGCAGCACTTCGAGCCAGCACCATCAGTCTGCAGCCAAAGACCTGACTGGCACTGCTGAGCCTGCGAGCACCTCCTCCTCCCCCACCCAAACCACCTACCTCACGTCTTCAGTGCAGCAACGCAGCAAGAGGCCCAGACATTTCCTGGAGCTGAAGAATTTCAAGGACAACTACAACACACTGGACAGTACATTCTGAGAGTCTTTTAATCCCATCCAAAGGAAAAGGAAGTGCTGCCAGTGAATACAGTGCCTATAGAGTGACATAACACTGCCTTCATATACTAAAACATATTACCTGATTTACAGTATCGTGCATATCAGACTGCTGGTACAGTGCTCTTTACTTTACCTTTAGCTTATATTTATATCCTGTATTATTGCATGTGTGAGTGCTCTATTTGGGTAGAAAAAGGAATCTAATGAGTGACAATAGTAAGTAAGGTTGATTTGACCAAATCCAAGCCAGAGCTATGGAGCTATGCATACGACAATCAGTATTTATTGCACAACTTTAAGGCCTATGCAGACTTGTTGAACTTAACCAACTGTATGTTAATGTTAACAGTGTTTGTAGTGAAAACCAGTGGTAAATGGTTGATTCACACTGTAAAAAAAACAAAACACTGTTTATGTCACTTATGTTTACATTCGTTTTGAATTTGACAGCCTTGAACACTTGATTTACAGGAGTCATGCGTGTTTTCAGGAACTGTAATGATGAATAAGTGCTCTTTTATTTAATCGGTTATCTCAGTGTAATGTAACTTAACAATATTTTTATGCATTAATGTATCTGAATGCGAGGTATTGTATCAGAGGAAGTCTCTTCTTTTTTTACTCTTAAAGACAGACTGTAAGATGTCTGTGTTGCCTGTTACATCTGGTGTTAAGGTTTCCCAGGGAGGCAACATAATGCCTAAACCATTTTATTTTCTGCAGCGTCTACTGTATAAGTTGCCATCCAAATAAAAATGTGACATACAGTCAAGTTTTTGTACAATGTTCTTGTACTGAATACGATCAGTGCAATATACTTATTTGTAGTTTTAATTGTGTCCAGCAGAGGGCGCCCCCTAAAATACTGGTTTGATTACAGTGAGAAATGAAATTAAGCTTCATATTACATTTCAGGAATTTATTGTGAAAACTACAAACACAGGTAACAGATTAGGATGTACTTCATACAAAAGCTTCTCTATCAAACAAACAGTCTGTTATTTGAATATAAATAAATAAAAAGGAAGAATATGTTAGAAATTAAGACTTCAAATCACATTCGTTAATAATATGTACAAAACAAGGGGACTGTGTACACAATGACTGGGAACTGAAATGCTTTACAAGAAATATTGAGAATAACGACACTTTGAAGCAGCAAAGCTTCCAAACGTAATTTTTCCATCTGCTTCTGCACAGTTTCATAACGTGCCTTATTGTTATTGGGGGCTTAAAGACCATATAGTTATTTAAACAGCTTAAATAACTAAATATGTAGCCATAAAAATTCACAAGGCGTCCTTATATTGGCTCCAGTCAGTATTTCCTTTCTAAAGCATCATACCATTTACTCAGCTAGTGAACAGAATTGTGGATGAGTGATTAACGAAAACAAGGACAAATAATTTTGATAATTTAGCTAATGATTTTTACATGAACTGTCATGGCAGAAGAGTTAGCTACAGTTGAAATGGACGATCAAAACAGGGAAGGACAATTAAAACACTTGCAGCATTACATGTAAAACATAAAATGCATGTCAGTGTGTCTAATGTATCTACATTAAAGCTCACACACACATTCATTTATTACATACAGACACACAACAATCCTCAGTGCGTGTGTGTCGCCAAACACCCTAGTTTCCTTCATGAGAATTTGGTTTAACGCCTTAGTGGATTATTGTTATAGTTGTAGTTGCAGTCTAGGAAACTCAGCACTGACATCTTCAATATTCAGTTGATCTGATGTGGAACTTAACACACTTCATGACTTGATCTCAATGACTTTGATGAAGGGCAGCGGTTTGTTAGACGAGTTGGATGGCTTGATTGGTTTACTGTGGCAACAAGAAGAAGAGAAATTAATTGATTTAATATGGAAAACAAAATGAAGACAATCTGTATGCAACTTATGTAGATGATACTTGATTCGCTGTGCGTTTGAATGTTATTTTTTAGGCATGGGTTGGAGTTTTTGCTCAGAGTAGCAATTTTTTTCACACGTTTTTTCTAACTCATTCGGAAATCAAAACAAATGCGATACTTGTAACTTATGCAAGCAAGGGTCATGCAAGACTTGTCCACATTTGCATGGTTTGCAGGTGAAATATTGGCAAACTAAGGGTCAGGTAAGTTACCTGTAGACAATCTGGGGGTTGTGCTCTGATGAAAGGTAGGAATTTGACCTTTGTCCTCCAAGGAAGTAGTCCATCTGGTCATGCATTTCCCGGTTCTGCACACACAAGAAGGTTTCAGTGGTCACATACAGTAATCACAGAAAAAACTGAGGTTCCATCTTTTCCACTTTCATCTTCTCTCTTTTAACAGATCAGGCCGAGCAGGATCGTTTTTTGTTTCACATTTTCCCTCTCTCCCATTTTTACTTTAAATTCCTCTGAAATTCCATAGAAATCTTTTTGTAGGAGAGGACAAGAAGCCGTCCTCACCTCAGCCTCCAAAAATGCCACTTTCTCCTCCAGCTCTTTGATCACGCGATCTCGCTCTTGGATCACCATACGAGAGTTCTGGAGCTAAGAGATGAGCAAACACACAGTCAAACAGTGAGTGAGCTGTGCACAAATATGAACACGGAGACAATGTGTTTGCTTTATAAAGACTCACACATGTGCATCTCACCTGTTCAATCATGTGTCTAACTTTCCTCTGTTGGCTTTTCAGCATGTCATCCAGATGGTGGATCTTTTCTTTGAGCATAGCCACCTCCTTCTCCAACTGCTCAGCCCTAAAAATACACACAGACAGTTACAGCACACTGTTTGTCTGTATTTTATCATCACCGATTGACAAAGAACATATATTTTGTGTGCATTGTGTGTATATTAGCTGACCTTTGCTCCCCTTTGTGGCCCTCCTCTCTGATTTTGCGTAGTTCTCGTAGTTCATCCTCGCGGTTGCGGATGGCATCCCGCAGGGTGGCGCTCTCCTGCTCCATCCCTCCCAGCAGCCTCTGGAGCTCTTCGAGGCGCTTGTCTTTTTTCTCGCTGGACTCTTCTGTGATCTTCAGCTTCTCCTCCTGGTCGCTCAGACGCTCCCTCAGCCTGCTGCCTTCAGCCTGGAGGAGACAGGGAGTTTAGTTTGTTTAAAATATGCCTTTTATAAAACTGAAATACTCTCTTAATCATTTGTAATGATGCAGGATGAGTGTAAACACAAGTTCTGTCTGCATTTGTTACCTGCAATCTCTCTTTCTCATCCAGGTGTTTCTTCTCAGCTTCCTGTAGCTGTGCATACAACCGTTTACTAACTTCTCTCAGCTTTGTTCTCTCTGCTTCATCATCTGCATCCTATTAGATAGAGAATTAAATGTCAGATAAGCAAAATGATGGTTAAAGACTGATATATATACTTGTATGATGATGTAATATAAAATCTTGTTTTTGTTTTGTCCCAGTTCTGTGGGTTTGGCTGTCATAAAGACAACAGGCGTGTCAGTGTGCGTCACTGGAGCCGTTGGATCATGACCAGCTTTTCCCTCCTGTTTCTGCAACACTTGTTTGAGTGAGCTGTGGTGTAACTCTCAGATATTGCTAAAATGGGTGCAAAAACAATTAAACCAAACTGAGCAGTGTCAGCTTTGCGGTGTTTGTACAAAACACTGCTGACGTGCACAGTAGTGGATGCTAAAAGTGTGTGGTTTAGTGACAGAAACACTATTAAAGGCAACACTATTAAACAGGGAAGCATTTGTGGAATGAGGAGGGCCTGAAAACAATAACATATGCAGGCAGAGGAACTGAGTGTGCTGGAACAGCTCTTTCACATATTTTTATACACCCCGGGGGTGCTATAAGCATATTTGTGGCCTCTGGGAGGTGATCACATAACAGACATCACACAAAACACTCACTCACATTGCCCTGAGGAAAACAAAGACTGAGACTTTAATATGCACAAGAAATTCAATAGTGCATTGAGACTGCTCACCTGCCAGTCATCTTTAGCTCCTCCTTTAGGGGCAGCCGAGGCATTCTTTTTGAAGGGAATTCCCACCTTCCACCCGTTAGTGTGTGGCTGGAGAGAGAAAAGAAGGAAGTCAGCAAAGAAAGATTGAGCTGTGGAGGAAATGCCATCAAGCACACAGGATGTAAAGTTCAACAATGGCGAGGGCAGAGCAAAGCAGCTCAGAATAGACCTACCTTGGTTTTAGCCGCCATCTGCTCCCTCAGAGTCTTTAGGCAATACCTCACCTGTGTGAAACACAGAGTTATTGAAGTACTATCATGTATTTTTTAAATAATATTTCAATGTGTGTTTCGTACTCTACCAAAGGACCAACATATAAAATTCATCATCAACCAAGAGAAAACAAAAGCAAAACAAACAGAAGCATGAGTGCAGGGAGGAATTTACATGATGCAAACATGCCAATTCTGACGTAATCCAGGAAACAGGGAGGACTGACTGCAGTGTGAGTGTGTGTTTGTGCATTAGTGAAACAGTCGGAGGTAGATACTGTGCAGAGACTGACCTCCTGTATCTGTGAAACCTCATCTGACAGCATCTTCAGGCTCTGTTGGTGTGTCTGCTGCTCTTGTCTGCGGGCCTGTAGATACACCTGGAACAAGAAGACATGAGAATTTTAAATACCAATTTCACACGAAAAGAAAAGAAAACATTCATACAACATTTATTTCTTACAAAATAATAGGCACTCTGTCACACCCACCTTGATGACCTCCACCTGCTCCTCTGTAGATTTCACTGGTTCGGGGGTCAAACCTGTCCTGTCACCGGCTGGCTGCACCAGAGCTCGTCCGATTGGCTGGAGATTAGAGAGCAGAAGAGTTAAAATGGGACTTGCACTGTGTTGCCTGAGCACGAGTGGATGGGCGGATACATCGTGAGAAAACGTGGCGATGATCCAGGAGGAGTTGGATCATATTTGTGATCAATATTGCACAACAGCATCCTGAAGAACAGCCAAGAGTACATCCGTTTACAAATCATTACGTAACATGGGAGAAATATTTTGGAAAAATTATACAATTAAAACCCAAGAATGAAGAATATACAGTCTTGTTTGGAGTAAATTAGTCCTGATTGCATGTGACAGACAGTGAGCCTCTATAATCAGGAGGCTGAAACATATTACCCGTAATCACTATGGAGACTAACCCATAAACATCTGGTGCTTCTTTGGAGATGGAAGACAGACTTGGTGAAAACCATAAACAGAGAGAGAGAGAGAGAACAGGCAGAAAAAGGTGGAGAGATGTTTGTTTTGTAACTCTGCTACTCTGGAGGTCCCGCTGGTTTTGGTAGAACAATGGTTGTCTTGACACATTTTTAAGCGTGTGGGAATGACGCTAATGAAAAGCTGGTGGCATCTGTGGCATGCTAATAAGCGGTTTGTGTCCTTTTATATTTAGTAATGCTGTGTGATACATGTGTGAAAGCCTGGTTGCTCTGAGCTAATTCCTCAGGTTCAGTAAGAAGATTAACTATGGGAACTTTCATCCCCAAATATGGATTTAAGAAACACACCTTTACCTCTCAGAAACTTTTTTTTTTTTAATAACTTTTTTATCATTCAAAGAATTTAAGATGATTCACTCTCATGTCTTACAACAAACTAAATTCATTTAAATATCTCAAACCACAGAATTTGGCATGAGATGTTCGCATCATGGATTTACAACAATTATTCTCTTCTACATTGAATCACAACACTCCTCTATATCCCACTGCTCAGATGCCCGGGACTTGGTCTTTCCTCTGTTTGCCTAAGTTATCATGTGCAGGAAGTTCTTACCTTGTCTCTGTGCTGCTCCGTGGTCCAAGTTGCCTGGTTCTGGTCGTGCAGTGTGAGCCGCAGCCGCCTGCACCCCTCCTGAAAGCGAAGGCAGAAGAAGATGAAGTGAATCCACAAAGAGACCGTTATGTGATGGAGAGAGTGGTTGAAGAATATTTTGAGGGGGAGAGGGGAAAAAAGAGGAGGAGAGACTGAGTCATACTCACAAAGTGAAAACGAGAAGGAGGGAGCGAGGGAGGTGGAACCAGTAAGAGAGAGTGACACCAACGTCAGAGAGAAAGCAAAAGTTTTTCACAGCTGCACAGAGACAGATTGTTTGATTTAAATTGTGTGCTATAGACGTCAGAGGGACTTAGGTGGAAACTGTCCAGATGCTCGCAGCCAATTGGAAGCACTGGCTGGATTTCTGGGAAAAGTGGGAAGAAAATGTCATGTCAAGCAAGACGGAATGTTTCTATGGCAACAAAACCTCACGGTAGCCATAAACTCTCTGGCAGACTAACAATATACAAGGGAGGAGTAAGTCCGAGACAAAACAATGCACAGACACAACGCTTGACCTTCAAAAGCAAAAACACGCAAACCTTCCCAAATTTTTATTTTAGTCCCAGGAGAGACGTTACTTTGATGGGAAAAGTCTTTAGCTGGACGTGACTGGGTGTGTGTCTTCCAGCACATGGATGTCCCTAATTAGCGACACCCAGCGAGCGTCTGTGCAGGGGGAAGCATGCGGATGTGAGAGAGGAGGTCAGAGACATTATATAACTCATTGCTGACAACACAACTTGTTCTGTTGATTTTCCTGAGTATTTACTGTGCCCTCCTTGTGTCAACTGTGAGACATGGAACAAGCAAAGATGGAACGGCTGCACACACGCAATGAGTTTAATCAGTGATATATTATACTGACCTGATTGGTTAATGAGTAATATAAAAGATAATCCCTTACAGAAAAATGCCATGAGTTTCATGTGTAAAAACTCATGTGATCACATGAATTACATACACATGTAATTGTGCACGTGAAATATGTATTCTGCCAATGGGAAATGTGGTTTTGGAACATTTCTATAGTGTAATGTGTGAAACTCATGTAGATTCCCAGGTGAAAACTTTTCCACATATTTTCACTATGTTATCATCTGTTGCAAAATGGTAAACATTGTGGTAAACATGTGGCATACATGTGATCATATGTCAAATGTGGAAAACATGGGAAACCTAATGTTTTTCTCTGTAATGGTTAATGGTTGTAGTCATTTCCAGCTTGCAGTTGTGATGACTTGTTGCTTTCCTCTTGTCTTAAATTATGTTTTTTTTATGTTTATGTATTTGGATGGAGACTGGACACAACAAAACCCTGAAAACATTACGATGGGCTTTGTGAAATCATGACAGGCTTTTTCTTTATTTGACACAGTCACAGATTAACCAATTAGGTTAGGTTAGGTTAGGTTAGGTAGTTACTTTATTAATCCCCAAGGGGACATTTTTTTGCTACAGCAGCATACAGGAAGCAATAAGATAATAATAAAAAGCAATAAAATAGCAGTAAATTATGAATATATTATATTTTAAACTCAATTCTTTTGCAGTTTACAGTATGGGTGTATTGAAATATAAAGATGCTACTCTCTTCCTCTGTATAGAAAGTCTGTTGTCTGATATGCAGACTATCTCTTGATTTTGACCAGATGGGGAAAATGAACTGGTTTGTGTTGCGTAACGGCCATGATAAAGATCGGTTATAAAATAAAAGCCATGTGTACTCTAGACCACAGAAGGCCTTTGGATTAGTTGGTTATCTGTTCAGGAAGTACCGTGATGGAAGAAAAGGCAGGGGGAGACAGATGGGACGACGAAATGAAGGCGAGATCAGAACAGAAACAGAAAATGTACGAACCAACAATAAAAAAAAAAAAGAGGAAATTGCCTAACAGTTGTGGTGGGGGTCCAACAACAAGAAACACAACTAAGAGAAATGAAAGGAAAAAAAATTCCCCACTTGTTTACATGCTTTCCACTCAGACTGCAGACATAAATGCTCAAACAGGGAGCACCGATTAGGAGAGGAAAAAAAGGGGTGGGGGGTGGTGGGAGGGTGGGGGTAGGAACAGTAGGAGGGTTGTTAAGAAGGAATCCGTCATTATACAATTTCTCTGGCCTTTCACAGGCAACCAAACAAAGACTCTGCTAATCCTCGCTCGAACATAAGATATTTACATGCTAGTCTCTCTGTCTATTTTCTTTTTTATATCAACTGAAATACAAAAATGCTGTCTGTCCCACCTTCAAAGACAACCTGCAATACAAGACCTCCCGGGAACACACACAAAAGGACTAGTTGGATGTGCTCATGGATGGTGAGGCATGCGTGCACACGCTGGAAAATACACACACGCAGATACACATTCAGGAGCCCAAAGTGCATGCTACCTTTATAATGGCAGAAACCTGAAACTAAGCTCACACACAGAGTCCACAGCCAGGTGCACGACAATGGACACAAAAGATCACGGGCACAGACAGGCTGAAAGGCTTAGAGGATACGAAGACGCTTTTGTGGCATCAGGAGGCCCGTAAATCATCCAGGTATAATTTACAGAGGGGTGACGAACAACTTGGGAATGTTTGTGGTAAACAGACAGTGCTTGTGAATCTGACACTTTAAAACAAATACCTGATATTAAAGTGTGTAGATTTCTGAACTGAGGTAGCACAGGTACCACTGCATGTCCATAAATAGTAAATAATCCTCTTGTGTCTCCTGGTGTACTTCCTGCATTCCACAAAAAATTCCTCCTGCTTGTGCAAGTGTGTGTGTGCATCTTATAATAAAGTAAATCACTTTGTCCCTCTCTTGCACTGCTTTCCCATACACGCTGCACAGATGTCACTTTTGTCTTTTGTCCAACGGCACTATAAAACTTGGCCTCTCAGGCTCCCAGGCAATAGGTGTGTGATCTGACAGTCTTCACTACCAGTGGCCACTACAACCAGGTTTTGATACATTTTTATGAAACCCTTTACACAATCTGCTGAACTTCTCCATGTTGTCCTGATACAAAAGCTGAACAGGGTCTTTCTTGAAATACAGTTTAAACTTCAAAGTTATCAGGAAATATCTGATCAAAGAGTGAGCTAACAAAGCTAACAATCAAAGCTTCAATGCCAACTTTCAATACTTGACACCTTTATTGTTGGCTCTATAATTATTGTGATTCAACCCCCAACCAACAGACACAGGGAGTTTTAATAAAAACTGCAGCCATTAATCGATTTATTTACCAAATGAAAATATATATTTTTTAATTGATTAGTCATTTTTTGGTCCACAGCCTCTCACATGTGAAGGCTTACTGGGTATCTTTGTCATAACTGACAGTGAGTGAAATACTATTGGGCTTTGGACTGTTGGTTGGACAAAGTAAGCGTTGTGAAGTTGTAACTTTAGGCTGTGGGAAATTGTAATACCATTTTTCACTTTTTTTTGGACATTTCATACACTAGATGATTAATCATTTAATGAAAACAGTAACTCATACATTGCTTGATTATGAAAATGGTTTGCTGCAGTCTTAGTTTTAAATATGGCTTTTCTTGAGAATAAAAACAGTGGTTCAGCGAGTATTAGTTACTGACTGACTGTCTACACAAAGTAAAAGGTTAAACTGAAGGTGAAGTTCATTTTTAAATGGAAGAGATGAACTGAGGTGTGAAGTGAAGTCTTGGGTTGTTTGCGATGTGAGAACTTGAACATGTGAACAGGTGCCTACACAAGCATCCGATCCAGGAACATCAGGATCCATCAGAGCAGTGACAGAGAACACTAGAAGTTCTACATTTCTCTCACTATCAGTAATAATAATAATAATCATCTCTTTGGTTTTTTTTTCCTGGTCTGTGCTGCGTGTGAACCAGGCGTGCTCGGGCATATTCCAATCGTTCCTCAACATCTATGTCATGTTTGGCCCATTCCCAGCCACTGATGTCAGAGTCTCCTGACTGACATGGTGACTGAAGATGAGGAAAGACATCAGGAATGTGTACAACAATTTACACAACAAGGCAAAACTATAAATGTCTGGAGGGATAGTTGTAGCATTATTTCAAATCTTGCCTGACCAGACAGAATAAAACGTATCTTCTTCATAAATTCTCGGTTTTTGAGGAGGAAAAAAATCTCCAAAACTTCACAAGAATGGCTGAATAATCCGATTTTTTTTCTCCCTATCAACTTCACAGAACATTGTTTCAAAATTGGTGCTGATTGTTCCTCCTGTTTTTTTCTTAAATTTCCATTACATAATTTCAGTCCAAGTACACTTGTCAACAAAACAACAAAATATCCACTGAAGAACTCTGTGATACATCAGGCTCATTTCCTCTCCTCATGTATCCTCACACACATATCACTGATAACCAGTGAGAGTGTCATTTACTATCTGTCAGTTCCACGCAGTCTTTACGGTATGTTACATTTAGAGGTCCGACACCTCGGCTGCTGTACCTAGATTGACCTGAAACACCATCAACTATGTAAACACTGCTGGATTTGACCTTGGGTTTTGTATAAAGTTAATGCAAATGTGCTATCAGTTGCATGTTAAAATGGGATATGTGGTAGATTAAATAAAGGCTGAGCCCACATAGTTTCAAGTGTTCCTTCACAACACATTCCTCAGTGCAGTTAATCAGTTTGTTAGGTGTGTAAGTGAGTGTATGGTGCTGCCTTTTGTACACCTTGACCCTTTTTGTCAGTTGTACAGTTACACAAAAGAAAGTGATATTTCTGTCGAGACAGTTGACACAAATGTACAGTCTGGATCTCAAGTTCTGGCCCTCTACTCAGTTAGATTTCATTTGATGTTGTATTGGCTTAGTGTCCCTGTAATATCATGTGATAAGAGCTCAGTGGGTGGCAGGTATGAAGCTCAGCGGGAGGCTGCTGAGCTGGAGGAGGTGAAAGTGTCGAGTTTCAGTGCAGGTTAACAGTAAGTGAATGATTAAGCCATTACTGCCGGAGACAGCAGATATAGCCACATCCAGGCAGCTGCTGATCACTCATTGATGCAGCAAAGCACGCCATATACAAATCAAGGAAGTGTGCAGTTTAATCCTGCAGCAACAAACTTCACATGCCCACAGGTGGTGCACATCATACTGCACAAAGCTTTTCCAGGTCCTGAGCTGCCTTCACAGTCTGTCACAACTGCAACTGTAAGCCCTTTGATGATGTGGCCAGAAGGCACCTGTCACAGACACAGATGTTGTTTAGACTAATTCTGACCTGCTGCCTTGTCTCTACGTGGTGTGTGTGTGATGGGACTTTGGGGTGGGGGAAGGAGCTAATACTTTAATTACTACAAAGCCATAGACTTAATGGTAAAGACACCACTTGGAGGAGCAGATGAAGCCACTGAAGATCTGTGACAGAATCACAAAAACAGAGCAGAGCCATGTCAAGACAAAAGAAAGTACAGAAAGAACTGGAAACGGACCAAAAGATGAAATTGCAATGGGCAAAAAATAAAGTGATTCCATACAGGCAATAAACAAACACATGAATATTGGCCTATGAGCTGATAAAACACTAGAAATCCCACAAATATATGAACAATATCTTACCCCATATTCTTGATTTTTGATGTCCTCAAACGTGCACAGACTCCTCGTCACTCCGTTCATCTTTGACAGAAATAAATACTCCACAAATAAACAAACAAACAATAAATAAATAAATAAAGGCAAAGCAGCCTGTATGAAGTTTCCTCCGTTAGAAGAAGTTTCCGGTGTCTCTCTGCGGACCGTCCACGGTAGCTCCTGCTGTTATCAGACTAAAAGCCGATGTGTATGGTAAGTTTCGCATGGGTCTGCTCCCTCCTCCCCTCTCTCTGCCTCCCAGCAATTTGCGTGCGGGAAAGGTTCTCGTCACGTTACTGTGGGAGTGAGCGACAAAAACCGAGCAACCCGCCCACAGCCCGACCGAGACGGGCCAAATAGGGAACTGGAGAAGTAGGAAAGAGCAGCCTGGGGGAGGGAGGAGGAGGAGGAGGGAGGAGGAAGAGGAAGAGGGGCAGGGCACACAGCCCACTGTTACCTGCTGACACCCGTACAACAACTCCTGGAACAATAACCTCCACAAACCTTGCATCACGGTTATCACATGATAGCGCTTTTATAAGGTCTTTATAAGGCAGGAGACGTGAATGTGACCATTCAGTGTTGTGCTACACTACAGATGGTGAACCCGTATTAAATGTTGCCCAGTAAGCGCACAGTTCAATTCACCGATGAATTATTAATTGAAAAAGCTTGAACTCCTGACTGTGCTTGTTTAAAAGGGTCTCCTAAGGTTACAAAGCAATGCAAACCGAGGGTTTAAATTCAGTGATCAAAGCACACTTTATCACAGACTATTATTTCAATTTTCTTCACAAAAATGATATAAAATTATAGCTACGAATAAACATGTTTTTTTTTGGAACTAAACTACGAATCATGAATATTGTACTTCATCTACTTGAATGCAAGCATTTGCTCACATTAATCTGCAAACAACATCAAAACATTTGAAAGTTGCCTGAGATAAGTAATCTACCACAGGGAACAATGTACTCCAATTAAGGTGATTTGTTGCTTTGTGGTTAATACATCTGACTTGTAAGGTCTGTACTTATATTATCGCACAGGAACAATGCAAGTCTGGCAGAAATATATGCAGACTTCCTCAGACCTATGAAGTGTTATTAAAAAGGCTGCTACTTAAGATTAAATAATAATTAAAAGAATAAATTTGCTTCTGAGCAAACAGTGGCATACTTGGCAAGCTGTCGATTGTGCTGTAAAATATGATAAAAATAAATAGTCTAAGGTGTACAAATCTATTACAGATATGGATAATTGTTTCAATTGTTCCTGTAGCATTAGTTGTACAACCTGAGCTACATATTTCCAGAGGTGAGTGAGGTCACACCAGAGGAACATGACAAAGCAAAGTAAAAGAGCGAGCATTCCTCTGTTGGCATGTAGCTGACTGCAGCAGCTGATCCAGGCCAGCACAGACTTCAAATTGGACAAAGACTTTGACAGCATTAATGGACGCTGAGCTGCAAACAACAGCTCACAGTGGCATACAAGGGATGACACTAAGTGAATTTAAAACAGAAACAGAAACAGGCCCAAGAAGAAATGTTTCCCTCCTACGTTTATCGGAATTGAATGAAAATCAGTGCTTTTCAAAAGTGAACGGGGTTTTTAATAAGTAATTGTTTCATGTTAACTCTTGCCTGCAATAGATCACTAAGTAAGAATGCATGTATGTTTGAATGGGTGTTAATGACTAACGGTTGATTTATCATGAGGAATGAGGCTCCTCCACATGCACACATCCACAAAACAAACACACCTAAATCTTACTACAACATACCTTCTTGAGTCCTACGAACTAAACAACAATCAGAACCACAATTATGTGTTTACATCACAGATGTGACCACAATCAGACAGACTGATCCAGAGATCAGACACAGTTATGAGAGTCTGTCTTTACCTAAATCCTCGTCTGCGACTGAGTGTGAGTCAGAGTTCTGCTGCTCGATCACACTCGGCCTCACTTCATCTCGTCTGATGGGACTTCAGTGATCCTGTCGCATCAGAGCACATTTCAATTGTGAGATCTTGCTAGAAAATTAGTTTTACATAACCTAAACCAGCCTTCAATTACATGCTGTGGTAGTGCTAGGCTCTAAAGAACTCCCAGGGTGCACTGTGGATTTCAGAAGAATCTGAAGTATGTGTTTAAATTGAAGTATTTTCTGTTTAAAAATGAGACCGCAATCATTCATTGAAGACCAAAAGATCCATTGGTCAGAAACTGTAAAGTTGTTTCACCACCACCCAAATCAGCAGGTCTGATCTGGTTCTACAAAACTTGCACGCCATATTGTGTGACTTTTGGTTATTGTTTTAAGTATTCATCATTTAAAAACAAGCTTTATGTTTATGTTGTTTGTGAAATATTGTATTTCTTTTCACAAGTTTTACACACACTGTCCATTTGGTACACATTATTGTTCATAAAAAGTTAAACTGGAAACCTCAACCATTTGGTGGAGGATAATTTTCCAACTATGTGATCAGTTAAAAAAATATTGTTTTATTTTGAAGGAACTACCATTGATTTTTTTTTTCTGAGAAGAGGTCATTAAAAGTTTAGAGATCCAATCCGGTAACAAACAGGAGCACTGACCAATAAACAGGGAAACAGGAGGTGATGTAATGATGAGATTTTCTTGAAAACAGTGATGACTCTATAACTGTCGTCATTTATTAATTTAGCAAAGTGGACCTGACAGTGAGGTGTTTTTCATACTGTCCACTCCTGTATTATCATCAGGGTGGCGGCCACCACTGAGGTCATGTATTTATCTGTAAACCTGGAAAACATTCATTTTATAATACATATTCCACTGAATTTAGTATAATTAAATTTGATTAATTTTAGGAAAATAAATTAAAAGGATTTAGTATTCCTCAACCAGAATTTAATACCCAGCAGCATTGATCTTTTAACCCTTTTAAATAACAATATAATTTTGTACTAATTAAAGGGCAAATTGAGGATATAGTTAGATTTAGGAGTAGTTGTTGATTTCTCTGTAAGACCTCTTTCATTTAAATAAAACTTGACTGTATTTGAGGTGTTCAAAAATTCTGGATATGTCCTAATCATCACATGCTGTTGTGTTTAAGGATAGGTGGTTGGACACCGACGTATTAAAATGATGACACTGTCCTCCGCTCCTTATTAGGGCCCAGGCACCGATGGTGCGAAAGCCCTATTGTTCTTCAAGGAATTATTATTCCGCATTATTATTATTATTATTCTCTGTAAACAACTGCATTTTTGGAGGCTTTATCATATTCAAAAACTCATGAAAGTTGGTACTAAAATGCGAAGAAAAAAAATGTTTTTAGTGGAGCCGCGAGTGGGCGTGGCTAAATGGCTCGCTAGCGCCCCCTAAACAGATGCCCCAGCAGCTACATTTACCTACATGCACGAAATCTGGTGGACGTGTATCACACCGAAATGTACAAAAATGTTACACTGCAACATTACATCAACTCAACAGGAAGTCCACTATTTTGAATTTAGTCGCCATTTTTGGCGATTCACCCGTTGTACTTTAACAAACGCCTCCTACAGATTTTGTTGGACCGACTTGAAATTTAGTCTGTGCACTCTTGACATGTTTGGAATTAAAAGTTATCAAAATAATTCATTTTTGTTGATCGGTGTGCCCGTGGCGTGGTGGCCAAAAGTCATACTATAGTATGTTGTCCAAAATGTGATAAAAATGTCATACTACAGCACGTCGTCCAAAAAATGACCCAAAAATAATTTTTGGGTCACTTTTTGCTATTGTATGACTTTTTTTTTTTTTTTTTTCATAATTTGGACGACATGCACCCGTGTAGGACATGTATGATTTTTTTTTTAAAGTCACAACAATGGGGGGGAATTGAACCCCAAACCTTCTGGCGGAGAGGCAACAGTGCTAATCACCACACCACCAATCTTCCCAGAAAGTACTCTGCATTGTGACAAAAGTTTAGCTCACTGCAACCTATAACTCCACCATCCACAAATATTCATTCAAATGCAACCAAAATTTCAGCAGACATTCTTTGGATAGTAGATATACATGTTTTCAAGGGGGTCTGCAGTGATATTAAATATCTTCCTGTAATGTGTTGTGGATGCAAAACTTTTTAAATTTCTCCAAATGTTTCAACTTCACTAAAAGTTGAATCACCATCAACAGGCCAAGGTGGAATCTGAACCATTAATAGCAACCTTGGTGAAGGAGAATCTTTTACCTGTTGAGTTAACCAGACTGTCTGTTGAGTCACTGGAAGCTCTGAGTGAACTCCGTGAAACTCTTTCTCCGTCGCAACTAATTCTACTGCGCTGAAGATAGTCCAGCGTTCTACAGATGCCACTTCAGAGCTGGACCTCTGGAGCATGAGGGTTTGAGCCTGGCTCAAGGTAATCCAAACAGTTCACAGAAGGCGAGTGCTATAACATGACTTTTTTTTATTTCATATTTTGGACCACATGCTATAGTATGACACAGTGGTGCAATGGTTAGAACAGTTGCCTCACAGTGAGAAGTAACTGGATTCGATCCCCATAGGCATGCAATCAGACCGTTCAGAAAAAGGTAATACTACAAAAAGTGATTAAAAAAGTCATTTTTGTATATAGTATAGCCAGGGTGACACGACTAAGTTTGATGTTTCGCCGTGACACAGGAAGTTGATGTTTAAGGTCAAACGATGCTCCAAACCTCCTGAAACTTTGCACATGCGAGGGCCCGCATATCACTGCTTGCAGTTTTAATCTTCTTTTATTATTTGTTGACTTTAACTAAAGGCACAACTACTTAAAACACACAAATGATTTGAGTTATTGTGTCCAAGCCTAAGAGACTTCTGCATGTGGAGGCAGATGGAAATATGTTTACACCTGTGGTAGCACTGCGTTCCTTCTGAACAACAGCTGCCGTACGTAACAGCGAAAACACCAACCTTTCAAAAGTGAACACACCCAGCTCTTCACAAATCAGTTTTCAGGTTGTGTCTGAAAAGCTTGAATGATATGGAAACCCAATCCCACCCATGGAAAGTATGTTCCTTTGTATTTTACAGTCTGGAAAAACAGGTACTGTACAGATTTGGTCACACTGGATGAGAGGCATAGTATCATGGACACCACATGGTCCTACAACAAACACTGAAGCTGTGACTTCACCACAACAACCGAGTTCCAAGTAAAATTAAATTCCTGGCAAGCAGGAAAGGAAAATATCTTGTTTTTCACGTCTTTTGTAGATCAGTCACCAAATAGCGCCACAGGAGATAAAGTATCATTGTTCAAAATCAGCAAGAGAGCTGAACACTTCTGAGGCACACACGCAACTGTGGTGTCTCAAAATATTGAAACACAGTCTGTAATGTGTGCCAATGTCACAAATAGGATGTAGACACATAAATAACTTGTAAAGTGACCCTCCAGGAGGCTGACTTTCATCTCTTTTTAGAATGCAGCAAAAACAAATGCCTGAAGTCAGACTTTTTTTTTCCTCATGAGCAGTAAAGAAGTCGATTTATTTCCAGTATACCATGAAGAGATTTTGCTGATATTAAGAGTCGATCAACAGTTGTAGGTGTTGCAAGAGAGTTTGTCTTTGTCTCATATCAGATTTTATTTCATAATCATCTCACAATTCTACTGAGGTTTCCCTTAAACCTGTTTCACACGAATCTCAGCTGACCCCACACATTCCTGACGTGCTTCACCCTGCGGTGCTCCTGGCAGCAACATCCATCACTATACTAGCTGTACCAACTACAAGACACCTGTGGCAACCATAATCCAGTTACTGCTTCAACAAACAGACACAATTAGTGTGTCTCATATCAGGTGTGTGGGGGTTGTTTAGTGTTTCGCCTGCTTCTCTAAGGTCAGTGAAGAAAGAGGCTCCTTTGAATCCTGTCAATGTGCCCACATTCAGGTATGCTGACCTTGTATCAACACAGAAGTTGATTTCTTCATGATCGTCAGAGTTAGAAACAAAATCTTGATTTTTATTTTGTCAATCGTTAGATTTGACTATGAAAATTCACCTTCAGAAAACCAACACAGCAAATATACAATGTTGTTGGTCCTGTAATCTCTCTGTTAATTACATATTACCATCATCGATGCTGAGTGTCAGATTTTTGTCTGTTTTTTTAGTTCGATTTTATGAATCATTGGTACAGATTGGATATTGTATAATATATGTGTTGAGTTAGCTGACTGAAGAGAAACCATTTATCCATGTTTGTCAATATTATAATCACATGGATGTAAATGTTTCCATAAATAGGAATACTGTCCTCTTGTATCAACACATCAGGCGGGCTAATTCTACCGCGCTTATCATCGGTATGATGAATAAAAACAACAACAAACAATAAGAACAAAAACAGAAAAGGAGCCGAAACCACAACATTGACACACACTATGGGTTCATCAACAAGCCATATTTACTGTATATTTAAATAGCTTGTTGTGGTCTATGATGTTTACTTGAAATAATATTGTTAAATTAAAACTGCAAGCAGTGATATGCGTGCCCTCGCACGCTGCACGTCGGGGATCTCGTTCCTTATTCTAACTTTAAAAAAAATTGCCCTTTTTTTGGCGGCTTTAACATCTTCAGAAACTCATTAAAGTTGGTGTCTGACGCATGTGCAAAGTTTCGTGAGGTTTGGAGCACCGTTTGACCTTAAACATCAACTTTCTGTGTCACAGCAAAACATCAAACTATTATACTCTATACTGTATACAATATACTCTATACTATATACTATATACTATATACTTTATACTATATACTATATATAAAAATGAATTTTGTTGTTGTTGAATATTTCAGACGACAGTATGACTTTTTTTTTATCATATTTTGGACAACATACTTTGGATATTTTGGATTACTTTTTTTTTTTTTATCCCTTTTTGGAGTATGACCTTTTTCTGAACATGCCTCAAGTTACTTCTCACTGTTTGAAAAAGAAGATCTCTTCTGGACTTATTTTTTTGTTTGAGTTTTATATTGCAGTTAACCTTTGGTTTGGTATTAGTATCATTAGTGTGTGACTTACAGAGGGACTTGCCTTAGGAGGTCTCGCCCTCTGTGAACCACACGGCTTTCCCTTACAGGGATTTGCTCTCTGTGAACCATGTGGCTTATTAAGGGAACTCACCCTCCGTAAACCATGTATGGTGTGTGTTACCTCGGTGGGGGTCGACCCCATGGCTTCATGAGGTCTTTTCCAGCTTGGAGTCGGCGTAGACCGCTGGACTATCTTTGCACCGGAGGACGAGCTGGGAAAGGAGAAAGAGTTTCACGGAGTTCACTCAGAGCTTCCAGTGACTCAACAGACAGTCTGGTTAACTCAACAGGTAAAAGATTCGACTTCACCAAAGGTTGCTATTAATGGTTCAGATTCCACCTTGGCCTGTTGATGGTGATTCAACTTTTAGTGAAGTTGAAACATTTGGAGAAATTTAAAAAGTTTTGCATTCACAACACATTACAGGAAGATATCACTGCAGACCCCCTTGAAAACATGTATATCTACTATCCAAAGAATGTCTGTGGCAATTTTGGCCGCATTTGAATGAATATTTATGGCCGGTGGAGTTATAGGTTGCAGTGAGCCAAAGATTTGTCATAATGCGGTCTAACTCCTGGGAAGATTGGTGGTGCAGTGATTAGCACTGTTACCTCTCACCTAGAAGGTTGGGGTTTGATTTCCCCTATCATTACAACTTAAAAAAAAAAAATAGTATGACTTTTGGATCACTTTTTGGCTGCCACGCCACGGGCACCCCGATCGATGAAAACAAATTCTCATGATAACTTTTAATTTAAAGTCGGTCCGAACAAAATCTGAATGAGGAGTTCGTTAAAGTACATGTGTGAATCGCCAAAAATGGCGACTAAATTCAAAATGGTGGACTTCCTGTTGAGTTGACGTAATGGTGCAGTGTAATTTTTTTGTACATGTCCACCGAATTTTGTGCATGTAAGTAAATGGAGCCGCCGAGGCATCTGTTAAGGGGGCGCTAGCGAGCCATTTAGCCACGGCCACTCGCGATTCTACTAAAATACAAAAAATTTTGCCAGGAGAGATGGGTGTACCAAATTTCACGAGTTTTTGAGTATAATAAAGCCTCCAAAAATGCAGTTGTTTACTCAGAATCATAATAATTGCTTGGATAACAATAGGGCATTCGCACCTTCAATGCTTGGGCCCTAATTCAATTTGTCTCCAGCAACAGTGAGCAAATATGTTGTCTGCCACTCTCCACAGGGTCCACGCAGGAAGGATAGTTGTCTCCCCACTGGGTGGTGGGAAGGCCTGTGCTTGTGAGAAGATATCAAACTACCGGGATGTTAAATCAAGACACACAAATCCGCGTACCGATAGAAATAAAGAACAGACTATCTAAGTTTTAGCCTGCAGACATTTTCCCATAGCAGAGAAGCACATGTGTAGTTATTAACATTCATGCCACTGAGTCCGTATAGAGCCTTGGCACAGCTGAAACCAAATGGAAGGAAGGCGTGTTGTCAAAGTTGTTAAGTTACACCTGCGGATTACCTGCTGCACCTCAACTATTTGTCTGTTCAAAACACGTTTGAATACAGATTGGGAATCAGACTGGACACATTCACAGACCTTGTCATCTATTTTGGCAGTGATAATAAATACAACGGGCTTAATCAGCTGCTGTAGGGGCCACAGAATGGCTCACTTGGCAATACGCAACTCAGGATTAGATAACAACCTCTTATTCCAGAGAAGCATGGCCCTGCAGCCAAAATAGAAACATGACCATCTCTATTATCGTCTATCTTTTGAAATAGTCCCATATGTACGTCTTCAAACAATGGAAGGGTATCAGATATATTATTTATCAAATGATGCATGGATGTGTTTCTGCATAGATTATCGGGATGATTTGATACAAGTTAGTTGGTAGCTTCTGTCCATCACGTTCTACGTATAACTTTTATTTAGAGGAGAGGTGCTGCGGCTCTTGTGTATGGCGACAAATAAATCCCATATGTTGTTATTTTTACAAGAGAAACTAAATAGAGAACTCTGAAATACATGTTAGGTTTTGCTTTGAGCATTACTGCACTTTGACTTATACGTGGAATATTTATTGACTTCCTCCAACAGCGAGCTCTTCCAATGAAGTCAATTGCCCTTCCAGAGAAATTTACTGAAGCAGGTTACAAATCTCCGTTGTAAACTTATACTTCAGTGGGCTGAAAGCCAATTTGACTCCTCCTGGCAAAGGGAAGTGCCAAAAATAAAAGCAGTTAAATAAAATTCAGATTATGACAGGACAAAGATGTACCAATTTAACTTAATACATTTATTGTTGCTAAATTATTGCTCAATAGAAAAAAAGATTTATTTAAGTACAGTCAGTGTGAACTTTTCTCAGTCAACAATTATAGAATATGCCACCATCTTTAAATCTAACATCTAACAAATCATATTCAGTGCCATTTTCCAGTTTAACTGAAAAGATCTGGACAAATATTACATGGCAGAAAAATGTATTGCAATTTTAACTTTACTGATTGTTCAAACTGTTCACAAATTCAGCTCCAAAAAACAAAACAATCTACAAATGTTAAATACTCTTTACACAAAAATATGTCAATTACAAATGATTTTTTTTTTTAAACAATTATAAGGCATTGTAATTAAATGACAGTTGTATATATACGTTTCGGTGACCTAATATAAAGGAAATGCATAGAAATTGTGCAGCTTCTACAAACACACTTTGAAGTTTTGAGCTGACAGAAGATATTTTGGCTGTTTTTTTTACTAAAATCAAAATAACTACTTTCACATTTCATATTCTGCCCAAAAAAAATATTTTATGAGCAGACAGCTCTGTCCTCATTTACAAACCATAAAAGACGTTTTACAAGAAGTGCCACAGATACAGTGAAAAAAGACATACCTAGTAATTTTAATCAAAACCTTTGTACCATTTAATATTAGGTTGGAAGCAGAATTTGTGATCCTGCCCTAGAGAATCCAATTGAAATGCTACTTTTGTCATCCTTTGATAAAATGCAGCATTCCTGTCTATTATGTGACATTAAAGACTGATTGGTGGAGTAAACTCTTGTTCCAAACCAAAATATATGCAAGCACTAGTTTTTTTTTAACTTTCAGTTAACAAAATACAGATTTCATTCAGTCAGAACAATGTGCAATACTCAAACATTACATTTGGTTATGTTAGTAAATTAACTGAGACAAAATAAGAATATTATGTGTAGTATTAAATTACTTGTGACTATCAATAATGCACTTAATCTCAATGTTTGGTCCTAGTTTTTCCAGTAGTGTTACTTCATTTCTGTGCATCGTTGAGTTCACAGTTCATCAGTTTAGTCAAGTGATGGCTGTTTAAAAACTAAAGTCCCCCATCTGAACGGTCTACACCAGGAAACAGTGAGAGTATTCAGTCACAGCCAGACTTGGTAACATTAAGTGCTTGACCCAGAGTCTCATCCCAGAAATGGTCTGACTCATATGGTACCACAAAATGCAACAATTATACTCTACTTATGTGTTTCCAGCTACATTTCTCTCCTAACGATCCATTTACTTTGTTACTGGTAGAGTGTTTGTATGCTAGAGTACCTTGTGTTGGGCCTTATGTTGGGAATTCTTCTATGTGCATGAAATGGAGCTGTTCCAACTGTACTGTGCTGTGCTATACTGTGGAGTACAACTGAGCATACTGTAAGCTGAAGAAAATTCCCTGAAATATTGAGGATGTTTTGTTTCCTTCCATTGACTCTGGTCTGGAAAATCATTCTCCTGTTAACCTCTATAGTAGGTCATCTACCCCCGCCCCCCTCCCACCAGCCATTGTCTGTAGTGCATACCGTTCAGCCTTTTGTCTTTATGCCCCATCTACAAAGAACATTATCTACATTTCCCTCTATTTTTGCCCTGGCAGTGTTACTGTATATTTCCCCACCTTTCTAATGCAAAATTAAGTGCTGCTTTAACATGAGCTGGTCTGAAGGTTGCTCTCAGTGAGGATGGAGGTGATGGTGGAGGTGTCGTACAGGCTGTCGTCATCGTCCGAGCTGTGGGCTGAGGAATCCAAAGCTGGGCGTATGGTTGTCTGAGTTTTCCTCCTGTGAGACATAAACATCATAATATTCACTTTTCATGGTCACTGTTGTTGTCGGTTGTCTATCACAAAAGTATTCTTTATATTTTTTTCTCTATTTGGCAGGTCTGCACAGTCAAAGGTAATTATCCTGAAAGGGGTGGTCGTAGCACTCCCTCTGCTGGTAATATAAGAAAATAACATGCATTTCCCTGGTCTTAGTTGGAGCATGTTTGTAATTTAATTTCCCCTGAGGTCGATGAGTAATGCACCATTTTACTTGATGAGATGATGATAATGAAATACCCTCTTCACTCGTGGGTGATTGCTGGTATGTTTTACCCACATCACACTGCGAAATACTGCACCTCGAGGGGTTTGTGTGAATCTCTACCAGGTGTCTGTATCTGTGTGTCACAGCTGAAGAATCTGGGTTTACTGATAATGGCGTCATTTACATACAGTTGTATTCACTCTGTGACACAAGGAGGAGGAGAAGATAGTGTCTCTTTGTTACTCACTCCCTCATACACACAAATACCGCTGTGATAATCTGGCTGCCAGGAAGTGTCTTGCATAATTGTTACCAAAAGCTCGCAGTGAGTAACAAACTAGAAGAGACACAAAAATAAGGAGACAAAGTAAGGGACATGCTTACTTGAGTTCAGTCTCCAGTGCTGTGACTCTGGCCTCCAAGGCCTCTTTAAGCTCCAACTGTTCCTCCATGTCTCTCTGAGCTTTTCTTCTCAGTCCATCTATCCTTTCCAGCTCCGTCTCACCTTCATCCACTTGCCTCTTCAGCGCCTTCACTCTCAGAACAAGCTGCAACCCAACATTCGATTTAAGTGCGTTTTGACTGTACATGTGAAGTTGGTGTCTTCTTGTGTCTCTAAATAAATTTCAACATTAACATTTAGTACATGATGAATGTTTATACCTGGTCTCTCTGTTCAGATTGTGTTTGTCTCTCCTCATCCAGCGTCATATTGAGGTCTTTTAGTTTCCTCTCCAAACGACGTTGTGATGCCAACACAGAGTTCTTCTCTCTTTACGTCAGATGAAGAAAGCATGCAGGACATATACTGTAAGCGTGGTAACGATTAGCTCCCCATCTGGGCTACTGCCAAGATGCCCTTGAGCAAAACACTGGCCAAGTCATTGCTGTTGTGAAGCCACTTTGTAGCTAGTCGGATTTTAACAGCATTAATATGAAACAGACTGTTGCATGCTTCCCAAGTAAACTCCCTTTGATTTGATAAACAGGAACCCAAATTAAAAGTTTCTGATGACTATACAATCAGCACAGTTTTAAGGTGAACACCCAAGATTAGTGTCAATAAGTCAGTGTCTGACCAAATGTTAAATATGGTCAGAATCTCCCCTACTGTTCCAAAGTTATGGTGTTAAATAATGGCCAAAAAAGTGCAGAACATCATGATCTTACAGTGAAGTTTACCTTTGACCTTTTGGATATATAAAATATAATCACTGCATAATATTATCCTAGTAAACATTTGTGTGAAATTTTGTCATATTAATTCTTGGGTTACGGCCACAAATGTATTTGGTGGGGTGAGGGGTGTCATAGTAACCTTTGATTTTTTTTTTTTACTAGCAAAATCTATTCAGTTCATCCTTAAATCCAAGTGAACATTTGTGCCAAATTTGAAGAAATTTCCCAATTTGGACAGACAGTCAACCCGAAAACACAATGCCTTCAACCACTGGTATTGCCACGCAGAGGCATACAAAATGTGTGATGACAAAAACCTACACTGGTGCCACACCCAAAATATATAAAAATAAAAAATGGCATTCTCTGAATTTTAGTGGATTCTATACAAAAACATTTGAAATATTCATTTGTCAAACAAAGGGTGAAAAAAATGTGTCCCAGCATGTTTCCTGTACCTTTCCTCACCACGCAGGCGTTCTTCCAGCTCCTGGATATTGTTTTCCAGTTGGGAGAGTCCTGCTGAAGAGCGAGTCTGGCCCTCCATGTCAGCCACACGACCCCGCAGCTCCTTCAGCTGCAAGGGCAGACGCGCACAGACAGCAGTTCAACAACACTAAAAATACATTCAAGTGAAAGGTCAGCAGAGGTGTTGGAATTTCCCCTAAAGGCTGCAATTTTAACTGGAGTGAGAATACAGAAGTGCAAAAGTAAAAAGTGTACTTAAATGAAGAATTCGGTTTCTAGCGATGACAAGCACAAACGTGGTGTACGTGGACATACGTGTCTCTCCATGGCGGCCTTATCCAGCTCCAGGTCCTGTTTGGAGGATCTCTCCTGCATGAGCTCAGAGCGCAGCTGATCGATCTGGTCTCTGCTCCGGGCAAATCGGTCTGTCAGCATCTCCACGCTGCTTTTCTCCTCGTCCAGCTCCAACTCCACACGCTTCAGCTTATCCTGACAGAGAAGAGGAAAAAGACTGTGTCATAAAAAAATAAACAAGTCACACGGCTAATTTTCATCATAATTATTTAAAATTGATTGAGGTTATGTGCAGCACATAAATCTACATGCTAATCTGTAAATCTTGATGATGGGTAGACAAAAGAAATATAAAGATGTGTCACCATAAAATAATGTGGCAATATTCATTTGATTTTTATTGCACTGGTCACTTTTTCCATTCATCCCAAACTGTATTTATTTTTTTGTGTATGTAGTCTGCGGGTGTATTTATTCACTGCTCTTTTTGATATTGTGTGCACCTTTTTGTTCTTTCTAAGCTGCTGTAATGCCCGAATTTCCCCACTGTGGGATCAATAAAGTCAAAAATCAAATCTAAGTAAAATTTGCACACTGCCACAGTCAGTGTATGATGAGCAGAACTATTAATAGTCACAGTTCACACCGAGCATCTTACCTCCAAGACTCGGATCTCCCGGGTTTTCTCATTGCAGCCATTTTTGCTGGCCTCTTTCTCTCCCTCTAGGTGGCGCAATCTGTTGGTGAGAAGCTCCTTATCCAGCTGGTGGTTGTCTCTCTCCTCACATGCAAGCAGCAGCTCTTTCTTCTGTCGTGACATCTATTCAAATTCATCATAATATCAGACACAGGAATGCCACACTGAATGTTCCTCCTGTTGTTTTCCAAATTCCAAATCAGCCAAGCATGCTTCATGAATATGATATGTCAAAATTATTGAAATCATAGGCTGAGCACGAGACAAAGCATTCACTCAAACATTCAAAAAACAAACCCACTTCTTCCTCCAGTCTCCTGAGATTTATATGGTTTCTTTCCAGCTCAGACTGAGCGTCCTTTCCGTGACGTTGCGCCTCCTGCATTTCCTTGCGTGCTCTCTCTCTCTGTTCCTCCAGTTGAACCCTGAAAGCCTGCGACTCCTCTTTTGAGGACACAGTCAGAGAGTCATGCTGACAGGGAGGTGAAGGGGAGACAAGTCAAAACAAAAAGAGTATGAATTTGTTGTGTTGTGTATTCTCCAATGAGCAGCGAGGACAATCAAAGCTGCACAGGCTTTCATCATTCGCAAAGGCATAAAACAGATCTATCATTCTTACTTCTTTGTTGAGTTTCTCCAGAGCTCTCTCCTGCTGTCGTTTGGTCTCTTCCAGCTGGCTGATGGTCTGTTTGAGTGTCTCCTTGTCCTTTTCTAAATCCTCCAGACGTAGGACGAGTTCTTGGTGCTCCTGGCTCAGTCTGGAAGCTTTTCTCTTGGCCTCATCTAGCTCAGATCTCAGGCCTCTCACCTCAGTGTCGAGAGCCAGCTCAGCCTCTGAGCTCTCTGTAGCTCTGGTCTGCAGCTGAGTCTAAACCACATAGGATTTCCAGTTATGCTTGGATGTCTACTGCTTTCAGGGTATCTGCACACACCCTGAGTTGGATGGTGTTGTTTGAAAGGATGTAACCTTAACAACCCTACCTCTAATCTCGAGAGTCTCTCTTTGAGACGAGTGTTGGACGCCTCCTGCTCCTGCTGGATCTCTTGGAGTGAGTTCATGTCCATTTGAGCTCTGCTCAGACGTGTTTTACTGATATCCAGTTCCTCCTCAGCTGATGAGAGTTTCTCTTTGAGCTGGTCAGCTTCACGTTGTGCTTCGACAAGTTTCTGCTCTAGCTCTGACATGGTGGCTGGGTCTGGGAGCTATAGCAAGGAAGACAAAGGAGGGATACAACCAAGAGTTGTCTTTGTATAACCATTCAAAAATTCAAATGCAAATCTCATCATGCTATCAGCATCAAATACACATCACACTGTTTTGTGCTAGTCAGGTAACCCCTTTTCAATTTTGAAATGGATCGAGTTCACCGGGCGGGTCTATTAATAATTTTTTACTTTCATTAACATTGTAAAATGGGCCATTTGGCACACTTAATCCCATACAAGTTATTCCTGGATCCTGCAATTTGCATCCGACATCATGGAAAGCTTATTGTGTCACTTCCTGTTGTTATCACTGTGCAGTGCTGCTGTTCGCGGATTTATAGTCGATCACCAACACTAAATCTCTCTTACAATTTCGATTTGTAAGACATGCTCTATTCAAGCACCTGTGTTGCAAAATTTCTGGCTAATTTGATACCAAATGTGCTTTTTTGGGTGCACAAGCTGAGCAGTTAGCAATTACTTTGTTCTCTCCCTGTTTTTCCTTCTCTCTCCTGCTCAGCGTGTCAGATGTTTAAATGTTTCTCTGGTCAAACTGAATACAGAAAGCAGTCATTATGAAGCACTCAGGGGACAGCGGTTTCATAGGGGAGAACCGGAACAACAGCTGACATCATTCTAATGGTAGTTTTGGATCTATTCAGTCATGTATAGTAGTTGCGGTTACAGAAAATTACAGCAGAGTGGACTGTCGGCCTTGATGGAGGTCTACGCTCCCTTTAGGATGTTTCAGCCCTTAACTGTGAGATTAAACCCACCTGTTTATTTTTCTCTTGGGCTTTAGCACAGTCGTCCTTGGCCCTCTGTAACTGGTCCTTTAGTCTGTCAATTTCATACTTCAGTTCAGCCTCCTGGTTCTGGTGAGACTTTTTTATGGAGATGACTTCCATGACCTTCCTGTCAAACTCCGTCCTCTGCTTTTCCAGCGCAGACTTTGCCTTCTGCAGATCAGCGCTGCATCGCTGGAGCTCCTGAACAGAAATTTTACAGCTTGCTGGTTGAAGTGCCTGACTTTTGTTAAACAGGTCATTCACCAGTGCATCAGTGATGATGTGGAATTTAGGGCATGTTTACTGCACCTGGTTGAGAGTCTGCGTCTGGCTGGGGTCTTGCATCTGTTTTGTCATGGTGCTCACTTTCTCCTGGAGCTCCTTTAGTTCCTCCTCAAATTCCTCTTTCTCCAGACGGGCTTGCAGGAGTCTGCGAAACATACACGCACAGCCAATCTCAACATTTCGGAGCATTAGGTTATTCGAAGTACTGCTTCATTATCTGATCAGCAGTAGACGGATTGTACTTGTGCCTCATAAGTGATCATAATTTACTCTGGGGTAGTGAATGGAAAAATAGCTGATTATTTATTCTTCAAATAACACGAAATAAATCACCATTCCTTTTGACCACATTACCGTCAGATATATCACATAAAAGAAATCTACGATGTTTTTTTGCTAAATACAGACATAAATATAAGACCATCCACACCACTCATCTGCATCTTATATGATTACATAAAGTGTTGAAAGTGATTGAATTCACTGTATGAACACGGTGAATAATTTAAAGATATAATTTCCTGAAGCTCAAAGCTGTAGCTTGTAATCAGCAACAATACTGTCCACATTCAAACTGGGACTCATTAACTAAAATGAATATCATCCATATTTGGTCACACACACTTGTGTAAAAACAGAACCCCAGTGATGAATTAGGGCTAAAAGTCATGAATTAGGCGAATGGATTGTGAATGGCCTCGGCACTACACAGACAGCTGTTAGCACAGTTAGCCACGTCTACACATCTAAACACAAATGCTGTTTAATTAATGACTCTCACTGTGTTTCAGGGTTGCTCGGTGGCTCTCTGACAGAGAGAGGGAGAAACATTTACCAGGTAGAATGAGAGAGAAAAAAAATGGAAAACACATTATTAGTAGTGAAGTAAGTGCCAAATCAAACCATGAAAGACGGTGACAAAATCCATGTCCAGGTAAACATTGGAAACCGCGAAGCCACGCAAGTAATGATGAATAAACTCTGTAAACAATTCAATGGTTACATTTGAATTGTTAAGTCTATAGACTCACTCTTGTTTTGTTGTTCGAAGATCGTCTCTGGTGCCATGAAACTGCTCCATCCAGTGGCTGCTCTCATCTCTACAGTCCTCCAACTGCTGCTGCAATGAGCGAACTGATGCATTTACACGCTGCCGCTCAGCCTCAATCCCTGCGTGAGACTTAAGTAGAAGACAGAAGAATTGACACCATGTTGTATTCTATCGCTGGCATTTTTATGCAGTGTGTTTTTAGTGAATTGTAGACTGCTTGGTCAACACTTATTTATGGGAATTCTGTTTACAATTCAGAGTACAAAGTGCAATTTTGATCCAAGGAAACAACAGTGTGCCTCATTTCTTGAATGTTGAAAAAAATAGAAGTTTCTTGGATAAATTCTGAGAATGTCTTTATGCAACATTGGTATTTATCTGATGTGACTGAATCATTAAGAATCGAAATGAATTAAACTGAATCGGAAGATATTCAGGGCCCGGCTTTATGAAATTTGCAATGTGCAGGCGTCATCTCTCATCTTAAATTGTAGAAATTGCAAACTGCTCTGTAATTTCAAAATGACAATAATTTAGGATACAGGATGCTGGCACCATTCTTCAACTGCGTGAAGTAGTTGCGGAACACTATTGTGGAACAGGCCGCTGCCCGAAAAAATACTGGTTGTCATTGCAAAGGACAAAACTTAGAAGCATGTAGAAGGGGTTTCTAGGAGTTTTGCCATGAAGTTTCTCTCACTGGGAGCCTGGTTTGCCCACTTTTGTCTCCAGCTCAGAAACATGTCAAATATGTGAGATGTTCAGCTGGATAATCTGAGCGTCACACACCTCAGACACCTGCTCCATGCTGCCACGGAGCTTCTCCATGTCAGCGCTGTACTGCTCTCGGAGCGCCTCGATCTCTTTGTCATGCGTTGCCACCTCCTCCTTCAGAGCGCCTTTCAAAGCTGTAAGCTCCCTCCCTCTCTGTCTTAGTGTCTCCTCCAGCTTCTGTTTCAGCTGGCACACCTCTATCAGCTGTGCTTGACAAGACACCAAGTCCTGCACACACAAGGAATATACAGTATCAACATTTGATTACTCCGCCCTGTACAACCTAAAAGTTATTGTTGCTTTTAACAGTCAAGGCTTATTCAACCTGTAAATAGGATCCTGAATGATAAAAATGCTATTATAAGAAAGTATTTACTCTAGATTTGAGTCTTATTTGTAAAACAAAATCCAATAGCGGGGTGAGATAAATCTGTGTGCGCGTGTTTGTGTGACCATGTGTCTGTGGTACCGTCTTGTTGCTGTTTTCTCTTCTCAGTTCATCTTGAAACTCAGCCAGCTGGTCCTCCATCTCTCTGACCCGAGTCTCTGCATTCTCCCGATCCATTCGCAGCTGAGTCAGCCTGTGAGGAAAAAAAAACAACATACACACACCCGTGAATGATTCTCTGAATTCAAATGACTGACATAGTTGTTTGTCTTGTGAATAAGTTACAGTAGCTGCTTGTTTCGTGGGACTGTCTCACTCCTAGCTCACAGATAATGGTACCCTTCCTGCTTCCCTCCGTCTGTGTGTTTGAGTGTGTGTGTGTGTGTGTGTGTGTGTGTGTGTGTGTGTGTGTGTGTGTGTGTGTGTGTGTGTGTGTGTGTGTGTGTGTGTGTGTGTGTGTGTGTTGTGTTCTCACTCTGATTGTGTTTCATTTAATTCTTTTTTCTTGCGGTCCAGCATCTCCTGGAGTTGCAGATTTTCATCCAGACAGGACTCGAGCTCAGCTTTCAGAGCGGGATCAGAATTGCTAACAGAGTCCTACACACAAGCAGACATGATGAATAAATGAGAGCGGTGAAACATAAGACATCAGGTGGCTCTGCTGGAATAAACAATGCACTTTTAGGAAACGCTAAGGCAGACTTGCATTTGGCCCCCGATTGATATATATAAGGGATTAAGTTTTTAGGAGCTATTAGAGATTAGGACCTACCCGGCATCCTTAAACCAATATATAACAAGTCATTATTGAAGTTAGATTATTGTGTGCGTGTGAGCAACTCAGACCAGACCACACAGCTTTAAGGATTAATCGGGAGGATTAATCTGAAGCACACTCAAATGAACCCCCCAGCCCTCCTGGTTAGAGAGGCATAACAACTCTGAGGAAAGTTTCCTCCTCTCAACTAACCAGTTTGGTTGGTGAATCTATTTCCTTCAGTGGCATTTACTGCTCTCATTTCGAGGAGACGTGGACGGATGTTTATGTGTGGCACTCGATGTGATCCATGGATTTATAGAGTTGAGTTAATTTGGCACGTTACTCTCTAAATGTTAATATCCTCCGGTGGCAGTCGGTTCCAGTCGGCCAGCTCGATTAAGAGAGTAACCAACCAAAACTCCAGCGCGCATTCTCTCTTCGTCTTTCTCCTTCTCTTCCCTCCATAAAGGTTGAGCATTGAAGAGTGACACCTATTCAAACTTTGTTTTTGAGGCATTAAAAAGGGAATAAAGAAGGCTAACATTGTCTTATGACTGAAGGTCATATGACTGAAGGTCATAAGACACCTCTGCCTCCTAATATTCTCTTCTCTGCTCCACTTACCCTCCTTTCTTCCTGCAGGGCAGTTTGCAGTTTAGCCATTTTTGCCTCAAGCTCCCCTTTTTCTCTCACCCACTCTTCTCTAGGGCTTTCTCTAGGCTGTGAAAGACAAGAGTGTAAGGGGAGACATAAGAGTAAACTGTCTCTTCATTAAACAGCTGAAAAACTCCTCACAGAATCCAATAACTTCAAAAAGAACAAACCTTAAGGCTCTGAATCTTCTGAAAGATCATCTTGGCCTTGTGTCTGATGACAACATCATTTTCTTTGGTCCTGAGGAAGGTGAAAATAGTCAATGGCTTTATTCACTTTTAATATTCATGAATACTTCATAAAGCTGAATAAATCTCAATGTGCAGGATAACTGATACACACCCTTGTCTCAGGATGTTGTATATGGTCTTCATGACCTGCTCTTCCTCACTGCTCATCTCTGCACTCTGACCCTGGTCCAGCAAAAGGTCAGGGGTCACCTTAAGACATAGATCAGAAAGCTACTCTTGCAATGTTGCATGCTTTGTTGTGTTTTCGAGTTCACTATAAAATAGGCTGTAATACCCAACCGGAAAAAATGTAATTCTTACTTGTACCTCTGTCAGGGTAGTCTGTGGTGGCTCCACTGAAGTCCACTGGTTGCGTCCCAAACTGCTGTGAGTTGAGGACGGAGGTGAGGTGTAGGGGTTGGTGGTGAGGAGAGGAGGTGTAGCTCTGGGATGTTGCTGTTGTGCAGGAAGGAGGCCTCTCTGCTGGCCACCATCAAACCTGTTTATCATTCTGTTAACACCAGTGTGCCTCTGATTAGAGTGAACCTCGTTTGTGTGTTGAGGAGGGTCAGGGTGAGAATGACTGTCCCTCAGTGACTCCAGTGACCTGTCCTGCCCTGCCTGATACGATCTATCCCACATATTCCTTTCAATGCCCCCTTCTCTGTCACTACCCCTTATTCCAATTCCTCCATCCAGATTCCCATAACTACCAGACTTCCCATCCCCTGGTGGTCTCGACAGCTGAAAATCCTCACTGTCTTCTCCATCCCTGTCTAACAGCGACCCATGGGACTGTGCCCGACGTAGTGCCCCTCCCTGCCCTCCTCCTTCTCCGACATCCGCCCCCTCTGTTCTTGGCTCAGCCTTCTCTCTTCTCCGGGGAAGGCTGCTATAGCCAGAAGGGTACTCGGTCTTCAGCTGGACTCCGTATGAGTCTCCCTTATGTCCATCCTTTAAGACCACATACGGCTGGCCAGCGATACCCTGCACCCTGACTGCCACACCATATTTGGAGGTGCTCTGAGTCTTGGACTTGGGCTGGGAAACAGGCTGCCCTCCACCTGTACCATGGGGATCATTGATGAAGCGGATCTGGACACCGTAGTCCACTGGGGTCTTCTGACCTGAAGATGGTGTGCTCATGCTGGTAACACAGCGGAGAGCAGGAGAAGAAGAAGGAGGATGAAAAAAAAATTGATTAGGGCATACACAACATTTTTAATCATTTACTCCACCAGGCAACACATTTTCTTTAGTCTGATACTATCATAACCCGAATGCATACCCCTAAACCAAATACAGATGTTTTGGTCGACTTCATTTGCTTTTGTCCACAGCAACTTATATTTTTTCATGAACACATGAATGGCTGGGTAATATATTGATTTTAAATTAATATGATATTATACTGGATATTGGCTTACATTTTGGATATTGATAATAATATTGTGATGTGGCATAAGTGTTGTCTGGTTTTAATGGCTGCATTAAGTGATATAATTGTCTGAAATTACCAGACTGTTCTTTTATTTACCTTTACCCGTTTTGTCATTATATTCATAAGACGGATGATTATTTATCAAAAATCTAATTTCATAAATATTTAGTTAAAGCACCTATAGCCACCCCGACAATATAAATGCAAAATTTATATCAAAGTAATTGACCAAAAATATTAGAGATTTGATTTTGTCCATATTGCTGTAAAGTTAATCTTCAGACCTGAGCTATAACTGGTTTCTTATATTATTCAATTATTGTAAAATTATATTAAAGCAAAAAAAAATAATTTCTGCATGTGGTATCTAAAAATGACTAATATTGGAAAAACGTACAGGTATAGCTACACCTATAAACTGCCCAGGTCAATAAATCAGCTGATATTAGCTCATTAAGGCTATTAAAGATTGATCTCAACAACTATGACAGTGTATGTGTTTTTCCATCAGAAATTCACCGGTGAGATGATTTTTTTTTTCTTCAGATGTTTCACACAGCTTTTATCCGAATCAGACATTTTCAATCTACAACACATCTAAGGGGTCAGTGTATCAAGATTACTTGTTTATGTATAAAAATATCAATATCAGTATCAGCCTCAAAAATTCCTCCAATTAAGAAATCGAACAAAGAATGCCGAGACACTGGACCTACATTAAGAAGTAATGCTGAAATGTAAAAGCTCAGGGACACTGCTTTTCTCTGACCAGACACAGATTTATAGGTAGTAACACTTAGTTTGTGGCTCTTGACTGCTTGTGTGGACTTTGTCCTCAGTGCTCTCCATTAGTCATTAACCTGAGAGCACACACCCACATATCATTTTCCCCTTGTGAGGACCAGCTAAGCCTTTCCAAACTTTTGGAACTTTTAAAGCCAAATACCAAAGCTAATTCCCTCAACAAAACTTTGACAGCTTGAATACAGACAGGTACCATAGCAACTAGTCGTCTGTAATGGCTCTTTTCATTATTTCTCTGTGCATTTTCTCCACTTTTTTTTAAATTTCTTGACTGCCTAATCCTCCCTTTTTCTACAATTTGATAACATACTATGAGACATTCTAAAATTTGTCCTGCACTGACTGTATTTATGGAAAGGTTTAGTCACGGCCAATCTTATTCTTCTCTGGCAATAATTGAAGAGAGTATTGCAGGTATTACATCGACGGTCTGTTTATGCCTTGCGTGAGGTCACATTTTCATCCCCATGTCATAACAATGGTATGGTTCATTAAACTCACTCTAAAACTATTACAGCACTCCCTCCTGACCTCTCTGCTTTCACCTTTCACTCCCTCGCCGCAGCTTTCCGAAGTGAGAGACAGAAAGTGGGTTGGGAGACACAAAGGAAGGGTGAAGTGAGAGACAGAAAAAAAACACTCCACTTTTCTTCTCTTATCAGTGCTTTGTGTGATAAAATCCAAAGTCAAGCAGTTCCTGAGAACAAGCCTGCCTCCCGTACACACAAAGGACTGGCTACAAAACTAACCATTTAAATACATTAACTCGGTTCTGACCTGATATAGACATTACTGAAGGCCTACACACATATTTTTCTTTTATTTCTTTACTGATTTTGGAAGCGGTATGACACAGCACGAAACCTGCCAAGCTATTCTTACAAAGAAGTGAATAAAATACTGTCAGCAAAGTGAGCCAAGAAGAAAAACGATAGTCCTCATTATGAAAATGAATCTTTATATATGAAACAATTTCAGAGCAAGATCAGGGGGAGGTAATGCCCGGCCTGTCAATGAAGGAAGTGACATCATTCAAGATGACATCGATGACCTTGAAGGTGTCTGTGCGCTTGTGGTGCAGGAGCATTGTCCATACACAGACCTACTTATTGAATGTGTGGAGTTAGTCGATTCTTTTCCACCCTTTGGAAACCTCAGAGGAAGCACCGTGTCACAACAAGTTAGTGAAGTCGAGCGCAAAGTCTGCAGCATGCTGTCTTTACACCAAGGTCAAGCAAACATGTCAAGCACAGACGACGGTGGGATAGAAGTGTTACACAAGAAATGCATAATACAATATCCACTAACTTAATGTGACAGAGTCTGAGCTCCGAGAAGGCCAAACCAACTTACAGAAATACAGCTGTGAAGCAGAGATCTTATTTTCATCTCTGAATATCCTCATTCATCTGCATGTTTTCATCAGTTTCATTTTTGATTTGTCACAGAGGAAGGACGCACTGCCAGATCCGAGGGGGACAGGGATGAGGGGGGAAAACCATCCTATTGTCCAGCTGATGTGGGGCAGAAAATAAGGGCAACAATTCTGAGAATGCAGAAAGTACCCCCCCCTCCCTTCTCCATCACACTGTCTATCTGATTACAATTAGTCTCATTAGTTTCATAACCTACATTGAGGTCCCCATACATCCCTTTTAAGGTTTCACCCCAAAGCTAATGTCTTTCCACACCTCTCCAAGATAATCATCCTTTTCCACACTGAAAGTAGGATATCAAACAAGATTTTCTGTAATCCACTGTGAAATTAACATGCCACTCACATCTAAGGTTATGGCTTTGGTTATTTCAAAGAAACATTGTGTTTATTCTCTATGCATGAAATGTTAGTGGATTGAACAATTAGTGATTGAATGGTAATCATTTTGGCTTCTTAGTCACGAGGATTTGCTCCTTTTTCTGTTTCTCGTGATGGTTAACTGATGATCTTTGGGTTTGGGGCGGATGTTTGGACAAAACAAGCTCTCTGGTGATAGCACATTGGGCTTTAAGATATTACGATGATGAAAAATTCTGACTTATCGCCATGTTCTGACATTTTGTAGATCAAACAAATAATTTAGTAAATAATGGAAATGTTAAATGATAATAAAATACAATGTTTTGGCATTCTAGTGTTTTTTTTTTTTTTTTACAAGGCTTCATAAGTTTCTAAATCAGTCTCGTATCAGGATGTGACTTTAACAGCACACTAGCCTTTTCAGTCTTACTTGCCCAGCTGTGTCACGTCTATGTGGGTCTTTTTGATTCTGTTGCCCTGCAGTTATGTTGACGGGCCCTCTGCCTCTGGCCTTAAATTGAATTCTCACGGAGCAAATTGAATTGGAGCTGATTCCCTGTTAAGATCCGAGATGAAAATGGGAAATAGAATTAGAGATTAGAGGGCGCGAGGAGAGAAATAAAACAACAGCAACGTGTGGGATCGTGCAAGTGCCTCTGCTGACTCATAGAGTCCGCACGGTTCATGCGGTCACTTCATCTCTGGCCGGGTCTAAAACTAATACAGCAAGAGATAGCAGCAAAGGGTGGAGGTTAACTGAGCCAAAAATCATTCTAAGACTGTATACACAGTTGCCTGCCCAATGTCTTTATTTATCCTCATAGTATGTCATAATAAATACATACTGCGTTGTAAGTATGTGTGGACAAAACATGGATATAGTTACTGACTGCAAAACAGCTGAGTCTGAACATTACTACCACAAACCATTTGCTTTGTAAAACATATATATTGAATTTAGTCGGACAAAAAAAAAAAAAAAAAAAATTGCAACTCAAGGATGAAAACTCCTTGAGTGAACCAGTTTTTCTGCTGAGAAAGAGCGGGAGATGAGGCTGAAAACACGTAAAAACAGCTGGCTCGAGTAAGATGTTTTTAGGTCAAACTATTGTTTCCAATGCCAAGAATGACTTTCAGGCAACAAACAGAGAGAAAAGCATCTATTCCTCACGTTTGAGAATATTTGGCTTTTTAAAAGAATATAAATTAATCAGCAACTGATTGTTTCAGCTGAATAACAATTTGATTATTGGACTAACTCTTTAAGAGCTAGTTTATGGCATCCTATAAAGTCGACATGGGCATGCAGTAAAAGTCTGCCCTTTTCCTCCAAGTGAATCATTAAGTTTTACAGGCATAACCTGGAGAATACAAACATGAAGGTATAAGTAACACAAGTTCTCTGTTGTGAAAGGACAGTCAGGCAGCCACTCGGCCCTCAGAGTATTCTCTCGCCTCTCAATTACATTCTTGACATAAAACCAGACCCTCATCCTCTCTCCTGCAGTCAGTCTCTCTGTCCAAACCTGCCACTGCTCTTCTTTCACACTCAAACAAACAGCCATTTGTTCCTCTTTTCTAATCTAATGGGGTTCATTGGCATGACAAAGAAAGACTTCAGTGTTACCAAATAGTACACACATGACACCATATTAGGAGCACCTAAATACGCCCCTCCCTTTCTCCACATTCCTGACACTTGTTTCTCCCCGTTCTTCTCACTTTACACGGGACTGGGTGTGTTAATGGGAGTGAGGCTGATCATTTGTGACATTTTATCTTCATGCTTGAGTGTAATAACTGCTTGTAACATTGGAGCAGTTTTATCTGCTTGTCCGTAGTTGAGCATATTCAACGTTTTGAAAATGAAACTGTGCCAGTGGTTTGGCAGGTTCAGTGCTATAATTAGTGAAATTCATGATATCATTCAGGAGCCCGTCCCCATTTCAACACTGTAATCTGCTGCTTCTTCTCGCCTGTGTCATCAGTTTCATCTGAGCTGAGGAGCTCCTTTGTACTGCAGAGGTACAATACATATTTCACTGCATTTTAGGCTTATTTACTCTTTTTTGTTTACCTATTTCACCATTTAAGGTCTCTAACAACTTTGAATATGGTTTAATTTAGCCTTGAAGCCTTAACAGCGAGGTAAACCTTTTTCTCAGTGTACAGTTTTTCCATGTACAAATTCCCAAGCAGCACAGGTGTACACTAAGATATAATTATCTTTATCTTGGCTTGTACATAAACATGAACTGACACTGCTCTTACATTTAAACTCCTTTGGCTTTAAAATAATCCTCATTCAGCTGACTTTTTTTTTTTTTACTTTCACAGACGTATAAGTGACCACAGAGACATTTCTCACATTTGTTTTCCAACACATACCAACAGTTATCCTGAAGTAACGTTAGCTGGTAGCTCAGGTCCCTGTCTGTCTATCGAAACATCGTTAGCCACCAAGCTAAACTGAACACACAGACAGGGACACAACACTATCACAAATTAACACACAACTGACTGAAACGAAGAAGCAAGTGCCACACTGCGGCTGAGACGCTGTTACGGAGGCTGTAACTAAACTGTCAAGACAAGTCGTGTCTGTCTGGTTTAGCCGTCTGGCTAAAGAGAGGTCCAACACCAACCGTAAAGTTTACCTCTTTTTCTGAATTTAGTCCTCTGCTCCTCTTTGATCGTCGCCTCCCGTAATGCCGATGACAAATCAGATGTTTTCACACAGACGTCCATCAAAGTCTCCGCAGAGAAGTGGGTGGAAAACAACAACTCCCACGCAAATTAACGCAGCAACAAGTTCATTATGGTGGGACTGCAACCTGTTACCTTTTGGTGGGGATGTAACCGTCCCGCCCCGCCCCGCCAGAGGGAGCGCTGTGATTGGACAGAAGCGCTGGCGTGGGCGGGACTGTAGATGTCGGCTCCGTTTGCTGTTGGTGAAATCCCTACGTCAATCATTTATTCTGTTTGACACTTTTGTCATCTTTTCGGGGGAAATGTAAATCTGTATTTTTCACTCCTGGTGAAATAAACAAAACCGACATGACGTGGATAAACACCACGCTTTCAGAACTAGCATGACTGACCCAACTGAATACAAGCTGTTGGTTCAATATGTTGTTTCTCCAATTTACCAGTAGATGGAGCAACTATCTACCAGCTGTTAGAACATCAGCATAACCCTGAGTGTATGACCTCCAATAAAAAAAAAAAGTTATAAAAGTACAGGTAGTCTATCTATTCAGTGGAAGTAGCCTATTTCATATTGGGCTCGTTATTGCAACATTTACTTCCGTGAATTTATAATTTAAAAATCATCATTTTTGATATTGTTATCTTGGCCTAGACACTTTAAAAATGATTTTTAAGTTACATAGGGTTAAAACAACAACGATAAATTAACTAAATTAAAACTACCATTTCACAAAGCTACTATAATTAATTTAAAAACATTCTCTTTAGATTGATTGATGTGTAAATACTGTTACAGTACAAATCCCAATGCATAAGCAAATGGGGCAAAATACAACTCTTCAGTGCTTTGAGATCTTTCTTTGCAAATATTCCCAAGTTATTACCAATGTAGAAGAGCTGAGCTGATCACATTAATTAATTTGTAGTGGTGGGTACAAGAAAAAACTTCACCTTGTTACAAGTGTAACATGTCACATTCTACATGTTGCTTATTCCCTTGGCATCGGGCTACTGGCGGACAAACTTTGGATGTCTGCATTCAGTTGTCGGACATCCTTATTATGGTAAGACTTGTACTCCGCCCCGTCCACACGGCCCCTCCCCAGAATCCAGCGACATCCCACAGTTTTCGCACACCAACTTTCCTCTCCATCTGAACACTTCGCCTCGTCGACAGACTGGACGCATCATCTCAGGCTCCGGGAATGGGATCTTTACTGGGTTCAAAGAAAAACTTCCAATACTTTCGAGTTTACGCTCTACAGAAGCTACTTTTCAAACTGCAGGGATAGTTGTTACTGCAGGTGCAGGGTGACAGCAACGACAAAGCGCCATTGGCCAATGATCTCCAAGACGCACCAGAAGTTGTATGATTGTCGGAGTTTCAGACGACAGGAATCAGCACGGCTCCGTAAAGTGGGCTCTAATTAATTTGATGAGTCAGATAGCCTTTCCTTACAAAGTTACTTCAACCAAGGTGTAAGCAAAATAAGTGTGCGTAAGATCGGTTTTGCGCACGGTTCAAAGTTAGTTAGGGGGCGACTAATGCAACAAAGTGTAAGAGATTACAGATTTGTTGACTCTTAAAATCAGTGAGGAGTGTTAATACCTTGCAGCCATGGCAAGATGGTTCAGAGATTTCCCCATCAACCTAAAGAACGGAAATGAACGAGTCCGCTCGGCCTCTGAATCTGGTCCCCAAACTCGACACAAACCTTCATTTTCACGGGATAGTTTGAAAGGTAATCAGCGTAAAGATGGAGGAGTAGGGGGCTTATTGGCAGGGCGAAATAGGAAAAATTCGGCTACAGAATTGGGTCGAAACACCGCCGGTACCATTGGGACGGTCTGGGATAGTCTCACACCTGGAAAAAGTCGCAAGAATTCCAAGATCGAGACTGGGGCATCAGATGAGAACCGCCCGGTCAGGACCTCGAGTCTGGCGCAAGCGTACATCAGCAGGATGATCAAAGTGGACAAGCAAGACAAAAACCCCAAAGTCAACGGGAGAAGTGATCAGAAGCTGCCCGAGAACGACAAGGGAAGGCCAGACATTAAAACAACAGTGAGTAACTACACCACAGCTAATGCAAACAACATGCACCAACATTGATTTTCATATTTCATTTGTTTTTTAATCTTAGAAATAAACTAAGTCATACAGAAAGAAACTATTGCAGCATGCAGATTAAAAGTCAATTTACTGTACAGTGCAAAAACCCCAATCTGGTTGTGGGCTTGAAGTCAGTGCTTTCCTTTGTGTTTTCCCTCCCCACCTCAGTTCATAACCCTGTATTTAGTTTCCATAACTCTCCAAAGAATACAATGCAGTTTTACTTCATTGTGTCGGATCAAACAGGCAAACACAATGCACTGACCTCTTTGCACAAGTATTTCCGCTTGCCCCTCCGCCCCCTATTACTTGTCACTCAGTCATGGACACCACAAAAACACACACACACACTGAAGTGTCCCAGATCCCTCTCCCTCTATCTGCTCTGTTGTCTCGATATAACAACTGAACAGGTAGCAGGTCAGCATTGTGCTTTTTCCCCTTTTACAGCTGATTATCCTGGAAGACTATGCAGATCCTTTTGATGCAGAGAAAACCAAGGAGCAGAGAGAGGCTGAGAGAGCTGGAGTGAATGACGGTTACATGGAGCCTTATGATGCCCAGGTCATCATCACAGGTGAGATCAGGGTCATCAACTATTTCTGCAATATCTCTTATATTATGGAAACACCAAGGCAGCATTCTGACCGCAGGAATTTCAAACCAGTACCTCTTGGCTAACAAAAGTGTTTGACCGTTTTCTCAGATGTTGATTTTGAAAATAAAATATGTTCAAAGCAGATGTAGAAAAGTCAAGTCTCTCAGATAAAAACACATCTTAAGAAAGGGCCAAATCACTGAATTTTGAATGTGGACAAAATTACATGACAAGGATACTCAGTTAAAGAGTAACCTCTGTCAAGACTTTTTACTACCTGACAGGTCTGATTTATATCAGTGTATCATACAACTGAAATAGCTGGACTGCAGTCTGTCTACTGACAACCAAACTTTATTTATTTAAAACACTTTGTATATCACACTTGATAAGCTGAATAAATTATATTTAAGTCAAAAACACTTACAAATCTCAGCTGAGTGTTTTAGCACTTACACTATATCACATTCTTGCTAGATCATTGTAAAGGGACAAACTAGACCCTTAGTCTCACTGCTGACTTCCCTCCCTGCTGGCGGTTGCTATAGTAACAATGTTGTGCAGGGACAATGGGTGCAGCTTCCTCTTCCAGTTTCCTGTCTCCTGCCTCTGTTTCCTTTGCCCCATTCTCTTGATAGGACGTTGGCCCTAGTTCCCCCCTATCCTTCCCCCTCCATCCCATACACACTCACACACATAGACACATATACACCTAATACTTTATGGTCCCATATGTGTAGCAAGAATTCAAGTACCCCCCTCTCCCTTTCCTATAAACCTACAGGTTCCCCCTTTGGTCTCGCTCAATCACTTCCCAGCAGTCAGGAAGTGGCCTTGTCAGTCAGCCAATCAGCGGCTGTGTTGACCTTTTCTTCCTGTAACTCCATTGTTTGGTCACACAATAGTGCAGACACATAGGCTACCTGTCAGACAGCGAAGAAACACAACAAGTGAAATTCCCGAAAAATAAACAAAAGATATCTATTCAAAGAATACATAATGTATTAGAAATAAACAAACAACCAAAAGAAGAAATGTGCAAATTAGGTTAAAAAAAAAAAAAAAAAAAACCTTTAGTTAATCCCACAGTGAGTGGAAATGTGTGATAAGACAGTATTAATTCATTCCATTAAGCTTGGATGGTTGTGACACGATTTATTTTTGTTGTATACGCCACCTGATAAAGCTGAGTTGGACCTGTTATTTTTTAGATGGCACAAATTTTATGCAAATGAATATTGATTAGCTTGAGAGGGTACCTGATTCTAAAAATCAGCATATTATGCTCATTTTAGGGGATAGCAATTTAGAGAATCTGTTTCATACTGTAACATTTATGCATGGAAATTATTTCATGAAAATCTGTGTTGTAAAAAACTCAACCAGAGGGAAGGAACTAGATAGGTAGTTACTTTGCTTAAAGAAGCATATTTAAATAAATTCAACTTGATTGCTGTATGGTTACTTGGAAATAAAGGTGGAAATATGTTCCTTGAACTGTTTATTTCCACATTTGCATGTAAACCTTCATGTCAAAGCTGTAAACTAACTATTCACATGTCCACTCTGCTGTAGAGGTTCGTAGACGGGGCTCCAAAGACCTCCTGAAAGTGTGTGTTCTGTTGGACCGAGGACAGAAGGAGGGGAAGGGTGAAGAGGGAATGCCTCCACCCCCAAATATCTACGACACACCCTATGAAGGCGGACCTCAGGGCGACACTGAGGGGGTGTGGATCCCTGTCACACGCCCGGAGTCTGATGTCCGTCCGGCTGGGGAGTACGAACTGCCCTGGGAGTGGAGAAAGGAGGACATTGTGAGAGCACTGTCAGGTAGAGAAAAGGAGAGAGGGATGATGGGAACTGTGGGGGTTTAGGGTGTGGAGGAAGGATGCCATGCGTTGTATTTATACAGCTCCCACACACCACAACAATTCTGTATTTGCTTTAGAGTGGAAACAAAACAATCCTTCTGAATTCATTTCCAGAGACATGTTTACTTTGGTAGCTCTGATGGTACTTTGATAGGATTTAATCATGAAAGGTTGATATTGTCTATCCGGCTTCCTTCAGCTCAGTTTGAGGCAGTGGATTGTTCTCTAACTAAAGAGAATGCTTCAACCTTCGGCCGCCAGCAGCAGCAGCCGCAGCAGCAGCCGCAGCAGCAGCAGCCGCAGCAGCAGCAGCACCAACACACCCTGAGGCAGAAGAACTGGAGCCATAAATCACTTATCTCCTCTTCTCCATCATCTTCCTCTTCCCCCTCATTTCCATCCTCTCCTATTCTCAAACTCTCCCCTCTTACACCACCATCTCCTTCCTTCCCCACCCTCAAGCACTCACCTTCTTCCAGCCCAACTAAACTTTCCCCTCCGTCGCCTACCTCCCTGAGTGCCCCACTGGATGGGGATGTAGCCAAAATGGACCCCAGCCTGCCGCTGGAGAAGCAGAGGTAAGGAGGAAGAAGACTTGAAAGGAGGAGTGAAACAGTGCATGTGAGAGACCTTTGAATTTCAGTGAATGAAAGAGAAGAATGCACACTTCACAGGATTGAGCAAAAAACTAGCAAAAAAATGTCCAACAAGCCAAAAAAATGGATGACAACATGCTGATATCAAGGTCATTGGATCAAAGAAAAGTACATACTAAAAGTGTAACATTACAAATGTAATACTAAAAAGATAAGAGTTGCAAAAAAACACAGGATTCACAAAGAATAAAAATTAAAAACACTTATGATTAGGTGGTGACAAAATATGACGTGAGGTAAATAGAAAACAGTTGCTAGAAAATAACATGTGAATGGAAGGAGGAACCTCCATTTCATCAACACACTTTGAAATTTGCATATATCTTGACAATAATAACAACTTATTTGGTAGAATTAAGAAGTAGCACAATAAAGTCAAGATGGGTTCCAATCCAGTCTGGAAAATAGCCATAGGACAGTCTAAAGCTGTTCATGTTCCTTTATGTATTAGTTTTTTGATAGACTTGTGACCTACCTTTCACCCCCCCACATGCCAGAATAGCAACTATAGCACCCACTGCCATAACCTTGAACAGGATTAGTGGATGGAGGGAATTAAACAAATGAGATGCGGGTTGAAACATTTGGTCTCCCTTATCTCATGCCTGTGTATTGTTAGTCCTTATCGAAATTAACCACGTTTCTCAAAAACTCTGCAGAGTAAAGTGCACGTCTTATCTGCTTTCTGCGTTGCTCTGCTCTGCATTTGTTATCAAAGAATAAGCCGACACATTTTTCAAAAAAGCTTTATTTTTCTTCCTTGAGTTTTTACCCCCACTGGCTGCCATTGTAGAGAACAGAGCCCTCCTCAGTTTTGGCTAAAAATCAAATTGTCTTTGTAAAAGTCATGAAGCAATCAAGCAAATTTACTTCAACATCATCTCTGATGACTCCCAATGTCAAATAAAGTACAAGCTCCCGGTTTTCTCTGCCAAATTCTGATATATAATAAATTACACATGGCACTGTGAAAAGTGGAATTGGGTATTTGTTACCAGGAGCAGGAGCCAGCAGCAGCCATTAAGCACACACTTATGATTAGGTGGTGAAGATAAATGCTGGCAGAAGGGTGCAACCTTGAGGTGAGGCTTGACTGAACAGACAGAAGAGAGTCCTCATTTTATTAAATAAGGTCTTGCTTTTTAGATGGGACTTGTGGAGAACGTGCTCACAGCCTGTTACCATTTGTTCCTCTAATGTTGTGGTTGAATGTCATGTATTTTGCCTCCCAGCAGCAGGGCCTGTTTATATATGGCTCTTGCCTACAGCCAGTGTCAGCACCACCTTGTGTGCAAACAGGCCTCTTCACACTCTGCCGCATACATTTTGTTTGGTCCTTTTTTTTTTTTTTTTTTTTTTTTTTTATCTCTTTGACCACTCAAGTTGCCCTTTGACATTGTTAACTCATTCCATTTGCAACGTATACCTGTCCGTTTAATTTACAATGACTCTTGTCGGTCTGTTTCGTCCCTCCTGTCAGTCTTACTTTTTTTTCTCTGTCACAATGTTATTGTATATCATTTGACATCTGACTTAACTCCATATGTCACTGTGCTATATGTCAGTTATCTGATGCCTCTGCATCTCCCTCCTCCCCCTCTCCCTTCACTCCATCGCCTCTCCAAGCTGGTACCATGGCAGTGTGAGTCGGCAGCAGGCTGAGGCTCAGCTGCAGCGCTGCAGGGAAGCCAGCTTCTTGGTGAGAGACAGCGAATCAGGGACCAGCAAATACTCCATCGGTCTGAAGTGAGTGCGCGGATGTGTATGCAGTGCATGCACTTTATGGTATATAATGCAGCATGTACATACAGTAATTGTGTACTTTTCTCAAAGCTGATTGGCAGTGGTGATAATGGCAAATATTGTGCTTGAAAATCAAATACACTTTTGTGATTGTCTTTATTTAATTGTGCTATGTGTTTCCATTTGTTGATTTAGACACTCCACACTGCCCTGTCTCAAAATTTACATTAGCATGGCACATCTATCCTATGTTAAGCTGTATTTTAAGGAGGCTCTCATTTTCCATTAAAAGTACCCAGTTGTTGCTGCTCACAGACTTTGAATCTAACACTGATTTAGCCTGATTTGAGTTATTTTCCCCTTGGAGATTAATAAAGTAACTACCTACTTACCTACCTACCTACCTGCCTACCTACCTATTTTGGAGGCATTAAGGAGAAACAATAGCTGCTACTGTAACAGTAACGCCAAAGGTGTTAATGCATGAGAATGTGTCATTTGTACAGTAAACACTTCCAAAAAGCGTGCCAGGAACAGGTTCTCGAGGATAAAGGCTGAAATCCCATGGTGCCATCGTGTGTATGTGTGTGTGTATATGTGTGTGTTCATGCGCTTGAGTGCACATTTGTTGTACGCTGCTCATTCATTTGAGAGTCCACATCATTAACCCCATTTACACATCCACTGAACTCAGAGAATACACAGCCTCATTTGGGGAGAGATAATGTTTCCATTTTCCAGCAGCATCTGTGGTTGTGACTTCTGCTTGCAAAGATATGTACATGATTTTATACTGTGTCTTTCTCTCTGTCTTGTTCTATTAGGACCAGTCAAAGTTGTGTGCACATCATCGTGGCCCAGACTAAGAGCAATAAGAGCTTGGGCTACACACTGGATCAGATTAGCTGTGTCTTCTCCAGTATCCCCGAGCTGGTCTACCATTACTGCACACACAGACTGCCTTTCACTGGAGCGGAGCACATGACCCTGCAGCATCCTGTGTCCAGGCCACATTGAACATGCATAATGAACAGACACAAACACATATGTGCCAACGCAAGCTGACACATTCAGACACAAATGCACACAGACACTGTTAACACGTGTACTCACAAACTCAAAGATATACTGCTTTGGACTGACTTGTGTAGTTCCCTAATATGTTTATATGTTTATATCGCCTCCATGCGCTACCTAGTGGTCAAAATCAGACACTACAATAGATTGAACTCATTGTTTAAGTGCTGTTTCCAGTCTAAAACAAAGAACACAACAATGCACACACACACACACACACACACACACACACACACACACACACACACACACACACACACACACACACACACACACACACACACACACACACACACACACACACACACACACACACACACACACATCCTCTACTGAATGTATGTGTAGTTACTGGAGAGCCACCCCATCCTCCACTGCCTGGCATACAGTATTTGCCTCATTGTTTTAATAACCAATATTTGAAGTGGGCTTCAAATGAGGCTTATAACTTTCTCACGAGATGAGCTCACGCAAAAGGTGCTGACGTCATCAGTTAGCTGCACGCCATTCAGTTAGGCTCGTTGTGTACAATCGATACACCTGATTGGAGTATATTCACTCATCCATCTGACATGTCAATCAGCCTATTGATCTATCCTGAAAATTGGGCTCATTTGCCAACCGCTCTGTCTGTCAAGAGAAAGAGCTTTATTGATTAGATGATTAAGGCTAGTGTAGTGGGAGGGGTCTTATGAAATTACAGTAGCCAGTCAGCAAAATTGTTTTAGTGTTCGTAAGTGTGCAAATAAATATGTGAATAGTGGGTCCATTTTCAATGTAGTTTAAAAATAAAGCCTTTATGACTGTAAAGCTATCTTTCTTCATTGTGGATGAACTGATGTGTTTTAACCTACAAATGTAATGTACCTGTGCATCTATGCTACATGTATGAAGTGACTGCTGGACATTGTCGGATTTTTTTTAAAAATTTTTTACATCAATCTCAACAACTTGAGCTGTTTATTATTGTTGTAAAACATTTATTCAGAAAATAAAGTTCAATGCATTCTTATGGACGCAAAGCAGTGTTATTAATAGACATGCCGGCAGCAAAATTCAAAGCAGGGTTCAAGAAAAGAGGCAATGTGACAGAGATGGCAAGCTAACCAGAGGAAATCTGTTGGCTTTTCTTTTGTAGCTGTAAAACCATTGACCTGAGTGTGAAATCAATTACAGTCACACACAAACAAATTTGTAGTAAAGAAATACTGACTAACCCGAGCACACGCACACAAATTGCATACATACACAAGAGTGCACACAAATAGCATTTAGTCACACAATCGCAAAGATGGTGTATTTAAATCCTTGCCAACATGCACACATGAAGCTACTCACAAAATAGCGAGGAGCTTTTTAATGATGCATGGAAGCGTGCGTTTGTGGTAAGATATGTCTTACCAGTAAACACCAGCGTGCTGGCCTGCAAGAGCATTTCTTACAGAGAAAGAGAGAGAGAGTGTGTGTGTGTGTGTGTGTGTGTGTGTGTGTGTGTGTGTGTGTGTGTGTGTGTGTGTGTGTGTGTGTGTGTGTGTGTGTGTGTGTGCGTGCATGACTGCGTATGCAAGCGTGAATGTGTGCACCCATGTGTGCACCGCGGTGTGTGTGTGTGTGTGTGTGTGTGTGTGTGTGTGTGTGTGTGTGTGTGTGTGTGTGTGTGTGTGTGTGTGTGTGTGTGTGAGAGAGCGAGAGAGTCAGAATTTTTCTGTTCAGGGATTACCAGGTTGCCATGGTGATTAGTTAGAGTGAGGTAGGGCCATCTCTACGGGGAGTGATTTGAGGGAGGAGAGAAAGGCTGCAATATAAAAAGAGCTATGAATAATTGTAGCCATAGTAGCAATGTAGGTCCCCCACAGAATAGCCTGCTTGGTTTGTGAATGGGAAGATGCAACATGTAATGTCAGAGCAGAGCCAGAAAAAAAAAAAAAAAGAAGTAAGTCACTCCTTTTACTGTCAGCTCCCAAAGCACTTTTTGCAGGGCTTTATTGACCGCACCACACCTCTTCTGAGGGTCAAAGTGCGCGATCGACTTCAGAACAAATACACGTCTTCCTTGAAGACACTTCAGCCAGGCAGATGCTCACTTTTGCAAGGGCTTGAACTGAGGCTTTCCGGTTGAAGAGCCATCCTCAGTCTTGGCTATCCTCCTGCCCACCGTGTCACAAATGGCAATGTTACACAACATGAGACACCACTAACTATCACCCCTCCTTCCATCCGTGTGATCTATTGTGGTTAGTCCTCTATGTTCTCTTAATTAAATCACAAACTAGGTCAAAACAAACTACAGGCCCGCGGTGCTGGACACATGATTCTTACAGTGCTTGTCAGTCTGTGTTTGGGAAGGTTGCACTCTGTACTCATCCAGACTAAAATCTTAAACGCTCATTTGAATTTCCTTGGTCTTGGATAACATCATTGTGCAGTGAAAACCCTGCATCTCAAATTTTGAGGATATTCACCTCTTTTTTTTAATAACCTGAAGGAATATATGTCGCTTTTATAAGGAAAAAAGGATCCTAATTCTTAAACAATTACAAAATAAAAACTGCAGTATCGGATAACTGTCACCCGACTGAAAACAGGGTTGTTTTCATAGCTCATGAGGAGCTGACGAATCATTAGGAGCTACATTTCACAGAACAGCGATGATATGCATAATTTCTAACATCTGCGCTCTGGATATGAGCTTATAAAGTATCAGTGGTGGAATTCAAATCCTTACTTTAAGTAGAAATACCAACACAAAACTGCTGCCTCCCAAATGTTACATAAGATATTAAAAAAGCATTACAAGAAAAATATATTCAGAGAAGAGTATCACATGTTAAATGCCTAATTATGGAAAAATGACAGTGTTATATCACTATTCATTGATTGTGGTGCATAAACAGCATTTTAATGAAGTAACTGGTCAAGGTGGTAATAATTTTAACATAATTTTAATTATTTTTTGGATAATAAATCAAAGGTTTTAAACCTCAGTCTGCAAATACAGCTGTTGACTAAATGTAAATGTACAATAGTCTCCTGTGACGGGTGCCAAAGGAAAGTAGCATAAACTGGAAAGTACCTCAACATTATATTAGTACAGCGTCACCTTCCACTACTGTTACTGATCATTTCTTTGAGTTTGTTGAGTCTTACTTTGTTATTCGGTCTCTGATTCATAGGTCAGATTTGTATGCTGCATTTCCCAGTTATGACAGAACCACAGGAAGTAACTGCAGCCACTGGAAGACAGAATGATGGCAGGACAGGAAGGGACAGAGGAAAGAGAGACGGAGAGCGAGAGAGATTAAGAGAGAGAGAGAGCGGGAGCGTGAGGGGGTGTTAGGGGAAGACAAGCACTCGTGGGGGTCCCAGCTTTTAAATAATTCAGAGAGAGACTCACAGCACTCAGTGCAGAGGAGGAGCACTGTCAGGTCAGCTCATTCACTGCAGAGAAGAGGTAGAGAGGGGGAAAGGAGAGGACTGTACAGAGAGAGGGAGGGAAGAAGAGTGTATAAAGATAGCATGTGAGAGGGAGACATTCCTGTGGAAGGAATTGCCTGTGTGTGCATGCATAGACGTTTGTGTACGTGTGTGTGTGTGTGTGTGTGTGTATTTATGCATAAGTATGAGCGTGAGTGTGTTGTGTGCAAGCTGCGCATGTGTGTACTCCTTTGTGTGTGTGTCAGTGATGAAAATAGACAAAATGAAGGAGAAACAGGTCGCTTCCTCCTGGAGCTTTCTGGTTTCTCTCAGTCACCACGGCAACCGCCTCCTCCCTCCATTCTGCACTCATGTTTACTTTGTTTATTTGTCCTCCCTCCCTCCCTCCCTCCTTCTCTCCCTCCCACCCACCCACCCACGCTCTTTTGTATCACCTCCTCTCCCTCCCTCATGCTTTTTACGTCATGTACCCCTCTTTTTTTGCTCCTTCCCCTTCGCCCTTCATCATCCAAATCCGTTATCATCGTTGTGCGTTTCTCAGCTCTGACTTTTCTGGCTACACCCGTAACTCTCTCCCCCTACCTACCTGTTCTTTCCTTCTTCCCCATCTTTCTGCGTATCTCCTGTTTGACTTTGTAATGGGGATCAGAGGTCACTTCGGTGGCCTACGGGAAGAAACAGACATATAAATAAGTGGCAGAAAGGGAAAAATAGGAAGAAAGCTCATTGGAGAAGAACAGACATGACACAAACCCTCCAGCTTTTAGAGGGTCACGGTTGTTCGCAGAATAATTAGGCTCAGGTAGTCCTGAAAAGAAAGGTGGTGTGAGGTTATATTAAGTGGGCACAGATGTGAGGTGTGTCAGATGGAACCAGGACGTGGAGATTCACACCATGGCACAAAGCTGTCGAATATTTGGAATGATAAACGTTGAAATCTTGAGTGACTTCCATAAATATATTTAAAATGTCCTCATGGTTGATTCATAAAAAATACGCTTTCACAAATATTCGGCCTCAGGCTAATAGTAATGATAAATCAGATAGAGATGAAAGACGCCATAAGTTTGACAAGGTCACAGTAAAGTCAGTATTGGACACCCTGTACGTGACTAACAGTGCTTAATATTACATGGTGGTGTGTGACTTGCGCGGGGAAGACTGGCATCGCTTGCTGAAATGTGGAGCCTCTGAGGTATGCCACATCCTCCCCTCCCTGCTCCGCCGCGCGCCCCGCGCCCCGCCCCCGCCTCTCCAGCGCGTCGCATCGCTGAGCGGCGTTCAGCACGGACAACCAGCACCGCACAACTCAGCGCACAGTTTACCTGGCTCCGCCGAAAAATTTGTTTCCCCCCTCATCGGGCGAATAAGTGCGGACGGACGGAAAGCCCTGACTTCACCATGCCAGGTAGAGAGTGAGGGGAGGTTTGGGTCGTGAGGAGGAGGGGAGTAACACTGCGGGTGTGCTTGGGGTGGCCTCTCCATCCCGGTGAACACCTTACCGGGCTCGGAGCGCGCTCGGACGCACGTATGATGATGGACGGCTGCCCGCCGCTGCTGCTGCTGGCTCTCCTCGCCATTGCGGGAGGTGAGTACTTTGTCCATCTAATGACTCCATCGATGCGCTTTTGTGTGCATCATCACCTTAGAGGGCCAAAAGCACCGCGCGTCCGTGCTTTCAGGGGTTCGGAATAAGGTTTCTTTTAAAGTATTGAGGGAGTGCGAGTAAAAACAAAAGGAGTGGTTAGATGCTGAGGAGAGGTAGTGGTGGAGAAAATGACTCTTTCATTGCTGTGTCACCATCTTTCTCACAGCAGCAGCGAGCGCGACGGAATGATGTAGTGGAGAAATATTACCCACTCCATATCGGCTATGCGCACCTAGACACATTAGCAAATGCAAAAGCTAACAGAGTTCGCATTGTAGGATTAAAACCTATAAGAGATCGTTACATTTAAGGTTCTGTTGTACATAATATAACGTGTTTCGAGACTTCACTTTATAAAGTAACACATGTGGTATTGTATCACAATATTGCCGTAGTAAAGCAGTTCATTTTATGATTTTGCGGGGATAAATCGTATTTAGGCAGCACAGTATAGTACATATTAAAACCTTTAAATGCAGCTTAAACTGTGGTTGCTGTTGCATTGTTGAACTTGAATTACATTGTAAGAAATAGCACACACAGCAGATCTTTGTCAACCAGCAAAAACATTAACCTCCCGCTAAAGAAAAAGTCGGAGCCATTTCTATCACGAGTTATTATTTTCTCTCTAAATATCAGAGAGAGAGAGCAAAATGGTGTGATCACTCACTTAACTCTCTCTCTCATTAACACCGAGGTCCTGCATTGAGTAGGCAGGTTAATGAGAGGCATTTTGAGCTAAAACAACTTCTACATCCTGTCATCAAAGGATAAATGATGTGTCATCCAGCAGTACAGAAAAAGCCTTCTGTCTCTGCATAACAGCCTGACAGATAAACCATCTTTTGCTCTCGTGGAGGACAAGCACTGAGTAAATAAGTCTTATTTACGGCATGGTTGTTGTAGTGAATTTGGAGGGAATGAGGTATGTGTTAAGTGTGATCTATCAGGGTGTTTGAACATATTTTACTTCTGTAAGTTGGCTCTAATGTGGTGTTGGTTTCCACTCAGAGGTTTGCCCCAGCACATCAGCTGATTGGCTGAGTTACTACAGCCTGAAGATTTTCAACCAAATCTATAATAGTGACAGGGCAGAGGCCAGCTCAGTGCCTCCCAGCAAAAAAGACTGTTTGTCGCTGCCTGTGTAGCAGCACACACAACAGACTAAAACACCTCTGTCCACACACCCACACACACACACACACACACACACACACACACACACACACACACACACACACACACACACACACACACACACACACACACACACACACACACACACACACACACACACACACACACACACACACACACACACACACACAGAAGGAGGTTTACACCAAGTTGTTCATCACACCACGTCCAGAAGCAAGATCAAATGCTTTGACCTGCATTAACCTGCCACTTATCACTTCAATCATCGGCTCCAGACAACCTTTGCAAAAACATGGACACACACACACACACACACACACACACACACACACACACACACACACACACACACACACACACACACACACACACACACACACACACACACACACACACACACACACACACACACACACACACTATATTAATAGTAATATACAAATATTTTAAAAAGAAGCTTAATATTTCAAGTAGTAAATACAAAGTGTTTTACACAAATAAAAACAGATACAAAACCAAAATGAATAAATAAAATATATCAAAAATATGAACTGTACAGAAGTAAAACTTATATAATTCAAAAGGCTACGGCCTATTTATAGAACAGTTCAAATTAAAGGAAATAAAAGAATGTCAGCGAAAATAAAATGCACTAAAAGTACAAATAAATCTAATAAAATATCAAATGTTACAAGAAGGTGTTCAGTTTGTGAAGCTGTTGTGGAGTTGCATAATATTTAGCTTTGTTGTTTTATTGTTCCCTGAGTTCATTCAGAGGTACTAAAAAGAGAAAACGCTGCCAACATGAAATATCACTTTAAGGAGCCTCATAAGCAGTGGAGTACTAATGAGTCATCGTCCCTTAAGGGAGTGAATCTGATTAGCATCATCCTCCGAGACCATAAACTCTGTCTACACACAAGCAGACGCAAACACATGTTTGAAGAAATGCTCCCAACGCGCACATGGTCACACACACACACACACACACACACACACACACACACACACACACACACACACACACACACACACACACACACACACACACACACACACACACACACACACACACACACGAAGAATGAGCTTATATTAACACATTTTAGAGATTCCCTACAAAAAACTAGCAAACCACATTATTATATAATGTGCTTAGAAAACACAACATAAGCTTAACTGGACACTGAGATGTCATCTTATACACTCTCATTTATTCATGATGACCCCTGCTGGGATGCAGCCTTCTAACATTCATATCACATTCATATATAGCAAGAGTAGAAGAGACATGTTTGGGAATTCACACGTCTCGCCGATGCAACATAATCCAGCGTCAGAGTAAATAATGGGGGGGATCAAATGAGAAGAAGAAAAGTGGTAACTTTACACCTCCAGAGCCGCAACATTACTTTCTTACATAAGGCATCCACACACACACACACACACACACACACACACACACACACACACACACACACACACACACACACACACACACACACACACACACACACACACACACACACACACACACACACACACACACACACGTCCACAGGGGAGTCTCATATTCAGCGGCTGTGCAAGGACGTTCAAGGACATTTCACCACCTGTCTTAGAGACTGTCGTGAAGATGTGGCCGTCCCGTTGTGTAAGGAGGATGTCTCTTGTCATGTCCCCAGCAGACCGTGCATAATAGACATGTCTGTGGTGCTGAGTTGACCTGATGCAGGGGTTACTGGATATGGAGCACGTTGTGCGACAGTCTCCTCAACCGAGGGCGTAACGTGTACTTAAAATAGTTTTACTACAACACTTTTATTGTCTGTATCTTGACAAATATCATCCATGTCCTCCGCTCTATGAATGCACTTAGTGAACGTCAACTAATCATCACCTTGGCAGTGCTTTGCTCTAGAAAGTTCTGCTCAGTCACAGTTTAGGCTGTCATCACTTTTCTGCTGCACCGTTCCAGCTCTCTGATTGTTCCAGTATTTCAACCTGCATAACTACAACCCTCCTATTCTCTTTCTGTCACTTTTGGTCTGTATCTTGCTTGCCTATTTTTTCCATCTCTATCTCCTTGGCCTGACTCCCAAAACTCAGCAGCAACAGGATCAGATCAGCGGGTTGGGGGGCAGCATCTGTGATCAGAATTGCACAGCAGATTCACAACAGGGGCCTGTATTTGTATACAAGAACGTGCGTGATTCCATGTGTAAAACTGTGTGCTCTCGTGTACTTTGAACAAGATTGTGTGTGTGTGTGTGTGTGTGTGTGTGTGTGTGTGTGTGTGTGTGTGTGTGTGTGTGTGTGTGTGTGTGTGTGTGTGTGTGTGTGTGTGTGTGTGTGTGTGTGTGTGTGTGTGTGTGTGTGTGTGTGTGTGTGTGTGTGTGTGTGTGTGTGTGTGTGTGTGTGTGTGTGTGTGTGTGTGTATGAATGAGTATAGCAGTAGTAGCAGCACAAAGCAGTGTGGCCCTGGAGATTAGAGGAAAGCAAAGGGAGAGCACAGAGGTTTAATAGAAACTTACGCAGCAGAGAAGAAAAGGCTGATAAAAGACATTTGGAAAATTAAGAGTTTTAATTTTGACTTTGTTAAAAGAGGGGAAAAAAACGTACAACAGACTTACATCAAGCGAAGGCTGTGTTTATGTTGCGCTGATACAGCTGTTTATAGATGCGTATTCGAGATAACGCATATATTTTATATAGATGAAATCACAGACTATAAAAGATACAACTTTTTTTTATCATGAGTCTTGCAGAAATAATATGACATCTAAAATCCCTGATAAACTACAATAGAACCAGAGAAAATATATACGTATCAAGAAAAAGTCATGATTTTGTAGAGAGAGTGAAAATATATGTTTTTAAGGATCTTGAGCAGGCCTTCAACAAGATAAGGGGAAAAAGTCCAAAATGTTATCCAGACTGTATTGCAGTCAGACCTCCTCCTCCTATCTCTTCATGAGCACATATTGGCTGCAGGTTCTGACCCGGTGAAAACATGGCCTCAGGATTTATGAGTGGCCAAAGGATAGCACAAATAATAGCAGCTAAGAAAGGCGTAATGCAGTTCAAGTGATGTGTTTTATTGGCCATCCCTGAAATACCGAGGCCATACCCTGTCATCCAACAGTTCAGCTCATTGCACTGTAAACAATAAAAAAAAAAAATCATAGGTTCTCGCGGTGAAACTTTCTTTAGTCATTTAAATCATTTTAACATTTTCTCCTAAAAATTTCCCTTGATATGAATTCAAACTTTGGTAAAACACTTTCCACTGTTCGGCACAGTGACAATATGGTCTGTTTAGCCCCAGTGCTTTATAAAGACCCTTAATCTCATATACCTCAAAACATTTTCAAAATTAAGAAGCTATATTTAATTGCTGCAGCTTTACAGAAAATGAAATGATCTAGCTTGATAAATTTGGCATTATATACTGTAGGTGTAATTCTATATTTCTATTTATGTTTGAACAACGTTTGGACCCACAATATGCATCTGTTATAAAGAGCCTGTCAAAGCATCAGTGGAGAAAACATTTATGGCCTCTTTATATGTAGAACACTAACTATAAAACTAAGTATCAGCTATTAGGATATTATACACCGATAAAAGATATTTAGTGATAAATTCATCAACAAACAAATAAGTTGCTGCAATGATCAGTGCTCATGTGCTAATATTTATCAGGCCAGCAACTATCTAATTATTAATGGACCTATAAAATAAAATAGGGAAAAATTTACCCTGCAATTTCCCAAAGCTCAATGTGCCTTTCAAACAGTCCAAAACCCAAATATATTAGTGATGTAACGCAGACAGAAGCAGCAAATCCTTACATCTAAACAGCTGCAGTCATTGATCAATACTATATTGTGATCGAATAATAATCAACTATCTCTCATCTCTGTTCTAAAATCAACTTTTAGGCTATAATGCAACACTGAAAGAATATGTGAAAGCTCTTTTTTTAAATTCCTTTTTAAAAACTGTCTGTATTCTTACATATTTATCTAAATGTCCATGTTTTGATTTGACTATTTATTTAATTTGGTGTTGTTTCATGTAAAAGTTTCTGTGTGTGATTTATTCAGTTACATTACATTTTTCATCCATGACTTTGTCTTTGCAATAGACGGCACTTTTCAATTTCTGAAAACATAATGCAAAGTTTGCCTTTACAAAAGAGCTTCATGACTAAATTGTTTAATTCGTTTAAAGGAGATGCTTTTCTATGTAGAGAATTACTTGCAAAGTTGAGGTAGGTGAATAAAACATGTTAGTTGCATTGCTGTAGAAAGTACACCTTCTTCAGTTACAACAGCACAAACTCAACTGGCCATACTTCTCTTTACAGTGGAGGTTAGTGGGCCAATAAAGCTTCCGCTCCCAGTTAGTCCACAGTGGGATGGTTTTGTTTTTGGAGTGCTATAATATTGCAGCTGGATGGAAGATCAATATTAATATCTCAGCTCTATGGCCACTATACAGCCAATTGGGTCTTGCCAGTAGATCAATGGATCTCTCCATTATTGATTTAAGAATATTTCAGCATAAAAGGTCCCAGCTGCAGCCAAAAAGCCTCTTTGGCACTCTGCAGAAAGAAGAGCAGAAAGCGACCCAACTTCCCCTCCAACCTTTTCTCGTTTGTGAATGACCTGTATAAATAGAGATCATCCCTGTAAAAGTCTTAGTGGGATCATTTAATTTAGCGCTCGCTTTGCCCTCATTTTCCCCACGTTTGTCTTTACAATGAGTGTGTACTCTGGCCTCTAAGTAGTGTTGTAAATTACAAAAAATAGATGCTTTCAAATGTAACATATGATCAAACAAGTTATTGTCAGCACCGATTTGAGCAAAAACACAAATAAGGCCTCCAGACTCTCCGAGATCCATCAGCATGTTGATGTCAATGTCTGTCTGAGGGAAGAGAGGAGAAAGCAATGGAGCCACGAAGCAATCAAACACGGTGAACATGGCTACCATCTTGTCTGTTGTGGTGCTGTGTCACTGAAATGTGTATGTGTGCGCACGTTTGCATGTGCATGGCGGTGTCTAACTTTCCTCACTCTAGGGTCTAATGGGGAGCCCTGCTGAAATATTCATAGTGTCACATTAAGTTTGCAATATTTGCACCGGAAAACAACCAGAATACAACCTGAGCTACCAGCAACATTACAACCACTCAGCTCAGCCTTTGGCATGAGAGTTGTATGTGAAGACGCAGAGACAGATAGAGAGAGAGACATCAGTCTCGTTTAGAGGCATTAAGCGCTGAAGACGTACAGCCGAGTTAACATGTTTGTGCAGCAATCAGATTATAGTGTGGATATTTTTGTAGTCTTGTTCTTGAGATAAGAAAACTTAGAATAGACAAAAGCTTTCCGTTTGGCTTTCTAATTTGACTCAGTGCTGAAAAATATTAGTCTAGACTTTCATCCTGAGACCATGCAAATACCGAACTATAAATAAGCAAAACTAAAAAAAAGACTCAGAGTGGAAACATATAAGCTAAGATTGCACATATCTCAACATTTGTTTTAACAGAAAATTTAAATGAGACTTGTAATATGCAAATAAGTGCAGTATTTCACATAGAAACGTTAAGTCATTTAGTTGAAAAAAAAAATAATACCCGCAACTGTTACCAGTCCTGTCCTGTCCTGCTACCCCATTGTTGAAGTAACCTGTATTGGCTTCCTGTCTCATCCAACTGTGTTATTGCCTTGTGCTTTGGAGAATAATATACATTACTCATATGGTTCAGACACAGACAGTAATGCTTATTTCCCTCATGAATATGTGCTCACAAAGAGACACGTATAAACACGCTAGCCTGCACTCAATAAAGAACCAGAGTGCTACACACGTGCTGACAGGATGTGTATTGACGATGCCAGATTAGTGAGGGAAAGGGCAATAAATGGACAGTGGCTGTCAGCGACAGAGAGATGGAGATAGCAGGACAGACTGAGGGAGGGAGACAATCAGGGGAGTGGGAAGAAGATACGGGCAGACTGTGATGATGGAAGGACGGAGAAAGCCTAAAAGAAAATGTGATGGCAGAGAAAGAGCAGGAGATTAAAAAAGCAGGGGGGGGGGGGGGGGTCGGCGAGAAATTGTGTGTTGAATTCACAGGGTAGGAACAAAGTCCTCATTGATCTAGAGACCGTGGCTATCATTCCTGTTCAGTAAACACAGCAGCGCTACAGGGCAAGAGGGAGGGAGGAGGAAGGTGAAGCTCAAGGGAGACAACGAGGGGGGGAGGACAGAGTGTCAGAGAGGAGCTCAGAAACGTGAACATCCACAAGTACAGTGGAAAAAAAATAATCTGTTTTGTACATTGCTTTAGTTTCCATTTCTATTTTTAATTGCATTTACCTCTATGTATTTATCTATGCGAGTCTCGTCCTTTTGTAGCTCATACATTTCTCTGCAACTAAATATTATTTAAATTGATGATTAATCTGAAAGATTAAGATGACTGGATACAAGCAGAAAATCCTCACGCTTGAAACCAGAGATTGTTTTGTATTTTTCGGTAATAAATGACTTGTAGACAAATTTTCATCAGATTCACTCATCAGTTACTCTATTTATTGTTTCAGCGATGTTTACTGAATACTATTTGGTCTAAATGAATTCAATATCATGTCAGTTTTTTTGCGGATGTTTTAGCATGACCAGTATTGTATTGCATTTAGATTGTTGTCTATTTAAATCTTATTTGTATAATTGAAATGTTTTTATTGCCTGTTAAAAGTTTTCATCTCAAGATACTTTCTTTAAATGTTGAAGAAAAACGTACTGGTTGTTGTGCTGATGTTTGTTTTCCTTCACCGTTAATAGCCTCTAAAAGAACATGACAACATTGGTAGCATGTTTAACAGTCAGCAGCCTGTATTTATCTTTAGGGGGAAAGTGTGAGGGAATTATGAGAGAGAAAGGATGCAGCCCAGGAGCGAGCAGATGCCAGAGACACAGAGAATGAGGAAGGAAGTAGGAGGTGCAGCACAGTTGTTTTTCTTCTATGCATCGTGTCTCTCAGTAAAAAAATAAATAAATAAATAAAATCCCTTCCTGTGTGTGGTGTCGTCGACCACTCACACAGATACACTACAGTCTGCTACAGATGGATGGATGGAGGACAGCAGGGAGTGCGGGATGGAGGGAAGACAGGGGAAGGGAAGTGAGAGATGGAGTGAAAATAACCCAAAGCTACAAAAGACTGGCAGTTGGGGAGAGGTGCAACACAGCAGAGGGGAATAGATAGAGACAGAGCAGCAGCACAAAGAGAGTGATAGAGACAGAAAAGATAGCGATAGAGACATACAGACTGGTTGACTCATTCTTATGATGTCAGATCTTGTAAGAAGTGTGTATCGAGCTGTGCTGACGTGCTCCAGCCGGCAGTGATGAGTAATGCCATGGTTCAAAGGCTCTGCATTCTCAATTCACATGGATAGCCATGCAGCTTTCAATGCTGGCAGTGAGGACAGTGGCCAAACAGAGGAACTCAACAGTCCCACTGACTCTGTGCTCTTGTGTGTTTGTGCCATATATCTGATATGATAAATGTTTTTTTTTTTAAATAATGCCAGGAGAGACACAGATGGCTGCAACATTTTTTCCCCCTCCTGATAGAGGTAGATGATGATGATGATAATGTGTTCTCATTATAGGCAGCCTTGGGGCAGACACAGAGGAGCGGTTGGTGGAGCATCTCCTAAACCCAGCCCACTACAACAAACTGATCCGTCCTGCGACTAATGGCTCTGAGCTGGTTACTGTGCAGCTGATGGTGTCATTGGCCCAACTCATAAGTGTGGTGAGTATGCATGTGTCTGAGCCTGAATATGTTTGCACGATTATATATGATACTCAACACTGCAATTGGATTACACATAAATGATTATACTAACTGTTTGCAAGATATTTTATAAGGTGAAAAAAATGCACTTATTTTGACTTTTGCTGTTTTTGCTGGAAATGTAAAATTTGCTTATATGCATTTCTTGACCATGGAAAAATGATCTGTTGTCAGATCACAAAGAATGTTCATGTGGTATTTATATGGAACAATCATGAGTGACATAAGAAGTCAGTACCATGGCTGACCATTTCTATTTCAGGACTGCAGTGACACTTGGACACTCAAAAACTCAGATTAAGACAGCCAGGGTTTCATACTCCACAAACCTAATGAAGGAGGTTCTATATTGAGCTGCAGCTCGAGCTGCAGGCGAGTGGCAGAGGGGTGGGTGGAGATAGAGTATTTATAAATTGTCATGTTCTGAATGAAGACAAAGATATAAAGTTACATCTACACCATTTTAACTAGGATTTAGGGATGGCAAAGGAAATTTCAAATCAATCAGATAATAATTTTGTCCATTTGGTCATTAATAGCATTTTGTAAAATGTTTCCAACAGGCAAACCAGCAGTAGAGAAAGAAGTGTTAAATAATACAAGCGATTAAATTCAAATTGATACTATTCTCGGACAAGTAAAAGGTCCTGAGTTCAGTAATATGTAAATTACATTCTAATGTTGTAGGTGGCTGCAATAGAGCTAATTTTACTTACTTTATATACTGTTGGGTCATTTTATTTAATGAATAACAATGCATTGCATTTATATGATCATTATAGTATCTGCGAGGTAAGACACTCAACTTCAGTGCACTCACAATTGTGCATATACTGTAAGTATTTACTTGAGTAAATATACTTGTTACTATTCACCCCCGTAAAAAAGCTCAAAACAAAGAGTAAAATAACTGCTGCCTTAAAATGCTCCACTGAAGCACATTAGTTTACCTTTGATTACGTTAAAGGGCCACATCACTGATTTTACACACAGATTGTTTTATTCATTATGACAGTGCTACCTCACATGTAAAAGCAGTTGTATAATGCCTTCTACGGCTCAGGAGGAGCCCTGTCTGAGCCTGAGAAACAAGTCTGAGAAATTCATCATCACATTTATCTTGACTTCGGCTTGAAGACTTACAATTTTATAAAACTTGTACATGGAGTTTAAAAAACATTTACAAATCAAGATATCTCGTCCTCACTGTATCTACTTTATACCATTAATTAAGAGTCTGTCACTCACACAGAAGTGCTGATACGAAATTCAAGTTTTTAATATTTGTATTCTTCTACGCAGCATGAAAGAGAACAGGTGATGACCACCAATGTCTGGCTAACACAGGTGAGACTTCCCACCGATCAACTCATCTCACCATCGCGCCACATCAAACTGTCCCACAGAGAAAGAGAAATGCAGGGGAGGGGAGTTAAATATGAGATTTTTGGATGTTTTCATTTGAGCTTTCACAGTGTCACAGCGAGGTCACCGAAAGTGACTCACAAACCGAGAGCGACTTGGATGGTCGTCATAAATGTGACTTCCACACGCACACACTGAATAATCCTCTCTCTACAATGTACTACCGTATGTGATGGATTAGATTATATAATAAAATTCCACAGTGTTATCATACCAGTAGAGCATGATACATGAGGTGTGGTGAAGCTACTGGAGGGGAAAGATACATCTCTGTTCCATATGTTTCACTGGCTCTGTGGCTCGCTGAAAGTAACCCAGCCTCTATTCATGTAGAGCAGCGGCTCGGAGAGCTGACAAAGACAGGTGAGGTGTCAGACAGTCAGAGAGAGATATCAAACAATGCACGTCCTCCAAATCTCAAAATTTGACAGGAGAAATATGACAGGGGAGTAGGAAGAGGCTTTTTTTTTTTTTTTTAACATTCATAACAAAGAAAACTCCCAACAAAAGCACCTTGTGCAAATACTGAAACAACTATTTCTCAGTTGATGTGGGATGAGACATGCTGTACTATACTGTGATCAGCCACATTAAAACTACTGGCTGGTAAAGCATCAAGTATAATACAACAGGTCAGCGATAAATCCGAATAAACGTTCAGTTGTTATTTAATCTGTTTGAAACAGCTGTTTATTTATTTGACAGGCCATTTTGGAGACTGTGATTTTTTTGTTTGTGCTGAACTACACTGGATTGTACAATATTTTGTTCCTCCCACTTAAAAGAATTGTGGTGACATAATATGAGGCTCACCTCTCAGTATAATCCAAAATCGTTTAAACGCCACCACAGACAACAGTCTGCAAAACGACAATGATATTGAATAAACACTTCTTCCAATTAGATTGAAGAACAACCACAGACTGTATATAAATAAAATGGGTTTAGCTTCCATGACATCACCCGTAGGTTTCCTGAAGAGCAGTTTGGAAGCTCACCTCTGGGTGGCTCTGGCCATCACCACCATCTTGGCCCATGCATGTTTATTTCTGCTGTGAAGTTGGGCATTTTAACATGGGGTTCTGTCATTATTGATTTGCTTCTGGGGCCAGCCTCAAGTGGCTATTTGGGGAACTGCAGTTTATGGCACTTTCCAAATTGGCTTCATTTTTCCACCGCTGCTGCTTGATAACAACTGAACATTATAACCCTTATGAAGGGAGGATTTATTGCTTGGCTGTTGTATTATACTTTATGCTTCACCTGTCAGTGGTTTTAATGTTATGGATAATCTGTGTAAACTCACTCTGTAATCATAATGTGACTCTGACTGAGCTGTGACCCCTCTAATACATGGTGAGGCCTTTGTATGCTAACAGCTGAGGCCAGTACAGCATTGTAGCTCATGTAAGTAGGCACATTTAGTAATTATATAAAGACACAAAATGCACACAACCACACACGCGCACATTGTCAACAGAAGCATGTTCAATTTGGACTTAAATTTAGATCCAGAGATGAAACAACCCTGAATACAGCCTTCTGTGTTAATGTAATGTAACCCTCATGGAAGGTGTATATTTGATTACAGTGTTCATATAGCATATATCTATCTCATATTCACAAATAGAGACACACAAATACACACGCACATGTGCACAAACACTGGTGCCTGAGCAATTTAGGATTTATGACATGTAATGGAGCAAAGAATGGCCATCAGTGCTCTATGGATTCCTCACCATCAGAAAGTCAGGGAGCCATGGACAACTGTCCAGAGAGAAGGCAAACGGAAATGACCATAATGCATCATGGTTACTGCAGACAGAACTCGCATGAGCATTACAGCTCCAACCTGGTCGTAACACAGAGGAGTCAGACAGTGCCGCTGTTACAGGTCGCAGAGGCTTCGGTGTGGCAATATCAGTGACTGACCCACAACATGCAGAACAAGATAATGTTGATCCTTTACACAAGGTTATACGGAGGACACAGGGATGTTTGCTGACGCACTCTCTCTCTCACACACACACGCACACGCACGCACACACACACACACGCGCACACACACACACACACACACACACACACGCACGCACGCACACACACACACACACACACACACACACACACACACACACACACACACACACACACACACACACACACCATTTTAATCATGCTGATTGCTTCGTGGCTGGGTATGTTTAAAAGACCATCCAGGGTCAGGACAGCAATGAGTGTTACTCTCGCCCTCTCTACAGCGTCTAGTTAAAAGTGTGACGAAGGCTCAGGGAGGACAGACAGCACCGGATGTTCCCCCGGCTAACGCGCTTCCTGTCATTGACTGACTGACTGACTGACAGACAGACAAAAAGACAGAGAGAAAGACCTTCTCCTCTCAAGACATCTTTTTGCTCTGTGCGATTGGGAGATGAGTGACAAAGCATTGTGCTTTTACTTTGGCCTTCAGGAGTGGCAGGACTATCGTCTGACTTGGGTCCCTGAGGAGTTTGATGGAATGATGAAGGTCAGGCTGCCCTCGAAACACATCTGGCTGCCTGACGTGGTGCTCTACAACAAGTGAGTCCCTCTTTCAGCCTCCTGTCCTCACTTCATAAAGCTCACGGAAGACTCGAATAGGCTCATGGATGCATGCGTACTCAAAAGATGCATAATGAAATCACATACAACTCATTAAACTGACAATACTTTAAAGCCAACTCCCCGGTGAGCTGATCCTACTTCCACCACTTTAAATAAGAACATCAATTAAATAACAAGTTGAATTGTGTAATACATGCCTGCCCGCAACCCATGACTGAATATGTCCACTGTAATCTCCTCATATTGCTCATGCTACATTACTATACCACCAAATCTCATGAGACACGTCAAAGAGTCAGTCATCTGCACTGCACATTCAGGTAGATGGGCGCATGCATTTACAGTAGATGTGCGGTGATACAGCAGGTGTGTACTGTTAATCCACACGAATGCACTCGCACATGAATGCGTGCAAGCTGCTCTTCTGTCTTTCTGTCTCGTTAAATATGTAAACGTTTATGTGGTGTGCGTGCGGAAATGCTCGATAATCAACTCTATCTTTACATTTGAATTTAGTCTCTATCCAGGTAGTAAAAAGGTGGTGATGTCTACATTGTTATTCACATCACTTTGTAAGATATGCAGCTGTAAGTTTTAATTCTGCTATTGCTATTGTTATTAACATCTCAAGGGTAAAACATTTTCTCCTGGACCCTACTGACCCCTCTCCTCCTTCCTACCGCCAACCTCTTTGCATAGTGTCCAGTCATGTACAGTTCACACAGAAACTCAGGAACCATCTAGTACTGTATGCTGGCATATTACTAATGCACAACATATTGTTTTTGTGTGTCAACTACTTAACGGTAACTACATCAAAGTCATTTATTTAGCTCTGGTGTTTTTTTTACCAGGTTGTTAATCTATCCTTGAGTGAGCTGGGCATTATGGCTGAAATCAGCCATGTGGAAATGAGTGTACAATGAAGTGTATGTAAATAATAATAACACAAATTGATGTTCAGCACAGTGGTCTACATGTAAGCTAAACTCTAATGCATAATATAAAACATTTAACATTAACAGCATGTTTAGCTGATTACAATTTGCATGTCTGAGGGATATTAAGATGTTGCAGACCACTTGTCTTAATGTAATGGAAACTGAGTATCAGCCTACAGTATGTAAATCAGCTCATTGGAGTACAGTGATCTGTCTGGCCTTCTCCTCTTTCCCGGGCTGCTTCGGTCCTTACTTTTCTAAAGATTAAAAGATCCCTGACCCACCTCACCCTGGATAAAATGATCCCATTAATCGCACGTACCCCAGGTCGGCCAGCTTTCCTCCAAGTCTCCGACGATTCAAACTGTCAGTCACTTAAACAGGAGGATTAGCACAGTTTAGGTCACCGCTAAACCTTCTAATTTTGAAGTCTCAATTTGATTTTGTTATTGAATTTGGAGGAAAGATGATGGTTCTTGCACTTGAGAAGGTGGGTCAACTGTGTAAGTGAAGTCAGAAATTATGAATTATCCTCTTGAGTATGTTATATCTTACAGCATTCTCCATCATTAAGCAGTTTTTTTCCCCTAAATCTGGAGCTAAATGGAAATCCAGTCTTCAGCTTTAATGTTGCCAGCTGACTTCTGATTTAGGTGTCTAACCTGATCTGTTTAATCTGACTCTGGCCTGAGTTGTGTTTCCTGCCTACACCGCACGTTAATTCAATCTCACTTCCTCGTTCATATAAGCAGGTTTGTGTGACCCTGCTTACCTGAGACACCTCAAAGTGTCATTCCCATAACCTCAAGATCCATGAGTTTGTGTGTGTGTGTGTGTGTGTGTGTGTGTGTGTGTGTGTGTCCTTACGCTCAAACAAACCTGTACTGCATAATGAGATGAGACATGTCACGTTCTCCTGACTCAGGGGAAACATGGCCTCTCACTGCACTTTTTGTCATTTAAATCATCACACTAAAGTCTGACTAGTTATGCTTATGTCTGAAAATATGTCTGACACCCATATCTCTCTCACCCTGTCTCTCAGTGCTGATGGGGTGTACGAGGTGTCGTTCTACTCTAATGCAGTGGTGTCCTACGATGGCAGTATCTTCTGGTTGCCTCCGGCCATCTACAAATCAGCCTGTAAGATCGAGGTCAAGCACTTCCCCTTTGACCAGCAGAACTGTACACTGCGCTTTCGCTCCTGGACCTACGACCGCACCGAGATTGATCTAGTGCTTCGAGCTGACGTGGCCAGCATGGATGACTTCACGCCCAGTGGGGAGTGGGACATCATTGCCCTGCCAGGCAGACGAAATGAGAATCCAGCCGACCCGACCTATGTGGACATCACGTATGACTTCATTATTCGTAGGAAGCCTCTTTTTTACACCATCAACCTCATCATCCCGTGTGTGCTCATCACTTCACTGGCCATCCTGGTCTTCTACCTGCCATCTGACTGCGGGGAGAAGATGACCCTGTGCATTTCAGTGCTTCTGGCTCTCACTGTGTTCCTGCTGCTAATCTCCAAGATCGTTCCACCCACTTCACTGGATGTCCCTTTGGTGGGGAAGTACCTGATGTTCACCATGGTTCTGGTCACTTTCTCTATTGTCACGAGTGTCTGTGTGCTAAATGTGCACCACCGATCACCCACCACACACACCATGCCCCCTTGGGTTAAACTGGTGTTCCTCAACAAGCTTCCTGCCCTGCTCTTCATGCGCCAGCCAAGGAACAGCTGCGAGCGCCAGCGGCTACGTCAAAGAAGGAGGGCACAGGAGCAGAAGGAGGGCGGGCGTGGCGGGGAAGCCGGGGCCTTGATGGTGGGGCTTGGGCTGGGGAGTGCTGGTGGGAACGGAGGTGGAACCTCCACAGCGGTGTTTGGCAAGGACGACAGTGACCCTTGTACGTGCTACGTGAACCGGGCGTCTGTTAAACAGTTTGGAGGGGACCTGGGAGGTGCAGGAGGGGGATCCATGGATGGTCTGAACAGGGTGAGGGAGAGCCGGGAGGGGGGCTCTGGAAACCTGCCGAGGGGGAAGCAAGCAGCAGGAGGTCCTGCTTTGACACAAGCCCTGCTGGCACAAGCCTGCCCGGGCTTTGAGGAGGCTGTGGAAGGAGTACGTTTCATCGCCAACCACATGAAGAGTGAGGACGATGATCAGAGTGTGAGTATTACATTATCAGTGTGAAAACTGATATCTGTTGCTCCATATCACAACCTGAAGCATGGGGGATATTTCAAAATATAAAATTTGCTTTAAAGCTGCTCAAATAAGATTATTTATATTAACATAGCTGCTAAATGTATTTTTGGCCCTTCATAGAAACGAACTTAGGCACCATTGTTCTAGTCAATAAGTTTTTTCCCAGTCAACTGTGTAGTTTAGTACATGTTGGGGGGCCCCTGCATTTCTGTGTAAACTCACCTCTAATCCAAGCGGAGAATCCAGTGTGGACAAATAGGCTCCTCTGCTCAAACGTCGTCGTTCATAATCCTCAATCAATTTTAAAAATCGTCCACACATACCTGCACATTGTACAGTTTGAATTTCAGATGATGCCATTTTTAAAGAACATGAGAAAGTTTCCAGTAATCTCATAGTTCTTTATCCCTTTCATAAATAATTAAAATGTTCAATAAAAAGGAACAAACTTTTTTTCAGAGCACTACGTGCTACGCGTTTTTCCAGTTCTTTTCTTCTTCATTCACTGTCATGAAAAACGAGCTTCATTTAGTTTAAACTAGCAGAGACAAGAAATACTCACCAGAGATTAAATCATCAAAACACGTCGAAATCTTCCCGTGAACAACAAAACACAATACCGCAAGAGGTAACCTCGGTCTTGAGTAATCTTAACTTTTAAGTATCAAAACAACTTTATTTTGTCACTGCAGGTAGCATACACACAGGTCTCCTTCCCTTATGCCACCTTTTCTTATTCGTTTTTCTGTCGCCATCTTTTTCTTAACCTTTTTGACTCTCTCAAGGTGCTCAGCGCCCCCTCTTGGGTATCTAGAAAACTGAAATTAATTCTATAATTTAACTGATTTATTTTTAATTTATAGGGTTTACATTAACAACAGGTCAGTTTACTAAACATGTAATCACAAACCTACATATATAAATCCCAATCTGCTGTTCTCCACAGCTCTACAAAGATTAATAGGAATTTTTTTGTTTAAATAATTTGACACAAACAGCCTTTAACAAAACTATAGGCTAAGCCTAATTTCAAAAACTCTATTTCTTCATTTTGATTGAAAAAAAAGAAGAAAGAAATAGTAAGTTTGTTTGACGATAAATCTTTAATTGCTGCAATTTAGTGCTCTGCCAATATATAGGCTATGTCAATATAATCTGCATTGAACACAAACAGTATCATCTAATAGCAGCTTGCATGCCATGCCACACTTCAGATTCAGCTCTGTATTAAAATAAAGAAATCATCCTGACTATATGTGGATAAAATCCTGCCATAAATCATCCTCTTTTATGGGAATTTGTTAGCAGCCATGAAAAGTATCCCGAGCCACACAGATCAGTGCCATATCATGTTAAAGTGATGACAGAGCTGTAGAGCCGTGCTGTTTGAAATGCGGGGGGTACTACAACAGACCAGAATCTCATGAGACAGATCTTGTGACGCAATCATTGCCCTCTGAATATTCAACACAGACATGTAATTATAGCAGCAGCATGACGTGTGCATAGAGAAGAAGTACAACGGGAAAGGAGCTGGAATAGAGGAGCCCAGACAACGGATTGAGATGGTATCTTTTATTGCTTTTCCTCAAGGCATCTGAGACCAGGGTTCTCTCCTTGAATGAAAGAAACTGACACGGGAATTAACAGCCCTCTGTAATTCTGTCCATCATCCCCATCGTCGCCATGCCGACCACTTTAAAATCCTCCCTCGCCTGGCACAGTGCATGGGTCAGCCCTTCCCCTCCCCCCTACACTCCCTACTCCTCAAGTTATCATCGCGGGGGTTACAGTGTCAGAACACCCTCTGTCTTTTTCCTCCATCTGTCTCTCGTCTCCCATGTCCTTCTCCGCCTCCTTGACTTGTGTCAGACCTCATCAGAGCTGTGTAGCAGAACGAGTCTCCGTTCACATTAACCCTTCACCTCCATTAACCGTGCGCATAGTGAAAGGCAGAGGGTTAGACATAGAGGGAATGAGAATGACAGGATGTGTGGAGTGTGATTCTGTCCACTTTAATCTCTCTCTTCACCCCGTCTCACACCTTTTTTCTCAATTCCCATCCACAGGTGAGCGAGGACTGGAAATATGTTGCCATGGTGATTGACCGCCTGTTCCTGTGGATCTTTGTGTTTGTGTGCGTGTTCGGCACAGTGGGCATGTTCATGCAGCCCCTCTTCCAGAATTACACAGCCAAGACCATCACCAGCTCACCGGGCTGACCATTCCCGAGCCACGAACACGCTGACAGACAGCTCCCTGACCAATCAGCACAGCAGGACAAGGGCCGGAGGTGGGGGGGAGGGGTGGGTCTGGGTTTTATTGCGTCTACGGAATTGGAATCAGAACTGGTACTGAACAGCAATCACATCCATTACCTTTATAGTAACGTTTTTTGCAACAAACAACTGTTTTTCTTGTATGAAGATAAAGGAAAACACCATCATACTCTTACCTGCAGTTTTTTGTCCAGATGCTAAATGGACTGACCTCCCCTTTCTGGTGGAAAGGTCTCTCCCTGCTCTCCTCTTCAGCCAGTCAGGGAGTGAGGATGCTCTGATTTACTCCTTGTTGAACCTTACGCCAGCCAAACAACACTTTCCGCCAGACACTGACTGCTTAATTGACACATGACATGCCTGTCGTCAACGATGACTGGCATTGCTCATTCACAAACTTGACTGATGTCAGTATCAGAGAGGGAAGGGAGGTTCATACTGAGGTTCTTATTCTTTCTTTTTTTTTTTTTTTTTCTTTTTTTTCAGAAATCCACTGTCAGTGAACTGATTCAGTATATTTTATCATAGCATAGCAGCTTACCACAGTATAGCATTGAGTATATATCATTAAGACTTCTCTATGTGTTAGCTCATGCAAGGGTCTGTTGCTTACAAGAGAGGCTATGGTGTGTTGTATGATTGTATAGATATAACAAGAATGTGATATAAACTGTACTGCACAGCCTGTGATGCGCACACTAACACAACACATCTAAAAGCAACATATTGTGAGGGAAAATACATAGAGGAAACTTATATTAAAGAAGGAGTCGGGTCACGTTGTTCCATGAAAGTCAAAGGGATAAAGTAATAGATTATGCATGGACAGTTTTTTTGCTTAGAGTGTTGTGCACAGGAAGTAGAGAACAGCTGCAGCCTGCTGTGTAAGAGTGCGCAGCTGCAGTGAGATGAACCTACAGCTCCCGAGAAAACGAGAAATCTGAGCCAAGATGGTGGACAGGACCTCCTTGACGATGAACAGTGGAACATGATTTCTCCAAAATGGAGTATTTAGAGCCAAAAGGGGGCAATGATCAGTATTGGGAAAAGTAACATGTATTGGTGGATTGATGGGGGTTTTATCATGAATATTAAGCAGTTATGTCAATTAATATGTAGTTTCACAATTGTTTATTTTCTGTCATTGCTCTGATTATCAAATCAGATTAAGACAGTGTCTAACTTGTTTTCTTTATTTTGTTTTCTCCTCTCCTCTCCCCACTTTCTGCAGTGGATTCTGTTCATGGATGTAATGTTCAGAGCATATGCATATACGTGTGTGTGTGTGTGTGTGTGTGTGTGTGTGTGTGTGTGTGTGTGTGTGTGTGTGTGTGTGTGTGTGTGTGTGTGTGTGTGTGTGTGTGTGTGCGCGCACGCACTTGTGTGTGTGTGTCTGCCCCATATCCCAATGTATTATCACATCTGTGAGATACAATGTTTAAAAGTGCATAATTCTATACCTGTCTCTGCCACCCTTTTAATTAATTTCTGCCAACCTCTCTCCAGTCCTCCTCCCCCAATCTGGTCTTCCATGGACACACATTTTTGACAGTTAGTCCAATTAGAATAACAGTAATCACTAACTCATTGAGGCTGTTTTCTATTTAATCATGGCTGATTTGTCTGATTTCCATAATCTACCCAGGTTCCCTGACAACCATGCAAGATGCATGGCCTTTTCAGGTAGACACGCAGAGGGGCATGAATTAAATTTTCAATAAACAGGAGAGAATGCCAACAGAGCGAACAGTAAAACAGACAAATAAGGCAATACAATATACAAAATCACAAGCAGAACAGACAAACAGAGAGGAGGAGTAAAGCAGGATGTAGACAGAGACAAAGGACTCTTAGTGTTGTTAATGCACTGGGAAGACACTATAAACCTCTGAAAATAATGCTGTCTAATCCCCGGACACTGTCATTCGCTGCGAGTTTCGCCCAGTTTTTTACAGTCCTGTGGCCAAGCCTGCAGCTCAGCTCAGTTCTGGACTGGGAGCTGTCTCTCTCTCTCTGTGTGTCTCTGGAGGATGGGATTACCCATCAGGATCCTCAGCAGATCCTGAACAAGTGTGAAAAGCCTATCAGAGACCTGTGAAAACTGTTGGCTGTGTGAGAAAGTGCTGCTGTCCACTCTCTTTTCTCTCTCTTTGACCTTTACACTATCCTTCCTTTCTACTCACTTCCCCTTTCATCCCCCCCTCCCTTCTCTCCGCCCCACCATCTTTCACCTTCCCCTTCCTGACTCAAAAATCTGCTCCTGTGCACACCTTAACTGGCCCAATAAAGGTTGTAGGTTCAGATTAATCCATGTATGTCTGTGTGGCATGTTTTTACTCTCTCACACACGCATACATAGCCTGTACTCTGTAAATTACTGTATTAGCCATTTCCCATTAATCTTACACCACATGATGAAATGAGAGAAAGAAACATTTCCGGGCTTTCTAACGTCAAAGCTAACTTCCTTTCTAAGTACTCGAAAACATGCACATACCAACACACTTACACAGTACTTTCTTTTGATAGGAAGCAGGGCTTTTTAAACAATCATGGGTGTAGGGCCCAGTCAAGGCCACTTCAGGTTCACATTATTCTACTGTAAAAACAGGAATGTAGGTCGAGTTATTACCTGCGCATACAAATCTTTTGACTTTTTCAGAGCAGAAGAACAGTATAAACTTCACACCACCACAACTGTAACAGTCACTTGTATCTTATACCATACTTAAGTATGACTACTGATGCTGTGTATATCATAAATTTGACATGGATACCAGATATCTAGCTCTAATTTACACTCCTCCACCTCCGGCATATATATTTATTTTTTCTATCCATGTGGCAGAGCAAATTAGGAGCACTTCAATAATCTCCTCTCAAAACTATTGGATTCAAATGAGGGCCACTTGCTGCCACCTGGTGACCAACATTTGTTCTTACTTATTTCTGCTAAAATAAAGCACAGCCAACGTTGCATTGTTAAACTTCACATTTATTATTTTCCAAGGGGAAATCCTTCAGCTTGAAGGTGTAACAAAATGCATGAAAAGAAACAGAAAGAGAGACATACACATATTCAATGATAACAGGTGTTGAAACTGACTTAAACTCTCCAGATTTTCACGTTGTAACAATAAAACAGTTTTGAATGGATTGATAGGACCTTGCAGACAAATACAAACACATCCAACATTTACAGCTCAAGTAACTATTGGACAACTGTGCGTGAGTGTGTGTGTATTTGTGCATGTGAGGTCCACAACAGGATGGGTCTTCGCTCCTGCTTGAACTGCTTCCTCCCTGGAGCATGTGGGTTTCCAGAGTGGACGTGTTTGTGCTGAGGACGTGTTCACTTCTTCTTCTCCTGCTTGTCGTTGAACTCCAGGAAGAAGTCATTGCAGGCCACAGTAAGGGCTCCAACCAATATGATGAACTCAGTGAAATCAACCTCCCCGTCGTTGTTGGAATCCAGGTCTCCCATGACCTTATCTACTGCCTCTCTATCCTGGGCATTCTGCATGTGCGAAAATATGAAACAAAAATATTGTCTGCTTCTGTTTTATACACATAATTTATGTGTGCATTTTATATCCCTTTGCATGTACATTTGCTTCCTTACCCCCAAGTAGTTGCCAAGCTCTGCGGTAAGCATCTCCTTGAGCTCAGCCCTGCTCAGTGTGTATTTGTCCCCCTCATTTCCAGAGTACTTGTGGAAGGTCTGGATCATGAGCTGCATGGCACTCTCCAGGGTGGAGGCGTTCTCTGCGTTGGGCAAAGACATTCTGGAGGGGGACAAGTGGAAGAGAGGGTTGAGAATACAGGTAGAGCAGTCCATGTCAGTACATGCAGAATGTGCTCTGTCAAGCATAGATGATAAATCCATAAGTTTAGACAAATCAATACCGGTTAAAGTCTCTTTTTGTCATGCTCTTTCTTATATACACACACACACTCTCTTTTATCTCTTTTAGACACACTGCCAGTCCAGCTGATAGACAGACAGATAGATTCATGGACAAACCCACATAGAATAGTCAATTACAGGCTACAATACCATCACCGAGATAGTTGCAAAACAGATCTGCTTTGTCTGTCCTGTGACAGGTGAGGTATTTTCCAGGGTTGGAAACCCTGCATACCCCCAGAATCAAGTTTGTTCTAATTGTTTCCTCATCAGGAATGTTTCCTCCCTGCCAGTGGTTCTGATAAGATTTTGCTGCAGATAAACTGATATTCTATCTGTTGTTGCTCTGCCCCAGTGTGCGGACCTGTCGGAGTCAGGACATAGTCAGCAGCCGGACATGTGAGCCAGCTGATAAGAGAGAAACTCTAGGCCAGTTCATCAGCCCAACCAGTTGAGGAGATATAACCGGGACTCACAGAGGCAACCTGATCAGGCTTTTACTTTAGCTCTACCGGATGGCAGAAAACACCGGAGACAGGTGTAAGTCTTTGCCTTTCTTGAACCTATATCACCTCTGAACTGGGAGGACTTTTCCTAACTGCCAATCACAGCTCACATCCGTCTTTTCTCATGGACACAATTTTCCAAAATGCCATGAATCAGCAGCCGGAGAAATGCTTGGAAGTGCATTTTTGGCAAGTTTTATCCTGCTGCTGTCCAGATAACAAGATCAACTAAGGTTTTATACCTTATCAGTGATTGAAGAGAAAACTTTTCCTGTCCTTGTTGCTGCTTTGGTCAAAGACTCTCAACAGACGGTCCAGTTACAGACAACATCATGCAAATATTCTTCTAGTGATAAAAGTCAGGAACCACCTCAGAGAAATGTAGACTGACAGTTTTCAGTGTTGAAATCGGTGCTCCACATCCTCTTATTCTTGTTTCTTACCTGAGTGGTGGATGAGTGCTAGCCTGTCGGTCAGGTGCAGAGGAAGAAGGCAATAGCGACTGATAAGGAGGATGAGGACGACAGCGTCTTAAATACATCCCTTACCCCACCCATCCCACTTGTCCCTTCCTTCTCTCTCCCTCCTTGCACCTGAAACCCCTCTCCTCCTGGCCATCCCCCCCCTTCTCATCCTCCTCCTCCTCCTCCTCCCCACCTACTCTGTTTACGCGCCAGACACCTGCCATCGGCTAAATGGACACCCCTAAGATCCACCTGCCCCTCATTCCCTCAGTTTGTCAGAGATGATAAATACACAAAAAACACCAATGGTACTGTAAGCAAGACATTAAGTGAATTGAAATTCTCATAATATGACCGCAAGCCACAAGTACCCTTGTATACTTAAAAGTGGTCTTGTTATTCTCAGATTTCAACCTGCATCGAGGTGAAATAATTCAACAGGTATTAAGTGTAAATAGAGCAGAATTAGTTTGCAATTGTCACACCTTGATTATCTCAGCTCACTAGACCAGCAGCATTTCCTGAGCACAATGGACTGTGGTGCAGTGACACTGACATATCACTTACTATGTTACAGCTGGCTATTGTGACGGTGGATTACCATGCTCCTCGGTTGTGCAACCATTTTGTACGTCTTGTCAAAACAAAGGAAAGGCTTTGAGGGAGTGCTAAAATAAATAGACGAAGATTAATGATATCATAGCTCTCGTAAATGCGGGTGGTTTTAAGCAGCAAAAAGAAGAGTGTCACAATAAGTGTTGGGGTTGGATGTTTACTGTAGGTGTGGGGGAGGGGAGCGGAGGGGGGAGGGGAGGTGTCATGCCTGATATAGTATCCAAAGGATCAGAGGAGCACCGATGAATGAAGCCATCACACCTGGCAGCCATGCAGAGAAATCCCCACACAAAGACCACAAAACACACAAAGGAAGACACGACAATGCAAGCACACACACACATGCAGATTTTCACAAACATATTCACACCTTACGCTCCAAAACACATGTACTACATGCATACAAACGTGAAAATCACATGAAAAAAAACTCAACTGCAGACACATTTGAACAGGAATAGAAAACATTCTTTAAATAGTTAATCATGTATCCACCAGCTTTAAAGTTGATAAATTGAGGCAGTGAAAGCAATGACAAGTAAATGTAGAGAATAAATGAAAGTCAGAGATAAATATAATCAGTTATATTGAAATGATTGTTCTACAAGACCATACTTATAAAAGTTAAAAAAAAAAATCAACATTAATGCAAGTGCACTTTAATTTCAAGATGTCATAAAATGTGTGTTTGAAAGTGCCATGATTGTAAGAGCATCTTCTTATTTATATGTCTTTGATGCAGTATGCAGCACAGTGTGTGTGCATGCTTGTATGAACCATATGTGTGTATGTATAGTGTTGCAGAGTGGGGGATGGTGCACAATAGGAGGCGTATACTGTATGTCAGGACCTGGTTGCAATAGTTGATGCATCTAAAGGCCGCTGAGTTTGATTAGTCAGGGATGTCATAGCTATATTTAGCAAGTGTTGCAGGTATCTATATAGAAGGAGCAGGTAACATTGCATTGCTGCCTATAGGACAGTGTCAAACCACATCAGATAAACAGCTGTACATGAATAGTGTTTCTGTTGGTTTTCCAGTAGATTTCAAATAGAAGTCAATGGGATTCATCAGCATTTAGACATTTAGACAACAACAAAAATACAAAATCCTGTAGTTTTAATATAAAGCTTTTATTTTGAAAAACACAGCAAGTATCCTTTGTATATTTGACATAACAAAATGACTAGCTCAGAGTCCCTCAATGTGCCCTTGAGATTGGAGATCAATATGGTGTGACTGATAAAAGGTTGATCTGGACAGACATGTAGCGCAGAGCATTACACAGCTGGTTAACTCAGTAAAAATTATTATAGACTGCTGTGGTGTCTACAAAATGGCTGGAACATTTGGAAATGAGAAAAGATACTTAAAAAGCTCAAAAGAGGCTGTTTATTTGAAGATCCCCTGAACATCACAGCTTCACAAGCTGTCTATGATGTTTTTGCATTGGATGCACACAGTCTGTCACTGAAGGAGTTGGCCACGTAGCCAACCAGATGGAGGTATTCCGTGAAGCTGATTTTTCCATCTTCGTTCTCATCCAGTCCCCGCTGCATCTCCTTGATGGCACCGGAGCTTTCTGTATCCTGAAAAAAACACCGAGGGATGAACAGGAGCAGATGGAGAATATTGTTATTACCCGAATAAATAACACTGTGAAAAATGTTCTTATTTTCTGGTGGATTATTTTTGTACAGCGAAGGATGATAGAAAAATCATAAAAAATGATTCATGCCCTTACCTCCATGACACTGCCGAGATTTTTCCCTACCAGTTTCTGGAAGCTTTTCCCATTTATGTTTTCCTTCCCCTTGGAAGATGAAAGAAAGGTGGTCACCACCGTCTTAATAGCTGCCTCCATATCTCTGTGAGAGATTGAGGCAAAGACACAAAGTGGAAAGGACAATTGGGTGTAAGAAGTGGCAAGGAGAGATATGGCCATATCTTAGACAGTCAGACTCTCAGACGTTATGCTGTTAGATGCAGCTCCTGTGAATTTCGTTATTATGAAAATACATTGACATTTGGCCTTGAGTGAATAAAAGGCTTTTTTTCATATTTAGTGCATCAATTGGTTGGGTTGCAGGAAGAAGAAATGTTGGCTGCACGATCTTGGGATGCCTGTGGACAGCTGGTTGATCTTTTATTCTATGCCATCACATAATGCATGTATGTTTCATTTAGGTCTTATATGATACAAACAGTCAAAATTTTGACAGAAAAAGCAACAATTTAAATAAAAAGACAATAATGTTGAACAATATTGTTTTGTTTTATTCGATAAATCAACCCTTGAAATTGTTTTGGAATTGTATTTGTTTATATGTGTGTCAACAAAGACATGGGAGAAAGGTGAGACAAACAAATGATATCAGCATAGAAGAAGAGGAGGATAGATGGAACGGGGAGAAAGGGAGGGACCCGGCCTGGAGGCTCTCCAAGGTAAACAGAGCGAAAGAGAGGGAGTGATGGAAGGCTGAAGAGGAGGGGAGTCTCTAAAGGTAAACACAATGGGAGCTGTGATCTCTGACGGTGGACATCTGATCCCCAAAAGCAAGCAGGAGGCTGTGAGTTCAGATTACTGCCTAATGCCCGTCTGCTGCAGCACACCTCCCCACACACCGCAGGAATACCCGACATGCTGCTCTCACGTATGAACTGAAAAACATCATCACCTGACCGGTCAACCAAACACCGCCAGACAGCCTGAACGCAAACATCCAATGCTTTTCTTATTGAGGCCCTCAAAAATAAAACTGAAATGAAATGCTTTTATATTTTCATTTGATGGCAAATCTGGTATGAAAACAATATCTATGTCCAACTTCCATCAGACATGTCACAGCAGTAGAGGCACACCTGTAAATAATGGCATTAATGATGATGGAATTCCAGTTAGCTGCTTCAGTTTCAGGCTCCTGGTATATTTTTTTCTGGTTTTCTGGGACACTTGAAAAGAACAGAGCCGTTATTAGAAACACCTGTGCTTCTGCTACCAGGACAAATATCTGCAAAGGAAAAGGCCAGTTGTGTCACATAATAAATGAAACAGAGGAGCGTTGATGAGAAAACTCCAGGAAGGTCTCAGATAACCAGAAAATATATTAAACCTCTGTACATTCTCCTGGTGAAGTTAAATTGATAACGCCTTTTCAAACACACAGATCTACACTGCACAGTACACTGCATATTAGGTTTTGAGTGTGCAGTGTGTTAACTCTGGAAAAGTGACAATTTACAGTATAAATCAAAACTGAAAATTAAACTAGAAAAAGCATCTCACAGTTGTATGCCTCCACCAGCAACTCAAGATGCAGTTTACACCCGTGTCTGCCCAGAGTGAAGAGGAGATTTCACTTTCATAAGAATAATATGGACGTGAAGTCACTGTGACCACAACCATCTTTTCACTTTATCATACAAATCCAGGTGAATTTTTGTGTCAAATTTAAAAAAAAATTCCCTCAAAGTGTTCCTGAGATATCATGTTCCTAAGCCTGGGACGGACAGACAAGCCACCAACACAATGCCTCCAGCCACAGCTGGTGTTGACACGGAGGCATAAAAACCCTTCAGCGTGTTATTCTCTCACAATGCAATGTCAGAACAACATGAATCAGCTCCTCACAGCTGCAAAAAATTAAAGCTGATTGCTGTGGTAAAAAAGATCCGGGTACACTTCAGAGAACAAACCACCAATTAAATCCTATTTGTTGATGTCTACCTGTGATGAAAAATTGGCAGTGGCATTCTGAAGTTTGATTGACATCCATCACCGCTTATATCATTTCCTTTTAGTATAAAATAGCTGTAAGAGTTTACTATTTGTTTATCATGTATAATTGTTGTGTAGTGTGTACTTGAGACACAACTACAGTTTGATTCCCATTAATGTTGCATTTTGTCCTGTGGCTTAAAAAAAACAGTAAAGTATGTTGAAAACTGGAAACCCAGTATTATAAACAACATACTGTACAGTAGTCGATATTATTAGTGTGGAGTGTGATATGACATTGATTTCAAACAGTAGGTTAGGAAAATTACTGTGTGGCACATAATTGGAGCATATCAAATGTTATTCCTACAGGAATGAACAGGGTGAAGCGTTACAGCCAGTCCAACGTAGAACATAATGTATCCAGACACAATTCAGCCAACAGAGGGGTATTTCTTGGTTACTCCTATTTAGTTTTCTGTTGTCTCAATGGAGTAGAATTCCAACTACTAGCAGAAAACAAAAGGCCTGAATAAATGCTGCAGATACTTGAGCAGACTTGATAAGTATCAAAGCAGTGTGGGGTGAGGCCTTGTCGCAGGTTTTCCAGTGTGTATTGGAAACTACGACAAGGCCGCGGTGGTAACAGGATGGGTAATGATGATGAGTGCCCGGGATGATGTTGTTGGAGTAACTGTAGAAGCACGGAAATCTCCGATCTGACACAAATGTCACACCTCAATGCTCACACCGTGCACCCACACTGACCCATGAACAAAGACATACAGATGGACGGACAGAAACATAAAAACACACACAGAAATACACACACACACAGATACGCACACACATCTAAAAGAAGGACAATGACAATTAGGACTTCTGCTGCATTAACCTAATTACTGGGTGAGTGAGAGCAGGCACCCAAACCCTGGATTTTGTTTCATGTCTCCCTGTCATGCCAGCACATTGACACACACACACACACACACACACACACACACACACACACACACACACACACACACACACACACACACACACACACACACACACACACACACACACACACACACACACACACACACACACACCTTTTTCAGCATACAAGTGGGCATCTGTCATGAGCATGCTGTTCATCATTATTTAATAGGTTGCTATAATTGTCTCAACACCTTCCTAACATCATCTACAAGTCGAACAGCATGGGAGCAAGTAGTCCTGTGTGTGTGTGTTGTGTGTGTGTGTGCCTATGTTTGTATCTGTACAGGCCATATATCAATATGGCTGGCAGGCCACCATCCATTAGTGTCTCTTCGGAGTGTAATGAGATGAACATGAACCCAAGAAGACATCAGTCAGAACTGGAGACTTCAGGGCGACAGAATGGGTAAAAAGGAGCATGTAGTGAGGTTTGTCTGACAAGAGTGAGAGGTGGCCTGCCCAATGTGTGCGGCGTACACATTTAAGTCTCATACAGTCTCTCAGGACATTCAGACTGAGAGTACGGAGATTGTGATTTGAATGACTCAAGTGGAATGAATGCTTGTGTGAAGCCCGGTTCATTGTGTTTTTGTGTTCTTTTTCAATGACTCCTTTGTGGTAATTTACTGGAATTTTGCACCATAAACATGGTTCGGTGGTTCCCAATTTAAAGCAGCATCTACTTGTGATCTCCAGTGGCATGTCTTGGGGTTATGTAAGTTCACAGAAGAGTGATACTTTACTTTTAGAGGCCTAAATTTGCAAAACTACTGAGCAATTTACAAATGGAAAAAAAAGAAAGAACTGGAAGAACATTTGAAAGAATAAATGGGCTATCTGGTTTCTTACAATTCCTCAGACATATATTGTCACTCCTTAAAACACTGTGACTTGATCTACATATTAAAAACTCCTGCACTATAGCTAACTTTAACTAATAAATGAATTCGGTTGATTAAATGTTTCTCATTAATGAAGTGAAAAGTTATGCAGTAACAATTAGTATTTTGAGAGTTCTGGCAGTTATGTTCTGTTATAAGTTATTTGGCAAACTTTCTCTGCCTGAATTTGTTTTGTTTTGTCTCAAACTTTTTATGTTGCACTGATGCGAAGGAGATTTCCGCTCTCAATGGGGTTGAGAAAGGTTAAGTTATAACGAAAAAACAAATACAATATATGCCCTGTGTCAAATTGTATTGTGCATTGTAACTAGTGAATGTTTAAATTGTGACCTGAGGGGGCTGCAAACAATCTCTTAACACTAAATCATGTTGTTCATGAAGGTTACCTCCTTAATAAGATAAATATTGTGCAGGCTTTGGTGACTAATAGCCTTTATTCATGGTGAGTGATGAAACTAGGTGGGAGACTTGACATGTACAAACCGGTTCACAAGTAAACCAGGTAAGGCCACCCAAGCCACCCCCCTCATCACTTCTCTAAATGAAACAAACCGCCGGAGAAAAATGGTGATATCGCTCAGGCAGAAAGTTTTTAAGTCGATACCCTCACACCCAACGGGGTAGGGGCTCTGCGCCGACACTCCGTAGTTCATGAGCATTCATTAATCCCAGTCCCTGATCAGCTACACCCTGGTCGTATTGTTTGCGTTGGGTGTGTGACTGACTCACTTCCTCCGTGAGCATGTTACCTGTCATCGCCCAGGCCGCTATTTCTCCTCAGCGTCATTAACAACACCAGGTCCAAGCCATTCGAGTCTCACTACCGGAGTCTTATCATAACGTTAATAATTCAGACCGATAGGAGCCAAATCTGACCGCCGTTACAATGATCACACTATGACTGCTTAACGGGGCGATAACGGGCTCGGTGCATATGCCAAATCCAGAGAGCGCCGCGCGTAACGGAGCTGTTAGGGGCTTGCCCGTATTCCACATTTACATTTAGCCCTAGCTAATCCTGACAATTTGTAGGGCGACCAGAGGCAGGACTGACACACTGCAAATAAATAAGTAAACGTGACTTGAGACTCCGGTTTCTCTGGAAGTGTAAAGGGATTGGAGTTAGATTACCATGAACTCGATCCCCGTGGCCATCAAACTGTGACAATATGACGCTCGCGAAGTATACAAAATTGATGACACGGTGCCGAAAATGAGCTAAACTGATCATTTTCTAGGTTGCCTGGAAAAAAAAGTTTGGACTCGTCAGAAGAAACTATTTCATTGTTTAAAGAGGCTCTGCACAAAATAGAATAAACCAGACTCACCTTTGGGACAGGAAACAAAAGGAACTATCTCAGTAACTGCTCTCCTTCTTTCTCGCTGATCCTCCTATCCAGTCTTGTGCTAGATTAAACAGAAACACATCTTTTCCGTGATTTAACTTCTTTCTCCAGCCCTTTTTTTTTTTTTTTTTTTTTTTTTCATTGTCATAGGGCGTGTGCCTGGGAGAGAAGGAATGTAGAGAGGCGCAGCTTAAGCAACACAGCATTTTTTTTTTTTCAGCAACATTGTTACAAACATTTCCGTTGTTCCTCAAAACAGAGTTTTTATGACAAGGTACCATAAATATATTTAGTTTTTCTGTTATTTTTTACACTTGGAGATGTCATCTCTGCATTTCGCACAGCTTATTTTAACATGTTATAACAAATGCGCGTTCATGTTCAAATGCGCGTGTGTTCTAAGCTTTCCCACCAGACAGATGTACCAGAGCCACACCCTGAAACTTGTGCAAATACTGGAAAAAGACAGTGTTGAGATGGAAAAAGGCATATTAAGTAGCTAACAAATGAAGGTCTGGGCAGCAGACTTTTTTTTTTCATTTTATTAAGCTTTTATTTTTCAGTTTTGAAACATGAAATCTTGCTCTGCCAACCCCACACCTCTGTTGGTATTCTGGAGGAGGACGATGATTTCCAGGAATACCAAGAGCCAAGAATGCTCTCACTCATACACATATTCCAATACACTCCAATTCTGCACCTTCATCTTAGACCTATGAGCCCAAGAAGCTGTGTCTGTGTGTGTGCATTCTGGGAAACAGCTAACCAGTTCAAATATGCTAAAACTATACAGTAGTATTCTGTAACAGTGTTTGGAATCAGTATGACAGCTGCTGGTAACAGAGAGTGGGAGGAAAGAAGTGCAGCCTAATGATAAAACAAAACAAAACAAAAAAAACAGCACTGCAGCTGACATGAGGGTGTTATCTCATTTGGCTGCTTTACCATTTTTGAAATGGTATAGCACCAAGACAACTGGGTAAAACACATGGAACTGCAAAAGAGTATCTGAGGACACGCTATTGGCTGAACCCCCCTTGCTTGCTTGCAAGATGCCCAATCAGCTGCCAGAACTCCATGAAGTTGAGCTCGCCATCATTGTTCTTGTCCAATGAGCTCATAAGTTGATTGATGGCAGCAGGGTCACTGGCATTCTGCAGGAAAACAGGAAAACATACACATGTTTATACATGTTCTGAGAAAGGTTAAATGTTAACAGTTTGTAAAGTCAAACAACCCAGACGTCACTGGATGATCTAGTACTTTAAAAGCAATGTGCTGAGGGAGAAGAAACGAAGGCAAGCTGACACCACTGGCACACACAGTTATAACAAGTTAATGCAACATCAGCAGGGGCGGTTTGGCACAAGAATCCATGGCTGTGTCCCCATCTAGTGGCCATTGTGATGATTTCAACTGTTCATGTTAGAGGAAATTCATGGAATTTTCCACACTTGGGAAAAGCAGCCTGTATCCTTTGTTGGGCCTCAGGAACTGCTACTTTCTGTCATTGTGTTCTTGATAAGTCTGCAGAACGCAGACAACATAATCACAACAAGACAATACCAGAGGCTAAGAGTGGAGTCTCTCTGGGATGACAATGCTTTCTTTATGAAAAACTCATTGTCTACGTGCAACATGTAACATGTAACATGAAACATTAAATGTGGCGCCATATCCTGTTACAACATGAGGTGTAGCTGCTCCTTTCTGCTCAAGGCCACAGGCAGGAAAGAGTCAAATATTCCAAGTACTGTTGTATGACTCAAAAGTACAGAAAGACCACATCTGTTAAAGACTGCCCACATAAATAAATGATGACTAACACTTAATTACATGGTCACAGCAAAAAAAACCTCCAATGTGGCATCCAGATGATACCCATTTCAACAAGACTCTGCCTTTGAAAGAAAACTATGACTTGACTCTGAAGTGTACTTCACTTGATACTCTTGACTGTTAAACTTGTAGCTGAGAACCGTAACTCATAAGATATATGCGTGCACACGTGTACGTACAGACACACACACACACGCACACGCACACACACGCACACGCACACACACACACACACACACACACACTTCCCCTCCACAGCATAAACCAGCCTGTTTACATAATGTACGAATGATACATTTTGAAAGAACAGACAAACAAAGTAATTCTGTGAATATTTAAATGGGTGTAAAAGATATTGGAGTAAATACCCTCAACCTGCTGATTTGTATTAAACCAATGCACAAATACAGCTATAATAGACTGCTGCATTTCTGTAATACTTCTATTTGTTAAACCTTGAATCCTTACCTTGACAAAGGTAGGGAGCTCTGATGTGATTAGTCTGCAAAACTCATCTCTGCTCAGTGTGTCAGAGGAACCATCACTGCCAGCATAAATCTTGAACTGGGACACCAGCACACAAATGGCAGACTCCATCATAGGCTGAAAGACACAGAAGAAGGACCAGTTTTTCAGGGCAGAAAAGAAACAAAAACAGCTTCCTTATGATAAATATTAAATCCCTGGTAGGATAAAAGGCGGATAACAGCATCTCTAACTAGATATTGATCTGGAAACAAAGATCGTGGAGACTCACCAACTCCGATATGCGTGGGGGGTATGTTGTTAGGACACAAGTCTTTCTTGTGTTTTTATAGCCTACCCTCTGCTGGTAAAGAAAATAAGTTACTACAACCAGTAAAAAATTTACACCATGTTTCCCAAAAACCACTGAACTTTTTCCATGATGTAATTGCATTTTCATATGCAACTTCAGTAACCTGTCTCTGGTAGGAGTTATGGATTAATGGTTGCATCACCTCATTCAGGAAAAGCCCATTCAAACAGACTGAAAATTGGAGTTAGGGCAGGTTAAACATATTACAATGTATGTGCACATGTAGTTAGTATTTTTGAATGTTTTACTAAGCTCATGCCCATGCATGGACAACCGCCTCAATTTCTTTCCTTCCCCGTGTATGAGTATGAAACAGTGGGCACAATGCTGTTACTGAGCAAAAACAAGACAATAAATCAGATATAATTATACAGTCCATGTTGGAAAAACTTTCTGAGAATGAGGCACTTGGGTTTCACCTCAGGAAAGTTGTATTATTTAAGCCAAAGCTCTGACAGGTTGTGCACAATTGGCATATTAGGGAGGCAGTTAGTGCTAACAAGCACATTGGCTTTATCATCTAAATACTCCCAGACCTTGTTTTTGTGTCTCAGCTGCATGACACACACACACACACACACACACACACACACACACACACACACACACACACACACACACACACACACACACACACACACACACACACACACACACACACACACACACACACACACACACACCTTTACTCCCATATACCTGAAACAGCAGTCTACAGTTCCCCTCCTTCTGTTCCCTCGGCCATCGTTGAAGAAGGAGAGTGCAGAAACTAAAACAAAATAAATGGCTTATGGAGAGGACTGAGAAATTACTCTGCTGTATGCAGTAGCATAAAGGTATTAGGGCTTTCCAAGGGGCAAAGCCTCTGGCTGTGTTATGATTAATATCTTGTGACTGTAAGTGTTTCTGAGGACTTTATTTCAAAACATAATTCACATGTCTTGAATTTGATTGCCAATGCTGTGCCCACTCATCTGGCAGGTTTCATGCTAAGAAACAAATAAGTTTGGGGGAAATTCAGATAGCGTTAAAGTCATGTACTCATAAAGCAGCACCACAGGGCTAATTTACCGTGTCTCCTTTCACAGATTTTTATTAGGCAGATATTTGTTATTTAGAAGTTTAGGGAACGCAACTCTGTATGAAACTTTGCTTTTACACAAAACTAAAACAGATGGATAGGTAGGTGTGTTTCTGTTTATAACTAAAGCTACAGCACACAAGTTTTACATCATTATGAGGAGGAATAGATGTTTACAGTAATTAGATTAAAAGCTAAATATTAAACCAGGTCAGTATCATTCCATAGAGACACAATGATTGACTGACCTAGCATACTTTGTGACTGAACTACATGAATGACAGATAGTTAATCTCACCTTCTAACATTCTTTTTTTGTTGTCTCTCCTTGTTCTCTGCCATCAGCCAGGTTGTTGTTCCACACATCCAGATACAGATAGCAGAAAAAAGAAGGTGCCGCGGATCAAATATCCCCGCTGACAGAAAGATTAAATAAGTATCACTTCCGCCAAAGCAGTCCAAACTGCTGTAATTACTTTTAAGAGTACAGTATACTTTTTAAATAGAAATCAATCAAACAAGCGTTCAATTTATACATTTCTGTGCTTTAAGAAATAATTACTCACCTTTCCCACCTCGAAGAATCATCAGGATTGAAGTCTGACAGACCAAAACAGATCACCTAAAATCATTGTGTCTATGAGTTTGCTGATGTTACACTTTGAAGATGAGCGAGTTAAAAAGAAGACATAACCAAAGGATTTCATCATGGATAAATTAATTTTATTATGTTACTATCATAACCGTAACCGTGGCAAAAATAAGCACACGAACACTTAAAGCTGTCTGGATGTGGATCTGCCGCCACACGCTCTCAAAAACAATCTTTACGGTGCTGTGGTCTCAAATACTCAATCAGCTACATTTCATTAAGCTCATAAGCATGTAAACAGATCAAATATCTTTACAACCAACCTAATCAATACAAACCAGTTACATTCACAAGAAAACCATAATTAAGGACATTTTAGTGCACAACAAAGTTGTTGTTTTTTACCTGAAAACAAAAATATACATGCTCAACATGTCAATATCTTATGTGCACGCCAATCTTTTTTTTTCTCCTATACTATGCCAACCTCTATAAAACAAGTTATATTTCTAAATTTCAGCAAGTCCTTAAAAGCCTTTAATGCAATATGTACAAACATCAAAATGAAATAAATGCAGACTTCTCTAATGTCACACAAAGTATTCTCCAAATTAACTCAGCAGTCCTTGTTGAGGCCATTCTTTTAAACATGGTTTGTTACAAAAAGAATCGGGCTTAAGTAATGAATAAATACATAAAGGTGGCACACACTAAGCACAGGCCTGATCAGTGAATAGGTAGAGTTGAACTGTGCACAATGCTGTTTGCAGAAGAAGAGGTGTAACATTTAGATAAGACTACAGCAAATGTTCTAAAAAATAGCAGCCAAAACATCCAACCGGTTTTAATGTCTCCGAAGCAGAAGTAGAATGCAGCACTGTGCGCAGAAAACACTTTCACACCAACAGATGTTCACGTCAGCTGCAGGTGCTCAGTCAGAAATAAACAGCTTCACGGGCAAGTTTTGGATTGTTTTCTCTGGACTGAACATCAGACCAAGTTCCTGCCAAAACACATTATGGTCTGATGTAGATGAAAGCCCTTTCCTATGTTACTGTGAGCACGTGTGCAGGTGAAACACAAAACTTCCCAAAACAATGACGCAAACCTATGAGTTCAATCATTGGACAACAGATGGATGTGGTAAAACATGATAGGCCCTCTTGCAAAAAAAAAAAGAAAAAAAAAAGGATGACAGGTTGATAAATGTATACTTTTAAGCGTTTGTGGTCCAATAAGAAGTGTTCCCTTTGAGTAAACCTTCATCCGTCTCTTAGCTTTTGACAGATCCATCAATTCCATCACTTCGTCAGCCACGTGCTTCTCTGCTCCCCTTCCTCCAATCCCCTTTGATTCTTTCCTCCTTCTCTCCACCTCCTGGCATTGAAAACTTTTCCATGACTTCCCTTTCAAAACCTTCCATTTCATCCTCTATAGCACTGTCTCCCTCGTCCCCGGTCTCATCCCCTTCCACCATGTCTTCCAAAATATCTCCCAAATCTTCAACAAACTCTTGAAAGCTCATCTGGTCGTGAACAAACACCCCATCCTTGAAGAACTCGGTGGCCAGCTTTTTGAGTTTCTCCATAATCAAACCATCCAGTCCCGCCTCCTCTGCCTTGGCTAGATACGTTTGGAGGATCGCCTCAAACTCACTTAAGGGGACGGGGAGCAGCCGCTCAGCCTGAGCGCAGGTCTCCGGTGAGTTACACTGCTGTGGGGGTTTGGGATTGTGCAGGAGACGCTCTCTCTGCTGGACCCAGTACTCAGGCTCTCCCAGGGAGGGTGTGTTGTGTGTGTGCGGGAGAGTTTGATCTCCATACAGATGCTCTTCCTTATGGCCATGATTACCTTTGAATTTGTACTCATCTTTGCTTTTCTGGGAGTTTGATTTGTCTTTTCCCCCATCTGCGTTGTGCTTTTTCTCCTTCTGTCCTGCCCTCTTCCACTCATCCTCTTCCTTGTTCCAATGTTCCCGCTTCTCCTCCTTTTTCTTCCGTTCCTTGTCATGTTTTCCATTTTTAATCTTCCACTCGTTATCATTCCACTGTTTCCTCTCATCCTTCCCCATCCTTTCTTTACCATGATTTTTTCCGTCTTCCCATAGTTTCCTTTCACCCGTTCCTTTCCCTTCTTTACCCTGTTGTTTGCCATTTTTATCCCTCCACTCCAAGTCTTTCTTCCACTCTTTCTTCTCTTTCTCCTTCCACTCTTTCTTCTCTCCTTTCTCCTTCCAATCTTTCTTCTCCCATTTCTCTTTGCCGCTTTCCTTTAAGCCATATTTCATTTTCTTCCAGTCCTTCTCTCTCTTCCAGTCCTCCTTGCCCTCGTGCTTCTCTCCATGGTCCTTCCCTCTTTTCCACACCTTGTGCTCCTCCTTCCCCTTCCATTGTTTACCTTCATTCACTTTCTCATGCTTCCCCTTCCTCCTGTCTTTCTCTTCCTTCCATTCTTTTTTCTCACTCTTCTCCAGCCCATCTTTCTTCCCTTCCCTATCCTTCCAAGGCTTTCCTTCATCACCTCTGCTAGACTTCTCTTTCTTCCACTCTTTCTCCTTCCATTGTTGTTTCTCATCACTGTGCTTCTTTTGCTTACCTTCCTTATCTTTCTCCTTCTGATACGTTCCTTGCTCATGTTTGTTCATCTTCCATTCTTTACCTCCTTCTTTACTCTCCTTTTTCTCTCCTTCCTTGCTTGCAGATTTTTCTTTTCCTTTCCACTCTTTCTTCTCGCCCATGTCATATGTATCCCTCTTCATGTCTTTCTTATTCTCCTTCTGATCATCCAATGGCCTCTTAGCCTGTCTCTCCGTAGAGCCAGCTGTGCCCTGCCTGCTGTCCTCTAGCTGGCCAGTGGGGGGCGATGTAGTGGGCTTCACAGGTTCTTGAGCTGGAGGAAATACAAAGTCATTTAAAACTACAAAGATTACAAGTGATCATTCAATTTAGACAAACAATATAGAAGAAAATAAACGACTTAACATCATACTCTTTCCCTTGCTTTCTAATAACTATCATCCTTCTATCTTCTACTGTCCTTCCTACATCCTCCCTCTGTCCCTTTGTACCTGAGGAGAGTTTTAATTCAGTCACAGTTGATCTCAGTGTTTTTAGTTCACTCGGTAGGGTCGGGACAGACTCCAGCTCTTTCTTCATCCTCTCGTTCTCTTTCTGAAGGACAGGGAGAGATGCCATCTCTGTCTTCAACCTACTGTTTTCCTTCTCCACCTCCTCCCACCGCAGCCGCTCCTTTGCTCCCTCTGCTGCCTGTCCCTTGGCTACTTTTAGCTCTTCTGTCTGTGCCTGTTTAAAGAAAAAGAACAGGAAAAGTGGGTCCTGTGAGAATATTACACACTCCGCTGACACGTTTCTGCACAGACACACATTTGTGTATATACAGTATGTGTTGCGCACACACGATAAATGAGGTGAGAGACAGAATGGAGTCACACCTGAAGTTGGGCTTTCAGCACAGAAATCTGCTGGCTCCCATCGGCTATCTTATTTAGAAGCTCTGAATGGTCAGCATCTAATGTGGGTGGAGGAACCTCTGGATTTAGCCACTCCTGTCAACAAAGTGCACACACAGAACGACACAATGGCAGGATTTTAGATGACTTTTCATAATTATTATTGCCAGACTGAGTAGTTATGATGAAGCTGCATGTGTTCATGAGATGGGAAAGAACAAAAGTACAGAGTAGTACACAGTTGGTAGACAATAGCTGTAAAGCTGCCAGAGTTGTGGGTGGTCTCCTACTGAGCATAGCACACTAAAAATGTATGTGGTTGCACTCATTGCACTGTAAAACGGGAGCACAAAATGGCATATATAATGAATAAAAGTTAGACTGGAGAGAACACAGACAGAATGAACTGACCTGTTTTCCTGGTAACTCTGTATCTTTCAGGTCCCTTGTACCATAGTCACTCTCTGCAAATCATTACGCAAAGATTAATATCAATGTGAAAAATAGACCGTCGGAGAACATGCAAAAGCTTTACACTGCATTGCACATTATTTTAAAAAAAAATTGGCAATTACCCAACAACATTCTACTGAAGGTTTTCAAAATAAATTGTGTTTATTACAGCCGAGTAGATAAAGTGCTTTTACACTCTACAAGTTCATTACAAATCCAAACTTTATGAAAGGTTAGAGAGAATATATTACGTGCTGCTTGAAAACCTTGTATCTCCTGTTTAACATGTTACCTTATCTTTTGTTTTTGCAAGTTCTTTACACGGGCAGTGCTTTTTAAATTGTATCAAAATCTGAAAATCAGGTGACTGAAAAGTAATGGTATGGTGACAGGCCTACAATACGCAGTGTGCCGTTCTTGGTTTCTTCAGGGTGATTTGATACAAGGGTTTCTTTTGACAATAGCCAAACATCCTTAGTGCAACATTGCATAAGTCACTCTCACCATCTCTCTGTCTCTCATTCAGACATGTTTAAAAGCGTGGAGAGCTATTAAAATGGCTTGTTCCAAAGTATCAGATACAAAGTGGGTTTTTTTGTCTGCATGCACATTCTCACATACAAATGCATGCTGTTGCCAAAAAAGAACAAATTCATTCACTGTACACGTAATAACACAAAGAAACAACCTACCCTCATCCAGGTCCATGAAGACACCTGCAGGTATAATACACCTCAGTCTCAGAGGACCCTTCATCTAGTCCACTCATAGTTCCTTTTTACTATCTAACCTCACTTTAACACGTGAATCAATCTAAAATAACAATAAAAAGTAACATCCAATACAAAATGGGATGTTTGCCTTCTCGACGGGTCATATGATGATGCCTACCTGAGAAAAAGATGGTCCCGAGGCCCAACAGAATGATAGCACCCAGGATGCACTTGTTCACAGAGAACCCGCTGTCCACGTCTCGCTGTGGCAGCTGAAATTCGTCTTCTTCCTCTTCCTCTTCCTCCTCTCTCCTTCCAATCTTCTCCAGAGCTGCTAAGAGAGACCTTCTCCTCCTCACCTCTGGCTCTCCCTCATCACCCGTCTTCTCAGTCCTCTCCTCACCCACCTCTGAATCCACAGGGGAGTCTGGAGCATCAAAAGGGAACAGTATAAAAACTGTTAAATGGTTTCTACCAAATGCTCGATATAGGTTTTCATTTATTTGGGTACCCCCCAGGACATAAACTTTGGAAACAGTGGATCATTTACTTTGAGGTATCCTTTAGACAACTGCCTTGTCTAACATACATAGCATTTTAAAGGCCCCATATTTGACACTTCTTGTGGTTTTTTTTTATTTGCAGTATTGATATCCATGCCAAAATCTTTGTGGTTTTTCAAAAACCATCACGATAAAAATTTACATCCGTTTCTGGAGCTCTACCAAGAACAGATTGTTTTGCATCTTCAAGGCCTATTTATATCAATGACACTCTTCTCTGCTTGGCTGACTCTTTTCTGTGTGATGGCTCAGTGAACAATAGGTTTTCTTTGGTCTTGTAGCTTATTAGTTCATCGATGGAATGACTGCACTTTGTTTAATTTCACGTAAAAGGTTGGAGAATGGGCTGTGCTCAGGACGGACATATGAAATGAGCGTGATTTTGTGACATTACAACACACAGTTGCTGAACACAGGCTGTGTGCATTTCTCTTTGGACCGAGCATTTTGACAGTCTCAGTTTTTTTTTACAGCACCTAGACCTGCTTTTTAAATCAAAAATGAAATGGAATTTATACAATATGGGACCTTTAAAACAAAGTTATAGCATATTACTGGGCACAAACTTGTTCTGGCACTTACATATCTAATGCTAGATAGCACTCCACCTATGACACTGTAATTGGCCTGGCAAAACTTCACGTGGGAGGTTAAGACTTCTTTATTGGCTCTGCTGTGCATGGTATGCTGGTTAATTTGCTTCATTGCCAATCTTTACTTTCCTTTCAAATGCATAAATAAGGCTTAGCTCTTGATTCAAATTCTTCATTCTTCTGGTACCTTGAAACAATGGTGTTAAAACCATTTGCACTTAATTTTATTGCTGAAAAGCAATGGTTATATAAATAAGAACTCGCTGATGCTAAACTCCGGTAAAACTATTTGAAAGAAATGCAGAACAGAGCAAAGGAAGATCTTTTGATGCTGTAACGATAAAAAAAAGAGTTGCAGAACAAAACCACCACACTGCAAAAAACTTTTGAGGTCCCAGTCCCTCTGAAGCCAATTTACTTCTGCAGGGTGTCATGCAACTTTCTCTGTCACATCATGCTCCCTTCCTCATACCAACCACAGCCTCTCCAGACAACTTCCTGGCCCAGATACTGAACAAGTCCATAACCAGCTGGTCCACCAAGTACACTTCAAACACAAATGGTACATATGGCTTAGTTTCCAAAAACAGAAAAGAAAAGATACAGGCATGCCATGTGATGATCTATGCCATGTATATAATGAAAACACATAATAGAAATGAGCTGATGTTATTATGCTGTTTGTTTAATAAAGACCTGACTAAAGTCTTGTTGCTCATACCTGCCTGTTTTCCTAAGTCAGGTGTCTTTGGATGCTGGTCTGACTCCTCCCCTTCTTGGCGTAGCTCCTCCCCATTTAAGTGATGCAGTGTTCCTTCCTCTGTGAGCTTCTCTTCCTCCTGTGCAAAGTCTGCACCTCCAAGAGTCTCTGTGCTCAACAGTGAGAGTGGGGGCTCATCAGGAGTGGGAACTATGTGGGTGTAGGAGTCCGAGGATGAGTCAAGGTCAGGGCTGAACTGTGACAAGCCCTCAGGTAGGCCCTCTGCCTGGCTGTCTTCATCAGTGACATAGACCAATCGGGGAGAGACTTCCAAAGAGGAAGGGATGCGGGTGTCAGTGACAGCGGTGGGCTCAGAGGTGTGTTGATCTGTGCTGGACTCTCCACTGACCTCTGTGGTTTTAGCTTCCGAGGCCTGGATATAAAAATGAGGTTATTGAAAAGGGTATAACAATGTCAGTCAAAGGTTTTTTTGGGCACTCCGTATTTTAGAGTTTTTGGTTATAACTAACAATGTGATCACCGTAAATACCTTTAACATAAAAAAATATAAGTAAGGAATAGTTATTAGTGAACAAGACAAATTTGTGACTTTATGTATTTTGAACACCAGCCTTCAATAAAGCAATTGCTAAATAAAAAAACAAAAAACCGTTCTCTTGTTTTAAACGTTTTTAAATAGAGGCAGTAATTTGGCATCATCTTTAGCAAAGCACAACTGTCAATAAGTCATAGCCTGGTAACAGCTAAAATGACTCACTTTCATATGAGAAGGAAATTACCAAGGTAATGTCAAAGTTGTGTGACCACATGAAAAAAAATAGTCAGTCCAATCAGACTCAAGCATTGCCCTCAGCTATAGTATGAATAGTTATCATACATATCTTCTGGCAATTTAAAAGTGAGTAATGCCTAAAACCGTGGGGCAATTAGAAAATGAAAAAAGGCAGACCTCTTTCATAACTACACCTCCAGCTAAAGTGTGTGACAAATAGTACTATTATGTAATGGAACGTGATATGCATGGCTGTCTTACTGGGTAGTCCGCAGGGAGCCCTTCTGCTGACTCTGCACCATTTGCAGGCTCGTTGTTCTCCCCAGAACCTGGCTCATCAAACACAGACACAGGAGGGGAGCCATTTAGGACAGCAGTTCAACATTTTTCAATTGCGACTACTTCAAATGGAGTGATCCTGACTTGTGTGACTAACACCTGCCCCAGTGTGGAAAATCATGAGCAGTGGTGATGCAGTATATTGTTTCTCACTTTCTCAGGTTGTTTAATTTGATTCATTATCAGAGTAAAGTAAGTAAGTTAAAAAAAAAAGAACCTGCTTAAAAATGTATAATTTGTTTTCCTGTGCAAATAATAATCTAACAGTGAAGTACCTGCAGCAGATGAATGGGTTTCTTCATGGTGCTCTGTCACCCCTGCCAAAGGCCTCAGGGTTTCAGCAACAGTTTCCTAAAAACAGACAGACAAACGACACACATTATCATTTAGATATTACTGTTGGGAAATTCTAGGCTAATGTGAACATCTTTTGATTATTTCTAAGCATCAGTAATAACTGAGAATTGCTCTTTCTTTAACAATGTCTACTGTCGAACTGCCACTGAACAAGGCAGTGAGCATGTGTGCGTGTGTCTAGTGTCTCTTAAGCCGGTTTGCCTTTCTGAGTACTAGTTCAATCTTACAGACTTATTACAGAATCCTCCTTCATATTAAGGATGACCTAAAATAAAATCAACTGGGACAGGGAGTTTCCTTTTAAAAACAAAAACAAAACATAATGCGCTTTCAATGAGGTCATGCGCAGCAACTCCACATATTCCTATGCTGTTTACAGAGCGGTGATACCTCAGGAGTGAGGATGGTCCAGTTGTTGTTAGCACTGCTGCCACCAGACATGGCCCCCTAGAGGCTTCGCCTGTATCCTGCAACACAAGAACAAAAAACAGAGCAAAGTATGTGATTAGTAGTAGGTCAGTGAGAGGAAGTCAAATGAGACTGAGGAAGGTCTCATACTTCTCTGTGTCTTCATACAACCTGCATCGAGAGTGGAAAAAACATGATTTTGGTATATCACTAGTTTACATACGAAAGAGATACCAATGTGCGACTAGTTCACAATTCGGGTAAATGTATGGGTACAGCCGCTTTAAGAAATTTCCATCCTGTGTTTACACATGCACAGGATTTGCATACACGCCTTTGCTATTCAGCCTCACCCATTCTGTCCATAAAGGCCCAACTGTAAGGTGTTACTAACGTCCTGTGTGTGGCTGCATGTATGTGTATGTGGGCAGGAAGTCTAATTTTCCCCGGAAGCATTCAGTTCTTCATTAGTAGTTTGTGTGTGCTGCAGGCCTTCTGGGCACCCTGGCTTTTGACTAGCTGAGAAACGTTTTGGCAGAGACCTGGGTAACTAAGGCCAGCGCTATTCTTGAGATACAGACAGCAGAATGGGCCGTCCATTTCAAAGTTACTGGTCTGTTAAATAGATGCCTACAAACTACAAATTCCAGCTTTATATCTGTACACTGCACGGAAACAACACAAAGGGTGATAAAGGATTTTGTGGGTCCATTGTATCGTATCTACCTCTGTAGCAGTGTGTCAGACCAGCAAAACCTCCCGACCATCTTAAGTGGAAACAGGGTTACATTTCAATTTCACCACCTAGTCAGATGTGAGTGTCAGGTACTCTCTTTTAAAAAAAAAAAAAAAGCTTATCCTCTCAGACTGCAGGGGATAACATAACATAGATGCATATATATATATATCTTATGTCTAGCCTGATTTGGTTCTATAAATCCAGAAAGATTAAGGCACTTAGTACCACATTGTCTGGGCAATGACACACTTCACTCCTCAAATTCAATTCTCTCCCAGCTCCGCAATTTAGGTCTTCTAATCAAGTGCCTCCCAAGAGAAGTCTTCTGAATCTAGCCTAGGGCCCAAGGAGCATTGTGGAGCATATAGTGGAAGGGTTTAAATAGATGCCAGCTAAATATAGCCAATAAGAGATTGACTAGAGACAGGGAGAAGGGGTGTGCAGAGGATGGCCATGGGGAACACAACAGAGCCAGCAATATATTCTAAGGACAGTTCTAAAAGGATTATTTTACATGCACCACAAAGCCGGCGGCTTTTAACAGAGAGAAATCTTCTTTACTGCCTTGTTTGGTCTCATGCTCTCATCTTTGCGAGTTGTATTTTCAGAAACTTTGACACCTTGCATCATCTCCGTTCCCCTTTTCAAAACAATCTGGCTAGTTTAAGTCCGACTTAAAAAAATTTAAAAAAAGTGTATTAGTGGCCACACGTGTACTTTCTTCGTGAGCAAAGTACATCCAAACACATGGTCACAGCAGCAGGTCTTATCTTTAAACTGCGTCTGCGTCTCTGCAGGGGAAAATTGACCAAAAAAGGTCATGAGAATAAACTACAGAGCATTCCATTGAGGAGGACAGCCATGCACGTCTGTCAGCAAAACCACGACGGTCAGCTTTACGCACGAGCATCATCACCCCCATAGCAGCCAGTTCAGACTATTATTATGCAGAGAGAGAGAGAGAGAGAGGAGACGGTGACAGGATATGTCTTATGGCGAAGGACTAAAAACAAAACATAACCTAACACAGAGTTTAACTCAGGAATATCACTTCTTTAAGGCAGCAAAGGCCACTCTGGCTAAGTTAAATAAGCTTAAGTTTTCAAATAACACAAACATTGTTAACATTATCCATGAAAAACGAAATTTCCCAGTCGTTCCAAACGAGCAACCAGGAAAACAATTAAACGACGCTGGCTTTGAAGTGAAAGACGAACAACAAGAACACACGTGGTTACTTTGAGGTAAAAACCAACAAAACACTTGTAAGCTAAATTCAGGTCATTCTTACCGTGGTCGGACACTTTACTTCAGCCTTCAGAGTGCGTCTCGGATACAGCAGGCACTTCTGTCTTCCCATCCAACTTGGGAACTTGGAACGTACCTCCTGAACTTCGTGAGCCACGCGCCTCTCGTCCAATCGCAGGCAGTGTTCGCTTTGATCCCGCCCCTCGTTAGCCAGCCCGACCAATAGCAGTACTTCACTGGGAAAACTTCCAGGGTGATTGACACGCGCAGGTGATGAGGCAGTATGTAAAACATACATACGTACGTTTGATATTTTCAAATACAGCCAGGCCTCGGCTTTTGACGCTGATAGTCCGCAGGCTGATTTCAGTATGATGCCGATGGTTGCCATCTTCCTACCATCGTGTTTCTGATGAATACATAATCAGAAGTTGGTCCTCAAGAGAAAAATACTCTTTAGCAGGCTTTGTAAAGTTAAACAAGCCTTAAGGTCCCTTGAAAGGCACGTTAAAATGCTAAAATATTTTTTCCCTTTTTCAAAGTGTCCGTTCAATATGTCTTAAATTAATCCCAACAATTTGAACAAAAATTCAGACATAAAGGTAATGTTTTTCTATTCATTAGTTCCTTTATTCAATGCCATGCCAGTCTGTGTTGTACAGTGAACATCAGGGCTGCCATATTCCTGGAAATCTCAGATTATAGGTGTCCAATTCAGAAAACTCCTGCAATGAACATCTGTAGCATCTTGAAATATGTAGATGTGCTTCCTGGAACTCCAAATTATTATCCTATAGACACTGAAAAACAGAAATAAAAATAATTTAGGATTTTAACTATTTTATGATATAGTAAACACATTTCTTACCCAAAATACTGCTTTCTATAATTAAGAATATTACTTTGAACAGTGAATTATTTGTTACACAAGTTATATTAGCTACAAAAATTTTAGTTTGCTATGTTCCCAGGTGGTACTAGTCATATAAAACAGACTTATACTTGCCGGTGCTTTGCCAACAACGCTGATCAATCACTCCATTTCTGATGAAATAAAAGCTGGTTGAAATTACACTATAAGAGTTAACGGAGGAATAAGGAAAAATCAATGTTTTACCACTTGATATACTCTCTGTGAGTCAGTCCAGGATCTCTTTGATGCACCAGCAGCAGAGGAGGAAATAGAGGCACTCTTTAACCGACTGGATGAAACCGTAGGCAAAGTTTCCTCCCAGGAAATTCTTGCCTCGTCCCAGACCCATGGCAAGGTCTCGCAGGTGCTGTCCCAGGGAGGAGGAGGGCATGGCCTGGGGAAGAGGGCGCTGGGGGTGCATGGCTCCAGAGAGGAGAGGGAGAGACCAAAAAGAAGCAAGAAGGAGGGCAGTCGATGAGAAGAAATAGAAGGTGAGGCGCGACAAATAGGATCAGACTGGGCCCGTGTAACAGCTGAGGTCTGCTCCGTGTTCCTGGCACAGTTTGCTCCTGTACTTATAACCTCCTATACAAACTGAAAGCGGCCTCCGTTCACATCAGGCAGTTTCTCGACTCTTCCGTGGTTTCAAACATCCGCTGATTGATTAAAAACCTTGTTTACCTTTGCTAAGCACTGTTCCCCAGTGTTATGCTGCCTCCCCGCCCCCCAACACACACGCACACGCGCACGCACACACACACACACACACACACACACACACACACACACAGAGACTCTGCCTGTGCTATAATAAACCTTGAATCGCCCCCTACTGACACAGCCTCATGTGTACACAAAAAAGAGAGTTCCAGTAGCCTCAATACATTACATCCCACTCTTTGTACAGGACAGTATGTGACAGGCAATCATACCTTCTAGCTGTGTGTGCTTTGTTGTTTCCTTCAAACAAATGGAGAAAAAGGGATCTAAAAACCTGTCAAACTAGGTAATAAATACTCTAAATGCAATCATCATAGCAAAAGCCAAACTCACAAAGAGAGATGAATGATATATGTATTTATATTTGCAATCTATATTTTCAGATACAGGTGTAAACAGACATGTTTCCCTAAAAACCAAAAAAAAAAGTATTAAAACAGAAACATATAAAGTAAAAATCAATATCTGTGCACGCTATTTGAAAGTAACCTTTGGCTTTCAAAAACACAAAAAAAGTACAACAGCATCAATCAACACTATCACCAACAACAAACGACTTTTTTTTTTTTTTTTTTTTTTTAAGAATTTTCATGCAACAAAGGCAACTGTGATGAACAATGACAACACAGGACCAGTTCACTAATGATACAGGGGGTCAAGTGAGTCTGTTCCAGCACACGTATACAACAGGCGCACACAGTAACGGCAGAACATCTCTAGTTTTCCTATTTCTGACCTACAAACATTTGAACAGGCAGATTTGAAGTGCCTGACTGTCCCAGCTGTCACTCTGGTATGCGCGTGTGCATGTTCGATTACATGTGCGCCCGCCGCTTCAAGGTCTGAAGACGAGTCGACAGTTAAGGTTTAAAGATCCCTTCTCGTATTTCAAGATTTTGGCCTCGATCTCTTTGACATGTTCAATCAGCATTAAAATGAGCTACCTCAGTGCTGTGGTGTTTGGCTCTGTGTTACTTATCAAATAAGTCATTATATATACAACAACAACAACAACAACCCAATACTAAGCTGATCTGTCAAAAATGTATGTTATTTACAGGTGATCAGGAAATACCCCCCCTCCCCAACGGTGACATCAAGTATCTGTGACTATATGCTGAATGCAAGAATGTGCATCAGAGGAGATTGCCATCACTGGATCTGTTTGTGTGTTTACTGGAGTGTCATTTTTGCAAAGTCTTTGTTAAACTGAGAAACTTGTGTAAGATTCTCCTGTAGTCCACTACATTTGAATTAAGTACATAAGGTGACTGCACTGAAGTGACGCGACTGCATTGAAGAAACAAGGCACGATTAAAAAGGATATAAAAATCAACAAAATGAGCTGAGGGAGGAGGGAAGGAGAAAACAGGAGTGTGAACTTCTCCCTCTAGGTCCTCACAAAGGTTTGTGAAAACAACACAGAGGAGTGACATTTGGCTGAACATTTCATCACTAGCAAAGCTCCAAAAACATCCTTATATTCGTTTACCCCCCCCCCCCCCCCGAGCCTCTTCGTACAAGGTTTTAAAAAGAGGACATTATTCCCTCAAATGAGTCAAAAAACCAAAGTAACTTTACAATACATGAAAAAATACATTACCAGTTACTATGACATACGTTGCATTATTTCTGCAGAGGGAAATTCATTGCTTAGCATGTTCAGGATGTCTAATTAGCCATCATTTAAAAGAGTCTCCTTTAACTACTCTTCTTTGCTTTCACTCAGTAAAAATATAACCAGCAGATTGTCAATGCGAACACGTACTAAGGTGTTATTGAAAAGCAATAGGTCAAACAGATCTGGTCTACGCTTCTCGATATGTACTAGTTATTGTGTTTGTGGGTGACATCAACTTGCATTAAAAATCTCCATTTTGATGATGTACTCAGGCACAATCACCATGGCCTACTGTGTATATCGGCTCCTGTAAGCACACAAGACGGAAAACTGCTGATAATCGTCATGGCTTCCTTTTCTGATGTTAGCAACCAGGTTCATGTTCTTTGGCATGACAGGTGGTACAGACTGTGTGTGGTGTTAAAAGTGTGTGTACCTCCGTTTATAAAAGGGATTGGTGATGTGCAGCTGTTTTTATTGGCCTGTACTCAAGAGTGTCCAATGAGAGATGAGTGTCAAGATAGCAGACCGAAATACAACAAAAGAACATATATAATGGTCATTGGCATAGCAGTCCCAGTTTTGCATACAAGATTTCCTCCAAGGTCCTTAAAAGGGGGGTGTTTGGGGTTGGGGAGGCCGTCCTGATTAGATTGGAAGCAAACATTTTTGCATATTCATCAGCCAGAATTATTTCAAGAGTCAGGTTTGCTGCTGAAGTGCTCCAGTGAAGCTTGAATGTTTGAGCCTGGTTCAGTCTCTGAAGCAAAGAACCTTTGCCGTCCAGTTTATGTTTTTGGCTCAAATGCTCCAGCGACAGTCTGAGGAGGGAATTTATTTCATTAAGAACACATGCTTAAAAGCATCGAATATCTCACTCTGTGTCCGTTCATGTTTTTCTCTAACACTCTTCAGTTCCACAATTTTGGTACACGATCCCATGTATTAATGTGTTCTTTTTTTTTGGAATTTTTCATAATTGCATGTTGAATTTTTATTTTTCAAAAAAAAAAGAAAAAGAAATTGCATTTGTTTTCTGCCCCGTTCTGAAATTCGCAAAGGGCTCCTCCCTGGTTCATAGTAGGCTGAGAAATTGCAGCAGTGCTTCTCCGCTTTGGAGGGATGCGCCTGGTAGTTGGTGGGGTTGATGAGGGAATGCAGGTCACAGTCCGGCTTTCAGGAAGGACAGGAATATGTGGCAACAGCAGCAAGTGAGTGATTTTGCAGAGAAACTGGTGATATCTTTTCGTTTTTTGGCTTTGCAATGTGTTTGTGCATTTGTATTCTTGTTTAAATGTGTTAAGTGTAGTGTTGCTGTGTGAGTTATAGTAAATGAACGTGTGTGTTGAATTGCTGTCAGAGTGCGTGCATATTTTTGGTGGAGTATTTCATTAGTGTGTGTAACGTCAGGCCCTGCGCTCGACTGGCTGTTGCAGACACACTTCGCTCCCAGCTGACACGATGGGCAGTCTGTTGTCCATGTGGTAACTGATCAGGTGACTAACACTTCCGAACCGATGGTCTTTTGTACGGACCTAAAAGAAAATGAAATATTACGGTAAGTTTTACGATCTACACGCCTATACAACAACACATTTTTCTGCCTTCCCTCTGTGATTTCTGTTTTGTTCTCCTCCTCCCACCCTGACTCACCACTCCTTCTGGGTCGACCAGTAGCAGGTGTTTGGGCTGACCCCCCTGCTGTCCCGTCAAGACATACTGTCCGGGTGTGGTCCCAGACTCCCGCACCAGGAAGTCTCCGTCTCGGGTCAACAGCCTCTCTGCTTCTCTGCGACTTAAGCTTCCGTGGAACCAGGTTTCACACTGCAACTGCTGCACCAGAGATGGCGTTGTTGCCACCGAGATTGGGCCGCCATGCCCGGAGACCCCTAGGGCATCATCAAGTGGCTCTTAAAAAAATCAAAACACACATATATTTGTAATATTGTGTTTCTCAGCAGGTATCATCATATAGGAAAATTGTATGTTTTGTCTTTAAGTGTTGTCTGCATTTCTGTTTTGAACAACTAATAGGGGGTCGTATCCAAAAACAAGTTTGTGAAGCACATGGCCTCATGGAGTGTTTTTAATGAGAAAAGCTTTATGCAGCCAATCAATAATGTTACATAAAATGCCCCTGTAATGGACAAAGACAATCTAATTTCCTTATCTTCCTCTGAGGCTGCCTTCTGTGGACAGCTCCACTTTTCAATTAGCATCAGTTATATGGAATGTAAAGTACAAACTACTCTGCTCATCTCCCTGCTAAATAAGTCCTATTTGTTTCACATGGTTGAAAGGCACATTGCAATAGCCAATTATTTTTGGTCATTTTGGTTGTAAACCACATTTCTTGTCGTTTACAAGAAATTATATCACTAATCACCTTTCTTATTTAGTTTCCCGGCAAGCTTTTGCACTACCAATGTTTTTTTTAGATAGCGGTCCATTTGAACTTGATTTATCAAGCTAATAGGAGATTCCTAACACAACACTTTGACTGAATAAAAAGCACATGCAGACACTTACTCATGTCAAAAGCGTCTCTGTGAGCATTTCCATTTGCTGCAACTGGTAGACGGGGTTTGTCCACATTGACGTATGACGGGTCATCAAACACCTCCCGTCCCCCTTCTTTGGCACCCACTGGGAAAAAAAACAACAACAAAAAACACAAGTAAACATTAGTGATCTTGGCACATTATCTAATTTCCTACAAGCTCTGGCATTTTAAACAGACAATACAAGAAAGGAAAGGTATAGAGAAAAAGTGTGGCTGAATTATCACAAAGGGGATTATCTGTGGTTCGTAACAGTGTGTTGTAACTCAGAAAATAAAAATTTGCCTGAAAGCCATTTTGGACTAGAGGAGACCTATAGTGAGAGAAAGTTCTAGTTATCTAAGAAAGGTGCAAGGAAAGATATTTGTTTAATCTCTCCATTTTGGGCATACGAGTTATAACCATACCTACAGTGGTCTTTCTCTTTCACATTCATAGTGAATAACAGATACACAGAGAGATGCAGACAGACAGGCAGAGACGGGGCTCACCTGGCAGAGGCGGCAGAGGCTGCTTGTGAATGTCATTCTGACCTGGCTGTCCATAAGGCTGCAAACACAGAGGCATACAAATAAATGAGTCACTACATCGTGTGGACAACTTCAAATAAACTCCTTCTCTGGCTTATTAAAAGTATTACAAAAGTCAACAGTGATGTGCGCACATTAAACAAAGCAATTCTAGCAGGGTTACAGTTGCCTTTCAGGAGACCGATACCTTTAATAAGTGTCAACTTGGCGAACAGTGCAGAGAGAGGGAGATTCGAGAGCTGTACCAAAATCAGGAAGTGTATCTCTGATGAGCGCATGCTGTCAGCAGTACTGGATTGTGTCACTTTTTAAAACATGACCACTACTAAAGGTTCTCTCTGGTTCAATACAATTTCATCTTCACTCGATATTTGGTTAGATATAAGAAAAATTCCCAAGTGTTTAGTGTCCTCATTTTCTGTTTATCTGTTTCAGATACAGTGAACCCTCGCTATAACGCGGTTCACCTTTCACGGTCTCGCTGCTTCACGGATTTGCATCGTGCATTGTGTTCTGCATTCTGATTGGCTAAACAGTCTCTCCGCTTCTTCTCTACCTGTTTGTCAATAACGTTGCGGTTTAATATGTACACGTACGTAAAACAGCTTGCCAAATTTAAGTTTGCAAATTCTCTTGCAATTTCAAGTTTCTCTAAAACCCATAATGTCGACAAAACGTTCTGCACCGACAAAGGCACTTGCGGTCGGGCCCAAAAGGCAGAGGAAGATGCTAACTATCGCAGAAAAAGTTAAACTTCTGGACATGTTAAATGAAGGTAGAAGCTATGCGGCTGTAGGTCGCCATTACGGAATTAATGAATCTCCCGTTCTAATCCAATGACTCGGGTCGCAGTGGGGCGGTGCTGATCTCAGCAATTTGAAGCCTTCAGTTCGTATTGATGATTAAAATTATTATTTTACAGTACAGTAGTTATTTGTAAAAAAAAAACATTTATACAGTACTTTTATTTGTTAAACAAATGCTTGGGCCTGTAAAAAGGTTTTGTTCTTTGGTTTCAATGTATTATGGAGTATTTCATTGTATAATAATTGTAAAAAAAATAAAGGTTACTACTTCACGGATTTCACCTATCACGGTCTCTATTTGGAACGTAACCCCCGCGAAAAACGAGGGTTCACTGTACACAGAAAATGAGTAAAAAAAGATGAAATTCTATTTGACTATTATTGAACTATTTCAGTTCCTGTTTCTTTTGAAACGAGAGTAGAGAAAGTAGTAGAAACAGGCTGTAATTGCTGCCAAAGGTGCTTCAACAAAGTATTGAGCAAAGGCTGTGAATACTTACATACGCGTTATATTTTCGTTCTTTATTTTTAATAGATTTGTGAAACTTTCCACAAATTTCTCACCAGCGTGGCCCCTAGACGGGTCCTCATGTCGACCAGTCCACCAGGGGGAGGCTGTTTTCCAGGGAAATTATTATAGTAAGGGACCTCAGGAGGTGGAGCAGTCTCATCATCCTCTTCCTCCCATGCAGAGCCATCAAACGGAGCCATTCTGGGAGAGAAATTGATGTTACGAAAGCAGATACAGAAATAGGCGACAAAATACAAACACAAGCTCTTGTTTTTTGCTCATGCAGGTGACATTTTTAACCTTTACCTGTCGTGAGGTGTGACCAGTTTGGGGGGGTTCTTTAGATACTGTTTAAAACGCAGTTCGAAGGCCTGGCCGATGGTGCTGATGACTTCCTGGGCTAAACCCTCTGAGCACTCCAGAATATGACACGCTGCAATAGAGGGGGGGGGGGGGAGAGGCTGCGGTGTCATGTCCTTGAATAAAATACTGTATGTCCTTCAAATGGACAAATATATTGACAGTAAAAAGTAGAAAAGTGTGGATGCATGTGCATTTTCATTATGCCCCATGCTGGGCAGCATTTTCTGACAATGAAAGACTCCATATCTTTCATGCTCTAGTTTTCCCCCGGATTAAAGAATTACATTAAGAATATGATGAATAGTGCTTAAAAAGGGGTCAAATCTTTGAACCTTAATATAAATTATGTAAACTCAAAGGATTTTGTCTTTTTTTTCCTTCAGCTGAACTCTGAGTACGTAAACCAAGAATAGTGTTTTCCAATTGGAAAACCAAGCCACATGTTCACATATTGAGCATCTAAGTAAACACACTTAAAACACTTATTTCTTTTGCCTATTTAGAGATAAATGCCCCGTTTCTTCTTTTGCTCTGCACAGTTGGTCTGTAATGTCTCAGCTGTATTGGGTGGTGTGTCAAATTCAAAGGGAAAAAAAAACATGGAGAGCTTTTTCATTTACTTGATAAGATTCTTTTATATGTTAATGAAAATGTTTGGTCGTGTTTATTCACAGGAGCTCCTTAAAGTGCACTTTCAAAACCTGTTCCACCATAAACTGATAGTGAATAAAGGAAGTATCATGGTCAAACTTCTATACAAAAGTAATAAAGTTCTGATTTCAGAGTGTGTCTGAATTGGCGGATGCTGTCTCAGTGAAGGTGTCATTGTGCTGTTTCTGCTCACCTCTCTGGTTGACTGGATCTTTGGCCACATATGCTACGTACTCAGCCGTATCCTGAGGGAGGGAGACAGGTGAAGACAGTTAGGGGAGGAGGGGAAAAGGAAAAATCGATTGGGGGAGGAGGGGAAATGAAGGGCAGGTTTAGGATAGAAAGGTTGAGAAGAAGAAGAAGAAAGAGGTGTGGTCTTCAAGAAGTTAAAAACAGACTGAGCTGAACAAGAGATGACAGGAAGTAATGAGATCAGGTTTAGAAGACAGGAACTGCAAGCCAGTGATGCAGCATTGAAGAGAGTGGTATTCATAAGAATAGACAATGACAGAAGACAGGAAGGAAGGAAGGAGGGAAGGATGCACCGGCTGAAGAAAGATGGAAAAAGGCCAGAGTGAGATTTGAGCTGAGAGAGAGGGTTGGGTGACTCACTGGGTCTCCTCCAGAAGCGAAGGAGATGGACTGCATGTGATGATTGGCGATTATCTGTGGAGAAAAAGAAAGAAGAAGAGAGAGGAAGGAGAGGAATAGAAATAGAGATGGAGAGATAGAGATAGATAGAGAGAGAGTAAGAGAGAGAGAGAGAGAGAGAGAGAGAGAGAGAGAGAGAGAGAGAGCACATGGGTGACATGAAGTATGTGGGAGGTGAAATGAAAGCATGTGGATGGAGAGACAAATGTGGAATCATTACTGAGAAAAGTGCTTTTTCCTCCATTGAGCACCATCAACTGCAGCAGAGATTAAAAAAAAAAAAAAAAAAAAAAAACTAAGTAGGGGCAATGGATGGAACACCTTTTTAACAGTCTGCAGCAACCAACAATGTTGGATCAACAACAGCATCAACACTTGCTAATGCTCTGAGTACTATATGTGATCTGCTCTGTATCCCAGTCTTTATTTGTGAATGTGGTCCATGACATGTTCCTTTGTGCTATGTGTTACTGTGGATGCACTACAATACTGTACATATACCATCTCCCCAAAGAAAAACATCGTTCAGTAGCTATTAACTCATTAGAGGTCTGAGAGGAGGATCACATCCTGCTCTGTGGTGAAGCAGGAACCGAGACGAGGGTTAAGAGGGATTTGTGCAGCATCCAGAGTAAATGAGGCAAACAAATTTATCTGGGCATCCCCTGAATGTTCCAGAAGGTCACCACACACAATACGCTCATGACTGAATCATAAAAACAGAGTAAATTATTTACATATTTTCTTGATGTTATAATCAGTTTAAAAAAAAATTGTTTATATAATTTAGATCCAAGCTGCTGTAACATTTCAGCTCACTAAAACTAGTTTATGCCATAAAGTACAGGGTGAAAGCAGTCTACGGAATAATTACCATGCATCTATAAAACATACAAAGATATCACAAAACTATATCTGGTTTGTAGACATAAGAATAAAAAAAACGACACAGTTTGGACACTGAAACATGGTTTGAAAGATAAATAATATTCAGAAGAAAATGACGATAGCAGAAATCATTTTCTTTTACAATTTCATAAAGATTTAAAGTTTCTTTAAAAGTAAGTCAGTACACTCAAATCATCAAGCAGACGGATCCCCAGGTTTGTACACTGCACAAGCTGAGTGCACTCTGGATACCGAACATACCTCTGGCTAACCAGATACATGTCTGACTCGGTGCGATTGTTGGCTTTCAGGGACAGATTGACCAAATGCCAACAGAGTTTGTGAGGAAACAAGCAGCTTCCCGAGTAAGCGGATTTGAGTCTAACCTGTTTGCAGTCAGAGGCCAGCAGATTGAGGCTGCTGGTCGAGATGGTGAGGCTGATTGTCATGCCTGCAAACTGCAAGTTACTCTTCCCCAGGATGGACGTCAGACAGCGAGAGGCAGGCTGTGAAGGAGAGGGATGCAGTTCATGAGTTATAACTAAAATAAGCTGCACAAACAGAGCAATAAAATATATATTTTTTCTTTTCTTTTTACTTCAACAAGACTCTGTAGTCCACTGAGTGCTCCCCGCCTGAGCGTGAGTCTGAGAGGGTATGTGTGGAAATGCCTGTGTGTGTGGGAGTGGGAGAACAGCTGCAATTGTGAAAGTGATCCTGTCTCCATGGCCAACTGTGACCAATGGGAGATAGGCAGGATAGTTCACATAGTGTAGCCCGGGCCAAGAGCATCGCACACATCATGCCAGCCCATTTATCCCAATCCTCCTCTTGTTCTGATGGCGTTCATCCATGTTTGGAGTATGCAGAGAGAGACAGGGTGCACACGCTCAGCCACGTTAACCTCAGTCCAGTCAAATCAGAGGGACTAGACGTGTTTAATCTATTCTAGTTTACATCCTATAACTGTATTTTGTCTGGTGTGCTCCACTGCATGACATTCCTTGGTCAAAGCCTGCTATGACAGCTGGATTTAGCCACCTGTTTTATGGACTGTTTGGGTGGATGTTTTTAGTTTTACAGGAATACTGTGAATAGACACAGGCAGTCTTTAAACAGCAGACTGGCGGCGGTGTCTGTTAATCTGCAGTGCTTCTTTGGCCTGGCACTGGCTCCACACAAGCTTTCTATCCCACCTCTCCAGCCTCCCTTGTGACAGGAGGGAGGGAAAAGAGAGACTGATTGGTAATTACCTGCGAGTAGCCCGCTAACCACAGAAGTGTACAATCAGCCAAAATCGAGATCTGTGCATGTGTGTGTGTGTGTGTGCGTGTGTATGTATGTATGTATGTGTGTGTGTGTGTGTGTGTGTGTGTGTGTGTGTGTGTGTGTGTGTGTGTGTGTGTGTGTGTGTGTGTGTGTGTGTGTGTGTGTGTGTGTGCGTGCGTGCGTGCGTGCGTGCGTAGGATCACATTTGACTGAATAGCCAACTGACCACATGGTGGACAATCAGGCTAAATCTAGCTCTTATCCAGAGAACCCTTCCCACTGCTGTCCACTTAAGCCTTATAAATAAATAATGTAAGGGTGTGTGCTGGTGTGTGTGTGTGTGTAGCATGTACCTTTCTCCTGCGGGCTCCTTTGGCTCCGGGCACTGCCTCGCACACCACAGATATCGCTTCCCTGAAACATTAAAAACACGCATGTTTGGCAATGGCCCGTCATTAACCCTCGCACCTTCCCGGATTCACATTCACGTGGATTAAATGGGATCCGGCCACGGGTGGTAGAATTTATCGTCCCCGGTAACTGCGCTCGTCTTTGCCACAGAGACAAACATCACTATCAGAAGGAAACCACCAGGATTCCAGAACATTTGTAATTTAGGGGCCGAGAGTGCGGCAGCCGTGTATATATGCACACATGAGCAGACCCAGTCAGACACTCACGCTGAGGGAAACAAGCAGGCAAGGAAAATAGAACGGAAGTGTGACGGAAAGCGGACGGGCAGACAAAGAAATATATGAGGCGAGTGGTGAGTGATTTGTGTGCGGCCGATGTTTTTCTAAGTCTAACCACACTTTTACAATCTCGCTCCCTCATGCACAAAGGAGAGATGAAATGAGAGAAAGCCAGCAGCAACGAGCACTGTGTGAACCTCACCTGGTGACCTGAGTTCTGGTGTTGAAGTCTAGCGCTCGCATTGACTGTAGCACCTCCACGCAACCCATGTACTGCCCGGGAAACAGGAAGGCAACACATTAACATCAGCCATTTCCTATATCACGGTCAAATTGGACCAATAAGCACAAAAGAGGAAGGAAGAAATGGTGTCCTTTCCTCATTTCTGTGTCTAAAATTGTGAAAGAAGAGTGGAAAGAGAGTTGTGTAATTATGTATTTAAGTTAGGGGTTAGTGAAAGTGTGCCGCTCACTTACCCGTACAGTGTAGGAAACACCGGTGGTGCTGACCACATTGTCAGAGTGTAGCCAGCCGCGGGTGGGCTTGTTGACAAAGGAGCCATGGCGCGTCCACTCATCTCCACCCAGTTGCCCTCCTTCCACCCGGGCCCTCCTGGACGCCCCTCCCAGCCGGTTCATGTCCTGCAGAGGAGGTCGGGGAGGGGGAGAAGGAGCAGTTAGAAGGGGAGCAGGGTGATGAAGAGGAGGGGAGGAGCTGGAGTTGCTCCTGTCATCCCCAGAGGACTCGACCGGCGCCCGAGGCTGCTGCGTCCTGCTGGAGGCCTTCAGTCCCGGGAGGAGAGTGGCAGAGACGCCCAGACGAAGGGATCCCATCCTGGGGAAGAAGGAGCAGAGGGTGGTGGGGCTGTTCTCTGCCGGGCGGGGAGAGGTGGGGGGCAAAATGGGAGTTAGAGACGAGGACGAGAGAGAAGAAGGTAAACCAGGCGAGGGAGTGAGAGGGGTGGCAGGACTGGAAGGAGGGAACGATGATGGATTGGAGTTTGTTTCATCAGTCGAGCTCAGCGATTCACTCCGAAAGTGGGTGTACTTGGTTTTGGGAACAAGCTCCATGATGAATCTGCCGGGTCAGTTTTTATATCCACACAGGCTTTAGTGATTCAATCAAAGTCTCTTTGTCTCACTATTCAAAGTTTCTCTGTAAAAGGACACACAGCCATCTGTCTGTCTCTCTCAGTGTAAGAGCTGTATCCATCTGTCTGGTTGTCTGTCCTCCACTCATTACCAGGCAGCCAAAACCAAACTGCTTTAAAAAACGGCTTCATCCACGACGAAAGCAGAACGAGAGAAGGTGCAGAGGAAATGTGGGGTGTCCCAGTTAATGGCAGAATGCAGATGAAAAAGGTTTTTAGTGCACCAGTGCAGCTCATGTTGTCATCAGTACAGTTCTAAATGTTCTTCATTGTTCATTGAGTTCCCAGGGACTGATGAAGGCATGTTCTTAGCTCTCCACAGAGTGTCCATGTTGGTGTTCTGCCATAATGTAAAACAATATCTGTGAGTATCTTGTCCAAACTTGACAGCCTCTGAGTGAGAGCCAGTTATTCAGCTGTCGCCAGCACCATGGAGAATCAACACAAGTGATTGTCTCTCTGTACGCCCCCTCACATATGTGTCGTACTGCACTGAGGGCTGCGCACTTGTACGTGATGTGTCTGCAGGCGTGAGGCCGTATAAACCTTCCCTGCCCACAATCCTTCTTTGATTATGCACGTATGTGTGTGTTGGTGTGCGCCTGTGTCGTGCGTGTGAAGCAGCTCCCCTTGGCAGCTCTATCCCGCTTGACACGGGCCCATAAAAATCCTATTAGCAGCCAACGTGGAGATCGCAAAGGGGGGCTGTGCACACGAACATGGCAGCAACACGCATAATACACAGCCTCAACTGGTCGATACTACAGCAGCAAGCACCTGCAGAGCACAGAGAAGCCCAGAACTGCTTAAAGAAGAGAGGGGAGGCTTACGGATGTATGGCTAGTCTCCAACTCTTGGTAGCAGCACACTTTCTTCAACACCTACTTTTCATGTGCATCTCAAACCTTTCACTGGGTCCCGTTTTTACTCCCTCTCTCTTTTCCTCCAAATGTTTTCATGTCCTCTCTGAATGGCCCTCGCTCTCTCCCTGCCTGCTTCTCCTTCTTCCTCTTCTCTCTTCTTCCAGATCTCCTCTGGCGCGGCCTCCTTCCCTTTCTCTGCACCCTTTCCTCCCTTCTCTCCGTCTCCTCTCTTCTCCTGGAAGTCCTCTCTCTTCCTCCACACAATGTACTCTGCCAACCTCTGTCTCTCCAACGCCTCCGCCCTCTCCCGCACCACCACTTCCTCTCTCCTCTTCCAGATGATCTCTCGCTCCCCCTCTCCCCCTCCCTCGTGTGCTCGCCCGTTCTCCAGGCTGTCCTGTTAAACAGTCCCTCAGTCTAATGTGTTAATGGTGATCCCTGCCTTTCTGCCTCTCAAACTTTAAGGTTATGGATGGCTTAGAGGCCAGACATAGTTACTGTAGATACCAAAAGAAAAACGGAAAGAAAAAAAGTTAGTACTTAAGACTGGGCTGTCAGAGTTGGGCCCGTTCCTGATTGAAGTTACTGATATGGCTAAAACAAGTGAGCCTGCCGTGGTTGGTTCAAGTGTGTTCCCTAAAGTGGCCACCTTGGTTAGGATGTTTTTGTTTAACTGGAGCACCATTAGATATGGGGTTGGTGGAGTCTGAGATGCTATCTGTGTCTGGTACAGTGACACACACTGCAGTAGCACGGTGGTGGTGGTGATGCAACACTGGAGAATCTAGGTCATTGGCTGTTGAAGACTACCAGTGGGTTTGCTATGATGGTAACAAGGTCTGATTGGTCGGGCTTGAACTCCCAACCCAGGGTTCCCTGAACGGTCCTTGAGGCTCCCATGAACTCACTCACCCAGATGGAAATGCTTGATTAAAACTGCATTTTGTTGTTATACTGAGTTCTCTACGCACAGCTGTTCTCACCCTGTAACTTTATTAGTGCCTCGTTCAAAAAACAAGCCCAGATTATTGTCTTTTACCTGAGAGAAGTGTTGATACAGCCAGATATGATATGAACAAGCCAAGTGTAATATTCCAGGACAGTTTCCTTCCTCTAAGGAAGGCAAGCAGCAGGTTAGATCTCACTTCTACTGTACAGACACCACATAACATCTCATATTCTGCATAGTCTAACCAAGAAGGTAAACGACAGTCTGTTTACATTAACAGTCTCTTGCAACCCAAAGTCCCATAAATAAAACCGTCTGCAACAGTTTGACCTCAGTAGGAGGCAAGCCTACACCTACAGTCCTGAAGCGAGCCGGCTGGCCTACACCTTAGTGCTGTTGAGGCACTAGTCATATTTACAATCTGTTGACCTTTACTCCCTCAGACGAGAACGAGGTTTACACACACTTTGCCTCGACCACTTATGCAACGTTGTAAAGTTGGCACCAGTGTTTCAGTAATGCCAAGGAAAAATGTTCTCCACTCACTAACATTTCAGAACTTAACTGTGCCTGAAGTGCAGCGTCCAGGTTTGTAGTGGGCCCCGACGCATGGCAGAGGAACAGTCGCCTACACCAGTCTAGCACCACAGAGGGATTGTCTAGCAACTCTCGCTAGTCATCCATCTGGTCTTGGCCAAAAAGCACCATGGCGGATCCAGTCATACTCACGCACTGCCAGACAGGCTGGGATAATCTCCAGAAAGCTGTTAAGAAGTATGGCTGGAAAAAGTCATAAAAGACACCCGGTATCTAGACAATCAAAGAGCATGCAGAACAAACAAAGCAGTCTGTTACACCCCTTATAAAACCAGAAATTAGTCCAGAGAGATAATTAGCACTTAAAAAAGGCAAAAGATCGAACACAAATGGACGAGGGGAAAATCCAGGTGTGTTCTTATACACAGGGCTGCTGAAAGGCTCTATGAGAAGAGTTAACCCTGGCCCTGCCCAGGGATGTTTTAGTGCACAGAACACAGTGTAGGTCAGGTGACCCTCTACATGAAGAGAAATCCTGAGTCCCCTACAGACAAACAGTAAAAGGAACACACTGTCATAAACAAAGCCCAGCTAGTGATCGGTGATTAGTAGCTGAGGGGTCAAGCAGCTGCACAGAGTGATATGTAAAATTAATCTAATTTATCCAGCCATTCTTGATGATGGCACATCAGCTAGACTGATGAAAACAGTAGTTGACATTGATAAAGGTGAGATCAGGACAACGGGGAAGAGCTGACTCGCATTAGACGAGGACACGCAATGGGGAGGGGGAGACAGGTGACCTGAAACAACCCTGATTCACGGAGACTGCCGAGCTCCGTGTAGACAAAGACTGTCTAGTAAGGACAAAAAAATCCTGTCTATGAAATAAACTGCAAGAACTGCACGAATCTGTGGACTAATGTAGTTTGCTGAGTCTTCTCTATTAAATATATACAACTACCGAATGGGACAGCACCAGTTTGAAAAGATAAAACAAGGAAAAATAACTTTACATCTTCCGTCTGCAGCGCCCGCCCGTTGCTATGGCAACAGACATTAAAAGAGATTCCTGCGGTGGATATGTACTGAGAAGTCCCGACAACAGCAGAAATCTTCAGACAAAGAGACAACTGATTTGTCAAATCACATGGCAAGCAATTAGTTGCTGCATCAATGGCTCCACATTAGAGCTTTGTTTTCATCCAACAGGAGAAAAGAAAAAACTACAGACTGCTAGAAAGATCAATACGGTTCAGGAAATGATCAAAGTTTGACCGGCATCGCGCCAGCCATAAAACCCAATCAATGTTGACAACCTGCATTGGCTGCATGCACTGACTCCAACTAGGGTATGAAAACTGATATCATTTCAAAGAACAATGATCACTTTCCGAACAACTGTATAAATATATATATAACAACAACAACTACTAGACAATGCATTTACATCTAAAAGACAACTGATGTTTAGAAAACTTGCATAAAAACAACCTGAATTTTGTGCAGCAGCTAACAAACATAATTATTGTATAACATCCTGCAGAGTAGATCCTATGCTCATAGAAAAGAAAAAACTAAGTCAAATAGTTCTGTATAAAGTGAGTCCAATCAGTTTCCTAAAGTGTTTGTTCTTTTTTTTTTATGAATGGCAAAACATAAGTAGTTCCTTTTTTGGTTTATAAAGCATGCAGTTGATAATCCATGGCGATTCATCTAAAGGTGAGTTCCATATTCACATGAGAACCACATTAATGTTCAAACAGCCACAGACTGTCAGATCTTTCGTCCTCCCCTTCCTGGCTTTCCTCTCGTCCACTCCCCGAAAAACGTGCTTCTCCTCTGATCCGCTCTTCCGCTCGATTAATTCACAAAGTCACTGCCGGCAGCTCCTCTCCATCTATCCCCTCGTCCGTTTAGCTGCCTCCTCTTCTCGTCCCTCCTCTGTCTGTCTCCCTCTCTCTCGTTCAGCAGATGGTGAAATGGCAGTGCTGCCAGGATTGACAATGGCACTCCTTCATTGTGCTCCTCTTCTCCCCTCACGTCTGGCTCTCATTCCCACTTTCCTTCCACTTCTGTGTGTTAGAAGGACGAGCACGCTGTCTGTCCTCCCCTCCTCCCAGTCTGGGTGATGCTGCCTCCCATTTTCTCTCTTACTGTCTCTCTCTCTTTCTCCCTCTCTCTCTTTTGCCCTCTCTCTCTCTCTCTCTCTCTCTCTCTGACACACACACACACACACACACACACACACACACACACACACACACACACACACACACACACACACACACACACACACACACACACACACACACACACACACACACACACACGCTGCTGCCTGTGCCCTCCCCACCTTCTTTTCTCCCATGCTACCTCCTTCCTGTTTCCTCCCCTCCCCCCCACCTCCTCTCTGCAGCCAGAGTCATTTAGCAGTGTACATGTGTATGCACAGCTAGATGCTGCACTCCTGCCCAATAATGCACACACTCCGACGGGAGGTGGAGAGGGGAGTAAGGGCGGGGGGAGGCGGAGGGTGGGGGGTATGTGTGTTTGTGTGTGCATGTGTGGGGAGGATGGGTTCTTCATGTTGGCTATTCGAGACTCCTCCCTTACGCATGTTTGGTAACCTGAGAAACAGTTAAAGAGGGAGTGAGAGAGTGAGGGAGGATGGAGATGGATATGAAGAGGAGGATTCACCCTCCCTCTGTGTGCTGTGTCATGAGGTTACCCAATATAACCTTGATGAAAGTGGACATACTACTAAAAGGGAAAGAAGGACACTGGCATCCACATAATAAATATGTGCTATGCTACTCCAGGACTACAGCACTCTAGGGGAAGGGACAGGAAGACAGAAAGCAGAGATCCCGGAGATTGGTCTCGACATTCAAGCGCATCTGATGAGAAGGCAGTGTTGCAGTAAGCAGAGGAAACCACCCATAAAGTGTCACAGGAACAAGGCAGAGTGGACAGCAAGGAGTCCTCAAATGACACTCTAACAAAGAGTCGCTGCATTACTACGTTTGACCACTACACTGTCATCATGTGCTTTAGTGGAGCACTCAGGGATGTGAAGGATGTGAACCAGCACCATACACTCACAGTGATGCGATTGGTATGATTGGTGAAGACAGCACCCTCCACCCAGAGCCTGCACCATGCCCATAACCAGTGAAACACATGACACACTGTGGCTTAGGGTTGACAGAATGATAATCTTATGTTCTTAAAAAAAAAAAAAAAACACCGAAAGGATAAATAATTCATGTGCTATTTGGAATTCAAATTCAAAAGAGGAGTGAGCACACTGAGCTGACAGTTTATTAGGTAAACCTGAATAAAACTAATGCAGTCTTACAGAGTCTTCCTATAAACAATTTGAGCTTCATGAAGGATATAATTTGTACTTTCAACAGGACCACAAACTACAGCTTCCAAAAAAAACATAGAAACAGTTTTAACAAAAAATATCTCTCATGAATATAGGATTCATCACAGGGCTGTTGTAGATAGACTGCATTCGTTTTATGTGAATGTACCTAACAAACTGGAAGCCGAGTAAAGCCAAAACATCTGATTCAAATCTCACTAAATTTACATACATAGGGCTGCACAATTACTAACGCATGATAACATGCTGACTAATTTCCAGTTACATACAGTTGTAGAAAACTGCAATGCCGGCAATATTTCTGTTGTACTGCTGCGGGAGTATCTTTTAAATGAGATGCCAAATGTGCAGTAAAAACATTTTTCTCAATAATTACTCATAATGTGTCATATTGTTTGTCGTGACACTTTGCTCTGTTCAAAATGTGTTGAATACTATTCCTGTTTTATGCTGGTTAGAAACTTCTAACTGGGTCAGGAAACACTCTAGTTTTTATTTCAAAGTCAGAAACATTTGAACATTTTTATTAAGTTGAATTATAATAAATTGAAAGTAGAAGTCCTCCTTTTCATAATATATTGAAAATGAATCAAACTCATTTTGCAAATTATAGCACCCGACAGCAGACGTTCACAATTCTTAATTTTAATTGAATGTATTTTTACTGTAATCGTGCAGCTCTAAAATGAAAACAATTCAACTAAAGAAATCATTTTGAACCTCCTCACTGTATGTGGGCCAAATTATTTCCTTGAGGATTTACCTATTTTAATCTACCATCATATCCTGTCACCAATCTCTCTTGTAATATCACATTATGGTAAGATTAAGCAACTCCTTTGCCACTGTGGCACGATGTGTTTTCGAATAGCTGGCTGTATCATTTAAATGTCTTACCATATATTCCATTGGCCAACACAGGCTGCTTGTGACTCTGTAACACTAAAAATACCAAAGTGCACATCAGCACACGACACACACATATTCATACACACATACAAAACTCAAGGAACCAATCACAGCGTGCGTCGATGCCGCTCTTGCAGCTACTTGACTCCCCAGCATGCTTTGCTCTCAGGATCAGCTGTGGAGAGGGTCATGGGACCTCCTTGATATCAGCAGCCCAGCTGATCAAGCACAAAGAGACACAACATTGACATGAGCTGGAGACAGAGCAGTACTGAGTGGGAGAAAGTAACGGAACAAGAGAGAACGAAGGAGCAAGAGTGACAGAAGAAAGGCAATGATCCAGTGTGCTTGTTGAAACACAGCCTGTGGTATGAAAGGAATTAACTGAAAGGACCGCATGTGTAGGATGTCTGTGTCTCGGCTTGTCCGGTGTGAGGTAGCAAGCGTGTGTTTTTGTCTCTGTGTGTGCAGTGGAAGCTGCAGCTAGTCAGCATTTATTAGATGAAACAATCGGAGACGGACTAAAACAGAGCTCAGGATGTAATGAACACGTTGCAGGGCCACATCTGCTGTCTGCTTTTATAGCACATGTCTGTGCGTGTGTGCGTGTGTGTGTGTGTGTGTGTGTGTGTGTGTGTGTGTGTGTGTGTGTGTGTGCATGCGTGTTGTGTAATCTGATTTGACCCGCCTCATTCACCCTCTTTACGTACGCTGGGCCAAAAGATGAGCGTGGATGAGTAAACGGGCCTCGATGCTGACCTTTTCTGACTGGACTGTTGCCAGTGTGAGACGCTGTTGAACATCACTCCACATTATGGACATGAGTAAGACGAAGAGTGCAGAAAGAACAGTGGGAGGACCTGGCAAGGGAAAGCCTCACGTGCAAACACACATAAATAGGCAGACGGAAAAATGGCGACAATTTCGACAATTAAGTTGAGGGTGAAGATTAGATTAGCCAGGCATTCAGCAGGAGGTCTTTCTGTCTGTTTCATAGTTTATCACGCACACAGCAAACATGTGAGCTGGCTATTTTGGGTTGTGCCATCCCCCTTCCACCAACCCCCCTCTAACCACACTCCCACATCTCTATCTCCTTCCATCACTCCCTTCCTGCTACCACTCTCTGCCTTGCTCCAACTTCCCCTTCGCTACAGCGGTTTGTCATTAACGGTGTTATTTCTTCCCATTGAAACTTGAACACTTTGCGTACCGACTTCAAATGTGTCTGCATCACCGCGCATCCAAACTGTTACGTGACAAACATTTGCATGAAATGCTTCATCAGGTTTTGTTTGCATATTTTCTGATTAGACGTGTTTTGATCCGAGCCGACTTGAAACTATTTCATTCCAGCAATATGTAAAAAAAAAAAAAAAATCCGGTCTAAACATACCGACGTTTTTAGAGCACATGACATTCATTTCAGATGGATAAATGATTCAAAATTTTAGGATCTCCACCTGCCCCTGTGTTTTTCCCTCATGTTTCAAGTCTCGAGCGGAGTTTTCTTCGTGAGCCTTCGTCCCTGTATAGATTACAGCATCACAGTAAAGAACAAACACCCATTGCCTCTCATCAGTTCTGAAGCTTCGAGCTGCTGCCCGGAGCCACCGTGTTCACCAAATTGGATCTCCGAAACGCTTACCATCTCGTCCGGATCTGCGAAGCGGACGAATGGAAGTGGTGACCGAGTGGCCTGTCACCTCAACTCGAAAAACAGCTCCAGCAGTTTTGGGGTTTTGCACATTTTTACAGACGATTCATTCGGGATTATAGCAAGACGGCCACAGCCAGTCTCTACTCCGGTTTCCACCCACAGTCAAATGGACAAACTGAACGGTTGAATCAGGGGTTAGAGGCTATCCTCCGCTGTGTTACCGCCTCCAACCCGTATTCCTGGAGCTCCCTCCTCTCGTAGGTGGAGTATGCCCACAACTGTCACACCTCCTCTGCCACTGGACTCTCTCCGTTTGAAGGATCTCTCGGCTATCAGCCGCCTTTGTTTCCCAACCTATTAAATATTTCATTCATCTCGGTTGCCCAAGAACCTTATAAAGTCATTATGTAGCGCATTATTTAATGGATCTATACTAATTTATAGTCTCTCAGTAGATTTTCACCGTCGACAATCCCACACCTACTGCATTAGACCGAAGAAGGGTGGAAGAGCCTCGAACTGCAAAAGGAGAATAACCGCCATAAAGATACTATGACACAACCGAGTCATACTAATATACAGTTGTGATAATGACAACATCACAGCTAGGGTCACTAATACAGAATCCAAAAATACCATGAACACTCCTTACGGTGTGGCACTTTTACACGCAAATTAACGTCCGATACATTTAAACTGTTGCCAAAAGAGTTTCCACGGTGTGGTTTAGGCTGATTACTACCAGGTAGATGTCTTTGTATTTCATAGTATACACCGTTGTTATTCCTGGTGTCTGGTGAGACATTTTCACGCTGGCTGGATGAATGCAAACTAGGCATGCTCTGCGGGCGGCGCATGTGCCCTGGAGGCTTACACTGGTCGAGCTGGTTACCTTCTGGTTTAGCACTTAGAATTATTTGATCCCTGTTAAAGTAAACAATCATCAGGCTCTTGTACTTTCCAAATGTTGTCACACTGAATGCACTGAATTCTCAATTCGATCAAATGGGCGGAGGTTGTGATGCTCAAAACAATTTATCCACCTCTTTACTGTGGCAACAGTTGCAACAGACTAGACTGTGGCGGAGCCTATGATGTAAGCATGTGCTGACAGGGTTTTCGTGATCACTCTCACTTGCAGAAGGACAATACAAAAGTTATGCAATGCGGGTTTTATTTCTGCTTTATGTGAATTACATGTAAGTCACACTCTGCTTTCATTTTTAACATAAGATTTTAATCAACATGCGGCTGACACAGTGCACTGAACACTGAGCATGTTGCACTAGACTGAGCACCACAGGAGGAAACACGGCCCTATTGTATGAAAGTAGAGACGGACAACCACATGCGACGACCTCAAACACAAACTCCTACGTCTTGTTTTCAGAACACACTCGCACACAAATACACCAGGAAAAAACACATACCCTACCTAACCTACCCCCACACCGGCAGGCACACATATAGCATAAATGCAAGACACAAAAACAGACAAACACGTCATCACACGGCCACACACAAACTCAATGTCCTGTCAACAGTCCTGAGGTGTTTATAACAGCTTAGTACCTCACCACTGTGCTATGTCAATAGCGAAGCTTAAAGACTAATTCAAAGGCTAATATCAGTCCTAACATTCTCGCTGCTTACAAAAATCAAAGCTTATTTCTGAATGGGCTGTGTGTGTCTGTTTGTGTCTGAGTGAGCGCACACCTGTCAAAGTGAAGTTGTAACAATCAAGTGTCACGCTGTCCCGTCAATCCGGACTACAGCTTCACCTGCTGACTGATACAGTTTGAGCAGAATTGGACAGATCCAATTTTAATCAAGTGGATTTTTGGATCGAGTCAATGCTGTGATGGAGTGGCCGAGATGCTCAGCTTCGATTGACAGTTTGTGTCTCGGACCACTGTCCTTCTATCTGCCTTGTGTTTGTACTTTTGTGTGTGTGTGTGTGTGTGTGTGTGTGTGTGTGTGTGTGTGTGTGTGTGTGTGCGCGCAGAGGTGTACGTGTCCTATTTGTCTGGCTCCTGACATGTGTCTGCATCTACCATTTTTCTGGATTTGTTGTTGATGGGACCTTCTCTTTCATCAGTGGAGATAACTTCCACCATATAATATCATGTCAGGGGCTGCTGGTGTGAGCGGTGTGTCTGACCCTGATAAGAGCACCGAGCCCACTGGTCTCAGTCGCTGCAATCATCCCACATATCCCGCAGTCTGCTCCCATAATAGTCTGTCTGTCCTTCACTCGGTCCTGGTGAACTTTCACTCTGCAACAATAACCCCGTTTCAACACACCTGAGGTGAGTTTGGCTGATTGGTCACCATGGACACGATTAACACAGAATAAACAGTGGAAAACCTGAACCTTTATTTATCTGATCGTGTAAAGATTTGTGTGTCTGTGTGTGAGCGCTGATTGACTCTATAGGTTATTTCTCTGACAATTGGGATTTAACTCGCACAACCGGATAGGGATGCACGATAATAGTGGATTTTCTGCAGACATCTGATATGCTGATATTTACCGAAACGTGTTTTTTTTGCTCTCCAAAAAATTCATAGTAATGACTGAGAAGACAATTCTTAAGATGGAAAATTTAATTTGTAGTGTTGAAGGAATGCATTTGAATTGCATGATTGACTGTATGAATAACGACTATGCTGTCCTCCCAAAGTGCAGACACATTGTTGTGCCCTCTTTTGCCCTTCTAATACAAAAGAGCACCCTCACACCAGGAACAAGTCAAGTAATCTAATCAAACATGGAGCATTAAGATCTGATTAGTCACCATATTATCGGCCTGTCATATCAGCAGAAATTTTCATTTCGTGCTGATGCCAATATTTCATTTTTAAAGCCTGAGATTATCATTATCATGACCCTTATTACATAGACTACTGGTCTTCTAATCAATTAACATGCCAAATAATTTCTCAAACAATGTCTACAGAATGTCAGAATATTGGAAATGCTTGTAATTTCTAATGTGTGATATAAAACTACTTGTACTGGCTGAATAACAGTCCAATATTCACTTTACTACCACATAAAACAAACAATAGCAATACCTCCTCACATTGGAGAGGGTCAAGCAGCGAATATTTGATATTTTTTTGCACAAAAAAATGTCGCAAAATAAATGGCTATTCTCTGTCCACACACTAATCAAGTATGAACCCATTTTCTCAGCTCTAATTATATAAGAATATTTCTGTTTAATAGATAACAACAACAAAAAAAGGCATGTGAGTGACCCGCTATCTATTCATTTGCTGAGCTTGAGGGCAATAAGTTGGTTTCAAATGAATTCCTGTACTTTAACTACAGTTTTGTTCCACCGACAGCTACTGAGACTTTAGGCTCAAATACTAAAACCTAAACAAAATAAAATAATAATAATAAAAAAAAAAACTCGTCTAACAGCAGGGAAACGAAAACAAGTTAAACATTTAGCTCGTGGACAGTCCAGTCAGCTCATGAACAACATTTTTTTTACAGTAACCCGACAGCCTGCACTACACCGAGTCGTCTTAATATAACACAAACCCGGGCTTGTACACAGGCAGAACAATGCTCCCCTGCGGAAACCGTAAAGTTAGTACGTGAACCAGTTCCTCAAACTTCTAGACATGTACAATAAAAGCACGAAAGACACCGCAAGCAGTTCAAACCATGCCCGCCCCCCCCCCCCCCAACAACAACAACAAAAAAAAAGTGTGGTTAACTTTAACGAGCAAACTTACCAGCTCTGTTCCTCCCTTTCCCTCGACTGCTCCTCCTGCCCCCACCAAGCTGTTGCTGCACCAACTTCAGCTTAAATTCATCTAACTGGACAAAGGCTCGATAGTTTAGTCCGCCGTTATCCTCGTAGTTTGGTTTAACTTCTTGAGAGATGAGTCCGAACTTCTTTCCTCTGCCTTTCCTTCCCTTCCTCCTCCCCCTGCCTCCCCCTCCACGGTCACGACAGAAGCCACTTCCGCGAACCAAATGGCAACGTCATCTGGCCGCGAGTCCTGTGCGTGTGTGCGTGTGCGTGTGTGTGTGTGTGTGTGTGTGTGCGTGTGCGCGTCTGGCCCTGTTCTGCACTTGGACCACTCACTGCAGATTGCGCAAACTCAGAATTCCCTGATCGTAAACCACACGTTTTCAATTCACACGCAGTTTACCATAATTAAATAGAAGTTTTGTTTTTCTCGTTTAATTACCACAAGACCAGAACAGCCTGTATTTGAGCTACGTTCAAAAGTAAAATCTCATTCTCAACACCTACACCAGCGTCGTTATCTCAGACGGTTAGTGTTGTTATTGTTTGGCTATTATTCTATGATTACTACAGAAATGTAAAGTATCTGTAAAACCTAAATAAGTGCATGTTCTTTTCTGTTTCAAACTATATTTCTTGTCAGGGGGAGGAAAGTAACGATTTACTCAAGTACTTAATTGAAGTGGTAGCTACTTTAATAGAGTATTTTCCATTTGATGCTACTTTATACTTCCACGCCACCATATTTCAGAGGGATATATTCTAGCTACATTCTACTCCTCTACATTCATTTGACACTTTACTTTTTGGCTGAAAATGTTGTCGTACTAGATAGTCTATACCAGGTTTTTAAAATACAACACCGTATTAAAGATTAAGATGAGTTGTATCCCACCTTTTTGCTCTCTTATGCCTTACAAAAAAAGCAGTCTGTATTTGGGGTCACATTTCAAATGTCTGAGTTGATAACAGCTCCACCAAATTGTGATTTTTTTTTTTTTCCATTCAACTTTCATTTCAATAAACGCTCAAATGATCCGAAAGATTAGAGAAAAAGTCCAGTCTGCTCATTGCCATCCACACAGATGGCTATGATTGTCAGAT